>NW_024870686.1:15087500-15772500 GCF_019054845.1 Dipodomys spectabilis | reverse complement strand
GGGAAGGGAAATAACAAAATGCTGAAACAAGGATACAGGCTGACCCATTGCAACAATGAGATGTATAAGACACTATGTTGAAAACAAACTACAATTTCGGGGGTGAGGGTTGGGAGGAGGGAGGAGTTGGGCAGGTGGGGAGAGAAGGGATGCTAGGGGAAAAACAAAGGAAGAGGTAATAATGCTCGATAGGAAATGTACTCATTACCCTGTTCATGTAACTGTAACTCCTCTGTACAATATTTTTTTACAATAAAAACGTGTTAAGAACTTTAGGGACCTGAGGGGGGAGGATGGGAAGGGATGGGAAGGGGAACAAAGGAGGACACTACAATGGTTGATAAGAAATGTACTCATTATCTTGCCCATGTAATTGTAACCCCTCTGTACAGTATTTTCACAATAAAAAAATAACAAAAAAATGTTAGGGACCAGGAAAACCAGGAATTTGAATATCAAGCCTCTGATGCTCAGTCTAGCACTCCTGGTCTTTCTAGTTTGATGGCTCTTTAATCTCTGAGTTTTCTCCAAAGACAATAATTGTTTGTCCTATGATTTAGAGTATTGTTATTGTCCTGTATGCCCTACATTCACATACTCATTACTCTCCTTAAGCAGATTTAGTGCTTGTGGTACTGCCATCTTGAGTAACCCTACACTCTGGTGATGTTCTCTCTTCTAATTGCTTAGCTAAACTTCTGGAAGAGATAAATGCAATTCCCTGTGTACTCCATTTGCTGGGTATGTGAGGATGACCACACAGCAATATCATGACCATATGTCAAAGGACCTGTTAGCACAATTAGAAAATATCTCTTCCCTTGCTTAGTCCATTCTCTCTCCCATTGCCTTAATTATTGCATCCTTTACAAACCCTTCAAATGCTTCACAATTCTCAAATTAATTATTTCAGTGGGAAAACAATGTTATATCTTCACTCTGTCACAGCCACAACCCAAACCTGACCACACAATGCCCAAATAACTTGCCTTTATTAATATGCATAAATCCAGCCAGCCTTCCGCGTTTTACTCCAATCCTCTCCCCTGCGCAAGGGTAATTATCTCTTCCCTGTGGTCCATTGCTAACATTCTTCATTCCAGTTCTTTGCCACTCTTCACAACAAAACTTTTCAAAATGATCTTGAATTCTTCTCATTTCTCTCATCCATTCCAATCCAGTTTTCACCTCTATTGCTCCGCCACCAAGGTAACCAACAAATTTATATTGAGAACAAATACTTGCTATACTATAAATTAATAAGATAAATACTAAGCAGAAAGTGTAAGTGGATTATAACAGCCTTTGCCTCAGTCATGGTTTTGCTGGAAGTCAAGTGTGGTTAAATGTTAACAATTACTCTTACTTGCATAGTAATAAGTACAAGAAGTGTAGCAATGACTATTTTTCCTCAGTAGGAACAAATAATTCTAAACATAAAATCAGTTTTCTAGGAAGCTAATCACTACAATGATTTTCACCAGTGTCCTTATTGGGTCTATTGATGTGTTAACAAACATGTTGTTAACGTCTAACAATATCTGAAACATATTTAGTCATGAAAAGAATGATTCACAAATTAATATTGCATCCATACAGAATTTCTTAAAGAAATTGCTGTGGGGCAGCTGGGAGACAATTTTTTTTGTGTGCTATCCAGGAATATAAAACCTTTGGCTCACCAGCAACCTATGGATAATTGCCTGCATATTTTTTCTTGTGAGAGGAAGGACAGCAATATTGAAATGATCACCATAAATTGTAAGTTGGGTACCAATGGCTCATGTGATAGTCTGACTTACCTGGGAGACAGATTGAAGGGATAGTGGTTCCAGGCCATCCCAGGTAGTAAAAAGTTTTCAAGACCCTTTCTCAATAAAGAACTGGAAAATGTGACACATGCATCTTATCCTAGCTACCCAGAAGCCTACCAGCAGTGGTCTGTGCTCAGAGGAATGCTGAAGAAATAGAGTCCTTATCTCAAAAATAAAGAGCAGTAATCAGGACCAGAGATGTGTTTCAATGATAAGAGCACCTTTGTGGCAGTGGATTTTAAACCTCAGTACCATCCTCTAAGTCTAATGACTTAGAAGAATATTATATCAAATGTGTTTAGGGCTGGAAATATTGGGATGTTGCTCAGTGGTATAGTGCTCGCCTATCATTCACAAGGTCTTGGATTCAATCCCCAGAACCACTAAAAATGCTTTCTTTCTAAAAAATGTTGTATTTGCTCTTTCCCTCTCCCTCCCCCTCCCTCTTTACCCCCTTCTCTCATTATTATTTTATCCATTGACCCTCACACTGAATTGACTTGATGAATGAGTGTAAGTGAAATTCCACTGAGTTGCTGAAATCAATCAGTACTTCTGATCTCTCCCAGCTCCACAAGAAAGTGTAGAGGTGATGTTGGGAGGTGTCTTACTTTGTTTCAAACTGAGAACATCAATAAATACCCCCTGCTGCAAACATCCAACCCAGTGTGTGTGTACACTATGTCAGCCATTAGCGGTGTCAGCAAACCCCAGATCGCTATCAATTTCATTCTCTAACAGCATTGTGAAAATTGAAATTGCAAAATTCTAGATCTTTATGGGCATCTTAATGATAGCACTTAAAACAATTTCCAATCTTTTACAACTACTTTTAGAAGACAGCATATGGTTTCATTAGAAATCACTTGAGGTCAATGTTAGGACTGAAAAAAAAAAGTATTCTGAACAGATCAGGATATAAGAGACTGAAAGAAAGTTTTGCTTCTCCTATTCTTGGTTTTGTGCTAACTTTGGACATTTCATCAACTCATTAACTCCATCTTTAAAAGTTAACCTGAAATTGATGGTTCCGTTTTGTTTATCACAATTACTCAAGCTGATTCAAAACTTTGGCAAAGTAGCAGGTTATAAAATTAACCCCCAAAAATCCATGGCTTTTCTGTATGCCAACAATGAGAAAAGTGTGGCTGAAATTAGGAAAGCAACTCCATTTGTAATAGCCTCACAAAAAATAAAATACCTAGGAATTAACTTAACTAAAGAAGTGAAGGACCTCTATGATGAAAACTTTAAAATCTTGAAAAAGGAAATCAACACAGAACTTAAAAAATGGCAAAACCTCCCATGCTCCTGGATTGGAAAGATTAACATCGTGAAAATGGCAATACTGCCCAAGGCTATCTACAAATTCAATGCAATACCTATCCAAATTCCACCCTCATTCTTCAAGGAAATAGAAGAGGCAATCCAAAAATTCATATGGAACAATAAAAGACCCCGAATAGCAAAAACGCTCCTCAACGGAAAGAATACTGCTGGAGGAATATCAATACCAAATTTCAAACTCTACTATAAAGCCATAGTAATCAAAACAGCTTGGTATTGGCATAAGAACAGACCTCAGGACCAATGGAATAGAATTGAAAACCCAGAAATGAACCTACAGACCTATAGCCATCTAATCTTCGATAAGGGGGCTAAAACAATAGAATGGAAGACAGACAGCCTCTTCAGTAAATGGTGCTGGCAAAACTGGTTAACTACATGTAGAAAACTAAAGCTAGATCCTTATATATCACCCTGCACCAGAATCAACTCCAAATGGATCAAAGACCTTGAACTCAAAGCAGACACTCTGAAAACATTACAGGATGGAATAGGAGAAACCCTGGGTCTCCTTGGCTCAGGCCGAAATTTTCTGAATAGAGACCCGGAAACACAACAAATCAAAGAAAGGCTGGACAAATGGGATTGTATAAGGTTGCAGAGCTTCTGCAGGGCAAATGACATAGCTAGCAAGATCAATAGAAAGCCCACGGACTGGGAGAAGATCTTTACTAGCCATACAACGGACAAGGGTCTCATATCTAAAATATACTTGGAACTCAAAAAATTAAACCACCCAACAACAAATCCTCAAAGAAACAACTGCCCAATAAGTAAGTGGGCGAAAGACTTAAAGAGAAGCTTCTCTGAAGAAGAAAGAAGGATGGCCAATAGACACATGAAGAAATGTTCAACATCCCTAGCCATAAAAGAAATGCAAATCAAAACAACATTGAGATATCACCTCACTCCAGTTAGAACAGCAAAAATCAAGAACTCTAACAACAACAGATGCTGGAGGGGATGTGGACAGAAAGGAACCTTACTTCATTGTTGGTGGGAATGTAAACTTGTTCAACCACTTTGGAAAGCAGTATGGAGGTTCCTCAAAAGACTCCACATAGAGCTCCCCAACGACCCAGCAATCCCACTTTTGGGCATTTACCCAAATGATCACAAACAAGGCCACACTAAAGCTACCAGCACAACTATGTTTATTGCAGCATTATTTACCATAGCTAAGACATGGAACCAACCCAGATGCCCCTCAGTAGATGAATGGATCAAGAAGATGTGGTATATATACACAATGGAATTCTATGCCTCCATCAGAAAGAATGACATTTCCCCATTTGTTAGGAAATGGAAAGGCTTGGAAAAAATTATATTAAGTGAAGTAAGCCAGGCCCAAAGAAACATAGGTCCCATGGTTTCCCTTATTTGCAATATCTAGTATAGGTATGAGTCAAGCAGAAAAAGTCAGATAATGTGATGTTAGGAAAACAAAACCTCAAATATGTATTTTAATGTTTTTGTTTCTTTCATGCATGTGTTTCTAATGCATTTATAAGATTATTTCTTTGTTGCTTTGTATGTCCCTCCCCCACAGTGTAACCCCTGCTTTCACTATATTTGATGTCAGTATAACATGTGGAGGAGACGGGGACAAACAAGTCGTTTAAGGATTCAGGTGGACCTGTTGCAACAATGAGAAGTACAAAATGTCATGTCAAAACCAGCTTTACAATGTCGGTGGGCGGGGGGGAGGGGGGGTATGATTGGATGGGAGGGAGGGGGGAGGCTGGGAAGGGAGGTGAAGGGTAAACAAAGGAGGAGGATGCAATGCTTGGTAAGAAATGTATGCATTATCCTGCCCATGTAATTGTAACCCCTCTGTACAGTATGTTCTCAAATAAAATAAAATAAAATTTAAAAAAAAAAAAAATTAAATGACCAAGATGCATTCTACTGACTGTTGGGCTGGAAGTTCTTTGATCAAATGACTAAAAAAATACTAAAACATGAAAATGATTAAGGAGAGAGTATCCTTCATATCCAGTTGCCCATGTAAAGATAATGAAGGGACAGATGAAAGTATCTAGTAAGCCACAAGCCAGTGAGTCTGCACCTGTTTCTCTGAAAGCTTTAGTCAAGCCTTTTTGCTTTCCTGCTTACTCAGCATTCTTTGTCAAAACAATTCTCCCCAGATTATTGCATGTTTTGTGGGACTAAAGTTTTGCCTACTAAAGTTTTGTCTGGGGTGAATTATGCTTCAAAACTTGAGAGCAAGATGAAATGGAAAACATCTTCACTAGTTATCGTCTGTGGCTTAAGAGTAACACATTCATTTCCTTCAAGTGAAGAAAATATTCACATGGTTGAATTAAAAAAAATTCATATGCTCTACAAAGTGCCTTATTTTCCCTTTAGGAGTTAATCCTTTAAAGACTCTTACAATATTTAGGGCTTGAAGTGTAGCAGTGGTACAGTTCCTGCCTAGCAAGTGCAAAGCCCCGATTTAAACCCTCTCTGCTGTCAAAACATACAACAAACAAACAAAAACACAAATTCTTATGATGTCTAAATATCATGTAGAACTGATGAATACAAGACAAAAAATTCCCTTTCCAGTTTTAAACTTCCCATACTATTTTATTAAGTACTTTTTAGAATGAAGAAGAGTTGAAAGAAATGTAAAGAAGATGTAAAAAATAAAAGTTGTGTCAGACACTGGTGACTCACGTCTGTTAATCCTAACCACTCAGGAGACTGAAATCTAGGATCATGGTTCCAGCCCAGGCAAGAAAGGCTATGAGACTTCTGTCCAATAAACTACTCAGAACAAAACAGAAGTTGTCCTGTGGCTCAAGTGGTAGAGCACTAGCCTTGAGCACAAATAGGCTCAAGGACAGTGCCCAAGCCCTGAGTTCAAGTCCCAGGACTGGCCAAAAAAACCAAAAAGAACTTTCAGTCCTTATATTTAAGATGCTAGTATTTAGTTGTATTTACTTCTTTTGAATTAAAAAAAACATAATAATAAACAATCATGTCTGCAGGATTAGTAATGTCCTATAATGTTCTATTATTGTCTAAAGAAAAGATACTGTTTCTTTTGGGCTTGAGGTTTATACACAACCTGAAATAAATTAAAATTCCTTAAACTTGGGTCCATGACTTCCTATAAGAAAAATCAGCCTTTCTTGGAGCACTGCGTGTGTACTAGCAAATCCTGTTTCTTGGATGTGGACAGCCCTGAAGCAAGATTTACTGGGGCTAGCCAGTTATATGTGTGAATGTACTCAAGTATAGTCCCAGGCTATTTGATGGGTCAAATGTTCTATACTCATCTACTGTAGCTGAGATGGTATTTTGTATATGTATGAACTGATTTTCATATGTAAAGGAGATTATCCTGTCATCTGGGAAGGTCTGATTGAATTAGTTGAAAGCCTTAAAATTAGCATGTAGGATTCTGTGGAGAAGAAATTCCACCAGTGGTCTGAAATTTCAGCCTGTTCTATGATTTTGGACTTACCTAGAATTCTGCAAGCCATTTCCTTGTAATATAGCTCTTCGTCTGCAGTACATGCTATGAGTTCTACTTTTCTGGTTGAACCTTGACTAGTACACAGCCCTTTCTTTATTTACTCACATATCAAGTCATGAATGCTTTACCTTTTCAGCCTTCAACACACATGTGCTGGGGATTCAAAACATCTCACACGTGAGGAATAGCTTTGATGAGAATAAAGACACAATGCATTTTGGATGCAGAACTTCAACACTGAGCCACTAGACTTTACAATATATGGCTAAGCCCAGTACCTGAGCAGGCTTGATAAAGAGTCATATTTTTGAATTTAGAATAGACTTTGGGGGCTCAAAAATTGATACTCTGTAAAACTCAACATCTCTCCTTGATTCCAAGTGCGGCAATGTACCCATTTTGAAGTTGTTGTAATTGACAGAGAAAATTCCTTCCAAGCAAAATGCATTACCTGAAACCCATCCCTAGGCATCTCATCAAATAACCAGATGTTAACCATCCGGAAAAGAGAAGACATCAAGATTCAGCACTATCCTTTTGCCCTAGATTGGCTTCCTTGTTCTTCTGAAAGTATCTTCTAGAAACTTCCTGGACAACTTTCTCTGAATAATACAATCTTTGTTCACGGTAAAGTTCTACCCTTTTTCCTCTTTAGTACCTTTCCTGTCATTCCAGAACTGTGTGGATCATTGTCACATTGTCACAGACCATTGTCTGGTTTGGGGGCTTATTTATTTGAAAAATGATTTAATCTCTTTCTAAAACTGTCAGACCTGTCACTGTTTATCCATTCCTTTATGAAAAGGATAGGAAGGCTCAATCATTGATTCTTTGAGTTTCATATTTTGTATGGCTCCTGTGCTTATTGTGAGTAAACATCACTGAAACTCCAAAGCATGGAGGGACATTTGCTTTGACCCTACAAGGTCAAGCAGTAGGATGAAAACCTTCACAGATATCAACACAGTAATGGTAATTACCCTATGAAGTAATCCCTCTTAGTCTGCCTATTTTACAGATGAGGAGAGTTAATGCATAGAACATTTAGAACATGCAAGAGTATGAAGCAGAGCTAATATTTAAATTTATTCTATTTAATTAAAACTTAATAAGGTTACTATATTCACTGACAGGTCAAGGAGTCATGACTTCTGGGTCATGTTAATGAGCTTGCTTTGCATTATTTTAGCATACAGGATATTTCAGAAGAAGTTGGACTCCTAGAACATTGCCTTGGACAAAAATACTCCTCCAAGATTCAACTTGTCACTCTAGCATTTACATTAAAATAGAATGAATTAGCTAAAGTCAAATCAGTTGGGGCTGATTTTATGGTCCAACTCTAGTGTTGGAAAAATAGGCTAAGAAAAAAATCTGAAACAATGTGTATTGAATTTGCAGTTTATACATCTTATACACACAGAGGGTAAAAATATCCTTTCTTTGTTTAGAGCACAAAATCTGCTGTACAAAGCAGCTCTTACCTTCTGCATGGTTCTGAGGACATAGTTGGGAATTACACTTCAGTGCATTGCAGAGGTAAACAGTAAAAAAAAAATCTTAGCATTAAAAAAAATTACATATGGGCCTAGAAAAAATTATGTTAAGTAAGTAAGGCCCATAAAGACAAAGGATGCATGCTTTCTCTCATATGGGAAGTTAGAACTAATTTATAGACAAATAAACATGACATAAGGAGTTGTATGCAAGTATACATAAACGTATTAATCAAAATACAATATTCACAGGGGAAAATTTAAGTGGTATAATTCCCTAGAAAAATAAACTTACAGTCAAACAAATGAATACCAGGAAACTGGTATTTGAAAGGTAGAGTGTCAAGGGTAATGAATGAAGAAAAGAAGGTTGGGAGAAAGTAGTCATAATATTCAATGAATAGCCTTCAAAATTAAGAAAATTGAGGGGAAGAGTTGGGTTGGGAAAGATAGGGAAGAATGATGAAAGGGATGATATTTATAAAAATGCATAGTATTCATAAGCTGCTTTGTTGATTGTTAACTCTTTTGTACAACTACTGAATCATAATAAAAATATAATTGTAAAAATACATCAAAATTACTTTCTATGTAATACTTTTATGCATGTATGTATGTCCTTTTGGCTCAATTTAGGTAAGTCAAGTGTATCTAGAAATTTATTTTTTTCCAAATTTTCTAGCACATTAGAATATAAACTTTTAAGTATTCCCTAATTATCCTCTTGGTTTATCTGGTATTTATTATTATACTTCCTGTTTTATCTATAATCTTATTAATTTGAGTCTTTATGCTTCCTTCTTTTGGTATTAGATTAAATTAGGTTTTGTCAACTTTATCTTTTCAAAGACCCAACTTCTTATTTCATGATTGTAAGTTTTCATCTAATTTCTATCCTTATGCTTAATTTGTTTAATCTACTGATTTGAGGTTCAGTTATTCTTCTTAGGTTGGGGTATATTATTAGGTACCTTTGGTTTTATTCAATATATCCTCATGGTTATCAGCTTTCTTCTTAGCACTGATTTTGTGGTATACCAAAGGTTCTAGCAAGGTATGTTTTTATTTTCTTTACATTCTAGAACTCTTATATTTTCTCTTCTCTTCTGCAATGGTCCACTGGTTGTTCAGCAGTATATTGTTTTGTTTCCTTGTTTTTAAATCCTTCCTGTAGTTTCTTTTGCTGTTGATTTCATATTCTATTTTGGTGACAAAATGGAGGGAGATATTTCATTTTTCTTGTATTTGTAAAGATTTGCTTTATGTCCTGAAGTATGATCTATTTTGAAAGAAAATCCGTATCTACTGAGAAGAATATGTATTGTGATGTATATGTCTGGTCTGTGGAGTCCATTTGGTCTAGACTGTCTATTAATGTGAAAGTTCCTGTGTTGGCTTTTTGTGTTCAGATGGCCTATCTATGTGAAAGTGGGGTATTGAAGTTTCCCTCCTTATTAATTACAAAGAGAAAGATGAAACAGTTTATACAAATGAAATCAATTTTATGGGAAAAATCTGTTAAAATATACACCATGAGTTCTGCAGCTAGTTTAACTGAAATAAAATAAAGATTCTTAGTAATAGGCTGAGTATAATACACGTGAAATTCAAAGGACAATTCAAAGAATAGTCATTACATCTAACCAGGAAATCATTTGAAATGCCAAAGACTCACTGCTTTTACTGAGACACATAAATTGAAAAGTGTTTTCTTTCTCATAAAAAGACAATTTCTCATTTGCTATTTTGCTTCTTCCTGTGAGGTAGCCATTAGCATACTAACTAAAATCACCTTTCCAAACTTTAATCACCTGGAGAGCTTGTAGAACATGGCTTGGTCTGTCATGTTCCTCGAGTCTCTGATCCAGTAGGCCTGGAGTATAGCTGACGGTTTGCATTTATTACAATAACCCAAACAGGAGGGGGGATGCTGATCCCAAGAGGATACTCTGAGAACCTTTAACTTAGAGCTCTCTAAGCATAAGCACACAAACCCATACCACTCTCACACACTGAGTGTGGAACTTTTAGGAAAATGTCAACCCTGAAGGAGGAAGATATATATAGTAGCTTTTCTTGTTGTGTTACAATATCCAAAAAATAATATTTACCATTTTAACTACTTTAAACACACAATTCACTAGCATTAAGTGCATTCATATTCTGTGCAAACATCACCAACTTCCTGTCAAACAATTTTCATCATCCCTAAGTAAAACTCTGTTATTAAATAATTAGGCCTCAGTGCATCTGCCCCTAGCCTTTTGTAACTGCCATTTTTTCTTTCTTTCCATGATTCACTACTGTAGGAACCTCATGCAAATGGCATGATGCAATATTTGTCCTTCTGTATCTGGCTGGTTTCACTAATATCCATTCTGTGCTGTCTCTCAAAGCCCCATTCCTTTTACAGGTGAAAAATACACTGATCTTTTCCATATTTTGAAAGTGAGAGCCTGTGTTATTATGAGTTTATTTATCATTAGAAGCAATGTGCATCATCTGTAAGATCACATATATATATATACTCTCACAAAAACTGAAATCATACAGTACTGAGCATGTGGCTCAGTGGTAGACACTTTCACAGTATAGGCCTTGGATTCTAAAAGACAAAGAAAAAAAAGGGAATGGAATATTTGTAATTTTTAAATAAATCTTTAAACAATGGTTATGACATAGGAGAGTTTTCAACTACATTTTTATCTGAAAACACCAACCATAATTTGAGTATAAAAATTAAAATCTCTTCCTAATTACTACATAAAATGGCAAAAAATGAATTTAAAATTTGGAGAACTTGTTTTAATTTTTTCCTGTTAAACCTCTTTATAAATGGTATTTTCAGTTGCAAACTCCACTAAAGCTGAGTAATAATATTATCAAATAAAGCAAAACTAGGCCCAATTCTTTGAAGTGATGTGCACAGAATATTAAGCTCACATTATAAAAATTAGTGAGGCATTGCAACTATTAATTCACTGAAGCAATTTTAATTATGCTTTTGTGTAAGCACAAGATATTTTGCTTAAATTTTTCAAATGTTTCACCTTCACTTCATACTTTTCTAATTTTCATGTTTTGTACAATAAAGAATTATTAGTGGATTAAAGCAAGAATTTCACAAGTAAATAAATAATCATATGGTAGTTGTATAGCTCAAATGGCCTCACTGATAAATACACACAATCTGAAAATTTGGATACTGGTTTTTGGGCAAGGTTGTCCAATTTTTCAAGAATAAAATAAAGGTAGAATTGGAGAATGCAGTCCTAAAAATGGAGGAAATGGTAAAAGAGGTGATATGGTCAAAAGACATTGTATTCATAAATTGACATTGAAACCCCTTGTACAGATACTTAAAGATAATTTTTAAAAGATTAACATGTCTTGAGCAACATGGTTGACTTTAAAGATGTCTGAATTGTTTAATATTAGTTCTAAGAAATATATAATAATAGTAGTAGAAGTAGGGATAGCCTTGAAAATTTGATCTGTATATATTAGCCATTTGATTCTCTCCATCCATGTGCCATGGATTCCTATGTGTCATAGAAGAGGCTAAAATTTGACTACTCTCAACCCCCATTTTAAGAAAGTCATTTCAAAACCATATGTTCTTATTGTCATCATGTTGGGCCACTTTACCACCATCAAGGAAGAAGTAGCTTAGACTGAATCTATTCTGGTGAATCCTGGAAATATTCCATACTCCATGATACCATAATTTTGTCAATTTATCCTTGATGCACTTAAGATAAAAAGGTAAGATACTCTATCAAATCACAGTGAGTTTTGCTATACAGTGACAGTGTGTAGTGGGGATATGGTGTGAATCCACAGCAGCTGGACTAGGTGTTAGAAAACCAAATACACTTCTACATTTCTAATCATTTCACAAAATAAACTCGTACCAGGCCAAACTCAGGAGCTCTTTAGTTTAAATTTTCCTAATTAAGGGCTGGGAAGGTGGCTCGGTGGTAGAGCGCTTGCCTTACATGCATGAGGCTCTGGGTTTGATTCCTCAGCACCACATAAGCATAAAGAAAAAAGCTGGAAGTGGTGCTGTGGCTCAAGTGATAGAGCACTAGCCTTGAGCTGAAGGGCTGAGAGACAGCACCCAGACCCAGAGTTCAGGCCCCACGACCGGACCCCTCTCCCCCCCAAAATTTTTTTTTTCTAATTATCTGTGGGGAAAAAAACAACTAACTAACCAACTAACAATTTCTACCTTCAAAGTATGGGTTTTGTAATTCCATGCTGTTTGGAAAAAAATACAGTAATTTTAAATAATGCTTTGTTAGTAGCTAAAGTATGCTTTAGGAAGATATGTCATGTTTATCCATAGTCTCTTGGCTCAGTCTGAGGATGGGGAAATACTGAGGGTTGGTGGTCCTTTGAGAGAAGCCTAGGTCACCATCAAGCCTCAAATGTCCTTCCCTGATATGCAAAGCTTTACATCAGGTCTCCCTGGCCAGTCTGTCTTCTGCAAAGTCCTGTCCTCCTGGAACAGCTTTTGACATGTTGACTGCTTTCTGAATACTAAGCTCTCTCAGTCCTCCATTTTTTTCTGTGCACACCCTCCTGTTTGCTTGGATTATCCTTCCTTTTCATACCTAATTAGGACCTGGTATTTGTTCTTTATGAGTCATTTCCCTTTTAGCTTCCTTTTGAAGCCCTTTTCTCTTCTCTTGTGCATTCTCTTGGCTGTTCTACATTACCATATTGTACCTGCATTTGTCTCTTTCTATTTCTTCCCATCATAATGAATTCTTTAAGGATAAGGCAGTTTCTTATTCATCTTCTGGCACACAGGTAAATGTCTTGCACATACTGTATGATCGCTAAACAGTCCAATTAAGGCATGCTTTCCTTTTATAGATTTGTTACTCACATAGATGTTTTGTAGCTTTCTTTTTTTCTACTATTAATTCTTCCAGTCTTTATTTTCCTGAGTCAAACTTCTCACAATTCTACCGAGATATTAATGATCTATAGGAAAAGTTTGTCCTTGTGACAATTATGTAATGATTCAACATTGCACATGTACGAACAGCCCACATTGCTAAGAAATACAATTTCCTTAAGAGCTGTTTTCAGTAGCTGATTTGATCTATGTCCTCCAAGACTGCTTCCACTTACTTAAATTGAGCGATTATCCCAGACAGATGGCCCTTACCAATAACAGGAACCAGGCTAGTATAAACAAAATCTAATTGCCAAGAGAATCTATCTCTTTTATTGACTTTTCTTGTCTATCTTTTCATTATCTACTTTTCAAAACTCTAGTGGGAGGAAAATGATATGGTTCAACACTTGTGAACCATTATTTTATGTGCCCCAAAGATTTAAGGTGAGGAAGAAAACATATTATGATTCCAATTTTGAGAAAAGTGTTCTGCTTTGAGTCTATACTCATTGTGAGCATAGCTTTAGACTATGTGATTGTAAGTCACCTGTTTTCTAAGGTCCTACCTCTTCCATATATGTTTTTGTTCATATAACACATTATACACCTGAATCTGAGCTTAATTGTCTTACTCCCCAGATTGAAACCTTCTTGTATTGCTTTCAGAATGTTATTTGAATTCCTTCGAAGAGCCTCAGTATCAGGACCTCTGTCTCCTGCTGCACATTTACTGCTGACCCTGACATGTAGACACAAGATTACCACTTGTTAAAAAAAGCATTTGCACTTCTGGACACATTTCCAGAAAAGAACCACACTTTTGAACATGTTGCTCCTTTCAACCTGTGTGTAATACACATACACACACAAACATACACATTTGAGCATATTTATGTACACAATACTATCCTTACCTCAGTTTGGAGATTGGCCATTATTTTTACCTTAAAAGGTATTGCTTTTTGGATCCCCTGGCATTTTTTACCTTGTAGTATCACTTAGACAGAAATAAGTGTATTTGGTAAAAACTGAAATTGGTTATTATTTATTAGATAAGAAATCAACAATTGGAAAGACATATTTAGATATATGCTTATTAAATTATTTCCTTTGGCTATATACTGAGTGTAAATTCATCAGATTCCCAATAAGCTCCTTTTTTCTCTTTATTAGTTATAACTTGAATCTACCATGTATCAGAACACAAAACGTACTTTGCATTGTTTCCTTTTTTCTTTTCTTTCGTTCTTTTTCTTTTTACTTGCAGTACTGGGGTTTGAAATTAAGGCTTACTAGTTGTTAGGTATTCTAACATTTGAACCATATCTCTAGCTCTTCTTTGCGTGCGTGTGTGTGTGTGTGTGTGTGTGTGTGTGTGTGTGTGTGTGTGTGTGTGTGTTGGTTGTGTGTCTTGAACCCAGAGCCTGGTGTGCTGTGCCTGAGCTTCTTTTTGCTCCAGGCTAGCACTCTACCACTTTGAGCCACAGCTCCACTTCTTATTTTTGAGTAGTTAATTGTAGAGAAGAGTCTCACAGGGTCTTTTCTGCCTGGGGCTAGCTTTGAATCATGGATCTGAGGATCTCAGCCACCTGAGCAGCTAGGATTACAGGCATGAGTCACTGGCACCCAGTTATTTTTGTAAGTACATTTTATTGTTATTATTAAGGCATTGTAAAGAGAGGCTACCATCAGGCAGTGTGCACATTTCTCTTTCTACACTTTCCTCCAGTGTCCCCCTCCCCTTCCTGCCCACAAGTTGCATAGTTCATTTTCTACATAGTGTGTACTGAATACCATGTTTTCATTTGTTCACAATTCCTTCCTCCTTTTCTATGTCCCTCTTTGCTCCCTCCCCCAAGAAGCAGGAAAAGAAAAACAACAAAAGCACACGCACACAACAACAATACCAGAAACAACATAAATAACTCATATTTTCTCTGGTGGTTTTTGAGTGCAAGTCTCCCATTTTGCTTACCCAGCTTAGACCACAATGATCTTGTTTATGCATTCCATGGTAGCTGGAATAATGGCACTCACTGTTGTGTTAACTACTGTGTGAGAAAGGATCTTGCAATCTTTTGGCCAAAACTGGCCTCAAATCACGATACACATATACACACAGTTATTTTTTATTTATGTTTGAGACTTATTTCATCTTAGGTTATAATCCCTTTAGATAACCATCCCTATCTGTACTTGAACCTGGACCTGTTCAGGAAGGAATTATAACAAACAACTCAGCTTTACAAGGACTAAACTTGCATTTGTTTCTACATTCTACATTCGGCAACTCATTTATTCATTTTACAACATTACGTGAAAAGAGAAAAATTTCAGCTTCCATTTGTATTTCATTGGCCATAAACTAGATATTAGTTATTAAAGTATGGTTGGGGCACATCTCTATTAACTAAATTCTTAAATCATCTGCTTCGCAGGAAGAGTCACAATGTATAAATTCCATTAATGCGGAGAACAGGAATATCAGCTGTGTATAAATTTCCTGCGAGAAATGCTCTCTTTGTCTCCAGCATAATGAAGAGCATCGCCAGTGTGAACATCAAGAGAGCTTTGAAATGTGCCAGGCAGTAGAAAGGCTTCACGCCTGACTCACAAGCAGAGCACTCAGAGTGGGAAAATATGCTCACTACCTGAAAGTACATGCATAGTCTCCTTTCTTTTGGGAGCCAAGGGATACCTCTGAGAGTAGATATGGTCCCAAAATTTAAAAAAAAAATTTAAAAAATACTAGAGAAATGGAACATTCTGAGATTTTTTTTCCTAAGAGAATTTTTTGCAAAAGCATGAGAAAACACTCCAACACTGAGCTTGAGGATAGATGCTGGAGATGTTGAAAGATGTAGATGAAGTTTAACAGTAGAGAAGTAAGGACATAAGTATAAAACTGAACTTCCGTTACCAGTCATGCTATTTTTTGGAATGTCAGTTGCTAAAGCGTGTTCTCTTTCACTGTGACAGGACATGTGTTAGTTACCAACATTTGAAAAGATGAGGTACCTTGAGTAGCTCCTAATAGCACCGTGGAGGCTACACATAAAAATAGCAACATGATTTTGTTACAGAAATGTAACAGGGAAACAGCACAGACGGAAACAAAAGGAGAGAGTAATGAACTCTAAATTGGTAATCAAGGAAGGCTTCACAAAGAGATGCCATTTTGATCTGGATTCTGTACTTTGGAAAGAAGTTCCTGTACAAGGCAAGACAACATCAAAGCCCTTCTGTTTGCTGGGCTGGCTTGCTGACTGGTGCTCAATTGCTTAGCCACACCTCCAGCTAGTAATTTCAGAGATGGAGTCTAGTGAACTTTTCTGCCCCGACTGGCCTTTAAACTTCCTCTAGATCTCAGCTTCCTAAGTAGCTAAGGTTATAGGTGTGAGCCCTTGGCACCCAGGTGATACTTTGCTTTTAAGGTGACATGCAGCCTTGGGCTTGGAGGTGAATGAGGTCCAAATACATTTGATGGTTGACACATCGAACAAATCTGGAACATGATTTTCACACTCCTCACAGACTGAGGAAAGAGGGGTTGAAGATATGGGAAAGAGACCTTTTCAGCTTTTGAAGGCTTTGCTGAGTCCCTTAGAAGCCTCTCCATTTGACATGATGGGTTGTTAAGTTAGAAGAGGCTGCAGCCCTAGAGAGAAACACTTTTTCTCTTCAAAAGCTTGGCATTGGATATCTGCACAGAAAAGTGAGTGCTAAAGGAAGCTACTGATTTCCTCCCTTCTTTTTGGCTGTGTATTTCATTCTCCTGGATAGAACTAACCTTACCCTAGAAAATTCTTGACAGGTAGAAATGAGTGGACACACATACACACACACACATACGCACACACACACACATAGAGTAGACACACACACACACACACACACACACACACACACACACACACACACAGAGTCCAAAAGTCTCTCTTTGTGGATTGAAGTTAATGTGAGAAATAAGTTAGATATCCACCTTCCTTTACCAGAAGATAAACAACAAAATTTTTCCACAAGAAACTCGCAAAAAGGCTTCAGTGGGTTTCATAATTCTCCATGTAAAATACCATGTTATAAAAAGCAGATGGAAGCTTTTCTGAAGAATATTGTCATTAGAGCTGGAGGTACAGTTTATCAGTAGAACACCTGCCTGGCATTGTCTGAGGCTCTGGATTTAATATTCTGTACCACACAGAAAAAGAAAAGAAAGTATAGGTGTATGTGTGTGTGTATGTGTGTGGGGAAGGGAGAGATATATAGTCATAATTTCCTTGGCAAAAAAAGAGAAAAACTTGTTGCAGTATTGGAAACAAACATTTTCTTAGATGTCAGATGCAGATTGAGTGCTTTCTGAAACACTAAGTCAACCAAGCTTCCAATGAAGAAGACTATTCCAGGATTATCTTCATTTTGAATAAAGTTACTATGGAGCTATGTGAAGTGAAATATTGTAAGCTATGACTGTAAGAATGAGGAACTCTCCTACCTTCTGGAACACTGGGCGGTTGTGCCCTGTATATTTCTGAGTGAGGATCCAGCTCGCTCTCTACCTGGCCCCCTTCTGCAGGATGAATCCTCTAGCCTCTACAGGAAGGTCAAGAAACGCTGCCTGCATGCATGTCGCTTTGTGGCTTTTTTCTATGACATTTTTCTTCAGAGCCTGAATGTCTTCTCTGTGTGCTGCTTTGTTTGCCATGGGCAGGGTAAAGGAAAACAGATGAGCAGTTTTAGATACAAACACATTATGTTCTTTTTGCCTTCTTGCTAAGTAATATGCTAAGACAGTGGGCATGGAGAAGCACTGTTGACCTGTCAAGGATGGAATCTTGGAAGACAGGCAGGCTGAAAATTCACTGAGTGTCTACAGTTTTTCTACTTACAGTATCATGGCAACTTCCAATTAACTGGAGATACAAGGATGCATGCTTTTGTATAAGGCAAATGGCACCATCCAGTGTGATCTAGACTTACAGTTCGCACTTCAAGTGGGAAAGGGGCTGATCCCTCTAGATATGGATAAAGTCATAAGAGGTTGGTTGGGATTTAAAGCTGTCAAATGGATTTAGGATAAGAAATAAAATCAGAAAGTTTGTAGCTAACCATGTACCATAAATGGAAAGGGGTGATGAACTGAGTTCTCACCTCAAGGAAAGGAAAAAAGACAGTGGAGAGGTAGGGAGGAAAGAAAGAAGATAGGTTTCGTCCACACTAAATTCTGCACCAACTATGAGATGAGAAAAGGAGTCTGACAGATGAAGACAAACAATTTTTAATCACTGAGCTGGCTATTGGAATTCATGGCTTGGACCTGGAGTCTCCATAAATTTCAGTTCTGAGCTTCTTGGTTAGGTAGATTTGGCCACAATTCATGGGCAATGTGGACTAGCGGAAGACCTGTGATCCCAGGGGAAAAGCTGGACGAGTAAACCAGAAAAGCAGGTCTTTATGCTGGAAGGAATGTTGGGTTTCCCCCCAATCATGCATCAGATAAATTACTTCTGAGTCTGTGGTGACTAAGACCAGTCCCAGGACTCAAAGAAGGAGGGACCTCTAGGGGAAACCTTTGTCATATAACTCAAAAGATAGGAGAAGAGGAAAAGTCTCCCTTTCCCGATACTTTGGCAGATTCTTTCGATGAATGGATTTCAATTAAAAGCCCACGTAGCCTAATCACCCAAAGCATCACTTTGCTTCTGCTCTCCTAAGTGCCTGCTTGGGCCTGAGAATTAAATTAAGAAGAGATTGACCATAGAAAAATTGTAAACCAAAAAAGATCCAAAGAGATGCTAAGACCTAAATGTTTTTATATTCTATTGAACAAGGAGGGAAAATTGTGGAAACTGAAATAAATGGGAATCTAAAATAAGAATTAACAAGGGCCATTTATATCAATTCTCTTGCCTGTGACCCTCATTAAAAATGTGGCTCACGCCTGTAATCCTAGCTACTCAGAAGGCTGAGATCAGAGGATCACTGAAGCTAGCTGGGCAGAGCAGAAGTGACAATGAGACTCTTAGCTCCAAATGGGAAGTGGAGGTGAGGCTCAAAGTAGAACACTAGCCTTGAGCAAAAATGCTCAGGGACAATGCCAAGGCCTGAATTTAAGCCCCATGACTGACAAAAAAAATGATTTCTTTCTTCCTGGTGCAAAGAGAGAATCTTTCACAATAGAGGAGGTGTTTTTCCCCCCAATGCCCTGTTTTTAAAAAGAAAAATGAAGAATAGAATGTCTTTCTTGTAGTCACTATTTTCCAAATGCCTTTAGCTCAAAACATTCTTATATAAGTGACATGTTTCTGCTCCCCTATATCTGTAAGTACATTTATTTCAGTGATGGTTAAAACATTATACCTTATCATCATCTGAAAAGCAACTTAATAGCAGCCCAGTGTTTGGGATTTACTGTAGACTTACTGTATTAACGCCTACCAGCAGGAAATATGAAATAAATGACCCATTATCTCAGTCATTCTTTTTTCTCTGCTATAACACTTGTTTTTCTGGTGAGTGCTATTTCTATTTGTAAGTTTTGCTATTTTCTTTCTATTTTTTTCCACACAGTGCATATCAGGGATCCCAGTTCCTGGCTGTCATTATTTCCTTTCTCTATCACTGAAGGAATTAGATTTTGTGGACATTTCTTAGGTAAGGATGGAGGCAAAGGAAACCTCTAGATTTTTGATACAAAAGATTCTGACTTTGGCTGCTAACATAGCTTCCAGCAAGCATGCTCAATTATTGCACTTCCTTCTTTTCTTTCTTTTCTTCTTTTGCTTTCTCTCTCTTTTAGAGTTCACTTCCTCCACCTTTGAAACAAATCTTCTGGAGATTTCTACCTATAACCTTCTTTCTCCACCCATTGTTACTAATAATGGATATTTCCATTGCATTCATCATTTTTAGGACATTTCCTGAAATCTGGTAACCTAGCTCATCTGTCACTTTTTATGTGTTTCTTCTTCAATTTTAGATCGCAGCTCTTTGGGAGAGCATTCTAGGGTGTATTTTTTTTTTCCTCTTCCAAATGAAATGTTTCTCTTTAATAATCTCTAGCAGGACCATGAACCAGGAATTTGAGAAAGAGAAAACTGATGACTTGTGCAGCAATGCTCATACCAAAAATCCACTTAGAACTGTTTTAATTTGATTTTTCTTGGAAATATTTTCCATGAGACTTAGCGTTTAGTTAATATGCAATATAACTGCAAGATAATTTCAAGGATCTTGTTTTTCTGAGGAGGGTTCTAATTGAGGAGTTCTATGTATGGCAGAAATATAAGAGTAATAGTTTAATTAACAAATCATAGGATAGAGGATGACAGTATCTTTGCCCAAAAAGTAGATGCAAAAGTAGCCTAACCCAGGGAAAATTTCCATTTAACATGCTATCCGGTGTCCTTAACCTCTTATTTATTAAAGTGATGTTTTGTAGGTTTCATCTCCGTTACCAAATTTCTCCCATCTCTGCTATTGCTACGGGGCCAACTCCCCCTCTCTGGACATCAAAACTCCATTATGATTGCCTGTTTCTAATTTAAACACAAGTCAATTTTCAAAAATGGACCAGAACTAAGCAAAGAGATTCCTTTCTCTTGGTTGTGGCCAAACTCTCAACATACATAAAATACCTAAAAACAAATAAACCTAAACACATGATAATTTTTTTTTTTTTTGCTTTTGGGTAGTAAGAGACAAGCCTTGGTTTCAATATTAAGTTGGGATAGCACCCAAATATTAAAGAACAAAAGTCAGGCTTCATAAAAGCAGTGATGAGTTCTCTTGCAGAAAGGGCTCTGAATATTATTTGTAACTTAAACTGGCATCTGTCCATGTCTGGTCTGTAAGGTATTTTTTTCTGATGAATTCTGTTGTTTGATTTTTTTTTGAAAATTTGTGAATGTACTATATGATTGATTTTTGGACACTCACATTTAATTGGAGAGAAATAAGCTGTTCTTTCTTCTGTGTAAAAGAAGTAGCAATTTCCCCATTTCTCTTCACAAAAATGGAGTTTTACATTGTTGAAGTAAATGTTTAGTCAATTGAAGCAGGATTTTAAAATTCCTAGATGTAACCATATTATAGGTTTTATACCAATAATAAGCTCTTTAAAAAAGAAACATTTCCAATAATGATTAAATTAAAAAAGAAATGAATTAAAAATTAATTCCTTCTCTGAAGAACAGGTTCATTTTAGGGGCTTGTGGTTTGTTTTTTTCATACTACCACTAGCTTTGGTTCTAGATAAAGAAGATATTGATCTTAGATTTGCAAAGTCCTTAAAAATTTCCCATTACTCTGATTATAGATGAGGTAGAAACTGCTGTTTCTCATGACAGAAAAAATTTAGAGACTCAGTTTTAATCACTCTAATGAATCTGAAATTATATCTACTCATTAGAGCTTTGGACAGTAGAAAAAATAATGGTTTCATATGGAAGTATATGTGAGGTTTTACCTGTGGACAAAGATCTTTGTGTGTGTTTCCTGTCCAGGGGGTTAAACTCAAAACCTGTGTGCCATCCCTGAGCTGTGTTTTGCTCAAGGCTAGCTCTCTAACATTTAAGGCACAGCTCCACTTCTGGCTTTTTTTTTCCTTTTTGGTAGTTTTTTATCAGAGATAAAAGTTTCACAGACTTTCCTACCCAGGCTAGATCCAAACAGCAATCCTCAGATCTCCCTCCTGTACTCTGGAGAGCTACTGCTCTCCTAGCTACTGCTAGGATTACAGGCGTGAGTCACTGGCATCTGGCAACTAAAAAGAAACAAATCTAGTTCCTTTTTTAGAGAGAAAATATTCTGCTATGTTTTATATATATTTAATATAGAAATATATAATTCTATTATATATAAGTATATAATATAAAT
Source organism: Dipodomys spectabilis (assembly GCF_019054845.1). NCBI lineage: Eukaryota > Metazoa > Chordata > Mammalia > Rodentia > Heteromyidae > Dipodomys > Dipodomys spectabilis. The sequence goes on along the minus strand of NW_024870686.1, from coordinate 15,750,573 downwards.
ATATATAAATATAATTAATATAATTAATATAATATAATAAATATAAATATATAACATAATTATAATTAAATACAATGCTATTATATTATATAATTATATATGGTATAATATATGTAAAATTATATTCTATTATATATAATAAACAAACATATACATATTTATATATATATTTTTTAATCACTGTAACAAAAGCAACTTAAAAACAAGAGATAGATATTTGGCTCATGGTATGGGAGGCTTTGGCTCATGGTCTGCTAGCTCCATTGTTTTGGGCCTGAAGTGAAACAATGTCATGGCAACAATAGCATGGCAAAAAGAGGCCATTCACCTCATTATGGCTAGGATTCAGAGAAAGAATGAGCAAAGATCCCTGGACAAAATATAACCCTAGGATTATATCCCTAGTGACATACTTCCTCCAACTAGACATACATCTGAAATTTCCCAGCATATCCCCATGGTGTTATCAGATTTTTCAATCCATTCGTAGGTGAAGGTTGAGATCTCCAATCACTTATAGCCGCATCTCTGAATGTATCATTGGAGACTTTAACACATGATCCTTTGGGAGTGAAACTTCATATCCAAACCATAACATGTATAGTTATTCTTTAGAGTTCATTAGCTATTATTCCATCTGATAAATACTTTGGGAAGTAAAATCTATTTCAAAAGATTCCCTGATGTGTAGTATTTTATTTAATGGTAAAACAGATATTAAATGGCTAATGTAGTTAATCTTGTATTTCCAGAAATCATAGCACACCTAAGGAACTTCAAGAATAGCAAGGTTTCTCATAAAGATAAACAAGGATTAGGATTAAAGGCATCTTCCCTCTGCATCTCCCTCTCTGTCAGGAGCCACATAATTTTCCAGATCTTCCTGTTCTTCTCTCCTTTTCCTGCCAGCTAGATTCCCGACAACTGGGCCTTGCACTGACTTCAAATGGCCACTTGTCCACTACTTGATCATGACTAATGAGCCTGTCCTGGTTTTTTTTTCCCCACCTCAATTTTATATTATTGAAAGATAATGTGATTCACCTAGTTTTCAATCTGACATAGATGGCTGTTAATTCTTTCCCTTCCCACTAAAAGTCTAATATCCCTCATCTTAAAACTGACCCAGCCTTACTTATTTGCTTGATACATAGAAGGTAACAGTGGTAATATGAAAAGAGAATCTGTAAGGCAAAGTTACAAGAAACCTTGTAGCTCCTGTCTAGGAATCTGGTGGCAATGTCTCCTTGAAGCGTGAACTACCACGTTAACCACTTTGTTACAAAGACCAGGTTAAAAGGCCTGTGGATTTTGCAGGAAAGAGAATTGAGTAGGTTCATCACACCTTTCTGTGCTCTACCAAGATACTAGATATGTGAGTATCTATCTTGACCCATCCAGATCAGACCAGTCTTCAGCTGACCAGCATGAGTTTCCCTAGTCAATGGCACATGCAACAAAATCACCCACATGGTCACTGCCTAACCACTGAATGTTGTTTAATGAAATGATTCCTTTAAGCTACTGAGATTTAGTGTAGCTTGTAATACAGCAATATGTAACTAAAACACCTCTGCCTGCTCCAGTCTGCTATAACTCAATGGGATATAAACATGCAGCCCGAGTGAACTCAAAGGAGGAAGGTGGGTGGAAGATTTCTTCAAGAAAAAAAAGTATGTTGTTAGGAATCAGAAATAAAATCGTTAGGTTAATTGCTTGCTGTTCTTAATTTCCTTTGAGAATGCAGCAAAGATTATGTTACAAGCAGGCTTTGGTAGGATTTTGATTACAAATACAAAGACATATCTACAATACTGGATGAGACTTCTGACGTCATTGAACAGATTGCAACTTACAACTTAATCATATTAAAAAGTGTGTAATCATATTCTAAGAAGTCTGGAACTTAGTGACTTAAGAAAATTACCTAAAAGCTAAGAACTATCTTTATCAATTGGGTATTATATGATCATCTGAAGCAGAAAAATTAACCAACTGTGCTACCGCAACTTTTTTGAACAGAGGCCTAAATGTATTTTATAGGTCTTTACTTGAGTAATGAGTAATGCAAAAGTCCATTGAGTGCAAATATTTTTAGAGGAAAAAAGCTTAAAACTCAGAAAAAATAAACATTAATAACTAAAAAGAGATAACACTTATGCATTTCTCATAATGGTAGTGAAAGACATTTTCACACCAATATTGTAAGCCCAGCAGCTTTCAGTCTACTTATTGTCTCTAAAAACTACCACATGGGTCTAGGTAGTATCTTCATTGTCAGGATTTTTCTGACTTTGTATCAGTTGATGGAGTTTAGCTTGTTGACATGGAATGAGAATCAGTGAGTCAGACACTAAAAGCCCTGGGTGAGAAGTTCCAGCCCCTCACCAAGGCTTTACTTCAGGTACACATCTAGAGTTTGGCCAGTGTTTGAAGCAATGAGTTATTTTTGCTTTTTCTCTGTAACTAAAAGATTTCTAATGGATGTAAAGGTCTTCTGTTTTACCACCTAAGATCATCTTGAATGATTTGTAGAAAACTTCAAGTTCCAGCAGGACAAGAATTTTTATCTGTATTTTTCACTGCTAAAGCCTATTGCCTTGGACAGCACTTGGTAAAATGGGATGCTCAGCAAATATTTGCTGCTAGAATATGCAAACTCAATTCAGCCTTTCAGTAGATTAATGTGACTGATGATATATAGCTAGTGAAGAATCTAAGGGCGTAGTAATGCATGACATTAAAGTATAGCTATAGATGCTTAGATATTAAGAAAATGAAAATAATTGATGATATTGTGGTGTGCCTAAATTAGCTTGAACAGGCTATGGAGAATGGATTGTATACAATTTCCACAATTCTTCACCCAGAATTTCACAAAGATGGTGTGAAACTGGTTCTTTAAGGCTTATTTATATAATGGAAATTGACAAACACTACAAAAAAAGAATATCCTTTCCTTCTTTCTTTATTTCCTTTTTTTCTCTATCTCCTTCCTTCTTTTTTTGTGTGTAATAGTACTGGAGATTGAACATGAGGACTTGTGCTTGCTTGTCAGGTGCTATATCACTTGAGCCACACCCTTGGCCCTTATTTTCTTTCCATGTTTTCTGCAAACTATATAATTAAAAAAGTGTCATCCATGGGTAATCAAGAGGCATCTTTGCTAGGGAGAAGTGCTCAAAGGAGTAGTTGTGGAGATGGGAGGGAAGGGATGGTAGGGGAAAAACAAAGGAGGAAGTAACAATGCTTGATAAGAAATGTACTCATTACCTTGCTCATGTGATTATAACCCCTCTGTACAGTATTTTCACAATAAAAAAACATTTAAAAAAAGTATAGTCAAAGCTTCACTAGAGGTAACATGTTCATGGCTGGTGTACAATAGATACACTTGGTCAAGTAGAAGGTAGTTATCATTTCCTAATTTTCAAAGCATTATGTCAAGAAAGACATTATATCTTATCGTGTAATAATTGATTGGGAGATTTATATGCTCCTATTCTGTCAAGTGAACTATTTTATTAATAACTCTCCTAATAATTAGCTGTCCTGGAACTAAATCTAAGGTACATGATGTATTGTTAATTTTAGTATTTTGCTGAAGATTTCTTATCATTATTTAATCTTACTTACATTTAATAATTTTTAGACCTTTTAATGATTTTTAAAAACATGCTTGCAGGCTGGATCTAGAGACTCAAGCCTGTAAATCCAATCTACCTGGGAGGCATGAATATCTAAAGCCATCCGGGCCAAAACATGAGATCTTAGCCAAAAGAATAAGGTGGTGTCAAAGGTCTAGAGATGTGTTTCAACTGGTATAATACCCTCTTGGCAAGCACAAACTCTAGTACCTCTAACTATATAGATGTGTGATAAGTTTTCACAGGACATTTTGGTGATTTTTTTTCACCCAATTTCAGTCCTTACTATTAACATTTTTCCTTCCCTTGAAATGTTTCAAAGGTGGTGGAGTTTGAATCGAGGACTTCACTCTTGCTAAACAGGGATTCTACCATGCTGCCAGTCCCAAGTCTTTAGTCTTATTCTTTTTACCAGGGCCTTAGGGTTGTTCTTTAAGGAAGTTCTTTAAGGAAGATCACATGGATGATATGCAGTGACTTTCCTTCAAGAACCACTTAGTTGATTGGTTCTTATTCTCGTTACCCTATCCTGGATAGGTTCTGTTAATGGACAGAGAATAGAATGAAGCTTTTCACTAGATCCAGGAGATGCTTGCAGGATTTTCTCAGTAGGTGGTGTGCTAGTCAGTAACTGAGTGTCAATCAGATGTCAAATTGCCTTTGGCTGCAATTAGTTCATAGTTTTCAGTCATTTTAGATGTTCTCCCACATCTGTTTTTATAGCTACTTTAACAAAAATTGAGAGTAAGAACTTCAGCTAGAATCCTTTTCATAAGAAATTTCCATTTCTCAACAAAATTCTTTATATAGCTTTACTTAGCTAGTATTCTAAATGAAGGCAAAAAACAAAAAACAAAAACAGTCTTTTAACCCTTTTATCATGGTAATGAAACACATTATTATTCAATCTCAGTTTTTCACTTTAGATCATCAAGCAACAATGAGTGAATAGTCATTCTACTTTACCAAGATACTGTGTATAATAGAAACAGTCTTTGATATATAAGAAATCACACACACACACACACACACACACACACACACATACACACACACACACACACACACACACACCTTGATTCTTCGGCAGTCATTGCTAAATATTGTTTTTTTTCCCATTGACCTATAAACCTCCCATCTTTTTAAAAAAATTTTTTTGTAAGAAATAGTGTACAGAAGGGTTACAGGTACATGAGTTAGGTAATGAGTACATTTCCTATCAAGCATTGTTATCTTCTTTGTTTTTCTCCTACGATCCTTTCCTTCCCCCGCCTCCCCAACTCTCCTCTCTCCCCCAAGTTGTAAAGTTTGTTTTCAACATAGTGTCTTGTACATCTCATTGTTACAATGGGCAAATCTACATACTTATTTCAGCATTTTGTTATTTCCCTTCCCCTCCTCAAATTAGAAAACTGCATATACAAGATGCAGGGCACTGACGTCAAATACAGTGAAAACAGGGGTTATACTGTGGGGAAAGAACATACAAGAGAAACAAAAAAGTCACATAGTACATTTTAGATACCTTAAAAACAATAGCAAGCAAGAAAAAACAAGTTGTGTCCCTATCTTGGGGTTCACTTCACTTAACATAATCTTATATAGTCATATATACATAGCTTTTGACCTTTTCTGCTTGTCCTTGACTTATACTAGTTATTGCAAATAAGGGAAACCATGGAATATTTCTTTGGGCCTGGCTTACTAAATATTGTTAAAGTATTCCCTGAGAGCTACATGACAATAATTAATGCTATATGTATGTTTGACTATATTGTATATGTGTGCATGTAACACCTACAGTTTGTTCAATATTTGTCCATATTAATTTAGTTATATATTATATAGCTAAATGTCACCTTCATATGATAACGTCTTTTGATAAACAAGAAAGCATAATAATAGATTAGTGTTGTAATCAATGCTTCTCAAAATGTTGCCCAACAAATGCTTGCATAAGATTCAGGCACCTTTTAAAATTTCAGATTCCTGCTTTGTGCTGGTGGCTTAAGCCTGTAATTATAGCTACTTAAAAGGCTGAGATGTGAGGCTCTCTATGTGAAGCTAGCCTGGGCAGGAGAGCCTGTGTACACAAATCTACAGTTAACTACTAAAATAAAAAAATGGAGATGTGGTTCAAGAGGTAAGGTGTCAGCCTTGAGCAACAAAGCTATGGAACAGTGCTGGACCCTGACTACAAGCCCCAGTACCAGCACCAAAAAAAAAAAAAAAAAAAAAAAATCAGATTTCTGAATCTTGTCCATACCTACTGATTCAAAATCCTGAAACTAGAACCTAGTTATCTGATTATATAAGCTTCCTAATTGGTTTTTATTCACTTCTGGGTTGTAGACTAGTATGGAAAAGTTAAAATTGGCTCCAATTTGTTTTATTCTCCTTTTTTCATTTCAGGGAAGATACTTTTCTTGAATTTTTTTTCACTGCTTATCCCACTTGTACAAATTAGACAATCTGCCAGAATTCTCTGCTTCAGTTCCAGGCAATTTAATAAATGAAAATGGCTGTGAAGCTGGTAGTATGACTGTTACATAATTTTTTCTGATAATTTTCTGTGTGTTTGTCTACTAATTGCACTTTAGTTACATCTAAAGCTATTATATTAAAGCCCATATCCTGCAATGAACTCCTTGAATTCATATTCCAGAGAGTTCTATGGTTGTGTAACTAATCCAACAACACTGATGAAACACTGAAACAATTAGGTTAATTAGAAAAAAATGTAAACTTGGTAAAAAAAAAAAAAAAGAAAAGAAAACGAAATAAACTGACTTGACATTTGCAGATAAAGCCAGAGGGCTCTAATAAACTATATATCTTTGACAGAAATCCAAACTGTTCTCAATTTATGACTCATAGTCAAACCACTAAGATGCCTTTAATATTTGATAGTTTGAAGCATCATTCTGTTGTAATAAACAGTCATTTAGATTCAAGAAGACCTGAGATGTCCTAGAATTTTGTGATGAAGAAATACCACATCAATTGATGGTACCTCTAGGAAAGACTACTGGAATAAAAGACTCATTTTTAAGTACTTTGCAAGTATACATTTATGTGATACAAATAACACACCAGTGAATTAACTTTAGTTATACTACAGAAATTCTTCTAGAAAGTAAATCCAGCTCCAATTGCTGTTCTGAGAGAATTTGTTAATATACATTGTAGTTAAAAGTGTGCGCATTTTCAATCATTCCTCCATTCTGTGGGTTACAAAGGACTAACTTTTTCAAAGATTATGGAGTAACCAATTTGATCATCAAGAAATTCAATGTTAAATTTGATCCTGAAGTATAAATGTATACCCTTCTTGGCTAGTATATTTCTTTAAAAACTCTTATTATGAATATGTTCTTTAGAGATATTAATGTAGTAGTGAGGAAGCTCCGAGAGAGTCCTAAAGAAAAGCTTAGCTGCTCAATTAGCCAGAAGACTCGAAGTCAAGTGTAATTAAAGTTTGAGCTACTCTTTTCAGGCACAGTTTTCACGAGAGCTTGGCTCAATGAACACCACAAGTCCTGTGAAGACAAATGAGATGCATGGCTAGTGGGAGGGTTTAAGTGGTACTGGAGATTCATTGACTTCAAGGCTAAACATGTGGAGCTGCCTCAGCCTGAACTCCTGCATGTTGGCAAAGTGGCCGATGGTATGTAGCTCTGCCACAGCCTGACTTCTCAACAAATCTGTCAAACTCAGTTTATTTATATTCCAGAGCATAGTACATGAAGCCAATATTGAACACATGGGATCTGAGAAGGTGTCACATCACATCTTTGTGGGGAGCAACAGTTCACTCTGAATTCTTGTTTTATAACAAACGATATGCTAAAGAGGACAAATGTCTGGAATCATATCAAAGCTACATAGGCCTCGGGAGACCTAGAGAGGCCGATGGGGTGCAAGTGGGGATGCAGTCATTATGTCTTCTCCCACATAAAGATGGAAGACTAAGAAACTCAAAGGTTGTGGAGAGGATATAGATGTGGTCAATTTTATCTCTACTATCCAATGGCAAAAGCACACAATTTAGTGACAACTTTTTAGGTTCTTTAAATAATCTCTACATGTGGGGTGTAAGGTTTAGGTACAAAATTCCTCAGTTTTAATGTAAGACATTATCATCTCAATCAGTAACTACTTGAAGAAAATACCTTCCACCTGTTTCAGAGGATGATGACTTCTGTAATTAGTTCATGGAAACATTTACATGTTTCATTTTTACTACGGCATCACTTACCTGAAGAAGCAAACAATCCACTAGCAAACACATAATGTCAGACTAAATTGGGAGTCAACATCGCTGAATGGTTTAACTGCCTGCCAATTTTGCTGTGCGTAGAACTCTGCCTTCTTATACTGACACCTGCCTGGCATATATCATGGTTTCAAGTAATTCTGCAACAAAGCAGATATATTCTAGAGGAAGAAACCAACACTTAACCATGACTATAATGACTCATCATTTCAATTGCCTCTGCCTTGCACTCTCCCTTGTTATACATTACATGGTCCATTATATGTAATTCTAACTATGACCCTATGATTTAGATTCTCTTATTATGAGCCAATCAACTTCTCCTATCCAAAAGCTCAGTGCAATGCGTGTGTTTATCCTACATGAAAACAAGCACACATTTTAAGCATGGGAAGGTGGAGTCAGAAAACTAAAAAATCTGCTCTCATCTTCCTGGGCTACGACTGAACTGAGCTTGAGATGGGAACTCTGCTTTTACTCTGCTCCTGACATGGAGCATCTGGCTGTGCTGGTTGTGGTTTCCTTGCTTCTTGTTTAAAGACATCAAAGTCCAACAATGATTGGGAAACCACCACACCTGCACCTCAACAGACAAACAAGAATGTGTGGCCAAGATTAAGGAAAATGTAACACTTGTCTACTCTACTCTGGTATGTTTTGAGTGATTTAAAAATGTTGAAGAGTAATTGAGACCCATGTCATTTTCACCTAACATCCCAAGGCCAGAATCTATACCTTACTAAATGGTGATGACCACTTCCAATTTTCTCTAAACTCTGCCTGTTGTTAGGTGTAAATGAGATGTACAAGACACCGTTGAACAACAAACTTTACAATTTAGGCAGGGGTGGGAGTATAGTTGTGGAAGGGGGAGGGAAGGGATGGTAGAAGAAAAACAAAGGAGGAGGCAACAATGTTTGATAAGAAATGTACTTATTAGCTTGCACATGTAACAGTATTTTCACAATTTAAAAAAAAGAGGATTAATTTTATACCCTGCTACTTTGCCACAGTTTTGAATCAGCTTGAGCGTGGTTTCCCTTATTTGTAATAACTAGTATATGTCTGAGATAAGCAGAAAAGGTCAGATAAGATGATGTTAAGCTAAATGAACCCCAAGATAAGGACAAAAGTGGTTTTTTTCTTCCTTGCTATTGTTTCTAGTGTATTTATAAGGTACCAAGTGAGTTTTTGTTGCTTTGTATGTCCCTCCCCCACAGTATAACCCCTGTTTTCACTGTATTTGATGTTGGTATAATTTGGAAAGGGGAAGGGAAAAAACAAATTGTTTAAATAGGGATACAGATTGACCCATTGCAACAATGAGATGTACAAGACTCTATGTTGAAAAACAAACTTTACAATTTAGGCAGGGGTGGGGGGGAGTTAGGGAGTGTAGATGAGGAAATGGGAGGGAAGGATGGGAGGGGAAAAACCAAGAAGGAGGCAACAATGCTGGATAAGAAATGTACTCATTACCTTGCTCATGTAACTGTAACCCCTGTAATACTGTTACAGTATTTTCACAATAAAAAAAACTTAATGAAAAACCAGTAGAAGGACTTTTTTGTTCTAAAAATTCCTTTGTGCTAATTGGTTGGCCCCTCAGAATACACTTTTAAATAAGTAAAGATCTCTCTGACCGTCTAGATGAAGAGGTTAGTAGAAGGTATAAAATATAGAAACTATAAAATAGGAGCTATAAAACCCAGGCTAAGCTAAATGGTACCTGCCCTGGTCTCCAAAGCCCAGGCTACCCTTCCTTGGGAGAAAACTCCTTCAAACTGCTCCTTAGTACTTGGGAGCAAGTATGCTAACAACTCCCCAAGGGAGATAATTTGCCTGACCAGCGGGCACAGGTTGTGCAAATCCACCCCAAAATAACTAGACTGTATAGAGAGTTGTCTGTTACATCCTAATCCCATTGTGGGCCCAGCTAATACTCATACTCAACACGTGACCTTTTGAAATAATTCTATCATTCAAATACATGCCTTCCAGCTAGCCTTTTCCTATACCTCCTAACCTCTACCCTTAGGAAAAAACCAGAAAGCGATTAACTCTCATTGCTCTAGGTATTACTTTACTTGGGGAGAATTACCCATGACATGGTTACCAAATAACATCTTCACTCTTACCCAAATGTTTTCTCAAACCTTGGAGCAGACTAGGGCTTAAATTTTAAGGACCTACAGAGCTCCTTATCCTCCCTGTATAGTCCTTGATAACCAGCTTGCCCTAGACTTCCTGTTAACAAAACCAGGAGGAGTGTGTGCTACAGCCAATACCTCCTGCTGGTTCTACATCAATCCTTCAGGAAATGTGGAGGAACAAACTAATTATGCCCTCCAACAGGCCAAATGATTAAGGGAACAGTCCTTACAGGCCCAGCTGAGCTCTGAGGTCTGGAAACAAGAGTTTTGGCTCTCATCAAACATTTGGCTCCTGCCATTGTTGTAGCCACTAATGAAACTGCTGGTATTGTTCAGACTTGGGCCCTGAGTTTAAATTACTAACAAAATTTGTGCTCTCTCACCTAGATCAATTCAAACTACAAATGATCATGGATCTAAAAAGCAAACACAACGGGGGACTTTTGGATGGCATTCTACAGCTTCTTAAAAATACCTTCCCCACTACACCCCTATCTTTGAGTACCTCCTGACTGCAATATTTGGGCTCCCTCTCAACCTCCATTCAGCCAGAAGTATCCAGATCAGATTCTGGTGTCCTCATGTTCTGACAGCAGTCAGGGAAACCTTAAGGAGGGAAATGGCGGTGGGAGAGGGGAGGCCAACCCAATAACCTGAGGATACTTCCCAGAGGAGGGTCTTTCCTGTTTCAGATAAGCAACCACAATTTGAGCTGATCAGTAGTGAGGGGAGGAGGAAAAAGAAGGAGGAGGGAATGCTAGAATGTCTCAGGCCAAACCCACCATCTTGCAGCCACTGCCCTGGAGGGGGTCTTGCCTGTTTCAAATACACCAAACACACCAATCACAACTTGAAAAATTGCCTGAAGGGAGAACAAAAGGGGTGGGTGGTGAGGAGTAAGGTTAATCTAAAGTAACAGCGAGGAAACGCTGAGATGACAGTAGGTTTCTGGTCTGGCTACTCATTTTTCTGAGTGAGCTTCACTTTCTCTGTGCTACCTTACCATAACTGTGCTTGCTGTCCCTGACTTTGATTTCTATACTGTTGGAGAACAAGAACCCACCACACTCATGTATCATAGGTACAATTTAGGGTATTTGGGGACAATATATTTGGGGGAGCCTGATTCTGTCCCAGTGACTGACACCTCCAGTCAGCAGGTCCACGGACCCACTTTTGCTCCCAGAACACATGAGCTTAGAGGAATCACATCCCCAAAATGTTCAGCTTAGGCTGAAGCTTCTAGTGCAAGTTGCTATCTTGTTTTTATCCTTATTAAAATATTACAGCTCGTTTTATACATTTAGTCTTTGAGCACTGAAAACCCAAAGGATGGTTGAAGAATCCCCAGTAGTTTTTATCATTTCCAAAACCTGCTTTCAATTTCTTAAGCTTCTTTAGCTTCAACTTAAGGCAGCTTATCATGCCTGGGGGGGAGAAAAATCAAAATTGAAGAAGAAATTCTCAGACAATAAGAACAGATGTTTCAATATGTTCTTTCAAGGTCAACAACTCAAACAGCTTTATTACCACTTTTCTATGGCACCACCCCCTGGCCATCACTTTCTTCCAGAAAAAAATAAATAAATAAGGGAACAGAAAGGATTTATTTTCCTCTTATCCTGGCAGGGATGAAGGTCAGGCAAGAAGATGAAGAAATTTGTTATGGAAAAGCATAAATTAAATCAATATTAGTCACGCTTGAAGGATCAATGTTGGCTTTCATAAAGTATTTACACCTACATATCTATCTGACATACTGCATACGCTGATCAGAACCTGGTTTATGAGGTCAGGGTTTAAGCACCATTAGCAATCCACACAGCAAGTTACCTAGTTACTCCTTCTAAAACTCTTTCAAGGTTACCAAGACCTGAGTGTTCTCTTCTTCTGGCAGCCAGAGCTCTTGATTTCTGAGATTTTTTTCCACGTAGCAATAACACACAGACCGAGAGATGGAACAAGAGGGAGGAAATTTAGTTATGAGATTATTAGAATAAAGAAGGGGCAGAAAGCATACTCAACGGATCAATAGGCTTTATTCAAGAATGAAGCATGGGGAGGGTGGCCAAGTCTCCTTCAGCCTGGCTGCAGGGGAAATGGTATACCGCCTTACAACTAGGGCTCTTTAAATATTAGGCAGAAAGAGTGAAGTGGGCAGTGAGCAGGCGAGGGAAGCAGGGTAGGATGGAGGTGGGGAAGATGAGCAATGCTATTTGGACTGAGAAGTTTCAAAGTCTCCCTGTTAGTCAGAGGCCTCAGCACCAGAGGTGGCCCTGGTCTTGGGCTCTCTTCCAACACCGCTGCAGGGGAGATGATTCAGTGTGGTGAACAGCAAGGACAGTTCTAAGATACAGCTGTTGGGGGGAAGGTGAGTGATTTCAGTTTAAGTCATTTCCCATCACTCCTGACTCTGGAAAAGCATAAGAAAGAAGGGAAAGGCGGGGGTACCATTGTCTTGTCTGGCTACTTCCTGTGGATGTAGGGCAACAAGGGGAGAAGAGGTCTCCTTTGTGAGTCAGGTTTTGAATTTTTGAACAGAAAAGGTGGCTTTGCCATGCTGCCGGAGAGATAGCTGTTCCGCAGTTGGTTAGGAACATCTCCATGGGTCTGACTTGAATGCTACAGAGGATTAAGTCTGCAATGACAAAAGTAAGAATACTTATGCTGGAGGTTGGAAACAACAAATCATTAGACTATTTAGTTATGTCCATTGCATACTAATTAAGATTGACACCTTTGTAGATGCTACGAGGACTTTTGCAAAGAGGAACACATGGATGATGGCTTGCTTGATGTTTTGTCCAGCTTTGTATCCAAGGTGGCTTATATACTTGGGGGACAGTGATAGTAGTAACAATAGTTTTAAATCAGTGTACTGATTTTGACCTTAGCAGTTTGTGATACACCACAAAGCTGTCAGAAAGGATAGTTGCTGGCCAGCCACTGTCCTTTGGATCCTATGTCCTACTGGGGAAGCCCTTGGTGGGAGGAAAAGGCTCCTCTTCTACTAATTGAGGAAGAAAAAACTCTGGACCTGGCTGCACCAAAAGGGTCAGGAGTTCACTCTGGGGGCAGTCCATTTTCCAGGGTCTGCACGCATCACAAAGTGGGCAAGACTTAGAGACGGGCATGGGTTTGGGCAAGCTCTTGTCCAACGTCCATCTTTGCCACAATGGAAGCAGATAATAGGAGGCACAGACAGACCGAAGGCCTGTGTTTTGAGGGTAGTCTGACATAGCCCAGTCCATTTAGGGGCTGCAGGGAAGTAGCTAAATGTTAGTCTTTAACTTCAAGGAGTCTCTCTTTTTCTTTTTCTTATTTGTTTGTTTATTTATCTGCCTCCTCATTCTGACTGTTAAAGACAACCTTAAGTAGCTCTTGTTGGGGCATTTGGGGGCTCTGCTCTAGCTGTTGAAGTCTTTTGCTCATATCTGGGGAGAAAAATTGTCCCTCCAGGGAGTTCGGATCTAGTTTTGGAGGAGGGAGCTGGCAGGAGAGACTGGGGAGGATTGGAAGGCTGTCAGCTAAGAGAATCTGGAGTGCAGAGGGAGGAGGACAGAGGGGACAGGTAGACAGAATCTGGACTGAAGAACAGAAAAAATAGTCAGGAGAGAAGAAGGAAGAAGACTGGGACACAGGAAACTCGCCACTTGCCGTTGTGTTTCGTTGTGAGAAGTTGTTTATCCAATTGGTATTGAGGCCAAATGAAGGCAGAGAAGTGATATAATTTCCAAGGCTTTTAGATTCTTGATGAGAAAGTCAAGGAGAGAGTCTGCCAAGATTGGAATTTGGGAGCCCATTTTGGAAAGGAAGAGTGGAGACTGAAACTCTGTTTAGAGCATCCCCCAATCAGAGTATTCAGTTGATGCAAAAGCAAAAATCCTTTGCTCAGTAAAGGGGCATCTCCACTTTATTTCCAAAGGGGACTTTCTGAGACCTCGAACTATCTCTGAGCCAGGGCACTGTCAGATCAACCCAGAGGACTCGGAGCGCTTACCCACACTTCTAGAGACAAAACAGCAGACGGTGTTGGGCATGGAGTTCGAGATAGAAGCCCGGTAGCAGAACGAAGAGTAGAACAATGGACTCAATGGTGAACAGCCTCTGATCTAGAGTTCTGAGAAGAGTATAGTCAGAGGGGAAAAGAGAGAGAAAAGTCTCCAGTGGTCTTACAACTGAGTTTACCACTCAGGTCAATCTAGGTTTAGGTCAAGATCTAGTCTCCCTTGCGTGGTAGCCAGGCAGCAAGAGCCGAGGGCTCTGGGTCTTATTCCGGCTGGGGGGACTCGCTTGCTCTCAGCCTCTGGGGAAGAAGGAAAAACGGGGGACCAGGAAGAGAGAGGGTGAGAAGGTGGACAGAATCCCCCACAAGACAGGAGTCCTCTGGGGAACTCTGTCCCAGGCCTTGGCACCATTTGCAAGGCAACTTGAGTTCTGCGGGTATCAGAATAAAGAAGGGCAGAAAACAAACTCACAGATCAACAGGCTTTGTTCAGAAATGAAGCCTGGGAAGGGAGACCAAGTCTCCTTAGGCTGCAGGGAAGATGGAGCATCTACCTTACAACCCGGGCTCTTTAAATATTAGGCAGGAACGGGGGAGCAGGGCGCAGAAGGAATTGTGGCGAGATGGAAGTGGATGAGCAATGCTGTTTTGACTAGGGAGTTTCGAGGTCTCAATAGTCTGTTCGTCAGTGGTGTCATCATCAGACGACATGTCCTTGGTCAAGCTCTCTTCCATGACCGTTGGTATATTTGTTCACAGGTAAGGGGAGAGGAGATGATCCAGAAAGATGGATAGCAAGGACAGTTCTAAGGTATAACCGTGAGGAGGAAGGTATGCTTCAGGTTATGTAATTTTCCATCAATATATAAATATCCTCTTCCTCCCTCTCTCTTTGGTGTGAGTTCTGGGACTTGAACTCAGGGTCTGGGCACTGTCCCTGAGCATTTGTGCTGGAGGCTACTACTATACCTTTTGAGCCACAGCTCCATTTCTGGTTTTGTTGTTTTGTTTTGTTTTGTTTTTGTGGTTAATTGGAGATGAGTCTCATGGACATTCCTACCCAGGCTGGCTTTGAACCAATGATCCTCAGATATCAGTCTCCCGAGTAGCTAGGATTATGGGCATGAGCCATCAGTGCCTGGCTTCAAAATGTCTTTTAGCCCTCATCTCATAGCTAAGTCATCAGGAGAATGAACACACAAACCAGCAGTACCCAGAGCCATGACAAACATTTAGCTCAACTTTGACCTAGCTTTTTTTTTATTTGTGCAAATATTCTATTTTTGTTTGTTAATTTATCTTATTGTGAAATGTTTAAATCATATAGAAGATAACAGGAATGATATCCTTATGTCAAAAATCCATTAACTACCAAATATTACAAAGCTACTTATATTTTGTTTCTGGTGATAACAAATTAAAAGTCACAATCTCCTTCTACTCTCATCCTCTGATCTGTTAGTTTCTCTTCTGTGCTACAGGTAATGCCAATTATGAACCAGTTTTCATTGTTACTTATTTATATCGCTATTATATTTGCATATATTCATAAATAGTGTTAGCATTTTTCAGTTTTATAGAGGTAAAGCCACTAGACAATACACTAGACAATAATTACTTTTACTGAACATTATTTTCCGGAGACCAATGATTTGAACACATACTGCTTTAATTTATATTGTAAATTGTTGTATGTTAGCTCATTGCATTATATATTCTCTTTTTAAAAAATAGATATGTAAAATGCTGTGTTTTTGCCTTTACATAGCTCTTCACAAAGGTGGAAGAGAAAGAGAACAGGTTTCTTAATTGAGTAAATATTAAATCAGACATCAATTGCTGTGACAGGTAACCCACCAAGAGATGGCAGGTGCAGACAGAAATCCCACTCTACGTTTATAGTTAGATTAAAACTATTTCAGAAGATGTTAAGCTCCAAAACTCCTGCCAGAGAGTGAAATGTATACTGAACACATTCTCTACACATAAAAATTTGAAGGAAGTACTTACCAAGGAAGAAAGCCACCTGTCACCAATTTTTTAGATCAAGGTTGTAATGAGAAGCATTTTCGGAGTTGTTTTTATTATTTCCTTAGCCTTTTAAAGTATTTTATTAAAATATTTCTCACAAATGATGGGAAATCTTGTTTACTAATAACAGAACAAAAGCCTTTATGGTCTATAAGGGAAAACACAAAAGAGAATTTGGTACCACAACTCAGGATTTTTGGAATTCCGGATTTCCAATTCTTTTACAGGATACTGTTGTCTAGTAACTCAGAGCTTTCAGAAAGAACACCATGGCCAGTCACTCCTGCAGTGGAAAATAACTAGCTGTGAACTCCTTCAATCCCTCCTGTGCACACACACAGTACTAAGTTGGCTCATCAACATCAATCTTGCCTTGTAACTACACAGATCAAGATTAAATATGGGGATACTAGGGCTCCTCCAACTCTTCAATGAAATTGAAAGAGAAAGTTCACCACTGAACACATTCTATGAAGCCATCATAACCCTCATCCTAAGACCAGGCAGGGACTCATCAAAGAAAGAGAACTATAGACCCATTTCTTTGATGAACATTGATGCAAAACTTCTCAACAAAATTTTGGCCAATCGACTTCAACAATTCATCCAAAAAATCATACACCACGATCAAACAGGATTCATTTCAGGGATGCAAAGCTGGTTCAATATACGCAAATCAATTAGTATTATTCATCACATCAACAGGAGCAAGAATAAGAACCACATGGTTATCTCAATAGATGCAGAAAAAGCATTTGACAAGATCCAACACCCCTTTATGATGAAGGTTTTGAAAAAATTAGGAATTCATGGAACATTCCTCAATACAATAAAGGCTGTATATGACAAACCTACAGCCAGCATTATACTTAATGGTGAAAAACTAAAGCCATTTCCTCTTAACTCAGGAACAAGACAAGGATGTCCACTTCTCTTCAATCTAGTATTAGAATGCCTAGCTACAGCAATAAGACAAGATGCAGACATAAAGGGGATCCAAATAGGGAAAGAAGAAATAAAACTCTCCCTCTTTGCAGACAACATGATCTTGTATTTAAAGAATCCCATAGACTCCACTCCCAAATTACTCAAGCTGATTCAAAACTTTGGCAAAGTAGCAGGGTATAAAATTAACCCCCAAAAATCAATGGCTTTTCTGTATGCCAACAATGAGAAAAGTGTGGCTGAAATTAGGAAAGCAACTCCATTTGTAATAGCCCCACAAAAAATAAAATACCTAGGAATTAACTTAGCCAAAGAAGTGAAGGACCTCTATGATGAAAACTTTAAAATCTTGAAAAAGGAAATCAAAACAGAACTTAGAAAGTGGCAAAACCTCCCATGGAAGGATTGGAAGGATCAACATCGTGAAAATGGCAATACTTCCCAAGGCTACCTACAAATTCAATGTGATACCTATCAATATTCCAACCTCATTCTTCAAGGAAATAGAAGAGGCAATCAAAAATTCATATGGAACAATAAAAGACCCCGAATAGCTAAGATGATCCTCAACAGAAAAAACAGTGCTGGGGGAATATCAATACCAAATTTCAAATTCTACTACAAAGCCATAGTAATCAAAACAGCTTGGTACTGGCACAAGAACAGACCTCAGGACCAATGGAATAGGCTTCAAAATCCAGAAATGAACCCACAGACCTATAGCCATCTACTCTTTGATAAGGGAGCTAAAAATACAGAATGGAAGAAAGACAGCCTCTTCAGTAAATGGTGCTGGCAAAATTGGTTAACTACTTGTAGAAAACTAAAGCTAGATCCTTATATATCACCCTACACCAGAATTAACTCCAAATGGATCAAAGACCTCGAAGTCAAAGCAGACACTCTGAAAACATTACAGGATGGAATAGGAGAAACCCTAGGTCTCCTTGGCTCCAGCCGAAATTTTCTGAATAGAGACCTGGAAACACAACAAATCAAAGAAAGGTTGGACAAATGGGATTGCATGAAGTTGCAGAGCTTCTGCATGGCAAAGGACATAGCTAGCAAGATCAATAGAAAGCCCACGAATTGGGAGAAGATCTTCACTAGCCATACAACAAACAAGGGTCTCATATCTAAAATATACTTGGAACTCAAAAAATTAAATCCCCCAACAACAAATCCTCAAAGAAACAACTGCCCAATAAATAAGTGGGCTAAAGACTTAAAGAGAAACTTCTCTGAAGAGGAAAGAAGGATGGCCAATAGACACATGAAGAAATGCTCAACATCCCTAGCCATAAAAGAAATGCAAATCAAAACAACATTGAGATACCATCTCACCCCAGTTAGAATGGCAAAAATCAAGAACTCTAACAACAACAGATGCTGGAGGGGTTGTGGACAGAAGGGAACCTTACTTCATTGTTGGTGGGAATGTAAACTTGTTCAACCACTTTGGAAAGCAGTATGGAGGTTCCTCAAAAGACTTCACATAAAGCTCCCCTATGACCCAGCAATCCCACTTTTGGGCATTTACCCAAATGTTTACAAACAAGACCACACTAAAGCTACCAGCACAACCAGCATTATTTACCATAGCTAAGATATGGAACCAACCCAGATGCCCCTCAGTAGATGAATGGATCAAGAAAATGTGGTATATATACACAATGGAATTCTATGCCTCCATCAGAAAGAATGACATTGCCCATTTGTTAGGAAATGGAAAAACTTGGAAAAAATTATATTAAGTGAAGTAAGCCAGGCCCAAAGAAACATAGGTCCTATGGTTTCCCTTATTTGCAATATCTAGTATATGTATGAGTCAAGCAGAAAAGGTCAGATAATGTGATATTAGGAAAATGAACCCTTAGATATGTATTCTAATGTTTTTTTCTTCCATGAATTTGTTTCTAACGCATTTATAAGATTATCTCTTTGTTGCTTTGTATGTCCCTCCCCCACAGTATAACCCCTGCTTTCACTATATTTGATGTCAGTATAACTTGTTGAGGAGATGGGGAAAAACAAGTCGTTTAAGGATACAGGTGGACCTGTTGCAACAATGAGAAGTACAAGTTGTCATGTGGAAAACGAGCTTTACAACGTTGGTGCGGGGGGGGGGGGGGAAGAAGGATGGGGGGGGTTGGGAGGGGAGGCTGGGAAGGGATGTGAAGGGTAAACAAAGGAGGAGGCTGCAATGCTTGATAAGAAATGTACGCATTAAGGCTGGGAAGGTGGCTCAGTGGTAGAGCACTTGCCTTGCATGCCTGAGGCCCTGGGTTCGATTCCTCAGCACCACATAAGCAAAAAGAAAAAAGCTGGAAGTGGTGCTGTGGCTCAAGTGGTAGAGCGCTAGCCTTGAGCTGAAGTGCTGAGGGACAGCGCCCAAGTCCACAGTTCAAGCCCCATGACCGGACCCAAAAAAAAAAAAAAAAAGAAAGGAATGTACGCATTATCCTGCCCATGTAATTGTAACCCCTCTGTGTTCACAAAAAAAAAATTAAATTAAATTAAAAATAATTACACGGTGAAGGGGAGGGGAGGGAAAATAGGAGCAATATGAGGGAAGGGGGAACAAATTTGACAAGAAATGTACTTATTACCTTACTTATGTAACTGTAACTCTTCTGTACATCACCTTGACAACAATAATAATAAAAAATATTACATGGGATAGGAAAAACACATAGCGATTGTTGAAACAGGCATTCTTCTGAATTAATAAGAGGTGATCTGATGCCATTTCTTCGGCTCCTTTTCTTCTCATCTTCTCTTCATCGTTAGCATTAAGAATCATTAACTGTTCTCTGCGTTGAGAGGATTTTATTCCAAACTGTCTGTTTTACCAAGCTTCTACTGGAACTCATCTCCTAAGCAGCTTTAACTATAGGTGTGTTTATCATGAGGCATCTTCTGAAGAACCTTCTCCAAGTCCAAAATGTGCAACACTTTATTTTCTACCATTATCTGATGCTGACAACACCTGATCAAGTAGATGAAGATAACTAGCTTGAATCTCATCAACCATCTCCAGCCCTTTTAAACCATTTGGCCTGTTCTACCCTTGGATCATCTCCAGATTCCCAACTGTTCTGCACCTCACCACGTCAAAAGCATTTGACATCACTGTTATGATTCACATAATTAAACACCTGCACTTGAAAACTGCGCAAGCAGTTGATGGAAGTACGGACATGCTCTCAATGGGGCTGCATGTGGCTGCAGGCACTGATGTTTCAGTGGTTCTTGATCATGTAGTACAGAAAAGTGTCCAGGGGATTTCCTTGTATCTTCTTCTTAATGGCTTGTAGCTTAAAATAATTCCTCTGTCAAAGAGGCACATTTAGGGATGCCTCTCTGAGCCACTTAAAATCAAATGAGGAAAAACAATCTTCATAGAACTCAAATGTAAATGATTCATATTCCTTTTGATAGTCACACTTGAACAATACCCAGAAACTGATTCTGCATATCATTAGAAAGCATGAAACATTCAACACTCTGATAAGAAGTTTCAGTTTTTCTGCAAAGGTGGCCATCACAATGATGCTTTTGGAATGAGTTATCTGGAGATTTGTATGACAGGCAGAGTCTGCGTGTGGCTAATAGGACTGAAAAAGTTCCTATAACCTCTGAAGAACTAAAATTGCACAAGTAGGTCAACATCAGGTGATCATATTCTCATTGCCTGACCTTTGTCCTGTTGGTGGTCTCTAGGCCTGCAGCTAACTATGGTAAGCATTCTCTTTCTCAATGCCAACTATTACCAAGTTTCCTTTTACATCGTGTCTCACATAAACAAATGTTTCAAGAATATCATTGGAAAACTGAGAATTAAAGAATAAAATCTCTAGCATTTTATCTTCTCAAACCTAACTTTCTTTAACAGTAAATATTTCAGGCCTCAAAAGGTAGCATATCTCCTGATGAATAGATTGCATAAATAATTTGACATGTACCCTGAACCAAGGTATATAAGATATGGACACTGACTAAAATCAGTAATGATCTGGATAGTTAATCTTGATGGTCAACTTAATTGGATTGAGACAAGGAACATACTACTGGGTGTGTCTGTGTGGACATTTGCAGAGAGGACATGTGGAAGAGCAAGGGGTGAGAGAGAGAGCTGCTCTGAAGTGGGTGGTACCACCAATAGGCTACTGACCTTCGAGTTTCTGCAAAGTTGCTGCAGCAACTGTTATCATAACCCATGTATCAAAGGTGCTATCTCCAGCAAAGGTACTGGGGCATTCATAGTGTATCACCAAGCTCCAAGCCTTATAGAATTAGTGATCTTTAAGTTGACTAACAGCTATTGAAACCATGGAGTTTATTAATGTTTTTGCCAAGGGGAATTTCTTATGAAGGGACTGTGATTCTTCTTTGAAAGCATGCCTGACATCTGAGTTGATTGTTGGGGCTTACCAAGGGAACTTCAGGGAATGAGGTTTTCCTGCAGTAACATGAAGACCAGATAAGAATATGCTTGTATACACACTTACTCTAAATTTCATAGAATGAAGCATCACATTCTATAGTGAAGTATATTTTTTTTTACTCCTTTTTCTCTTCACAATTCTTAGGAAATGCTGGTAGTCAGTAAACAATCCTGTAGATTGACGCAAATATTTCAATAAAGAAAGTGTCTGAAAAAGCCAAGTGAGGTAGGTAGTGCTGAGAGAAACTGAATTTGTGAGAAATAACACAGGAGAAAGAAGAGAAGTAGCACAGGAGAGAAGGGAGGTAATGAATTACCACCCAGAATCGTCTTTCCCAGTTCTTGGGAGATTGATCCAGCCTTGTGCCAGAGGCTAAAACAAACTTTGCTGTCCTTGATTTTACTTCAGTCGATTACTTCAAACTCAGAAACTCCAAATATTAAAACAAAAAGCAAAACCCTTTATTTGTGGGCATTAAGAATTGCAATTCATGAGACACAAATTTAGATAGCTCTGAATTAATGTTCTAAGGAAGCCAAGAAACATAGCAGCTAACTTGGGCTACTGAAGTTGAAAAGTGACAGGATTTATGAGATCTCGCTCTCAGAAGATGAAACAATGTACAAAAAAAAGGGTTGGGAATATAGCTCGACAGTAGAGATCTTACACAGCATGCACACAACCTTGGTTCGGTTCTCAGCAACACACCACACACACCACACATCACACACCACAGAGTATAGACAGAATGGAAATGTCCATAAAATAAAAGCCTGATAATCTGTGAAGATACATTAAGGCTCTGGGTCAAGTGTAACTGGCTTTTCAAGCAGTTCCAGATGCCTGGGATCAAGTGGTAGACGCATTCCAGCAACACCCAGAATCATATATAAGCCATGCCTGCCAGCTTTCACTGTTAACTGTCATTGTGATTTCCCATTTACTTCCTATAGTAGGTTTCCTTGCTTCCCTGGGCCAGTGTTGAAGGCTGCCCTGAACTTCCAGACAGTCATCTTAAAACTTTGGCTTAAAATATCATATTATCAGAAGAATTCGAAGTGTTAGAAGACTGATGGAAAAAGAGGCAGAATTGTGGCCACTTTCTTGAACAGAAGGACATGAGGGAAACGAACTGATCGGAGCTCTGTATTCTCTGTTCCACTGTGAGACCATCCACGCTATGCTGCTCCGTCCAGGTCTAAATAATCACACAAGGCTTCTAGACTTGACTGCTGCTGCTTTGCAATGCAGCATCCTGTGGAGACCCAGTCGCTAGGGATCTGGCTTTAGGTAAGGCACAGTCACATGTTGAAGCCTCCAGCTTTGATATCAGTGGCCACTTTCACATATGGGTGAGACTATGACCAGCAGGTGGCTCATACCTTGTGTACCTTTTGTCCTCTGCACACCACAGTGAGAACTATAGTCCCTGCCTTGGACCTGGGTCTCTTGGACCTTTTAAAAGAATCTTGGCATGGTACCCATTGAGGTGGCCTGGGAACTCCAATAAGATGCTAATTGTGGGGAGATCCCTCCCCAGGCATGTGGGAGATGATTGAGATGAAGGTTCACATGTTGTTGTTTTTAAGCAAAGAAAGCAAGAAATCAGAGATTCTTTGATTTCTTTCTAACCAATGTTTACCCCAAACGAAGACAAAAGTACACAGTGGTATGTCCACCCTTTGCCACTCCCATTCCCTTTCAAATAAAATAGGCTATATAAGAATCCAATGAACTGCAGTAAAAAAAAAAAAGTTCCAGCAATTGGGTTCTGATGACAAAGGCAGCAAGTAAAGTACAATGTGTTGTTTTTGCCAAAAGGATAAACAGCCTTCCCATAAGACTCAGAGTCAAGAGAAGTTCTGTTTTCATTACTGCTTCCCTGAAGGAAAATTGGCTTATGCTGGATTAGGTGAACAGAGCATGGGGCCAGAGACTGATGGTGAGTATGGAGTCCAGTCTCAGCAGACAGGCAGAGAGTGTGTGCCTGTGATGTGTGCACATCCCCCAGAGTGACACGAGCTGTCTTTGTGGAGTACTTATGAGTGCAGTTAACACGCATGAAAGTTGCTTTGCATTTTCAGCACAAACAAGATTAAAGGTTACAACCATTTCTAAAAAGACTGAGGATGTCATTTCGGGTGAAGAAGAAACAAGAGAAAAAACTGCACTTCAGGCTTCTAGATTCACAAGTAAACTCAGCCCTGTAAACTGAACCTAGAGATAGAAATTTCTTACAGGCAATCTTAATAGGTATTTGAAACTCACTGTTCTCACCATAGAGGAAACTCAGTTTCAGTCTGCTGCTATAAATTGAAAGCAGGAGAAGAGTCTGGCATCTCTGCCTCCATTTTGGGTTCCATTATTCTAAGCTGTTTTCTCTACAAGTCACTTTGAAATCACCTTGGAGTTACAGAAAAGGCAGGAATGATCAATAACATCTTTACTACAAAGGAATACAACCACCCCTTAACAAACAGCAGGACAGATCGTGACCAAATGAAACCAGAGCTCCAATAGGAGGCTAAAGTAAAATTTACTGGATTTAGCCAATCACAAACTGTATTGTTTTGTGCCAAACACATTTCATTCCATGCCCCTATTTCTCCTTTACCTCATCACCCCCTTACTTTGTGACTAAAATTAACGGGTGGATCTCCTGGCAATGAGTCCATTAAAGGCTTTGGACTATTTGCTCCTGTTTTAAAGAGATAGTTCATGCCTTGTTTTAGCTAGTAAAATTAAACAGAGAAGTCTCAGAAATGATGAAACAAAAATGTTCAGCAGGAGCATTGAAGCTGAACTAAATCATTTATGATTTTTAAAAATCTTTTGGATAGCTCTAAATACCAAATATAAAAGCAATGATCTGCCATTCTGATACAAGGAATTGATGTAGCCTGTGAGGTCTAAAATCTTCAGGTAAGATTCTACTCTGGCTTCCTCTTTGAATTGGTTCTACGATTCTTATTCTTGGAACTTCAAAAGACATTTTAACACTCATTATCAACAGTATCAGGGTTTAAACTTAGGAACTCCTGCTTGCTTACAGCTAGTTCTCTACCACTTGAACCATACCTCTAGCCAAGACTTTTACTGGTTGTTTTAAAGGTAGAGTCTCACAGACATTTCTGTACAATCTAGCTTTGTACTTCTGCCTCTGAGCTTTCTTTGCTCAAGGTTAACACTTTACCACTTGAGCCAGAGCCTCATTTTCAGATTTGTTTAGTGCAATTTCTTGTCCAGGCTGTTTTTGAACCACAGTCCTAAGACCTCAGCCTCCTGAGTAGCTAGGATTACAGGTGTGAACCACCAGTGCCTAACTAGACATGCTTTTTAAATATGCTATAGTTATTAACTCTTTACTCACTACTAGGTGTTCCCAATAGCACTATTAGGGAGTTCTCTTAATCTGATACATGATTAGTGGTCATATAGCTAGTAAATGGCAGAGCTTAGATTTGAACTCAGAATCCAGGTTTGTAACGACTTTTCCATAGAGCTCCATGATCATGATCATGATCTCAACTTTAGCACTGATGATATTCTGAGCCAGATAATTCTCCCTTGTATAGGGCTATGCTATATGTTATAGGACCTCTGGCCTCTGGCTACTATATCAATGTAGCACAAGCCAAAAAAAATCTTTAGATATTGCCACATATCCCCAGGGAGACCTAAGACATAGTCAGAGGCTGAAGATGGACAGAAATATAATGAGTTATAGATTTCAGCCTAGTTGAAGAAGAGTGTCTGTGGTATATTTGGAGTCAGCGAAGCAGTCCAAATACATGAAATGTTAAAGTACCTGCCACAGACCACTTGCTCCTTGGGAATTAAGAACAAAACTATCAATGCAGAAGGTAGCACACAGGGCAGGCTTTATTGAGAAGGTCAGTGAGTTGAATCCGAAGATGAAAAGACAAAGGTCCAAGCAGAGATTCTGAAGCAGCATGGAGAAGGCATGAGCTGAATTGAATATGGTGCAATGGATGCTATGAATCAGAGGGAGTAAAATCCATCACTGAAGGAAGACAGCACTGCACCATCACAGATCTGTGACCAAACACATCAATAACATAGTCATGCCCTAGAAATACACACCAAGGTGTTGACTATGAAATGGGAAAGAAGTCTGATTTGTGAAGTAACTGCAACAGAAAATTATGATTCATTATTGACCTGAAAATGTTCAGGGTTTATTAGTTTCACAAAAGGATAAATGTGGTGGGTAGTTCCTAAGACGGTTCCCCAAAATTCCTTTCTCCTAAGAGTCATAGACTAAAGTGACTGACTGTAGGCTGTTCTGGATTCCATATCCCCCCCTTTCTCTCTCTCCTTTCTCTCTCTCTGGTTTGTTATTTTTCCTTTGATACAGGGCCTTGTTGTATAGCCTAAACTGCCCTGAAATCTGCTGTGTAGCCAGTTCGGCCTCTAATTCAGGACCCTCCCGCCTCAGCCTCACTATCCCACCATATCTACTATGGTTCCTATCTAAATATGTTCAATAAGGCCAAAGCAATGCGGTGCCATTTCTGAGATTACTCACAGTTTTGGGGTTCCTTTCTATAATCAGTTAGCCCCACTGCTTTTAGGCCTATGGTAAGGCAGGAGATCATGGTAGGATCATATAGCAGTGTAGAACCCCTTCCTCTAGGGCCAAGGGAGCTGCAGAGAGAGAGAAAAAAAGGAAGAGACCAGAGCCCCTCCATCTGCTGTATGGATAGCCCATGTCCTCAGTGACCTAAATCCCTTCTTAATGGCCTTTACTTCTCTGAGCTTTTACACCCAAGGCCATCGCTCTACCACTTTAAGCCACAGTGCCACTTCTGGTTTTCTGGTGATTAATTGGAGATAAAAGTCTCATAGACCTTCTGCCTTGACTGGCTTCGAATGGCAATCCTCAGATCTCAGCCTCCTGAGTAGCTAGGATTATAGGCCACTGTCCAGAGGCATATACTTCTTAAAGATTCTACTACCTCTTATGGAATCACGGGAGTCCCAAGCTTCCAACACAGGCCTTTGGTGGACATTGAAGAGCAAAAATATAGCACCAAGATAAATACATTACTTAAGGAGATAAATGCTTAAATCTTTAGTTCTGATTTCCTAATTTTACAGAACTCCACCATCTTTATGTCATAGCTAAAGTAAAATCCCTATCTATACTTGTTTTTCCACTAAACCTCATTACTTCTGGAAGAGAGTCAAGGGCTAAGACAAAATGATAGTGATAATAAACTCCTCACTGCATAAAAGCTTATCAAATCTCCTGCTTGGAGTTACTCATTCTGAAATCTTCCTTGATCTCCTTGGTATCCTAAAATCATATTGCTAACAAAATCACAACTTTAATAAAAATATTTCCTCATTCCATTCTGTCTTAATAAACTCTAAACCACTAGAAGAGAAAGGGAATATTGTATTTGCTTCCATACTTACAGCATCTAGCTCAGATTATTTCGAAGCAATTCCTATTTCTTAAGATTTTCTTAATTAGTAATTTGAAATCCAATGTTTTAAACGTTTATGTTTTAATATAAGCTTAAAAATGGAAAATGACATAAAATATCCTCACAGCCATATCACTGAAAAGATTAAAAAATTATCCATTAGCTAGTAGCAAAAAGAAATAATAAATACTGGAAGAATAAACTTTTCTTGTTCTAAGTCATATCGTACACTTTTGCATTTTTTACTTATAAATGATCATCCCCTTTGACATGTTTATTACTAATTGTTCTTAGAAAAGAAAAATTTCCTTGACTTGCATTTTCATTAACTTTTTCATCTATTTTTATTTCACTAATATAAGCCTACATAGCTTTTACATTGTTTTCCTATCTAAAAAGTCTAGATTGAGATAAAGAGTCTTAATAACAAAAACTCTTAAGATACACAATGGTTCATTTGGATTTGTTTATAAACTTAGCAACCATGGACAATACTTTCCACATTCCTTAGTGACCTTAAGGTTTCCAGGAATCATTTTGAAGCAGGACAAATGTTTCTAATGTCATGAAAGTTCTTGTATTTTCTAGGTGCTGACAGATGACATTTTTCAAAGGTTTCTGAAGTGCCTATTTTTGTGTGGCACTTACATATTGACTTCTTAGATTTTCACCTTTGAAGAGAATGATGGCTTCATTACAATTATTTTTCTTGCCCCATTTTTTCCTCTCATTTGCAGTAAGATTTATTGGAGAAAAAAAAACCCACAGGATCAGAAGTCAGAGAACCTGGGATATAATACTGTGTGAACTTGTACTTGAATTTTGACATCTGTAAAATGTCAGAATGTTGATTCAGATAATGGAAAAAAGCACTATGAAACTAACAAGTATTGAAAGGTAAAAGGGCATTTTTTCATTTTTAACTTTTAAACCATGTTTTTTTTTCTTCAGGATTGAAAGCATTAAAGCACATTTTCTTTCTCCTGGGGATGTTATATCAATTTTTTTCTTTTTATAGAAAATAGTTTAAAACTTTAAATAAACTTATATTGATAAGTTTGAATAAATGAACATAGATACTGTGTTTCTTAAGATAGGCCATTATGTTGGTAATCATCCCATTGCTTAATATTTCCAAAGTCCCAGAGTCTGAAACTCTCTTTTTAAAATGTATAAATTAACTTACAGCCTTGACACAAAACTATGTCTCATTCCACTTTAAAAATCATCCTGGTAGGAATGTTTTGGTAATTGTAATAAAAAAGAAAGTGTCAAGAAATATATAAAAGACTCCAAGACCCAACCTAAGCTTAAGAATAAAAATTTTTAAAAACAAGGGTAAGGCCTTAAAAGATAGGGAAGCCAGCCCTGCTGGGCAGAAAGCAAGGCTGCTGTGAACCTATTCTGGCTTCCATCTCACCGCATTTTAAGTGTCCTAGCAAGTTCCCCAAGCTTCATAGAAGTTGATAAGGGGCCCACCCCAGGCTCTAGCTCATGAATGTAATGCTACGTGGAAGCTAAGATCTGGGCATCAAAGTTTGAAGCCAGCCAGGGGACACAAAACTGCAAAAAGCCAAATCAGAGCTCTGACTCAAGTGGTAGATTGCTAACCTTGAGCAGAAAAGCTAAGAGAGAGTGCAAGACCCTGAGTTCAAGCCCCAGTACAAAAAAAGAAGAAGAAGAAGCGAAAAGACAAGAAAAGGAAAAGTGGAACAAAGGATTGAAAACAAGAATGGTAAATAAGGAAGTAAGAATTTGGAGATTCCTTCAGTGAGTGTTTAGCCTGACTTATGGTCTCAGGAGTTGATCCTTGGGTAAGAATTAAGTAATGCTTCCTCTGAGCATGGAACAAGAAGCAACTTGTACCCAAAGCCTTGGGACTCTGGGATGCATACCGTTATGATCCAAGCTAAAGGTCATATTAGATAATAAAGTAGTAATGATTTCTTGCTGAGGGGGTGGCATTTACAAATGATGCCATGACTCAGACCCACTTATTGCTTCATCTGTACAACAGCCATGTGAGGTTAGAACTATTTCCATCTTCATTTCTCCTCATGTAAAAAAGGTGAGACCCAGAAATTGGAGTAACTTCCCTAGGGTCTCACAAGTGGTGACTAATAAAGCAGGAATTGGAAACAGCCACTTAGACTCCTGTGTCCCTGCCCATATTTTATTATGCTATAGAAAAGAGGGTTGTCTGGAACTCTTTTTGAAATCCACAGGATCCTCAAGGAAGGCATTCTACGCCCCATGAGCCAATGAGTCCTAGGTGGCCAGGTGGCTTTTAAAGGCACTCAGTACATTTTTAGAAAACTGGTCAACTGTTTCGTGGCACAAATAAACTATCAAACCAAAACAAATAATTATGCAGTGTTGTGGAGCACAATGTCAATGTACGTTATATTATTTTATAAACATTAAGTAGCTAAAAGGAAAGGATTGTAATTTAACTAAGTGAAAAAACATAATCAGTGTTATTCTGCACTACAATGTATTTACGGTTAGTTCAGATGCATGTGTATTTTTATTGGTTTTGTTGGTGATGGAGTGTGTGTGTGTGATATTGTTGGTGTTGCTGGTGTTTTGCTTTTTGATAGAGACTTATTATGTAACCCTAGCTGGTCTTAAACTAATGATACTCATGCCTCAGATTCCTGATCGCTGGGATTAGAAGCACGTACAACCACATTTGTACAAGGTATCTTGATCAGAGTCATCCTGTCTATCATTCTTCCTCTATCACTTAGCCCTTCTTCCACCAGGTAAATAGTTTCCCACTGCATTAAGTATTAGGACTACCTTCATCCACGAATCTAATTCCATCTATCTGCTCTCTCAATTTGTTGACAAATATTGCCCAGCAACTCCACAGACCCACTGCACATATTGGGCTTAAATGGAAATGCCAATTTAGGCCAGGATGCCAACCAAAGTATAGGCAGTGACTAGGCGAAATCCTATTTGTTGAATATTCAAATCTTTAAAAGGAAAAAGAAAAGAGGAGTCTGATTGCTTTAGATGGTGGCTGAAAAATGTCCCACAGGAGCAGAACAGGACCTCCTTCCTCCCTCTTTCATCGTAGTGAACTGGTGGAGCTGGGTTCAATGATGACAGATGATCTCAGACCCAATGACAAAGCAGCAAACAAGTACAAGTTGGTTGAAGAGGCAGAATAGAAATTTTATTGCAATGATAGAATGCATGGGTGGGCAAGAGGAAAAACTCAAGCCAAAGTGGGCTTGAAATCTACGAATTTATATCCTAGGAGTTTGTTTTTTGTTTTTTTTTTTTGAGTTTGTTTTTTTTATCATAGGAGTTTTGTTGTTGTTGTTTTGTCTAGCAACAACATTCTAATTGGCTCATTTTTCTTTGAAGGTGTTTTTTGCAAAACAAGCATTTAAATTTTAACAGTTTGCAACACAGAACAAGGGGGCAGAGAAGCTTTGCAAAATTTAGCTTCTTAAGCCTGAAAAATGAAGTTCTTAATGTAGCAAAGCCACATGGTCTCTTTTATGTCTGTATTCTCATAGACTTTAAAAAATAATAATTAGAACCTAAAAAGTAGGTTAGCATTTCAGGTTCTGGTTGTTTTTTTTCCCCAGAAATGTCTAGAAAGTTTGTTATTTCCAAAAATGGTAATGAATTCAGAACTCTTCGTTCAATGTCATCTCTTCTCCTGATAGCATGTGAACAATACACTTTGTTTTTAATGAATCTCATCTTCATAGCATGAAATGAAGCGACTGGTTTGAACTTGGGCTCTAAGATCTCTTTTTATGCTCTTCTGACATGGTTCTGTACAGATTAAAAGAATAACTTTGTCTAAGGCTAGCCTGGTGACTTACTGTGATCTAGCACCTGTTTGTAATCCCAGCTACGTGGGAAATAGAGGGAAAAAGAGGATTATAGTGCAAGGCTGGCTTAGGCAAAGGCCATAGGAGATCTTATCTGAAAAACAAAGTAAAAGTGAAAGGCTGAGGGAGTGGCTCAGGTGGTAGAGCACTTGACTAAGTTATAGGCCTTGGTTCAATCCCAAGTTCTGAGAGGAGGAGAAGAAGGAAAAGAGAGAAATCGAGAGAAGAAGAAAGAAGAGGAAGATCTTTTCCCTCTCATAAGATGTCAGAAATAAAGGCTTCGAAAATAGAATATTGCTTGTTTGGGTGCTTCTGTTCACATTGTGAAAATAGTGTTCAGTTGACTTTAGTTCCCTTCATTAATAGATATGTATATATGTGTGATATATATATGTATGATAGATGAACACATACACATAACTGAGTCATTTAAATTCTGCTGAGAAAAAAATGTTATTGTACAGCATCAGGCACACATAGTTATCAAATCATTCTTCATTTTTTATTATTGTGAGTTTTGGGTGGGTTTTTTTCATCCTCTGGTCTTAGCCAACAATAACTCTCCCTCAACTATCAGAAATTTAGAGTGAAATCTTAAAAATAACAAAAAACATATTCATCGTTACACATATAAATATGTACTTCTATCTAAATAAATGCATACAAGCAAAGATCTCATCAGATTTCAGCCTTGGCAGTAACAAGGTATGTCCATGGGTAAAAAAAAGTCAAATCATACAAGCATGTTATATCATAGCTGTGTTTTTTTAATGTAGAATTCAACTACTTTTTGGAAAGAAAACAAACTTTCTGAGAGTTTTATTCAAACTTATACCCAGACTACAAGAAAATTATGTCAGAACTCTAACTTTAACTGTTAAGTTATCTAAGCATTGTCTAAGCAAACATTTATTCTGGAACTCAATAGCTAGCTACAGATTTAGTGGAGACCCTGTGTTTTGCAAGCAAAAGTTCTAGCAGTTACTTGATTTAACTGATTCCTATTGTCAGCGTAAACATCAGCCAGTATTTCTTAGAATGACATTTAGTAGACAATCACGAGTTTATTTGTGAATCAAATCTCAGGTGTCTACCACATCATGGAAATAGAAGGCAGCTTTCACCTTATTTTATTACAAACAAAATACTTTTCTCCATTTCCTGTCCACACTCTAGATAGGTGTGCCTTGCAGCACACACAGCAATGCAACAGTTCCATTAGAAATCAGCGTGATCACCTCAAGAAAACACTCATCCAGTGTCTGCTGTGAAAAGGTGATAGTAATCAATTGGCTTAAAAACTAACTGCTGTAATCAGAACATTGACATATGTCCCCATAATAAAGATAACATCTTCTAGTAATAGACATTAGATAAGCATTACTAAAAACATGGCACAACATCTAACTACCTTTTTTATTTTTGCTGGCTCTGGGGCTTGAACTCAGGGTCTAGACACTATCCCTGCGTCTCTTGGTGTGCAAGGCTAGCACTGTACCACTTTGAGCCAGAGCATCATTTCTGGTTTTCTGGTGGTTTCTTGGAGATAAGTGATAAGAATCTGGCTGATTTTGAAACATGACCCTCAGATCTCAGCCTCCTGAGTATCTAGGATTACAGGTGTGAGCCATCATGTCCAGCTTACCGTTTGCTTTTCAAAGCTAAAGAAGTTGTTCATAGCCCTAAGATCACCAATATTAAAACTATAACAAAAACATCTAATTAGGAAACATGAATGTACACAGACACAACCAGATACAAACTTTCTCTTGTGTCAAATTCTGTAACAGTGTTTTGTTTTTTTTATTAACGTGTTTCTGTTTCAGAGATCGACAAGACAAACACTCATGACCATCAGATGGTTAGAATTATGTATTATGGATGATTGTTCTTCCATAGTTAAGCATATATTTTCACTTGGCACTTTGAAGCAAGATGATTGTGCAGTTGGCTGCCATTGACCATCTGGTGATAGACAAGCATAAACGAAGCCATTAGGACGCGTCAAGCTTCCTCTTGGTACTCTTTAATCTGCTGTTCAGTTTTTATTCCACTTGTTATTATGACATAATGTGTTACTAAGACTTTGGTTAAATTTATGTTTATTTGGGACTCTGCTCCTTTGTTAAGTTTCAGTTTGTATTTACTCTTTATCTTAAAAGACATTTTGTGAAGTACTGATTTAATAGTAGCATCAATATTGAACACAAATATGATTGTTTTATTTTCTAAATTTTCACAGCACATGGAGGAGATTTGCAAAAAGTTTGCGATACAGCAAAACTGATTCTTTGAGAATTTATACATTTAACTGTACCTGGTATTTTCACTTGAAAGTAGAAATGCTTTATTTTCAAGCATCAAAGGAGAGAAACATAGAAGAATTATTTGAAATTATTATTATTGACATAACGTCTTGTACACCTCATTGTCGTAATGAGTCCACCTGTAACCCGGTTTAAACATTTTGTTTTTTCCCTTCGGGGGTGGGGTGGGAGTGGGATGTAACAGAGTGGGGGGGTGGGGGGTGGAGAGGGGGGATTGTATGGGGAAACAAAGGAGGAAGCAACAATGCTTGAGAAGAAATGTACTCACCACTGTCTTGCTCATGTAATTGTAACCCCTCTGTATGGTATTTTCACAATAATAAAAAAGAAATTATTATGATTATTTTGTGTGTGTGTGTGTGTGTGTGTGTGTGTGTGTGTGTGTGTGTGTGTGTGTGTGTTGGGTGTTGGTCCTGGGGCTTGAACTCAGGCCTGGGCACTGTCCCTGAGCTTTTGTGCTCAAAGCTAGTATTCTACTACTTGAGCACAGCTCTACTTCTGTCTTTGTGGTGGTTAACTGGAGATAACAGTCTCAATGACTATCCTGCCAATGCTGGCTTTGGACAGCAGTCCTCAGATGTCAGCCTCTTGGCTAGCTAGGATTATCAGCACCAGACTAAAAATTATTTTTTAAAAAGAAAAGATATTTTTATAAAAATTATGCTGAAGAAATTCTTATATACTCTAATTTGGTCATTTAAATGGGCTTAAAATTCATTTTTTATCCCAAATCAGTTACTTACAAAGTAAAATAGCTTATAATGCTCCAAAAGTAAGCCAAAAATGGTCAAAATATCATTTATTACAGAACACTTAGGTTGATGTGTTCATTCAATGAACTAAACATTCCATATTGGTTATTCTGTCAAATTACCTCCAAGAATATTTAAAAATAAGTCTGTTGCTTTGTTTGAAAATTTTCATGCTTATGCATGTAAATTATTTTTATATACAAGCCAGTATTTGGTAATACAGAATATAGTTGAAGAAAATGGAGTTTTGCCTTATTCCCACCTAAAATTTGTGCTAATTCTTTAGATTTAAACAAATAATGATCCCATTTTATGAGGCAGTGAAGCTAACATAATGTAATATAGGTAAAATGTCTTAAATTAGACAGATTAGCTTAAATATTATTGGTAACATTTACATTTCCTTTGGATAAGAAGTAGAACTTATATACATAAATGACTAGGCAAAGGT
The DNA here is from genome assembly GCF_019054845.1 of Dipodomys spectabilis. Lineage (NCBI taxonomy): Eukaryota > Metazoa > Chordata > Mammalia > Rodentia > Heteromyidae > Dipodomys > Dipodomys spectabilis. Next base: position 15,716,227 of record NW_024870686.1, on the reverse strand, counting down.
TACATATATACCTCTATACTAGCTACCTCAACCATAATTTTGTACTTCCATAATATGCTTTATAATCATCAGAGTAATTTTTAAAAATAATTAGTTCAGACTTCCTGAAGGAAATGCTGATTCTCTAAGATATACAGATAATAACAAATATACCCAAAGTATAACTCCTTATCCTATACTTTTCATATGTAACCTATATATGTAGTTGTTATTCTTGTATGGAACAATTTTGTTATAGATCATAAGGTACAAGAAAGTATGGCTATAATTAGTAGCAGAGCACCCTAGATATCAAACCTCATAGTTATCCCAAAAAGACTTTTGAGGTTAACCACAGCCAACACTTATTTAGCCAGAGCTTTATCACATACCTTTTTTTTCTCCTATACTTACAATAGTACTATTAGGACAATCAGATATTGAAGTGAATTATGAAGAATACTTTTTTTTTTGTCGGTTGTGGGGGCTGAACTCTGGGCCTGGGCACTGTCCCTCAGCTCTTCAGCTCAAGGATAGTGCCCTACCACTTGAGCCACAGTGCCACTTCTGGCTTTTTTCTGCTTGTGGGGTACTGAGGAATTGAACCCAGGGCCTCATGCATGCAAGGCAAGCGCTCTACCACTGAGCCACCTTCCCAGCCCCTGAAGAATACCTTTTTGAGTTATCTTTGAAAGAAAAGCTATCTGGCTTAGATTATTCACTTGCCTGCTTCATCAATCTAGACCACAATCTGTACTCCATCTAAAATTTTCAACAACTCCATTCTTTACCATTTTCACTGGACCAATACAGCAATTTAATCAATCAACAGAGAGCCATTCAAAAGAGCCAATGACACAAAATGATAAAAAAAAACTAATTTAATAAAGTTGATTGACACTTCATACATAGCTATTGCCTTAAAGTACTATAGTAATTATCATTTGAATAAAAGCTCTGTGTGGTAATCAGTCCTTCATCTGGCATAAACAAAGTGATTTTTTCACTAGAGCTACCCAATGCTGATACTGCCAACTAGTGGTGGTTGTGATCTTTGCTGTTATGAATCATTTTTCAGCTTTTCAAACTGTAATAAGCACTTCTCATCTACTTCCTTTTTGTTCCATTTACTCCTTTATAAGTAAAATTTCAAAAGTGGGGGGAAGAAGAGGCAACTACAGTCATCCTTCGGAATCTGTGGGAACTCTCCCCTAAGGTTATCAAAAATTGGATGCTTCTATCCCTCATATAAAATAGGATAGCACTGGCCTGTAAACTACACATATCCTTACATACAGTACTTAGATCATCACCAGATTACTTGCAATACTTGCTACATCATAAATGCTATGCAAATGGCTGCTATGCAGTATTGTTCATGGAATGGTGACAAGAGAAAAGTCTGAAAATGTTCAGTACAGATGCAATTTCCTCCCCAATATTTTCAAGTTGTGGTTGGTTGAATCTAAGGATGTGAGCCTGCAGATCAAATAAGGAAGGCTGAATTGACTGCTTTTGCTATACTCCTGTACAAAAAAAAATTTCACATTCTCTCTTCACTTGAATTCATTCAGCATTTTACTTCAATCCTCTATCCCTGAAACGTATTCTCCAATTAACGTATGACTCTCTTTATGTTCTGTATTTCTTTTCCTGAAAAAGTAAGACTCATTTACAAAACTCACAGCGCATTTGCTTAGAAACTTCAAACTGCATCTCTGAAGAGCATCAAATTGCTCAACTACTATTTTCTGGACATCTACCAAGAAGAAAGCAACCATAAAAAGACGTGAGCTCTCATGGGGTGAGAATGTCTCACCTCCAGTGCTTCTCTGTTCAGACAGAGTCCACTTTTATTAGGTTATTGTTGGTTATTAATGGAGAGGGCTTGCATTTAATCCTATCGGCTACATCATTAGAGCTATCCACAAAAAACATCCTGGCTGTGCACAATGAGACGATGATCCTTCTGTATTCCTTTCTGAAATTTTGATTCAATAGTCCATATATAATTGCATTGAGACAGCTGTTGAAATACGCCATATAGTAACTAGCCACAAACAGCCATTCTGGGATCCGGGGCACCATGCTGACAGGGTCTGAGGCCACAATGAGGCCAATGAAATTTAGTGGAGCCCAGCAAATAGCAAAGAGTACAAAAACCACAAACATCGTGACAAAGTTCCTGAAGTCCTGCGGTTTTAGTTTGGGTTTGTGGTCAGGTTTCACCCTGCGTCGGACCTGGAGAACCAGGATCCAGATTCTTAGGTAACAGAAGATGACGATGATCATAGGAATGATGAAATGGAAAACGACCACAGCTATGGTGTAGGCCGAACTGACGGACTGTGTGAATGTGCACGAGTAGATCCTTGGGTCGTACTGGAGCGATCCAATCTGCAAGTTGGGCACGATCGCCACAAGTGTCAGCATCCAGATGAGGAACACATAGCAGAGGGAATTCTTGTTGCTGTAGAGCTTGTCGTACTTGAGACTGTGGCAGATGTAGCAGTAACGGTTAATGGCAATCCCAGTGATGTTGAATATTGAGCCAATGACACTCAGGCCCATCAGAAAACCGCTCACTTGACAGTGCAGATAGCCCAAATTCCATCCATTGTTGAATATCGATGTCAGCACCAAGGGGTATGGATAAATGGCGACCACCAGGTCTGCGATTGCCAGACTCACCACAAATATATTTCCTAAAAGAGAAAGGTGTAGGATGTACCGGTTAATGCTAGTGTTTCATGAATTGTACTGCGATTTTTCTTTTCATTAAAGAAAAAGAGCTATTTCGGAAACTTCGATGACCTGACTTCATAGTTACTACCACTCATCCATGGTGGGGAGGGACATTTTCACCAGGAAGTAAGCTCATTGTCAAAACAAGTCCATTCTTCAAGAATTCCTGCATCTCTACCAGAAGGTATAGTCTGTATCTCCAAACCTGTTCCCTTTCAAACTGGCTTCTCTTCTGTTCAAAACTCCTGTGTGCGTTTTAGTTGTTTTACATCTTTTGTTAACCTTCTGGGTTAACTGTGTAATTTATTTATTTTTAATAATAAGTTTTTTTATTGTGAAAATACTGTTGCTTCTCAGGTCAGACATGACTTCCTTAAAATATGAATCTTCTGTCCTTTGCAGTTCTTCAACAACTGTCACCTGGGCCTCTAGCTTCTGTTGTTAGAGAGCAATGGAGCTTTGTCTATTGTATAAGAATTAAGGGGAAAAGGCTGTCATCAGCCACCTGGATTAGAACACTGGCTGCATCCCTGGCAGCTATGTAACCGAGGTCAGTAGTCACACCATGTTAAGGGTGAGAAAATGACAATATCTTCTTCATGAGGTCTATGCCAATTTCTGTGCATTATGTCTAGTACCAAATAAATCCATGCATATTCTTACAACTTGCTCACCTTACACCAAAAGACAAAAGTGAAATTCTCTTCTTATGTACTTAATGTACAAAAATTACACGCTCAATATTTTGAATATAGAAATTCTCTATATTAATATAATAAATGAACACATTCTTAATGTATAGAAAGAAAACACTGATGATCTCCTCTATGTGATAAATAGGAGGATCAAGGTCTAAGGCTGGTTCCAGGCCCAAAAATAAAATGTAAGATCTTACCTGAAAAATAGCTGAAACAAAAAGAAAAGTACTGGGGTTGTGACTCAGTGGTAACGTACCTACCTAGCAAGCACAAGGACCTGATACTGCCAAAATAAGGAGGAAGGAGGAAAAAAGAAAGAAAGAGTTGGGCATCAGTGGCTCATGCCTATAATCCTAGCTACTCAGGAGGCTGAGCTCTGAGGATCTCGGTTTGAAACCAGTCTGGGCAGGAAAGTCCAGGAGACTTATCTCCAATAAACTACTCACCAAAAGCTAGAAGTGGCATTGTGACTCAAGTGGTAGAGCTCTACTCTTGAGCAAAAAGAAGTTCAGGGACAGAACCCAGGACCAGATTTTAAGCACCAGGATTGGCAAAAGAGAAGAAAGGAAGGAAGGAAGGAAGGAAGGAAGGAAGGAAGGAAGGAAGGAAGGAAGGAAGGAAGGAAGGAAGGAAGGAAGGAAGGAAGGAAGGAAGGAAGGAAGGAAGGAAAGAAGGAAGGAAGGAAGGAAGGAAGGAGACTCATGAGGTGGTCTACAAGTATGCTCTTTTACTTTGTGACTTTATTAAAAAAACAAAAAAAATGTGTTTCTTACTGTTTCTTCTCCCTTGAATATTCTTCTCACTCCAGCTTTTTAAATGTTAGCTTCTCTCAAATCCATCCTAAATGCAAATGCCCATAGCTTTTGTTTATTCACCCAATCAGAGACAAATGATTTCTCCTTTGCAGACTCAAAGATTCATGTTAATTATAGCACTTTTAATTTATATTAATTGTAATAACCTGCATACCATAGGCACTGGGGAAACAAGAATGAGCAAGCAGGGCTGGGAAGGTGGATCAGTGGTAGAGCGCTTGCCTTGCATGCCTGAGGCCCTGGGTTCGATTCCCCAGCACCACATAAGCAAAAAGAAAAAAGCCGGAAGTGGCGCTATGGCTCAAGTGGTAGAGCGCTAGCCTTGAGCTGAAGAGCTGAGGGACATCGCCCAGGCCCAGAGTTCAGGCCCCAAGACCGGACCCAAAAAAAAAAAAGAATGAGCAGGCAGGAATACTTAGTAAAACAAAATCAGAGTAGTCACAAGTCCAAGGGTATGTGCAGAGTAAAAGGAGATGAGGCCGAGAGCCCCTTTAGATAGGGTGAGAAGCAGACTATAGGCCATTTAACAATATATTTTGCCTTTGATCTGAGAGAGAGTAGATATATACAACATATTTACATTTTATTTGTAAATTGCTCTTCCACATTTCTACTACTCCTTAAGATTATCTCTTTCTCATAGATGCTTGAAAAAAAATAATACCCAAATAGAATTCTTTTGCTCATGTTTTGTAATATAAATGATCACTTCGCAACAGTTCAGCTAATGTCAGCTTTGTACTTCAAGTTCCTACTTTCTGATGTTATTTCCCTCAAGAATAATATTTCCCCTAAATAAAGTAAAATAGTAGTCATGATAGAAGAAAAGTAGCTTTATAGCATCTTAAAATTTCAGATAATTGTTGCAAAAGCAATTCTTTCAAAATTGCTATCCTGTCTGATTTAAAAACACAATGGCAAATTAAGTTTTTTCCACAGATGTTTCAGTGACCAATGAAATATTTATAATCTTAACAGCATATTTTACTAAATTTTAACTCAAAATAATGCTTTAGTATATGTATGATATATGAAATTCAGGTACAATTTAAAACATTATTGAAACAATACATTTTCAATGCAGAATGTCATAATGATAAGCCAGCTTAAAATATATTTATTTTTATACAAGTTTAAAGGTAAAATATCACAAATGACGCCATAGGTATTTTGTGGCTTTACTCCTGAGCTTCACTTGTTTTAACAGAAATTATGTTTCATTACTGTTCAACTAATTATATTAATTAAGTCATTCCCCTCATTTTCCTTGAGTTAATTCTTCTTTACAAATTTTCAGGGAAAAAAATTAGGCCATAGACTCTATGTGGATGCAACTGTCAGATTAGATTGTTGAGCTTGAAGCTTTATCACATCTGCTGTGTGTATACAGTGTGTTTGTGCATGGGTGGAGAATACTGGAGAAGAAAATAAGGATTTTTTAAATAACTCTACCAGACATAGATTTATGAACACATGATTTAAGACATAATTAATTTAGTTAATTCATAGTTACATATATTGTGAGGTTATATATTTTGTTCTCAGTTCTGTGGGCCTCCAGATCGATTAACAACCTACCTTTCTTTACCATATCAAATATTTCATACATAAAAATGCATTCTGAGCTGGGAGCTGGTTTCATGCCTATAATTTTAGCTCCTCAGAAGGCTAAGATTTGAGGATAGAAGTGTGAAACCATCCTGGGCAGCAAAGTCTATGAGATTCTTATCTCCAAGTAACCAAACCAAAAGCCAGAAGTGTAGGAATAGCTCAAGTGATAGAGCACAAACCTTGGCTGAAAAAGGCCATGAGTTCAAGCTTCAGTACTGGCATAAAATAATACATTCTAAAATTTAAAATGGTTTAAAATGGTTGTCAATGGCTAATCATTTTTTCTCTACTAGTTTTACAACTAGTCTTTTTTTTTTTTGTCTGTTGTAGGACGTGAACTCTGGGCCTGGGAGCTTTCTCTCAGCTCTTCAGCTCAAGGCAATCACTTTACCACTTAATCCACAGCCCCACTTCTGGTTTTCTGGTGGTTAATTGGAGTTAGGAGTCTCACAGACTTTCCTGCCTGGGCTAGTTTTGAAACACAATGGTCAGATCTTAGCCTCCTGAGTAGCTAGGGTTACAGGCATGAGCCAACGGTGCCCAGCTTTACTACCAGTCTTTATTCTGGAAGAATCATAGAATCATGCTGTGTAAAGATTGAGAAAATGACTACTATTGACTTCCTTGTACAATTTCTGTCTTTTAAGAGAAAAATAGGAATATGACAATAAATTGGATAAAACTATAGAATTAGTGATGGACAGTCAAGAATATATGACATTGTTTATTTTTTAGTTTCATGTAGTCTATTTCCCTAGGAAATTTCTAGACTAGTACACAGACATGGCCAGCCTTGTGTTCCAGGTCTTTTAGGGGACATTTTACTCTTTCTTTGTTTCTATTTTGGTGCCAGTCCCTTGGCTTGAACTCAGGACCTGGGCACTGTCCCTGAGCTTCTTTTGCTCAAGGCTAGAACTCTTACCGCTTAACCACAACCCCACTTCTGGCTTGCTTGGCAGTTTCGAGGAGATTAAGGGTCTCACAGACTTTCCTTCCTTCGAACCATGGTCTTCAGATAGCTGTCTCCTGAGTAGCTGGGATTATAGGCATGAACCACCAGCACCCGGCTTCTAGAGGACATTTGAAAGACATATTTTAGGCCTAGAAAACTACATCAAGTAGGCGTAGGGACCACATGGAGGTCACTCTAGTAGCAAGCAGAAGAAATATCCAAAGAGTACTGACATACACGAAGGAAGACTGCATATATACATGTTCCCATGAATAAAGCTTGAAAGGAGAGATGACCTATTGCACGCACATAAATAAATAAATAAGAAACTACAAAGGACCTTCTCTAAACTGCCTTCCTCTGAACAAGCCTATGACTGCCTTCTGGGAATGGTCAAAAAACAGCAGCATTGCTTTTCTACTCATTCCAATTGTTTTTCCACCCCATTCCTTTTCGCCATGGACCAAGCCATTAACTCCGTGAAAGCAGTATCTGTGTCTGATGCCTCCTCACCCTTACCATCCCACCATCCTGAGCAGTACATTCATGGAGTTAAAACATGGTGGATTTGCATTAAGTCAAGTTAACAAGGCCCAAAAGATACCTTAGCATTCCCCATCAAAAACAATGTGCAGATGTTATAGGTGAACATGAAGCAGCAGCTGTGATAACTTTTGTAGGATTCCAGGCCCATTTCAGGACCTGGTACTTCGAGGTCCCCACTCCACTGGTCTACACTGTTGGGGGACAACAGTATACCTACAGCTCCTCCAACTTCTGCTGAACTCTGCTTTGCTTGCAGAAAATGGAAGCCTGACCTCCCGAGGAGAGTTCAGTTTATCCTCCTGGCCTCCAGCTCATTCGCCAAAGTCCTAGCGTCCCCTGAACCACTTCTTGACATCCAGTTTTCCTCACCTGTGCCTTCTTGGTGGACTTCAGCCTCCAGCACAGCATCAGTGGCCTCCATAGATTATTTCTTCACCTCTCACAATTACTCAGATTTTGCTTCTCAGATTAACTAAACTCTGACTGGTGGAGAATTTGGTAGTGGCAAATGGACTTCAGAGAACTTTTTTTAAATACATGTATTTTTATTGTAAAGATACTGTACAGAGGGGTTACAGTTACATGAGTAAGGTAATGAGTACATTTCCTATCGAGCATTGTGATACTCTGCTTTGTTTTTCAGCGTTGGAGAACTTTAAGGACAGTTTCTCCATATTCATTCTGGATTACTTGCTATTGTTTTGTGTAATAGGACTATATTTAAAGCACTAAAAACCCAGTGTAAGAGGGGACACTGATAGCTCATGACACAGAGGCAAAAATGTTACACACACACACACACACACACACACACACACACACACACACACACACAACTCCATGTTGTTTACTAAGTGGCTCTCAGGATGCTATGTCAGATGTGTTTGGAGCTCAATACAAAAAAAGGTTTTAGAAAGCTGATCTGCCGCTTAACCTATGTGATCTGATTGCTACAACCTAAACGTGTGTCTCCAACCAAAGAGATATGTTCAAACATGATCACCATTGTAACAATATGGAGCCCCAATATGGAGAATTAGTGACCTTGTGAAGGAGGTCACAGAAGATGCTCATCCCTTCTCCCCCTTCCAATCCTCCTATGGGCCTTTGGCCCCTCCAGAGTGTTTAGCAAGAAGGCACCCCCTGGAGGTAGAAAGTAGCCCTCCTCAAACAGCAAAACGTGCCACTGCCTTGGTCTTGTACTTTCCAACTTCCAGGGCCTCTCTGCTGTGAATCAATAGAAAAAGAACTAGAAATGGCTAAGAGTAGAAAAGGCTAGGGTAATTAATCCTGTCTGTTAAGGGGAAAATGGGTTGCTATTACCAAAGATAGAGTGACCTCTGGTAGGTCACTCTTATTGTTTAAGGTTTTTGTCAACAAGCTAGACACTTATTCATCTTGTTCTGAATTGGGTAATAACTAAATCTGCAGTGGTGAAAACTGAGAATTTATTTCCTTCTGCATGCTCTTTTCAAAATGTTAGCTATGTGCATCCCGTATAGGCCTCATCTTTGAGTTGCTTTTGCTCACCCTCCTTGTTTCCTAGGCCTTGTAGCAGATGCCACTAAGGCCTGTCTCCTACATCTTTTAGCCAGACTGGTATACTTTTCCCCAAGATTTCTGAGGGTTAAGTGCTTATATTAGACTCACAGTTTTATTTTTCCTCAGAGATTGTCCTCAGTGACCAAATGACTGGTGCCAGAAAACAAAATCAGTCCTATCACTTCAAGTAATGGCAACTCTATGGATGAATTCAAAACTGTAGGCCTCAACTTCTAGATCAGGTCAAGCTTAGGCTTTGCTGAGACCCTATCCTGGTTAACTCCTTTACTTTCCCACTCTGCTTTCCTTGCTGCCTACAATTATCTCCGGGGTTTATGTGAACATGCTTCCAATAGTAAAGCAACACAAGACTTTCTTTTGGCATAGAAGTATGTGTGAAAGACTGGGAGCAAGGATGAAAGACTGAGAGCAAGACTGAGAGCAAGCTATATACCCTGTGGGTATATAGCAGTTACTCAAGAATAATAATTGTTGAGTGAATTAATGTAACCTATTGTCTAAGTAGCACCTGTAGGGAAGCAGAAAATACCTCTTCTTAGCCACCAGGATGCTGGTTTTCTCAGTAGGCCAAGATTCATTCCATCTTCCACTTTATCCTGGATTTTCAAATATTTGAAAAGCTAGATTAGAAACCCACTGACTCATTTTTCATAGAGACTTAAAAAGAACAGGTTGAACTTTAACCGCCAAGTGGTAAATACAGGGGGGAAAATGAACTTCACTCTTGGAAACATTTTTCATTTGTTTTTACAGAGCAAGTCCATAAATTCAGATCTAAGAGCCATTTTAATAACACATCTGTTATAAACCTGTTTGTATATAAAATTCCATGTGGATAAATGTTAATGGATCAAGAAGAGAAAGCTGAGAGGCTGCAGGCAATTTAGGAGTATTCTTTGGCCCTAGAAGGGACATGGAAAGCTTTATTCTTGGCATCAAAGCACATAGCAATGTCTTAACATTCTTGATCTTCATGTATTTTAGTAGTGTGGCTTTTCAGATTATTAGACAATATGTAGCCCGTAAATTTAGAAGAAGAATTTTATACCTTGGCTATGTCAATTATTAAAATGATCTTGGATAATTCATAGTTCCTAGAACCTCAGTCTGTTCCTATGTAATAAATCACTATAATAGTGGCCATGGCAGGGATGTGTAAAAGTGTGCCACACATATTTGGCTCTGGATGAATATACACTCTGACTCCTATTCCGCTATGATGGAATCCACATGTCCTTTCTCACAGATGGTTCCTCCCTGGTCAGAAAGCCAAGACTGAGGAGGCCCCTTCCGTTGTTTCTTGCTGAGTTCTCCTCATGGCCGGTAAGTCTTCTTTAATCCTGCAGATCAGCTTCTTATTCTCCCCTCAACAGTTCAAGCCAGACTGCACAGCACAATCACCATTTCCTCCTCATTCATTTTCAGTCTACTTTTATATAACGTCTGGATGCCAACCACACCACATTACATAAGCTTCTTTCTCTCCCATATCCAGTGACATGGTTGCTCACCCCTTTTCTTGATCTTTCCTCCTTAAAGTCTCTGAATTGTAAAATCCTGCTCACTGATCCTACCGCCCATATTATATTCTATTCATATAACCCACTGTATAGCTATCCCTATTCATATAACACACTGTTCATATACGTCATCTGCATTGTATTATTCTAATAATGTCCCAGTCACATAACACACTTTCTGTATCTGAGAATTCCCTTGCTCTCTCCTTCCCATTTGTCTTTCGAGTTCTTCATTCTTTTTCTCTGTCCTGCTCTGCTGTTTGCTGATTCTTTGTTGCTGTAGAGAAAGCCAGTTGATAGAATGTCTTAACTACTGTATTGGTGTAGTACACATACAACAAATCAGACCACGAGCTGCTCAAATAGTTTACAGTCATCTAATACATACAACCTTCTTGTTCTAGTCTGGATTTTTGTCAGTTTTAAAGGTGTAAACTTCTGTAAGAATTGTGCTCATGGTTTAGTATGTAAAACATACAGCCAAATGGATTGACTTTTCCTCTCTAAGCTGGTAGAAATGACTGATGCCTATGCTATTATTCATCTCAGAAAATTTAAGATGTTTCTTAAAAACAATGATGTATTATTTTAACAGACAATAAAAATATTACATAAACTCCATTTAGGACAGTAGACATTATTTCCTTAACCACTTTCTCCAATGTTGATGTATTCAGTAAAACTTCTAGCTTAAATGAACAAATTACTGCATTAAAATAGCCCTAAATTGCTAAATGGTAAAAAAAAAAAAGAGTTGCTATTATTATTTAAAGTAATACAGTAATATACTGTCCAATTTACATATTAAAATTAATTGATGATCTGGGTGCTGATGGCTCATGCCTGTAATCCCAGTTACTCAGGAGGCTGAGATTTAAAGATGGTGGTTTAAAGACAGCCTCCTCAGGGAAGTCCAAGAGATTCTTATCTCTGATTAATCACTAAAAAGCCAGAAGTGGAGTTTTGATTCAAATGTTAGAGCACTAGCCTTGAGCAAAAAGCTCTGGGATAGTGTCCAGGCCCTAAGCTCCAGCCCCTGGACTGGCACAAAACGAAAATAAATAAATTGATGAAATACAAGAAAAGAATACATTGAAATGTACAAAATAAGATTATAATGAAATTTGACTCTACCTTTGATGTGCTTAGAGAAAGTGAATATATATATATATATACCTAGATATGTTAAACACAATACTGTATCATAAAAATAAAAAATACATTCATTTGTCATAACTCTACACCAAGAATACTAAATGATTTATGCTGCTGACTGGAATGTTGTATTTAAATCCTAATAAATGCAAAATAAACCAATTCATTTAACCCTTATAACATTAAAATTTTTACAAATCAGTAGATGACCAGTTGAGAGACTTTCCCAACATCACTATAAACATTCCTCATAGTCATCTGACACAAGGCCACATTCTTTATAGAAAATATGGTTTTTAATAACTGTGTATAATAGAACTAATTTTCTGCATAGGAGTGCCTTATTTGGAATTATCTTTATAAAAATACATTTGCTGAAAGAATATAATAAATTACATAAATGAGAAAAAATAAAAGTATTCCAAGCCAGGTGTCAATGGCTCATGCCTGTAATCCTAGTTATTAAGGAGGCTGAGATCTGAGGATCACAGTTCAAAGCCATCCTGGGCAGGAAAGCCTGTGAGACTCATATTATCTCCAATAAACCATCAGAAAACCCCATGACTGACCAAAAAGAAAAAAAAAAGTATTCCAAATTCAAGTACAGAAACATTCAAGGTTAAGGTAAAAGAATAAGTAAAGTAGGTAATAAAAGGTTAAAAAAAATTAAATTAAAACCAATTGGCAGATTACTCTTAAAAGTATTTACTTCGAAGGAAACATTAAAAATGAAGCCAATTGGAAAGAGAAACAAATGAACAGAAACAGTGTTTGTTATGCCATTGAACTGTGTCCAGTTTTGAATTTGTACCTGATAAACAGGAGGCACCTTACAGAACTTTAAATAAAATGACAAAGAATAAATGCATAACAGATGAAAGTATGTTGCCCTCTTCAAGACTTCAAGAGAAGAGCTTTGTGTTGCTAAACATGTGAAAAAAATCAGAAGAAAAATTACTAATTACTGATAATACATTTTAGTGCCTGTCCTTTGATGGCTATGTGAGCAAATAGACTCACAGTTTAGTCAACAGGTTAACTCTGAAATCATCCTCCAGAAAAATCATGTTCAGGCTGTGTTCATTACTTTCTTCAAGGAAGAGATGAAGCCAGTACAGCATGTTCAAATAGTTCTGCTTTGTCTCTATCATTATTTCTTTGAAATTCTTTCATTAATTCTGTGTAATGAGATGTTATCTCTTTTTCACATCATCCTGGTTATTAGTACTGTTCTCTCTTCCTAAGGTAAGAGCTTTAAAAAAATGTTCATGACTGCTTTGTAATCCATGAGCAACTTTCAAATTTCTCTCAAAAACTCATCTTCTATGTGAACATATTTATAGTCTTGTACTTTTTTTACTTCATGACTTATTTTTCCATTTTTTATTGAACTTAAATATATATTTAATATGTAAAAACAAATAAACTACATATTAATGGAGAGGCATGTGATATTTCAATATATATATATATATATATTGTGTATATATTGTATAATGTTTAAAGTGAAATATTATCTCTCTAAAGATTTATAATTTTTTTTTGTTGGTCGTGGGGCTTGAACTCTGGGCTTGGGCACTATCCCTGCATTCTTCAGTTCAAGGCAAGTGCTTTACCACTTGAACCACAGAACCACTTCTGGTTTTCTAGTGGTTAATTGGAGATAAGTATCTCACGGACGTTTCTGCCCAGGCTGGCTTTGAACTGTGATACTCAGATCTCAGCTTCCCGAGTAGCTAGGATTACAGGTGTGGGCCACCAGTGCCCCACCTTATAATTTCTTTATGGTGAAAATTCAAGGACCTTTCTTAAAGCTTTTGAGACACATGGTACACAAACACCTTATGATATTATGGGTGCACAGAACTTTTTGCTGCTAACTCTAACTTACTTCCCACTAACCAACTTTCTCCCATCTTTCTCTCCTGCTTTTCCCAGATCCTGGTAACCAAAATTCTACCTCAGCTTTGGCGAGATGCACATTTTAAAATTCCACGTGTGATCATTTACTCACATAAAGTATTTGTCTTTTTCTGATTGGCTTATTGGAGTAGTCTTCAAGTCCTATTTGTGTCTTACTTGTGTTTTAAAAGTGAAAAGAACATACACTTTCAATTATCTTGGTAGCAATCTCCTTGGAAGTTAAATCCATGTTTTATACAAGTTTGGTACAATGTTTTAATTCTGACAAACCATGAAGAACTTACTGACCAATCACATTGTATCCTATACTGCAGAATGAAATGAAAATGGATTCCATGGGATGGGAGGAAAAACCTGGAAGAAAAGAAGGAAGGGAAGACATTGTCCCAAAAGAACTGTACCCTTTACCTGACTTATGTAACTGCAACCCCCCTTTTTTGGGGGGGGAGGTCCAGTCGTGGGGCCTGAACTCTAGGCCTGGGCACTGTCCCTCAGCTCTTCAGCTCAAGGCTAGCACTCTACCACTTGAGCCACAGTGCCACTTCTGGCTTTGTTCTTTTTGCTTATGGTGCTGAGGAATCAAACCCAGGGCCTCATGCATGCAAGGCAAGCACTCTACCACTGAGCCACCTTCCCAGCCCCTGCAACCCCTTTTAATATTACCTTTAGAATAACAATTTTTAAAAATTGAAAAAAAAAGAGAATAGATTCAAATGAATACTGATTTCACTTAGTACCACAGCATCCTTTAGCTTCATAAGCTGAATAACTTAAATTACCTGTAATGACTGAACAATGGCACCAAGCAGATGTATTTTGCTTCTTGTTCCTTCTTCTGAGATTAATTATTCCAATGTGACTGACAAATCTATAAAGCTCTATGGATGTGTGAGTCTGTACAGTTCAACCAGAAAAAAAAACAGTTTGTTTCTCATTTGCAATATTATCATAATTAGCTGAAAGTTACTGAAATGTCACACTTAGTGTTGGGTCAACTTAACTGGCTGTAGAGGTGAGAAAGTGAGGGAGCTGATTAAGGATCCATCTTCATGAAGAGGAATAGATGGTATCATGATATGATTCTGATGACATCATTAGAGTTCTGAGTATGCCCAAATAGACTTCAAAGCAGCCATGAAAGGAGAGAAAACTGAAGCTACTAATGAAGGTCTTGTTAGTGATCTCTAAGATTCTAGTGACTATTTTGAAAGGTGTACTAATAAAGAATGAGCAGAAGCAGGTCCTGGGAAATCTGTATGAATATATGGTGGATCCATGACTTCCAAGGCAAAAAGTTTTCAAAGTAGAACCATCAAATAAAAGTCATTTAAAATAGCAGGAGATTTTATGCAGAACTAGTGTGTGTGTGTGTGTGTGTGTGTGTGTGTGTGTGTGTGTGTATGTGTGTGTACATGCTAGCACTTAAACTTGGGAAAGATGAACAGCTAGAGGAACTGAAGATCATTTCAAAATTTAATTACTTAACAGAGAGTCTGAAACCGTTGTCCTAAAGTCTCCAGGGGATATTGAGAGTAGTTTGGCAAACTAGTAAAAACTTAAAGAGTTACATATCAATGTACAGTATAAACTGAGGGACAGGGTGAGGGTCATGCCAGGTATGGTGACACAGATACCTGCAATCTCTCAGCACTTGGGAAAATGAGGCAGAAGAGTCATTTGAACCTCAGTGGGATACCATTTGGGCACATAGCAAAGACTCAATCTTGAAAACAAGAAAGTCATAACTCTTTAAATAGGAACTAAGTATGTTGCATGCATGGAAACAAATCAAGAAAGTATCTTTACAAGGTAAGTTTGCCTTGGGCAGATAACTTTGAAGATAACACCAAGCTTGGCAGAATACTGGCACCAGTGCTTACAAGATGTCTCTTAGATTGCAGATTGGAGATTATTAGCTTGAAATTCCTGCCCACATCTGCATAATACATTCAAGACCATCATTTTTTGAACTTGCAGTATAGTTGTCCAAGAAAGTGCTTGTAGTTTAAATGGCCCACTCATTTAATAAAATAGTTGATCTCTGAATCCCAGACCTGTGATAGTAATGGTTACAAAAGGGAAAGCCAATTTATTAGAGAATATGTGTGATATTTGTTTCCTAAACCTTTTTTTTCTGGCTGGTTTTATTTTCTACAAGTTCATATTAGCTAATTTTTAAAAGAATAAGCACTTAAAAAGTAAAATCAATATCTAAATAGGACTAATCACAGATGGATGATAGAAATAAAACCATTATTTTGTACTTTATATTTGTACACCATGTTGTACTTTATATCTTCAAAATGATAGGCAGATGGAGGGTAGGTGGATGGATAGATGGCAGGATGAATGGATGTACTTGTAGGGCAGAATCTAAGCTTATCTTCTTGACTTATCCTGTGTGCTAATAGTTTTGACCACACTAAATAAATGAAGAGATTTAGGCTTATAGTAATGGAACCCCAAGCATATTATAAATATAGATATGTACATAGGATTGGAATCTTCTGAGTTTAGTCTCTCAGTTGGTTAATCCATACTAGTTTGCTTGCATTCTACAATAGGAAACTCTGGCAAATGTATCTACACAATTTGAGTTTCACTTTTCTTATTTGCCTGAAGTTATACAAGCAAACAATATAAATTTTTGAAAAGTTGTTTGAATTGCCCTATGTCCATACAAATAGAAAACATTCTACTCAAGCAATCTTTCTATGCAAGAAAATAAGTTATTTTCCTACTTTACAAGAGACAAAAGTCAGACCAATATCGATTGTCTTTTTATTATTTTTTAATCAGTTGTCAGTTTATTATTTTTTAATAAAATAACTGTAGAGTGAAAACCTAACATAATTATTGGTGTTGGTTTTAAATGGATACAATAACTATGTGTACTTTAAATGGAAAATTACACCCAAAGATGACCAGTAATTTTTGCAAAAATCCATTTTGGATGAAGACAATATGAAGGAGTTTGAGAGCTTTTTTTTTTTCCACAAAATTATCAGTCCAGATCAGCCTGTTGAGGACTATTGCAAGTCTGTCCCAATTGCTCAATCCCAGAAGCCAGATTTTTAATAATACGCTACTTATCTGAGATCTGACTTTTTGTATTGTTTACAGTAAGATAATACAAGATGAAAAATAAATCTTGGTGAGGGTAAAAATACTGAAAGGATAAAATAATATAAAACTATTGTCCAAGCTGGGCGCTGGTGGCTTATGCCTGTCATCCTAGCTACTCAGGAGGCTGAGTAGCTAGCTAGCCCAGGCAGGAAACTCCATGAGACTCTTATCTCCAATAAACCACTAGAAAACCGGAAGCGGTACTATGGTTCAAGCGGTAGAGCGCTAGCCTTGAGCTGAAGAGCTGAAAGACAGTGCTCAAGCCCAGAGTTCAAGCCCCAAGACCGACAAAAAATAAAAAAATGAAACTGCTTGTTTGTTATTGTTTTGTTTTGTTTTGTTTTTACATTCTTCTTTAGGGACTTGACCAAATGCTCCCCTACTGATCACTTATTTTTGCTTTCTGGTTTTCTACTTGAAGATCCTACAGAGATCCTGAAATAGTTGGCAGACCAAGTGACAAACTGCTTTTCTATCCTCAATGCAGCCATTCCACATGTTGAGGCTTGTGTTAGAAATGTTTATTGCTGGCTTCATTCTCCTGTGAGTGAGGTGCTCACGGGAACCCTACAGTTCTCTACATGGATGGCTGCAGTGGGAGTGGCCAGCCTGCCCATCAGCGTAGGTTCTTCCCACAGAGTGAGCTGTCCTTGGTGGGAACTCTGCCACTTTCACCTTTCATCTTGGCCCAACCAAAGGCATGAACATGAGCTCAGTTGGGACAGTTGGCCCTAGGCTTAGCCATTCGCCCATCAGGAGACTCCTCAGCTCCTCCTGCCCAACTGATGAAAACCTGCTTGAGTCCCAGACCACCAATCTGGGGTTTCTCTATCAGAAAGGCTCCCCCCAGACCACCAATCTGGGGTTTCTCTATCAGAAAGGCTCCCCCCAGACCACCAATCTGGGGTTTCTCTATCAGAAAGATTCCCCCCAAGGTGGTGGTTGGTTACTTCGCTCTCAAGTAGGGAAATTACATGGCATGGGAAGTTAAAAAAAATAAAACTCTTATAAATGTTCTTTGGAAAGTTCAGCAGGGCAAGCAGATGTTTTTAAGAGACTGTTTTCCCTAATGGGGAGAAATAAATGAGAACAAACCAACTGGCTTTGGACAAGCCAGGCCATCTTTCTAAGAATACGCTTTCCTGGATCTATGATACCTATTTCTATACTTATATAAGCAGGTGCTCTACCACTTGAGCCATGCCCCTAGACCTTCTGTATTGTGTGTGTGTGTGTGTGTGTGTGTGTGTGTGTGTGTGTGTGTGTGTGTGTGTGTGGCTATTTTCAAGGTAAAGTCTTGCTTTACATGATGGTGTCATAGCAAGCCTAGTCTGTGATCCTCCTATTTAAGCTTCCTTGTACCTCTGCGGATGACAGTTTCATACCACTGAGCCCAGCCACTGCATTCTCCCTGTGGTTTGGACGGCAGGCACATGCCACTGAGCCAAACCATGGGTTGAGATGAAATCTCAAGAAGTTTTATGTCGGATGCTGGCCTTGAACCTGTGATTCCCCATCCACTTCTCAAGCAGCTGGGATTACAGGCTTGAGCCCCTGCACCCACTTTCTGGTTACCTTCTTTACATTATAATGAATAAAGTAGTGTATTGGATGGGCATGAGAATGAAAGAACATTGGAACTGAAGAGAAGCTCATACGTCTTCTGGAAGCACATCAACATGAAGCTCTGTAAAACAACGAATAAATGAGGTGTCCTCTATAATCCCCGGAATCCCCTCCTTCTTCCATGCTCCCCTTGTGTGATCTAACACGCTTCTTCCTCGCAGGATCACTTGACTCATGAGGAGCTGTATGGTGCTGTGGCTCTAAGGGAATGGAGAAGCTGTGAATCTCAGCCTTCATTAACTATGCCATAGATCCAAGCCAAGTCCAACTCATCACAGGCAACAATTTCCCTACGTAGGGTAACAGTAAAAAAAGATGAGGGTTGATAGCTGAGAGGCTCTGGAGTCGGTATAAGTTCAAGTCAAGTGGGTAATAGTACCACTGTCTGTCCACACTCCCTTTTACCAAGTCTTTTCTGAAAAGTGTATGTCACATCCATAAGAAGACATTAAGTATAAACTTTCCCATGTGTAGGTTATGTTTCAATTAAAAAATAATTTTAATAGTTACACCTAGCACCTAGAGTATATTATAGTAGCTTGGTGCACCCAAGGCAGGAATCTAGACCTCTGAAGGGGAGAATGCCAACTCTCCTCATAGTCTAGGAGGTGAAGCAGGGCACCAGTCTAGGTGGACTTGAAAGAAATGAGGACAGGGTGGCATAGCACATGGTCAGTACTCTGGTTACACAGACATCTGGGAAAGGTTACAATTACTGACAGTGTTTTTACCCCATAATGCATCCATTTTAAATAGGAAGAAGAAGAAGAAGAAGAAGAAGAAGAAGAAGAAGAAGAAGAAGAAGAAGAAGAAGAAGAAGAAGAGGAGGAGGAGGAGGAGGAGGAGGAGGAGGAGGAGGAGGAGGAGGAGGAGGAGGAGGAGGAGGAGGAGGAGGAGGAGGAGGAGGAGGAGGAGGAGGAGGAGGAGGAGGAGGAGGAGGAGGAGGAGGAGGAGGAGAGGGGGAGGAGGGGGGAGGGGGAGGGGAGATGGGGAGATGAGGGGAAGGCAAAGGCGGAAGAAAGAGGAGGAGGAGGAAGAGGAGGAGGAGGGGGGAGGAGGAAGAGGAGAAGGAGGAGAAAGAGGAGGAGAAAGAGGAGGTGAAGGAGAAGGAGGAGGAGGACCTGCTTTAGATACATATGTTTCTCAATATGTCTTCTGACCCTGTCTTCCAAGAATATATTGTTGATAGATATCTCCTAGATGGAGCAGGTCACACTCAATACACTGTTGCTGTATCGCATCACATGCAGAAGAAGCTAGTGTTGCCAGGGCCATCGGCTTTGTCACAGGTACCCACAAACCAGGACGCCTGCTCATTTTCAGCCTGCTTTTAATGCACTGGCTTCAAGTGTGCTGTTAGTGCCCTTGGGTGTTCCTGTGAATCAATGGTTTTGCTCACTTACTGTGTATAATCTTGGGATCTAGATGGGAAAATCAGAATTCTATGGAATTTTATGTTCAAACAGACTGTCTAGGGATGTGACCCTGTCCTTTTTTCTAATTTCTACCCCCCCCCATAATCTTTGTACAGGTTAGAGTGCCAGATAAATGAATTTTAAAAAGATAGATATTATATTCTTGCTTTATTTTTTTTTACATCTACCTCTGCACTCTTTACATCTTTTTTACATCTACCTCTGCACATCTTTATTGGAACATCTGCTTAAAAAAAATATTTTTGCTGGGAGCTGGTGGCTCACACCTGTAATCCTAGCTACTCAGGAGGCTGAGATCTGAGTATTGCGGTTCAAAGCCAGCTCAGGCAGGAAAGACCGTGAGACTCCTATCTCCAATAAACCACAAGAAAACCATAAGTGGCTCTGTAGCTCAAGTGGTAGAGTGCTTGCCTTGAGCTGAAGAGCTGAGGGATAGTGCCCAGGCCCAGAGTTTAAGACCTCCGACCGACAAAATATATATATATATATATATATATATATATATATATTATCATTAAATAGTTGTATAAAGGAGACACCATTCACCAAAGCAGCTGATGGATACAGTGCATCTTGATCAATATCACCCTTTTCAACATTCTCACCCAACCCTCCCAATCCATCCCTTTCCTTGCTTATCTTAATTTTGGGTTATATATTTAATGTGTTTGCCATTTAACAAAGCAGTTTGGGGTACAATGCATCTTGATCTGTATCGCACTTCAATATCTTCCTCTCCCTTTGACCCATCCCTTCCCTGTAGTATATACAATGACTTCTTGCCTGCATCCTCCTCCCAGCCCCCTTCATTCTTCTACCCATCTCCCCTTAGCCCTATCTTCTCCTCTTGCAGGTATCCATTTCTTGGTATTTATTCTGTTGAGCTTTGACTTTTTTTTTTAGCAAAAGTTTTAAGTATAATGTGTGTGTGTGTGTGTGTGTGTATAGATAGATAGATAGAAAATTGAATACAGGCTTTCTTAAGCTCAATTTTAACAAGTTAAAATCAATAAAACCCAAACACATAACAATATGTTTCATCTTTTGTCAAAGTATCATTTCTCTAGGAAATTGCAACAGCTGCAGTTAGACACCATGGAGGGCTAAAATGACCATGTGTTCCTTCTGCCTCAGGTTGGGATAATGACTACTTCTTAAGTCAAAAGTCAGATAGCAAGATTACATTCCCAGAGTTCCACTGCATTGATTCTCCCGGGTGCGATGGTATCCAGCCAGAAGGCATAATGTGGTTGATCCTAGTACTCAAAATTGGACAGGAGCAGAGCAAATATTGTGCCAGCACCTAAGACTCTAGTGGTTTGGAGCCTGAGTGGCCAGTGTATCCCCATGTGGGTCACTAATTATTGCTAACTTCTTCCCAGGGAAATCAAAAGCTGCCCTTGGGGGACATGGAGGACCAAGTCATTCTGCAGTCACCTATAACAGATGTCTACACAAAAAGAACTATTGCAAAGCCTAGATAGGGGAATTTTTTCCAATCTCTTTTTCTCTCTTTTCAGCTTAAAGTCAGCAAAATAAACATAACTAAAAAGGAAGGTCTGAACCATGTCACAATTCATAATGAGCTCGTATTTGAATCAGCAATCTCTAACATTCTATCAAATAGCCATCTATTCTAAAATAGCCTCCAACAGCAGTGGTTTTGGTTGTACTTCAACAGTGGTGCATTTAGACCAAATATCTCACTCATTTAAAAAAAATGTAAAAGTTGAAAGGCTTCGTGAGAAAAGCTCATTAAGGACTTAGAAGACTATGGACCTAGTAGATCTCCCAATCAACATATTGCTTAGCAAATACGGAAGGTAACAGAATAGGAGCCCCTTCATAAAACACAAGAAGTTAAGTTGCTCAGTTACTAATGACAACTGAAGTGGCTCAAGCTCTGTGAATCAAACCTGCCCACACTGGATGTGCAAGCCCAACTTGCAGCCACAGGTCCTCCCTGCAATGGAAGTCAGAACAGCACCCCATCATTGGTCGAACCACAGATTTACTCTATTAGTGCTCAGGACCATATGTGCTTTTATAGCTAGGAAGGAAGACAAACCCACTCTACCACCCCTTTGAAGGCAGAATTTCTCTAGTTTAAGCCAGTCAACTATGAAGTGAAGTGACTTAAGCTTCTCCCTCAGATTTCACTTGCATGATAAGATGCTTACTAAATAATTCTGAAACTATGCACTACCACAAGCATTATAGAAAACAAAAACCAGGAGGAGGAAATCTTTCCCCAAAAGGATCTAAGCAAAATCAGAGCTTCTATAAGCCATCTACCTTAGCACATGATAGAACTTTTGGAACACCATGCCTGTTCCCAACACTTTGCTTCCAAAGTCAGGCCAGGAAAAGAAGCATCTCAGCATGGATTGAGAGGTAGGAATGGCAATGACTGTTACAGAAGCCACATTCCTCTACCTCCCCCCACCCCAAGAAACAGATTTCAGTCCGCTGCTGGGAGAAAACGCAGGTCCAGCTCAAGCACAACACTAGCTGTGGTTGGACGTCTCTGTGTCTTTCCCACAGGGACTAGTTTCAAAATGCCAGCTGTAGACTTGCAATGGCAAACCTGCTTTCTAAAGCATACTTAGGGGCCTTACAACTATATACTAATAACTAAAAAAGTAAGGGCTCCTGACAACAAAACTAAACCAATCACACTTTTTATTCCACCGGTTTGTGTATTAGGAAAAGTAATTTGTGTCTTTTGAAAAGGAAGTCCACAGGATGTCCCTTCCAGAAACAACCAAAACAACAGCAAAACTCTACTGAAGGGAAGCCACGTTTTCTAAGTGTTTGGGACAGAACACTTTTGTTGTTAAAAAGCACTTGGGTCAGGCTGAAGAAAAAAGCCAACCACTTCCTCTAAAGTGCTCAGTTTTTGGAGAAAATCTTTTTTTTTCCTTTCTTTCTTTCTCTCTGTCTCTTTCTCTCCCTCCTTTCCTTCCTTCCTTCCTTCCTTCCTTCCTTCCTTTCTTGCCTACCTGCCTTTCTCTCTCTCTTTCTTTCTTTCTCTTCCTCCCTCCCTCCTTCCCTCCCTCCCTCCCTTCCTCCCTCCCTCCCTCTCTTCTTTCCTTCCTTCCTTCTTTCCTTCCTTCCTTCCTTTCTTCCTTTCCTTCCTTCCTTCCTCTCTCTTTTCTTTCCTTCCTTCGTCTCTCTTCTTTCTTTCCTGCCTGTCTTTCTTTCTTTCTCTCTCTTCCTCCCTCCCTCCCTCCCTCCCTCCCTCTCTCCCTCCCTCCCTCCCTCCTTCCTTCCTTCCTCTCTTTTATCTTTTCTTTCTTTCTCTTTCTTTCTTTCCTTCCTTCCTCTCTTTCTTTCCTTCCTTCCTTCTTTCCTTCCCTCCTTCCCCCCTTCCCCCCTTCCCTCCTTCCCTTCCCTCCCTCCTAACTTTTCTAAGGGCAGAGGCGGCTGCGCCCCGGGCCGGGTGTCCCCGAGGGGTGACACGGGGAACCCCTACCTGCGTTGCGAAGCTTCTTGTTGCGGTACACCGACAGGATGACCAGCAGGTTGCCCAGGACGTCCACCACGATGGTGAAGATGAGGATGAAGGCGAGCGTGGACGTCAGCCAGGAGGGTCGCAGCCGCCCGGCCCCCGCGCCGTCGGGCGGCGCCGGCTGCGAGGCGTTGAGCAGCGCGCTGCCATTGGGCTTCATGGTCCGCTCACCGCCTGCGGGCCCGGGTCCCGCCGCGCGCCCGCGGGGCCCCGCGCATCGCCCGCCCGCGCCGCCACTTCGAATGGCTCCCGCAGGTCCTCCCCATCCTGTTGTTGGTTGCTGTTTGTTTATTTGTTTTGTATGGCTGGGCTGCCCGCCCCACCCCTGCCCGCAGCCCGGACCCACACCCACTTTGGCACTTGGTGGCACCGCCTGGTGACACTGGGTGTCCCCCGCGCGGCAACCTGGACGTGGCCACAGCGCCCCCGCGCGGGCCTCCCCGGCGGTGACACCTGGAAACAACCTGGAAAGGAGCTGCTTCTGGCGGCTCTTCTCCCAAACCAGACATTGCACCCCCGCAGGACTGTAGAGACTTGTGCTGGAGCATGGGTATTGAAGCAAATTAGCCACTGTTCGCCCCCCTGCCCGCCCCCCTCATGTCCTGGTCTGAGCAGTGGAAATGAAATCAGATCCAACTTTACTGCTCTTTTCAGCCTGGTATTTTTCACCATTTGATATTTGTGCAGGATGCTTCCCATTGTGAAATAAGATTTTTTTTTTAAGGAGACGTAAATTTAATAGCTGCAGATGTGTTCCTATGCGCTGCCTACGAAGCCTGAGAAACGACGCACTTCCTAAAACACCACTGAAAACTGAGACAGAAGACATGATTAGTAGTGATTACAACAGAAATCCAAGTAAACATGCGAAGACATGGATTGACCAGCTGTGTGCAGAAGGGGGAATAAGTAGTGACTTATAAAAGGAAGCTTAATTAAATGGAAGACATACCATGCTCTCATACTGAAAGCTTTAAATGTTCATTTTAAATTTATTATTATTATTATCATTATATTTTGTCAGTCATGTGGCTTGAAATCCAGCCAGGGCATTGTCTCTGAGTTCTTTGGCTCAAGTCTAGCACTCTACAACTTTGAGGCACAGTGCCACTTCTAGTTTTCTGGTGGTTAATCTGAGATAAGAGTCTCACAGACTTTCCAGCCTGGGCTGGCTTTGAACCATGAACCTGATCTCCCCCTCCTGAGTAGCCACTATGTGTCCAACTTTTAAATTCTTTTTTAAGAGTAAAAGGAAAGTGTAGGAGAGGGGAGCGGAATAGAAAGGGTAGGAGAAACGTGACTTATCCATATGAAAACGTACATTTAAAACTGTAAGTTAGGCATGGTGCTGTACACTTGTAATCCCAGTACACAGGGGCTGAGGCAGGAGGATCTTGAGTTTCACGCCAACCTGAGCTACACAGTGAGTTCAAAGCTAAGCTGGTCTACACAGTGAGACTGTCTCAAAAATGCCTAAAATAAAATAATTAAGTAACATTACAAAGTTCATCAATTCAAGAACATACAAAGTGCATATTTGAGAGACTTTGCATTTCAAATTAGTGGTGAAAAGACTAAATTGTGAAGACAATGTAGGACACTGAGGATATGGTTGAACTAATAGAGCACCTGCCTAGCAAGCAAGAGGTCCTGAATTCAAACCCTAGTACCACCAAACAACAAAAATCAAATCCTATAGTCAGTGTAGGGAAATAGTTACAGAAGTAAAGAAGACCGGTCAGAAAATAAGCATAACTATAGGGAAAATGATAAAAAGGTACTCTGAATGCACTTATTACTTTCCAGCCCTGAGGTAACTTCCTTGCATGCACAATGTTAATCTTGTGAGGTTTAGTATTGTGAGGATCACATTATGGATGAAAAATCTGTAGCCTTGAAAGATTAAGCAATATGCCAAAGTCAAGCAGCTGATACTGCATGGAGACAGGATTTAGACTTGGGCTTCTTTGCTTCAAAAGCTCTAAACCTCATTACCAAGTGATCATGGTTCTTGGTACTGATATATTTTGCTGTGAAAAAGATAAACCTCCTATATTAAAAAAAAAATACCATAGATTTGAAAAAGCCAGATGAAGGGGGGTGGGATTAGTTTCTTACATAGTTAAGAGACATAATGCTTCTGGTATTCATTAACTCCGGGAATGTCAGAAATAAGATAGAATGCATGATCAAAGTAGCACCCTGTGACTGTATTTCACCTCTTATCACATATACTGTCCAATGTGGAATATACAGACTTGGTAGAAAATAGCAACATTCAAATGACTTAGATTCTTACAGCCTGGAGTCTATGGTTGGTCCAAGTGTCTACACTAACAACTTGCAGAAATCTGAACTGGAGCATATCATAAGAACATTCAGGAAATGAAATATCCTGATGTCTATATTTTAAACATATTTACCCAGCAGGGAACCAGAAGCTTGTCATAATTTTATCTACTCCGGAGATTGAGATTAGGAAGATAACAGTTCAAGCCCCGCCTGGCCCAAAATTCAAGAGATTTCTCTCAACAAAAATGAGTGTGGTATTGTGTGCCTGCCATTTTACTGATTTGGGAGGCTGAGCTCAGGAGGAATGTAGCTCAGACCAGTCCGGCCAAAATACGTTCACAAAATCCCAACTCAGCAGAAAAGGCTTGGTGTAGTGAGGGACCTAAATGTAAGACCCAAGATGATAAAACTCCTAGAAGTTCCTCAACACTAGCCTTTTTAAAAATATAACTTTTTTTTTTTTTTTTTTTTTGCCGGTCATGGGGCCTGAACTCTGGGCCTGGGTGCTCTCCCTCAGCTCTTCAGCTCAAGGCTAGTGCTCTACTACTTGAGCCACAGCGCCACTTCCATCTTTTTCTGCTTCTGTGGTACTGAGGAATTGAACCCAGGGCCTCATGCATGCAAGGCAAGCACTCTACCACTGAGTCACCTTCCTAGCCCTAAAATATAATTTTTAATAGCATGCAACCAAAGAGAAAAT
The DNA here is from genome assembly GCF_019054845.1 of Dipodomys spectabilis. Taxonomy (NCBI): domain Eukaryota; kingdom Metazoa; phylum Chordata; class Mammalia; order Rodentia; family Heteromyidae; genus Dipodomys; species Dipodomys spectabilis. The sequence continues at coordinate 15,690,029 of NW_024870686.1, read as the reverse complement.
AAACTAATAGGACCAGATCAAAGCAAAACATTTCTGCATAGCAAAACGAATACCTTCGACAAAAACAATCAACACAATGAGAAGGCAGCCAAAGGAATGGGAGAAAATATCTATGCAGCATGTATCAGCTAAGAGGTTAATATCCAAAATACCTAAGGAGCTCATACATTTCCATGGGCAAAGAACCTGAGTAAATATTTTTCAAAAGAGGAAAGAAAAATGGCCAGTAGGGATATGGAAAGATTAGTGTGTGACTAACCACCAGGAAAATGGAAACCAAACTACCAGAGATAACACTTCACATTGGCTAGAATGGTTCCACCCAGACAACCAGAGATAGGCAATGTTGGCAAGGCTGAAAGACAGGGGCCTGGGACACTGTTGGTGGAAATGGATGTGGTACAGGCACTGAAGAAAACAGGATGAGGGTCAATGAAGAATTAAAAATAAAAACTTCCAACCTTGGAAAGCTGAATGTAAGGAAGATCATTTATAAAGGAGGAAAAGTAAAAAGAAAAAAAAAAGATACAACTACAGTGTGACCTAGTGCTCCTTCTTCCAACAACACATCCAGCAGTGATAAAATCAGCACACAAAACTCTCACACATTATTTGCAGTAGCCAACGTATGGAAATAAGCCTAAATGAATACTAATGGATTAAAACCTTACACACACACACACACACACACACACACACACACAAATAATACTCAGACTTGAAAAAGGAGACCCTGACATTTTCCATAATATGGATGAATCTGGTAGAGATTGTGGAGTGAATAAGCCAAATACAAGTAAACAAACAAAACAAGTACACAGAAACTCAGACTAGAAAAGTGTTTACTGACCAGACATTGGTGGCTCATACCTATAATCCTAGATAGCCAGGAGATTTAGATTTGAAGGATGGCAGTCCAAAGCCAGCCTGGGCAGAAAAGTCTGCAAGACTCCGTCTCCAAAATAACCTGCAAAAAGGACAGCTGGAGGTATGTCTTGGGTAGTGGAACAAGCAAGAGGAAGCAAGCCCACCTAGTAAATTTGAGGCCCTGAATTCAAACCCTGTTCCCTCAAAACATGAATTATTTGAGCTCTGAATATATTTTAGATGTGAGGCCCTGGTCTGATGCATAGCTAGTGAAGATCTTCTCCCATTCTATAGGCTTCCTATTTATCTTGCTGTCCTTTGCCATGCAGAAACTCTTCAGTTTGATGCAATCCTACTTATCTTGTCTTTCTTTGATTTGTTGTGATTCTGTATCTTTACTTAGGAAGTATCAACCTGTGCCAAGGTGTGTTAGTGCTTCCCTTATTCCTTCCTGTAATATTGTCAATGTATCTGGTTTTACCTTGAGGTCTTTGATCCATTTGGAGCTAATTCTTGTGCAGGGTGATATATAAGGATCTAACTTCAGTTTTCTGCACATGCATAGCCAATTCTGCCAGAACCACTTGATGAAAAGGCCATCCTTCACACAGTGAGAACAAAAGAGGATATTCCTTGGAGAGGATCGCAAGGGCTGAATAGCTATGTGCAAAAGATCATATAAAACAATGCTTATCAAAATGAACTCCAAGAAATGAAGAGGCCTTTTTATTATACTGTTTGCATTTTTCTTCTTTTTTCTTTGGTTTATTTCTTCTGTTGCTGTTTTTTATTTCTGTACCCTTTGTCTTGTATGTAAGTTTATCTGATTTGGGGAGGGAAAGGGGAAGCACAGAAATGGTGGGACAAAGAGTGAACTAATTCAGCAGTGAAATCCATAGAAATAAACTATATAACTTTGGGGAGGAGGGAAGATTGGAGGGGAAATACTGGGAGAGAATGAAAGAGAAGCGGTGATACTGTTCAAAAAGAAACGTACTCATTACCTGACTTAGGTAACTGTAACCCCTCTGTACATCATCTTTACAATAAAATTTAAAAAAATAAAAATGAAAGAAAGAACGAAAGAAATAGTTACCATGGATGAATAATAATATAAGGACAAAGGGAGATGTGTATCAGGGCACTAAGTATCCATTACATAGAACGAGTAAGCCGGGCGATCTAATGCACCACATAAAGACTGTGGCTAATAATATTGTGATAAACATGGGATATTTACTAAGAGGCTAGATTTTAGGTATTTTCAACAAACACACATACAAACACATATAAAAACAAACACACGCAAACATAAACACGCAAGGGTAATCTATGTGAGATGACACACATGTGAATTAGGCTGACTGTAATAATCACTCTGTGTAAGAAATGTTCATGTATACCTTAAAGACACACACAACTTTAAAAAGTCCTCTTGCATTTGAAGGGACAGAAAAATATTCATTTACAGCCCTCCCAAATGCAAAAACACCAATCAAAAGGTGAGCTAACACATTGAATTTGACTAAGATCTATATTTAAAATCTTTTCTAGGCCTGCAGCATTAAGACAGCTTCGGAATAGATTACTTGTTCATTTTCCTATATTTTCTTTGTGTCCTGAAGTTGTTGGGTAATGCCCATAAGCATGATAATAAATTAAAGTCATAGTCATTTGACTTTTTTCTTAAAATATTTTTTTTTTACTGAGATTAAGTGATTACATAAAGTCCATCAAATTTCACAGTTTTGTGGGATAGTGATACTTAATTAAGTCACTAACACCTTTGACCCTCACAAGGGAAATTTTCATTATCATGGTCTGTAAAGTTTGTGAATTCTATAAGTCTTGACAATACCACTATTTCCTCCCAATCAGATGATATATACATGTCTTTCCTTTTTCTTAGTGTCAGCTGTTCCCGCTTTCCCTCTCATTCCCTCCCTCCCATTGCTGCCCTTGAATTGCTTAGTTCACTTTCATCAATGTCTAGTGTAGCTAAGGAGCCTCGCTGTTGTATTTTTTCCTGTTTCCCTCTGATTTTGTGCCTTCCTCCTAGCATCCCTAAGATGTACACACACACACACACACACACACACACACACACACACAAAGTCAAGAATATGGAATCATTTAGAAATGATACAACAAATTAAGTAGAGGTCCTTTGTTTCTTGAGTCCTATTTACCTTGTCATATCTCCTTGCATTTTAAATTTAATACCCACACACACAAAGTCAAGAACATGGAATCATTTAGAAATGATACAACAAATTAAGTAGAGGTCCTTTGTTTCTTGAGTCCTATTTACCTTGTCATATCTCCTTGCATTTTAAATTTAATACCCACACACACAAAGTCAAGAACATGGAATCATTTAGAAATGATACAACAAATTAAGTAGAGGTCCTTTGTTTCTTGAGTCCTATTTACCTTGTCATATCTCCTTGCATTTTAAATTTAATACCCACATATCAGGGAGACCATGTGCTAGTTGTCTCTCTGATTTTGGCTTACCTTGTTCAACATGATGTGTTCTAATTCCATCCATTTCCCTGTGAATGCCATTATTTTGTCCTTTCTAATAGCTGTGTAATATTCCATTGTATATAGGTACCACAATTTTTGGATCCATTCACCTGTAGGGGGCATCTGGGTTGTTTCCATATCTTGACTATTGTGAACAGGGCAGCAATGAACATAGAGGTGCATGTGTCCTTGTATACTGGTTCCTATTGCTCAGGATAGATGCCTAGGAGTGGTATGGCTGGTCATAGGTGAGGTCTATATTTAGCTTTCTGCGGACCCTCCAGACTGTATTCGTGTTGTATTAGTGTACATTAGTACATATAGTATATATTCCTACCAGCAATGCAATAGGGTTCCTCTTTCTCTACATCCGGCCAGCATTTGTCGTTGGCTGAATTTAGGATGTAGGCCATTCTGAGTGGGGTAAGGTGGTATCTCAGGGTTGTTTTTATTTGTATTTCCTTTACTGCCAGGGATATAAACATTTCCTCATGTGTTTCTTAGTCATTTTTCTCTCTTCTCAGAAATCTCTCTTTATCTCCCTTGCCCATTTGATGATTGGTTTGTTAGATTTGGGAGGGATTAGTTTCTTGAGTTTCCTGTATATACTAGATATTAACCCCTTGTCTGATATATTGCTGGTAAATAGTTTTTCCCAGTTAGTTGGCTGTCTTTTTAGTTTGGTAGCTATGTCTTTAGCTCTGTGCAGAGACTTTAAGGTAGTCCCATTTGTTGAGTCTCTCTTCAATTTGTTGTGACCCTGGAACTCTTCAGGAAGTTCCTACCTGTGCCTATAAATTCAAATGTCTCTCCTACTCTGTCCTGCAATAGTTTCAGAGTTTCAGGTTTGATGTTAAGGTCTTTAATCCATTTTGAGTTGATGTTAGTGCATGGTGACAGGCTGGGGTCCTTTTAGTTTTCTATATGTGGCCGCCCAGTTTTCTAGCACCAATAGTTGAAGAGGTTGTTTCTCATTTGACTTTTTGACAATTTCATTTTACTCTTTGAGATAATTGGATCATAGCTGTGACTTAGAAAAACTGACTTCATATTTATTACCTCCTCTACACTGACTGGCTGCTGTGTATTCATTGCTAGGTATAGTTGGTGTGATGACATTTTCATTCAAATGTGTCACACACTTTCTTCCTTCTTGTGTCTAGCATCATTTGGAAATGTAGCTTCTTACCCATGCATGGCCTGTGACAGCACAGTGACAAGTGCATTAACTACCCGAGTGTTCACACAGGCCTAGGTTTTCTTGGAAAAAACAACAGAAAACTTGCCATTCTTTCAAGTGGGCTCATTGTGTTTTCAGTAGAAGCAGTAAACTGCCAGTGAGGAAATTAAATTCTGACAAACAGCTCTGTTCTCAGCTGGTGTGCTAATTGAAATCGAACCTAATGTCTTTGATGAAGAACAGTCTGAAAGCACACAGAATGTACCTGCCGAGGAGCATCCTATGGTCACTTTCAAGAAGTGACTGATCAGACTCAGTAGATTAAGGGCAGTAGACTCATCTCCACTTCTCCCTGGGTTAAGAGAGGTGGGGGCTAGCGCTGGAGAGTTTGTTACGGAAGTCTGGATAACCAACTTTGGTCTGACATGTATACAAATTACTGACAACTAAAACAAAATTGAAGCTAATGATACAAAGATGATTCGGGGTTTTAGTTTTATTTTAAATTTATTATTCATTTGTTTCTTTTGTGCTGGTACTAGAGCTTGAACTCAGGGCCTGGGCACTGCCTCTTAGCTTTCTCACTGTGGCTACTAGAGCCACAGCTCCATTTCCAGCTTTTTTTTTCTTTTTCTTTTTTTTTGTCGGTCATGGGGCTTGAACTCTGGGCCTGGGCGCTGTCCCTCAGTTCTTCAGCTCAAGGTGAGTGCTCTACCACTTGAGTCACAGCGCCACTTCCAGTTTTCTGGTGGTTTATTGGAGATAAGAGTCTCATACTTTCCTACCAGGACTGGCTTTGAACTGCAGTTCTCAGATCTCAGCCTCCTGGTAGCTAGGATTACAGGTGTGAAACACCAATGCCCTGCCACTTCTGGCTTTTTGGTAGTTAACTGGAGGCAAGAGTCTCATGGACTATCCTGCTCTGGCCTGGCTTTGAACCACAATGGATCCTTAGCTCCCAGCCTCCTATAGCCAGGAATACCAGTATAAGCCACTAGTGCTTGGTGAGGCTCCTTTATTTATTTTTATTTTTTTGTCGGTCATGGTGCCTGAACTCTGGGCTTGGGCGCTGTCTGCCTCAGCTCTTCAGCTCAAGGCTAGCACTCTACTGCTTGAGCCACAGCACCACTTCTAGCTTTCTCTGCTTATGTGGTGCTGAGGAATTGAACCCAGGGCCTCATGCATGCAAAGCAAGCACTTTACCACTGATATGCTCCAATTCTTGTTGAGACTTTTTCCAAGAAGTAAATTCATAGGAAGAGAAAAGAGGCAGGGTTATGCAGAGTTCTTCATAGCAGGGCTGGTGGTACCTGCTAGGCCTCTTAGAAGACAAGATGGTAGGTACCACAGAGCAAATGATAGGGAAAAAAATCAGTCACAATTATTACAGCAAAGAATTCTATCAAGGTTAAAGAAATATTAGCACTGTGTCTACCAAAATTGTCCCTTCTGTGTTATTGGAGTTCTATAGTTTTGTTATGAATTTATGGTTGACAAATACCCAATTATTTAATGTATCTGTGATTTGATATGCACATACATTGTGAAATGTTTGCCTTCATCAATCTGAAAAACACATCCACCCCCTCACATGGTCTCTAACATAGTAAGTATACATTATTAACCATAGTCACCATGTCATATATTAAAACTCTAGCAAAAGTTCACTTTAATGAGCTAAAGTTTGTAAAGTTTGGACCCACAGCTCATTTCCTCCCTGAGATTAAGGAGAGTTAAATTTGTCTGCTTTGTCTAAATCTTCCAAACTCCTAACTTTTATGAGCATAATCCTTGGATTATTAGAAGAAAGCATGGCTTGAGGTCAGCCCAGGCCAAATGTTAGTGAAACCCCTATCTCAGTGAAGTCAGGTGGGCTAGTGCACATCTCTGAACTCAGCTGTTGGGAGGCTGTAGGTAGGAAGATCATGATCTAAGGCTGTCCCAGGTAAAAATGCAAGATCTTATTAGAATAACAAAAGCACAAGGGCCTCAAAGGGTAGAGCATCTGTCTAGATATGAGGCGGCCCAGAGTTCAAATCATTGTACCACAAGAAAAAAGATAAAGGCCAAGTAATGTCACAGCAGGGCACAATCAAAATGATCAACTCACTCTACATGGATTATACTGTAAATGATATGCTGTAACTAATGGAAGGAAAACAGGAGTGATATGGGAAATGTTCCCTGGCCTTCCTTCAACAGGCAATTTCTACATTTACTCACTTAAATAACACTGTATGCTTTTTGATAATATGAAGAATGAGAAAAACAGCTTAAAGAGTTGTAAGCAGAGCTGGGCACCAGGGGCTCATTCCTATAATCCTAGCTACTCAGGAGGCTGAGATCTATTAGGATCATGGTTCAAAGCCAGTCCAGGCAAGAAAGTCCATGAGACTCCTATCTCTAATTAACCACCAAAAACCCAGAAGTGGTGCTGTGGCTCAAGTGGTAGAGCACTAGCCTTGAGCTGAAGAACTCAGGGACAGCGACGAGGCCTAGAGTTCAAGCCTACTGCAGACAAAAACAAAACAAAAAACAGTTGTAAGCAGTAGCATAGTGCATGGGTCAGTTGTGTTTTCTTAAACAATATATGTGTATCTATACTATTTGTGTGTGTGCATGTGTGCACAGCGTTTAATAAAGAATAATGTTGAAGCATTTCACTAAAGGGAAAATAAGCTTGATTATTTTTTAATCTGTTTATACTTTTTGCTTAGTGAACACAACAATTACTAAACAATTTGTTGAATGGAAGAATGGAATTTGATGATAAGACAACTCATGGAGAATGGCTTTTGAGTTTTATCTATTAAATCATATAAAAGTAGGAAGTGTTCATAAGAGAAAAAAATGCTTCAAAAATACTACTTCTGATACATATATAACTAATAAAAATGATAATCAGTGATACTTTAAAATGGCCAATAAACATTAATAAGTTTCAAAATGCATAAAGGAAAAATTTTCTTACAAGTTTTACTTAGAAAATATTTATTATATCTAGGCACTGGTGGTTTTCCTATAATCCTAGTTACTCAGTAGGCCCAGAGGCTTGTGGTTTGGAGCTAACCTGGGCAAAAAAGTTTGCTCAACTCCATCTCCAAAATAACCAGCAAAAATCGAGACTAAGGAAGCATGTATGGCTCAAGGGGCTGAGCACCATCCTAGAAAACTCAAGGCCCAGAGTTCAGACTCTGGTGCTGACAAAAAAAAGAAGAAAGGAGGAAAGGAAGAAAGAAAAGAAGGGAAGGAAGAAAGACAGGCAAGGAAGGAAGGAAGACAGGCAAGGAAGGAAGGAGGGAAGGAAGGAAGGAAGGAAGGAAGGAAGGAGGGAAGGAAGGAGGGAAGGAACGAGGGAAGGAAGGAAGGAAGGAAGGAAGGAAGGAAGGAAGGAAGGAAGGAAGGAAGGAAGGAAGGAAGGAATATTCATTATAAAAAAAGTTACATGCTGGGATAGAAGTACACTCAAGAGGTGGAAGAGAGGCAGGAGAATCCTGAGTTAAGTCAGACTAAAGGACATGATGAGACTTTCTTATAAAACAACAAAAAGGTTAGCCATATACTGCCACCTAGAGGCATCCTCTGTAAATACAGCTTGTTTTCCATGTAACGGAACAATATGGACATCTGTCCATTCATCTCAAATCATCACTGTAGGAACAAAAATACAGAAGAAAACCAGACAATAAAGCTAAAGTATTTTATTAATAATTTATTGTCAGTAAGAAAGACTGGCTAACGGTAGTTTTCAGTAAAAACCTTTACAAGACCATTGCATCACAAATATACAGACACTATAAAAACTGTGTCATGGTGGTTTTGGTTCTAAACAGTTATGCAGAAGGTCCCCGTTACACTTTCCGATAATGAAAAATGCATATTATCCTAAAATACAGCAACCCACTTAAGACTTGTCCATGTATCAGATCTTCCCCATCCTATGTACAGCTAGAAATAATAACTACATTGAAATGTGTTAATGAAATGTCATACTTCAGTGGAACATATAATGAAACCCTGGTTATATTAAAAAAAAAAAAAAAAGAGTGCTAGGTAATGACACTAACACCATCAAAGTTCAGCCAAAAACAAATACACAAAGTAGCTTGAAAAATCTAGTTAAAACTGAAAAAAAAAAATCATATCTGTACATAAAATTTACAAACAGGAGAGACAGGAGAATTAATCAAATCTACATAAATACATGAATCATGCTAAGGTGGTGACAGGACTGATTTTTCTTCTCACTATTTTAACACAGACAAACGTAAATACAAAAAGATGCTCAGAAATGGCACAGCCAACGAAGATCTTGTCCCATTACAGTAGGTCTGGGGGCTGGAAATGGCTAAGGTGTCAAGAGGTGCAGGATTCAGTGCAGCCATGCCCATGGGAACTCACTGAAAAAAATAAAGAAAAAGAAAGAAAGCGCTCAAGCACTGCTACAGAGAACAATGCAGGTCAGCGAGACCATCTCTAGGTTTGTTAAAGTCCAGGCACTTTGGGGGGAGTCTGAGCATCAGACTTGAGTATGCTGTTGGGAATCCAGTGGAGGAATGGTCACCTCTTCAAAGTGACTGTCGTCTCCGCTCTCATAGTCACTCATCATGACCTCAGACTCCACTTCACAGCACGCTGACACATCGGAGCAGGAAGCCGTGGATGCGTACACAGACATGGGCATGTTTTCTATAGCGGGGGCTTCAAAGTTTCTCTGATACCCTGGCGGGTAAGCAGGGGCAAGGGATTCTCTACAAGTACTATTCTCACTGGTGGCTTTTTTTTGCGGTTCAGACATATCGACGGGATAGAAATTGGGCAGGTACTGATTCAAGTTGAACCTCTGCCGATTTCTGGATGAAGAACCCAAGCTACCTGCAGCAGGCATGTCTCTGGGTGGGTGTATGGATTCAAACTGATCGCTGAATTCTGGGGGCAATGGTGGCAGTTCATCGGGGGCAGGGAAGTCTTCTGGTGGTGGGGGGAAGTCGCTTTCAATGTCGTAGCCTCCGGGGTAATAGTCGGTGTCGATGGTGTTTGGATCTGCTGAGTAGAGAGGTGTGTGCTCGTCGATCACCTCGTAATTGGGGAACTCCTGTATGTCTGGCAGGGGAACAGCTGGCATCCAATCTGATGTATCCCAGTGGTACCCTTGGTAGAAGAGGAAAGACATTTCAATGTATTTCTCCTAAGCTTTTTGCATCTCGGGGGGAAAAAAAACAACTCCATGTATTAAAGACAAAAAGATGCCACAGTATTTATGCATTCATTCAAAGCTCATCACTTGGGAAACCCTTCATCTTCACCTGGAAGACAAGAGCCCCACCCTGGTGCAGCTTTGAAGCTCGGGATGAACAGGGATTTGTACACACGGTGCACTTGCAGTTTTAGTATACACTTAACATTCAGGACATGAAGAGACTTGTGAGAGAAGCAGGTTGTAGGCTTTAAAACACATGCAGTTTTCTGTACATAGGACTAGTCACCCTCAAGGTTCCCTCAGTGATTAAGAACTCATCACTCTACACGAAGGAAGGCATTAGTACCATCTTAGCACATCCGTTGTGTCTTTTCAGAAAGGAAGAATCTCTACTGAGTAAGATTATCAGACGCCAATCTCTACTACTTGTCATTAAATGATACGAATTAAGGCAAACTTTAAAGTCATAAAAGCAACCATTAACGTGTTCAAATTTAGAAAAGGCGCATCCTTTGTAAGAATGTGGTACATGTGATATAAAAGATGTACTGTTTTTCATTAATAAAACAATGCATGATCTTACTACGGCTACATATCAAACCATACCTCCAAATACTCTTGAACAAGTGATGAAGAGTAATATAAGAACCAAGGACCATTCTGGACTATATGAACTGCTGTGATTTAAAAAAAATAATACAACTCCCTAGTTAGGGATAGCCATTGCTTTTCTTTTTTATGTCTTCCTTCTTAGAAATCCTCTGGCATCTAGGAAAAGGTTAGCAGTGCATGCTTAGCATGCAGGGCTCAACAGTCAGGGACTTAGTTTCTGCTTCAAACACCAAGCAACCAAGTGAAGCAAGTCAGCACTGGGTCAGATCTTCACGAAGGACTTAGTGATTATCAATGAGCAACTGGCATGCATAAATCACCTCTTGATTTGCTGAGGTCAGGAGCAGCCAAAGATTCTTTTGGTGGCAGAGTAGAAAGAAAAGAAAACATCGGTAATTAAAATGGACAGGCGGCTAAAAAGCAATAAAGATAAGTACACAGTTCCATGTAAGCTGTTTGTCAAGACCCAGTCAGCCATGTACTTCTGTATGTACCCCATTATCTATACACATTCCACATGGCTGAGAAACTCACGAAGCACAAAGAAAACAGGATACGGAAAGAGGAAATAAAAAGCGATGATGATGAACTGGACACTCTGCTAGGAAATTCAAGTGCTATTGCTGTCACCGACAGTCTAAGTCTAGAAATGAACAAGTTTCTTAGGAATAATGAAAATAAACTCTCCAGGCTCTCATGGAACATAAACGAATCAGTCATTTCTGCAAAAATCTAAATACATCTCAAGCTACCGATAGCACATTATAATCTCAAAGGTATATTAAGTTCAGAGGAATTTCTGAACAAATTTTGTGTGAATTTAGGTAGGTAAAGCTGAAAACCTCTTCCAACCTATCCTCTGTGAAAATGATTTTTTGTTTGTTTGTTTAGGTCGTTCGTAGGGCTTGAACTCTGGACTTGGGTGCTGTCTCTGTGCTCTTCAGCTCAAAGCGAGTGCTCTACTGCTTGAGCCACAGCGCCACTTCCGGTTTTCTAGTGGTTTATTGGAGATAAGAGTCTCACAGAGTTTCCTGTCTGGGCTGGCTTTGAACTGCGATTCTCAGATCTCAGCCTCCTGAGTAGCTAGGATTACAGGCGTGAGCCACCGGATTGTGAAAATGATTTTATATTTGTACAGTTCACTGCTACCCTCAGAGAAATTATAATTAGCATCACTTATTCTTCAGTCTTCTTTCCACAAATCTGTCATTGCAGTTGCTCTTTCTGGGCTTTTGTTTATATACAGAAGCTGGCATCACATCAAAGGAAGTGGTGTTAAGGCTCAGCATCATGAGACACTTACCCTGGGCTAACTTTCCACTCTCTTTGAAACAAGGGTAACAATCCCTGAGATGATGAGGAGGACTAGGTATTGCTTATTTAGGGAACAATAACAACAAAAAGAAACAAATAAAAAAGCCAATCAGATCTCTTTAGTAACTGGGCAGCTTGTCCCTGCCTCTTCTAGTCAAATTCAGCAGGAAATTCCCCGCCCCCCTCCCAGCCCCACCTACATCTGGACAACATTCACATCCTTACAGAAAGGAACCCTGGAGCATTATGGTGATAATGCTGGTATACTCTTGATGGCCTCTTCAAATTTGCCAGCTGTGATCTTTAGAGGAGGAACATCACAATCAATCCGGAACTTGCTAAAACGAATTCTCAATACCCATCCCAGACCAGCTTCATCAGAGACTTGGCACAGGGAACAAGTCAATCAGCTCTAGCAAGTCCTCTAGGTTCTCTGATTTACACTAGCCTGTAAAGTACTATCTTATGCCATCCACCTGTGATTACTCCAGTTTCAGTGCACCAGTGAAGGGCTGGTTTGATTTGTGCACCAATGAAGGGCTGGTTTGATTTGAAATAAATTAAAGGAAGTGGTCAATGCCCCTTCTTTTAGTCCTAAGCAGAGAAAGCTTCACAGCAAACGATTTGCACTAAATTTCACCTTGAAAACCTACCTTCTATATTCTTTGATCATACTCAGGAAAAAGGGGAACCAAAAATCCACAGTCAGTTTTAAGTAGTTATAAAAGCTTTTGGTATTAGTTTTAATTATGTTCATATAAAGAGACTTCTATTGTAATTCTTAAGAAGTTAAAACTACTCCAGAAGTCTTAGCATTGTGTTACAGGAAGATAAGTTCTTGAGATCCTATAATTTATTTCTGATATCACTATTGATGAATAGAAAGTAACAAAAGACATAATAACATACATAGACATAATTTTGCAAAACATCTGTGTTATGAATATACACATCTTCAAAATTACAGCTCAAAAATACCGGACCTCCCCAAGTCACAATCCATTTTAGAACATTATAACAGGTAAAACAAAACAAAACAAAACAAACAAAACATCAACTCCACAGTACTCCAGTGACCCAGTCATCATAAAACACGAACACAAAGCAAAACATTCATGACTATACCTTCATTATTCACCGTGTCAACTACAGCATTGACAAGGTGTATTACAGTCACTATGGAAGCTTGTAAAAAGGGACAAAAGGAGTGAATTAGGAAAATCCTTATTTAGAATACAATGCACAAAAGAAAATTCTTCACATTATGCAAATTTCCCCTATAATTTAAAAATGTGACATGAATGCCTTATAATCATATTACTGTGACTGACTTGAACTGCTAGCTATGTTACTTAGAGACTTTTTCTAATCAAACTATGTATTAACAATGGAGCAGGGAAGGTGGATCAGTGGTAGAGTGCTTGCCTTGCATGTATGAGGCCTTGGGTTCGATTCCTCAGTACCACATAAGTAGAAAAAGATGGAAGTGGCACTGTGGCTCAAGTGGTAGAGCACTAGCCTTGAACTGAAGAGCTGAGGGACAGTGCCCAGGCCCAGAGTTCAGACCACACGACCAACAAAATAAATAAAAAATAAAAATGTTAACAATTATTAAGGATCATGTTGGAGCAAAACAAGTCTTAGGTCAACACATCATGTGCAGAAGACATCACATTTAAAGAGCTTGTATACTACCCCAGAGGAAGGAAATTTAAGGAAATATATTTGCCTGTAAGAACAAACATGGTTTTGTCCATTGGTTCCAACCCCAAATTTGTCATTTTGTACATGCACTAAACAGATGGTAAGCTAACACACCAGCAATCTATCTGGTTGCTTCCTGTGTAAACGCTGTTTTTATTTGCATATTATTTAAAAAGTGTGTCACGATAAGTGTGTATGCATTTGATGGGTAGAAGGAAGGCCCTCGTTGTCTACATTCTAATTTCATCGTCACCATGGGAACCTCTGAATCTGTTAGCACTCAGGGCATAAAGGATACTGATATAATTAGACCTCAGGATGGGGGAGATGGAAAGATTTTCCTGCATTATCTAGGTGGGCTGAATGAGTTGATAAGACAACCATCCCTTCCATCTGTGTGTGGGGCCTGGAGTGATGACTGCGGGTAAATGGTCAATGACATGCAATGTTCTTTGCTGCCCCTGAAAGAGGATAAAGCCATGAGCAAAAGAACGTGGGTGACTAGTGCACATTGGGAAAAGTAAGGAACAGATTCTTCCCTTACTTCCCAGAAAGGACTGCTGTTTGCTGCCACTTTGTCTTTAGTCTAGTGAGATGCTCGGTCCATTTCCAATCTAAGGTGAACCTGAGAACTGTTTGTACTATTTTAAGTCCCTAATTCTGTGGTAAAGTTTTCATAAAGGTTAGAAAACAAATAATAAAATATGAACTGCAGAATTTAATTTTATGACTGATACTGATAAAAATGTGATCCTAACTAAAATGTAAATACCTCCTCACATATGTCTTTTCTCCACACTTTTAAAACTGGCAATTCATTTTCTTTTTTTTTTTTTTCTGGCCGTGGGTTTTGAATGCTGGGCCTGGGCGCTGTCCCTCAGCTCTTCAGCTTAAGCCTAGTGCTCTACCCACTTGAGCCACAGCACCACTTCTGGTTTTCTGAGTGGTTTATTGGAGATAAGAGTCTTACAGTCTTTCCTGTCCAGCCTGGCTTTGAACCACAATACTCAAATCTCAGCCTCCTGAGTAGTTAGGATAACAGGCATGAGCCACCGGTGCCTGGCTGGCAACTCATTTTCATAACTAATGACCACAACTGAAGAGCACTTAAGAGTAATAAGGTATCAATACAAAGAACTAGAAAAAAGAAAAATAATGAAAAATTATTTATCCTTCCTTCCTTTCCTATTTTCTTCCCTTCTTCTTACGCTCTCCCTTTCACTTTCTCATTTTGTATAGTTACTGTACCTTAGCTTTTTTGTTCAAGCCTGATGCTCTGCCATTTGAGCCATACCTCTCTTTCTGTGAAAATGTGTTTATGAAGAACACTTAAAAGCCAAGGTATAAAGTACATAAATTAGCAATATGGACGTTTTAGAATTGAAACCAATGGAAGAAACAATCCTACTTTGTTACTGTTGGTTTAACAAGCAAAAATACATCCATTTATTCCATCACAAATGTAATATCATAAGTAACACTCTTGAAATTAGAAATGAATGGGATATACTTTGGCCATCTTTAATTTAGTAAGGGCTCTGTAATATTTTCTAAACTAGGTGACTTATGGACTACAGAGATGTAATCTATTATGAACTATCTTATCCTAAGTGCTGGATGACATTACTATGGATCAGTGGATTATTTCTTTCCATCAAGAATATATAAACACATTAAATTTTTACCCAAGATGAAAAACTATAATGAAGCGTACAAATTCGAAGATTCAAAAAGTTTTACTACAGATGGCCTTCACTGTATTACTGAACAATATCGATAATTTTCTGTACTGGTATATATTCATAAGGCGAGCTGCTTATCAGCACAATTTACCCTAGGGAAATTGGAAGACGCTAACTGGTACCATCAATCCCCTTGCCAAACTTTCTTCATTAAAAATATAATCAAACTTACTAGCAATCTCTTAAACTGCGCTCTCAGTCAGTACGCTCTGATCCAAATGGGAGCTGGGGCCGCAGTGGGATTGAGGGAAGAGACAAATAAAACCTTGTAATACCAAAGGTGTGACGGAAATGGAACATTTCAGATCATTACAGCTCTTTTGTGTGTGTGTATTTGTGTGTGTTGCGCAGACAGAAAAGCTGTTACAAGAGTTTTTGGAAAACCTACAAAATTTCTATAACATTTACTATGCTGCAAAAGAAAAAGCAACACCAGATTAGGCAATCAAATAAAAAAACCTTCCAATTAATTACATATTCTTTCCTATTACTGACACATTGCAACAGTTAAAATAGCTATTCCTTAAAAAAAATTTTTTTTCAGTGTTAAGTATTGAATCTTCTGCATGGTAGCGCTTAGGATATATTTAAGGTATTTTCCCCAGCTGATGTTCATGCAAATATTTACAAGGCATGGTCAAAAAGTGTGGGATGTGGAACCCTCTGAAGATAACTATTACATGTGTGTATTACATACGGCAACATGAAAAGCACCACAAACAGCAGACAGCTACTGCCCGGGACATACTGACACTCACCGTTGTCATCACAGGACTCAGACTGGAAGGAGCTCAGGGACTGCACTTCAGAAAGGCTCTCCCGGGCACTGTATGGCTGGGAAGGCTTTTCCTCTAATGGCTTCTTTGAAAGACAAGGATCGAGATCCACCACTTTAGCTAAAAAGAAGAGTTGAAAAACATTGGGTTCCAAGTGGGTCGAGGGCTCTGGTTTCCTGCCTGAGACTTGATAAACTTAAAAGAAAACAAAAAAATGACAACAACAACCATCACCAAATAAAACATCTTAAAACAACAGCAAAACAAACCCAAAAAACTAAAAGGCCTACAAATATTCTTGGATATTCACAGAATAGAATTTCGCCATCAACTGGCCTGTGGATACCATCAGATAATAAAGGCTACTGAAATTTTTTGTCTGAAAATAGCACATATAACAGTTTCCTCTAAAACATTAAATAAATGCCAAGTCACTGATATGATCACTGCTACTTCCTCCAGCTATATTTCTTAATAATTCTAGCACGGAAATGCTCCCAAATCACTGTTGAACACCTGTATCCATTATAAAAATGAAATGGATCTTTCCAGAATATTAATTGGAACATGACCAGATCCAAATTCTACATTAAAATGCCCAACAACCACTCCTGATATACAAGTTTCCAACTCATAAGCTTTTCAGATTCGGAACATTAGTTATCTGCATCCAATGACGCTGTTTTTCGCTTGAACCATCAATGGCATGCAGAACACTGCAATGTCCCTGTCTATCTCAGTAACATTCAAGTGAGGGCAGGGTGGCTCTTACTGTCATAGTCGAAGTCCCAATTTGGCTTCTGAATGGAGTCACTGTCAGAAGGAGAGTTGGAAGGAGGTGGGGGAGGCAGGTTGGGGGCCACGCTGCAGACAGCCACTGTTTTTCGGTGTCCATGCATAGACTCGGGGTTAAAAGTACTGAATTCTGGATGCTCTGGGATGGCAGATCCTTCAAAGGAGTTCCGGTCAAGATTGTTCCTGGAGTCACTTGGAATGCTTGGAGTGTAGGAAATGGGACGGACAGGCACCTGGGGCGGTATGTCCGAGTAAATGTTCTTATTGAGCTTCGAATCGAAATAAGGTCTTTGCAAGAAAGCTGTAGTTTGTCCCAAGTGTTTGTCTTCCGGTTCAGCTTGGTGCTTCTTCTTCCGACTAATCATCTTGCGGCAGAGGACAAACACCACCACCAGTAAAAATATCCCTGCTATGAACACCACGATTCCTATTCCTTCGGCCAACCCAATATTCCATGGGGTGGACACATACTGATTGGGTGCAGCATCTTCGCAGTGTTTCCCTCTGTACTCATGGCTGCAGTTACAGTGATAGGAGCCATGCGTGTTCTCACAGAGTGCCCCGTTACGGCAAGGGTTTCCAACACACTCGTCAATGTCACTTTGACACCTGCCAAAATGGCCAAGAATGAGGGAAAAAACTTCACAATGTATGTCAGACAATGCCAGACCTATTATTCTCTAGAGCTTAGAGATTCTACTAAAACCCCTCCTTTATAAAGCAGGCCAAACCAAACCAAACCAAATTTGAAGACACCTGAAAACTTATCAGCAAAAATAACTGGGACAGTCAGTGCTGGAGGTTCATGCCTATGATCCTAAGGTACTGAGAAAGCTGAGAGTTTAGTCACTCTGGGCAAAAAAAAATCTGTGAGATTCTTAACCTCCAATTAACCAGCAAAAAGACTAGAAATGGAAGTGTTTGGCTCAGGTGGTAGAGTGCCAGCTTAGAGCAAAAAATAGCCAAGCCAGAGTGTGAGTCTGTAAGTTCAAATTCCAGTGATGGCCTAAAAAAAAAAATCACTGTGAAATAAACAAAAACAAAAAACCAAACAACCCCCCAAAAAAAACTTTTGTGGACTAATTAGTCACTTTGTTATATGCTCTGAATGTTTGGAAAACAAACATATCAATTATTTAATTACCATTGTTCTAGGATTCAACAGAGTTCGCTATTAACCCCACAGCCTAAACATCAGTTTGTTTCTAGTTGTTTCAGAAAAGTTTATCATTGAAATATTTGTCCTTTGATAAATCCGTGCTGTAACTCTTCTGACAGAGTGCATTAAATCTGTAAGAATATGCTTCTGATTGGGAATGGTACTTCCTATAAAACATATGAATGGTTGAAAAACTCTTTTCCAATTTAAAATGGTATATCCCCTGTTGAAAACTTTCAGAGGTATATCACGCTTACAAAGCAGATCACAAGTCCTTTCTGCTTTCCCCAACAGGGGCATACAACATACTGTGACATCTCTCTGTCTCTCCTTCCTCCTTCAATCAACTGGATCTACTTAACATCCACAGAGCCATCACTCATCCTGCACAGTTCTGACCATGAATACAATTTTGTCAAATGTATGACATTATTCATTTGTTAGCATTAGGGAAGTCAACTTTGTAAACTCAGGCTATGTAATGAATGGCATGATGCAGGATTATAATCCCACATGCAAAACTACAAGAGATACCCTTCAACTTTGTACAGCCTCAAGGAGGCTGATAGTGAAGGCTTATCAAAATCACAACAGAGAATTTGAAACTAAAAACTGTCATCCATTGTATTCAAGATATAAGAATCACTTCTATGCCTCATTTCTGTTAAACGGAAAATTGTAATCACCTTTTAGGATTGAGATAAGAATTAAAAAAGATGAGAGATTTAGAAAGGTTTCTTAGGTGTTATGTAGTTAGAGCATATTAAAAAAATAATTATCATTATTTTCAAAGTTGGTCTGGCACAATTTCACACTCACTGTGTTAGAAAACAATAAACTCACATATTGTTCAAGTGTTTTCTGCCTACCACAAAACCATGCATTCTTTTTCTATAAGTAATCCCTCTAAAGTAATATAGTAGGGATTTTCAGACATAATAATATTAATCTGCTTGATATTTTCTTTTATCTTAAAGAGGTGAAACACAAGTGATAAAAATGCCAATGAGAATTACTAAATTCGAAAGCAACGTTGTCTGAATTAATGAAGTACTGCTGTGTCAGCTAATGAATATACTATTAAGGAAAGAGGCAAATATAAATCCTGAAAGAAAACATTTACCTTTCTCCCCTAAATCCTGAATCGCACTGGCAAACAGCACCATCCAAACTGTCAAAACATGTTCCGCCATTTTTACAAGGCTCATCCTTGCAATAGGGACTCAGTTGGCACCTGGTAATAAGGAGAAACATGCATGAACTAAGTGAAGAACACAGATGCTTTACAAGCATGTTTAAAAAATTCAAACAAGCCTTCAGTGGCTCAAGGCTTTACTCCTGGCTGAAAGAACTCTTTTAAGAAAGCTTAGGCTGATCAAATTTTAGGCCAGCTTGGGAAAAGAAAAAAAAAAACAAAAAAACTTTCAAGACCCCCAACTCAACCACTATGAGGTGCAGTGCAGCATGTCTGTCATCCCAGATATGTGGAAGGTGAGATTGAGAGGATTACGGTTACAGGCTACTCAGACACAAAAGTCCACAGGGCTCCCTCAACTGAAGAAGCTGAGAGTGGTAGAAGCATAAAGTTAAAAGTAGGAGGATAGCAGTCTAAGCACACACTGGGCAGGAAGTGAGACCCTATCCCACAAACATACAGGGCAAACAAACAGCGGGAGGTGCTTGCTGCTCAGAGCTAGAGTGTCAAGCAAGCCCAAGGCCTTGAGTTCCAATGTCAGTACAAACAAAAACAAACAAGCAAAACACAATCAATGCTAGAACGTGGCTCACGTCTATAATCCTAGATCTCAGGAGGCTGAGATCTGAGGATTGAGGTTCAAAGCCAGTCTGGCCAGAAAAGTCCGTGAGACTCATCTCCAATAAGCCACCAGAAAACGTGGAAGTGGCGCTGTGACTCAAGTGGTAGAGCACTAGCCTTGAGCTGAAGAGCTGAGGGACAGCACCCAGGCCCAGAGTTCAAGCTCCACAACTGACAAAAAAAAAGAACGTACCATGAAAGAAAACTCCACATACCTCTGTCCAGTATACAGTCCTCTACATTGGCAGATGAAGTCTCCGTTGTCTACCACGCAGGTGCCGCCGTAGAGGCAGGGGTTGGAAGAACAGGGGTTGACGCTCACCTCACAGTATGTCCCTATGTACAGGGCACTGCACTTGCAGTAATAACCTACACATGAGCCAAAGAGAACAGTGTCTAATCCTAAAGAGTCATGTATTACCTTTATGTTGAAGTGAAGACACATACACACTTTCTGGGGGAGATGACAGAAAACCGAGTCTTTTGCATCTCACTTAATTAAAATATTATTTTATAAGTTTACTCTACATCAAGTTCTATTTATTAAGAGTATGATGGCTGTCATTTTCCCTATATTTTATCACTTCTAAATGATCCGACAAGAATTAAGGATACAGAAATACCCAAGAATCCTAGAATGCTAAGGGTGTCACAACTGACAGATCTGGAAACACTTCAGCAGGGGTTCAAGGCCTAAAAAAATTTCTATGGCTAACAAGACTCTAGCAGACCCTCTGTGCAGAGCCATCAGATAAAGGACAATACCAAGAACCGAGCAGAAAGAAGTGAAGCTATTTCTAAGTTCCTAAGTTAATGTCTATAGAATTGGAAGATGCATTTCGAGTTAGCTGTGCTTGGCCTGTAACTACTGGCACAGGGCAAGGCAGGTATAAAATGCAGTTCTGCTCAAAATATTACTGCAGATCAGTAGTCAGAGAAACTGTTCTCTTGTATCTAGCTCCTGGGAACAATTCTAAACCCAGCTCTGCTCTGCTGTGTTGTAACATATACTGCTCAATCTGGACAGCACTGTATGTATTGTCTATACTATCTGACTACATATACATATACATATATGTGTGGGGATGAACAGGGAGATTACAGTTACATAATTATTACATTTCATTTTGAACTTTACAACTTGGGGGAGGAGGGAGGGTAAAGTGGGAGAAAATGAGGGAGGGGTGACAACATTAATTGAATAAAAGGAAATTAAACAAAAATATGTGGGAACTTTCCCTTAAATGTATACATGTGCAACCTTTTGAAGACTAGAATGTTACCAGGCCTACCTCCCGTAGGTGATGGACTGCAAATGCCTCCATTCTGACAGGGGTTGCTTGAGCAGTCTTCCGTAGCTGTTAGCAAGCAGCCAGGAGATATATCCACCGACTCTTCCATGTGTGCATAGCTTCTTGGCTTGCTATTTAAAGGCAGCTCCTGTCCATTCAAATAAATGGAGTCCATACAGCCCCTGAAACCATTACCAACTTGCGGGCTTCTTCCATGCCTTGTTCCTTGTTGACGGATGTGCCCCCCAAAGAACACATAGTTATCCAGGTTCAGGGTTTTTAGAGTCCCTGGGGCTGTGCCTGATGCAGTGTGGACTTGGTCTAGAACCAATCTAGCATAGTTTCCATTCACTTCAAGAGCCACTGTGTGCCACTGCCCATCATTGACTTGGATGCTTTGAACAGAGACAATGCCAGGGCCACTTCCACAGTCAAATTTGTACTGCAGTCTTCCATTATGAATCTATAAGGAAAAAACAAAACAAAACACAATGCTTTTCTAGAACTAACTCTGGTCTCTGACCAAGAATCTTTAAGAGGTATGTCTGGCAAATGAAAGTAAATTCAAATGACAAATGCA
The DNA here is from genome assembly GCF_019054845.1 of Dipodomys spectabilis. NCBI lineage: Eukaryota > Metazoa > Chordata > Mammalia > Rodentia > Heteromyidae > Dipodomys > Dipodomys spectabilis. The sequence goes on along the minus strand of NW_024870686.1, from coordinate 15,668,463 downwards.
CATCAAACTGCATCATGAGAATGACTGTTAAATAAACACACACCTCTATATGCATTTTCACAAATATTACATATTAAAATATTAAATATTAAAAGCAGTAAAAGTCAAAATTCAGTAAGTGGGCATAATACCCATCATTGTAAATATATGTAGGATACTTCCTCTGTAAATTTAAAATATCAGTAAAATGGAAAAACTAGAGATTATAAATGCTTATAAAACACTGAAATGAATGTCTATGCAAAGCAAAAGAATCTTTCATCCCACAAAGTATATCAAAGAATTCTTTGAAATGTGCAACTTATCTGTCCATCTTGCTTTACTCACCTTTTCAAATTGACAATCAGAAAGTAAAATGGAATTGATAGTTTTCTAAGTTTGTTCCAACCGTAGGTGCTAATTGCTTATGCTTGTAATCCTAGCTACCCAATCACAATTCAAAGCCAGTGTGGGCAGCAAAGTCCATGAGATTGTTATTGTCAATTAACCACTGAAAAGCTGGAGGTGTGAATCAAGTGATAGGGCATCAACCTTCGGCAAAAATGCCAAATACATACCTCCAAGATACTGTAGTCGGTTCCCCGAGCATACATTACAACTGCATGGGTTGAATAGGTTCTCAGCCTCATTGTCAATTTCATCTCTAATTTGTTTTCATTTTCCATCAGACGATATTTCACAAAGCTGTTTCCAGTAAATGTTATAGATGAACTCCCTGTGAATCACAAAGAGGAAGACTTAGCTGCTACTGTCAGTGTCTATTCATCTCTATGTTTGACTCATCGTAATACATGCATTTTACATTATCTTTTGATTCCACTGAAGAAAAAAAAATATGTAAGAAATTTGGACAGTGATTCTTTAAAATAAAATTGTGCTTTGTCGCTACACTCTTACCTGGGCACTGTGCCAGTCTGCCGCCAGGACACACACAGGTGTACGCCTCTTCTCTGGGGTCAGCAATGCATTCAGAGCCTGCAGGGCATGGGTTCCCATCACACCCATGGTGGACAGGTGGGCATTTTCCCTCTTCATTTTAAAATAAGAGGGGAGAGAGAAACAGGAACATTAAAAAAAAGAAAAGATCTCTACAGAGATTAAAATCCAAGTAAAATACTCCTTCACCCTCATTTTAATATATTCATGTATAGTACCTGTGCAGAGACACACAGCTGTCCTGTGGTGGCGGGGAGTCACAAAACTCAGCCTGGCTGTGCTGTGCGTCGACATAACATTTTCATCCACTGATATCTTTTCATCACAGAACCTCCATGGGCAATCCAGTCCCGCACAGAGCTTGTGAAATACATCCAGTATCCTAACCCCTATGATTTCCTCAATATCAGTCACAGAAGAATTAATCTTGTGTAGGAGTTGTTTTGTGGAAAGCTGAGCGCTGCTACCTGATTTCTCTACAAAAAGTAAGACATCCAGATGTGGATGTGGTTCAGAGGGCTGCAAACTCACGATCTGTACATCGGTCCTCCTCACACCCAGGATGTTCCGTAGAGCTCGCTGGAAGTTGCGCCAGTAGTCACCAACAAACTCCTCTGGTGTGAGATTGGCAAAGCGAATAGCGATGGTGTGGTTCAGCATCTCCTGTGTTATCTGTCTGACATGCACTGTGATGTCTGCCATGGTGGTGAACTTCCCATCGGTTACACTGACGTTAAGAAGGTACTGCCCTATGTCTAGCTTTTTGTGTGCGATCAGCTTACCCCCAGTGCTGGAAACAGAGAACAGGTTGTCCATCTGGGGATCAAGACTATAGGTTAAGGTGTCATACACATCTTGGTCTGTTGCATGAATCTTCCCAATGACACCACCTGAGTATTCCTCTCCAGAAGCGGTAATAAAAATCTCTAGTGGCAAAATCGCAGGAGGATGGACGCTTTCCTCAATGACTCTAATGTCAACATGTGCCAGAGATGACAGTGGAGGTTTTCCATTATCTGTCACCTATGAGAAGAGTCAGCATTGTCTTTGTTAATAAAACATGTTCATTTTGTTCAGGTTATACAAACTTACCAACTGTTAAATATTCTTTTCTCCATATGGGAGGCCTAATATGAAGGAAGAAGACAAATAACCCTCAATAGACCTTTTACTAATTCATACCAAAGCTCATCTCATCACTCCTACAAGTAATGTCACAAATGTCTCAGCAAGGTGACAAAATGAAGGTGTGCAAATACAGAGGCCATACCTACATACATTTCCGTTTGTTCCAAAAATGTAAGGTAACTATAAAAAGCTAAAAAGCTCTTCTCTGTGGGTCTACAACAAAATGGTAAAGTAAGCCATTGCTACCTTAACATGCAGAAAGTAATGATCCTTAGCTTTCCTCTTGATGGCAGCTGCTGTCTGGAGGACTCCTTGCTGGTTCACTTCAAATGCTCGGTCTTCATTCCCACTCACAATGGTAAAGAAAAAGGGTGGACCGTTGTGAGAAGAATCTCTGTCAGTCACCACTAGCTGCAGCACACTGAAACCCACTGGCTTGTTTTCCTGCACCGAAATTTAAAAACCAGAGCAAAAAAAAAGAAAATCTTTCAAAACAATCAAGTGAATACGTTTTGGGGCACATGGGATCTTTTATCATATAAAATATACAAGCACAGCTTTCTTGCTGATCTACGTGCAAGGAAGAGGAGGAAGTATGGTGGAGGGACATGGAAGGTGGTGGGGAGAGGGGAGGAAGGGACCTGGGGCAGGGAATGTATTTGAGAGGAAAGGATGGGAAGGGTGGAGAAGGAGCAGACTCAGAAGCCTAGGGGTAAAGAGGTAGAAAAACTGGGGGTTATGGTAGAAATGGGGAAAGAAGAAGGGCAAGGGAATGAACAGCAGAAGGGATGATTATGAGAACAAAAAGGAGAGAGAATCATGGCAACAACTCAAAAATGTTCATCTTTCAGCATAAGTAGAGACTCCTCTAATTTTATTTTTCCTATTTTTCTGAAACATAGTCTTCTGAAGGGAAAGGTATTTCAAACGAGGTACTAAGTTCAATGACAGCTCATTTCAAGAATTCTTCATGAAGCCTTTACCAAACACCATGCTCACCTGGATGATTACGCTATAGTTTCCCTTGGAGAAGATGGGAGGATTATCATTGACATCAGACACATCGATGTTCACGGTGGTTGTGTTGACTCTGGGAGGACTGCCATTATCAGAAGCTTGAACTCTGAGTGTGTAACCTGAAATCTTTTCAGGGAGAAGACAGAGAATGCATTATTATTTTCACGGAACCAATGAACCAGGATTAACTGTCAAGACTTACTGAACTCAAGATAATTCTCTACACTGCAATCGAGTGCACTGCAAGTAATACGTACTTTTTCAATAGAAAAAGTTACCCAAAATGATCAGATTCTCCACTGTTTCTCCAAAAGGTCTTATTAAAGTGTTTTATTGCTAAAAAAAAAAAACAAACAACTTGCAGTTCTTTTATAGAACTAATACAGACAAGTAATACAAATGGGTAGGAAAAAGTGTTAACATAACTCAAATGCCACTGCTTCAGTAATAACACAGAAGGCAGCCTTCCCTAGGGGCCCAATCTTGCTATTAGTCAGAAATACACAGCCATGAGCTGTCTCTCACCTTTGAGTGCTGACTCATTTCCAATACCTGAGGCCATGCCAGATCACTCTCTTCCTCAATTTCACACATGGATTGTGCTTAGCTCTCTAAATCCCTCAAGATAATTTCTGTGACCTCCTACAAGAGGAATCCAGATTTTTTTCTTAGGATTCCTGTTAAGCTCTTTCTTCCAAAGTAAGTGGTGAAAGCAGCCAGAAATCTAACTCCCTCAGTAATATTCTGCAGAACATTAGTTCTGCAAGAATGCTCCACTCAACTAAAAAAGGGCCTGCCAGAGCAAATTAGCTAGAATAAAACCACTGGCTAATTCCTCTATCTCACAGTGGAAACAAGTATATTAAAGGACCTGGGTTTAGTTTTTATTTTTTAAATAACTATGTGTTATGGTACATGCCTATAATCCCAAAACTAAGTAGGTTGAGGGATGAGACTCTCAAGTTGAAGACCCGTTTAGACTTTACAGTAAGAGTCTGTTTTAAACAAACAAGGAAAACCAAACCAAACCAAAAAAAAAAACAATTTAAAAAACAATCCAAATTTTCTCATGCCTAACCGTCATGCTTCCTAAACTCTTGGAAAACTCCTCTTCAAAAATCATAGGTCAGGAAAAACAAAACAAAAAACCCTGAGAATCAAATTGCATTTTAAATATTTACATCCTTGCTTATCAGTTCCTGAGAAGAAGGCTAGTTCTGTTTGTTTTGGTATTTTACGTTCTGCCCAGCAGATATGAACACAAGGTATTTGTGTTTATTGATTGGTAATTTGTATACAACTTAAACCAAAGTCTTTCACTTACAGTTTCCCGGTCAAGAGATTTGGTAACTTTCACTTCTCCCCTGACAGGGTCAATTGTAAAAGGGCTTCCTTGGTTGCCGTCTATGATGGAGTAGTGGATGTGGCTGTTTGAGGGTCCATCAGCATCATCAGCCACAACCTAGAAAATATCACTCTGTTTAGGAGAGAGCTAAAGAAAGAACAACTGTCTATAAAAGGGCCCATATAACAAAGCTAAGGACAGCCACTCTAATAGCCTAACAAAAAACTTTTGTTCTGTGGTGCTAGCGATTGCACTCATAGCCTCCTGCATGGTAGGTAAGTACTCTAACATAAGCTACATACCGACATCGTAGGTAGCTCTAACGATATTTTCAAATAGAGCTACTATGAAACTGGACTGACTTTACTAACAGTTACGATAAAGGTCTAGAAGATAGCAGTAGAGGGAAATGATTCACCGTAATGACAGACTGCTCAAGAACAGCATCTTCACTGATGACCGTCGTGTAGGTATCTTGGCTGAACACCGGGGTGTTGTCGTTGATGTCGGTGACATTAATGTTCACCGTTGCCAGATCGCTTAGTGAAGGCGTGCCTCCATCTGTGGCTTCTATGGTCAGGTAGTACTCATGGGAGCTTTCATAATCCAGATTCTCAATGATAAATATGGCACCTGCAGATAGCACCAAAATTACTTCCAGGACGTTATAATTCCATGACCTTCTCTTATTTTCATTTAACAGATAACATTGTTAAACAAAAATAGTTTCCATTACACCAAGGTTTACCATTTATGTGTTTTCTGATTTCCAAGTCTATCAAATAAACAATTATGAAGTTACCAACCTCTAGATCTTTCATTTCTCTTAATTATTTTTCTGATACTGACTGTGATATTTAAGCTGCCTTCCCTTCAATGCAACTCATAATAAACACAATAAAAATTTTAAAGCATTCGATTCTGTGCTTTTCTATTCCCTTATTGTTTTGAATCATTAAAAATTGCTTTTGGAGTTCTAAAAGTAACCATTTTATGATAGGGACTAAAAATACATTTTGAAACAGCATTATCACACACCTATTTATCACAAATGGCCAAACACAAGTAAGTAGTTTGAAAGGGCAATGTCTTACAATGCCCTAAGACTTAATAGCTATTCTAGACCACTGGCTGATAAGGCCCCATGCAGTGTGTATGCAACAGGAGTCAAGAAGTGTCTCTGACTTTAGACCTTGCTGGTGGTGTTGTTGAGTGATTCAAACTACTTCAATGATTATGTGTCACCTGCTCAGTAAGGAAGACAGCACAATGAATATCAGATGCTTACTATAGAAACTAAGAGCTCATAAGTTCAAAAGATGTTTCCACTTGGGAGGCTATTTCACATGCCTTTGACAGGGGGGATAAAAGAAGTAGTTACTCAAGGTCATCTATTATCAGGCATTCTTATCTCTACTAACGTGGGACACTTACATCATCTCTAAACTATTAGAATGTGATAATTCAGCTTTCTATTTTAAGATAATGTGCTTTGTAGCTTATAATGGATATGTCAGAAAACTATTTTACTAAGTAGAACCGACCCCATTTGGAAACAACAGAAAAAGAACATGGCTTTTATCTTTCAAGATTTCCACTCATTACTTTGCTTCGGGTAAGGTGCCAAACCAACTTTGCGGTTTGGGTGGAGGAAGGCTCCTATTATTTACATAGTAGGTTACCTGTTTTAGAATCAATGCTGAATTTTCCATGCTCATTTCCACTTATTATTGAGTAGGTGATTTCCGCATTTGCTTCAATGTCTCGACTTGCTGCATACACTTGCAGGATTTCTGTCCCAATGAGAATGTCCTCAGACACAGTGGCACCATACTCACGGTACTCAAACACAGGTGGATTGTCATTTATATCCAAAACTGACACAATAACAGTGCCAGTAGCCGTCAACCTTCTTGGCAAACCTTGGTCTACAGCTTTCAAAATAATGGTATACATTGCCTGTAGTTCTCTATCCAAAGGCCTTTCTAATTGAATAATTCCAGATAACTCATTAATGGAGAACTGCTCATCAGCAGAGTCAATCAGTGAGTAGGAAATCTTCCGATTCAAGCCTGTTGTGGTGACATGAAAACGTGTCAGAGGATTTCATAGAAGGAAATTTGAATAGTGTGTCACATGCTTTAAAAAGTAACAAGCTAATAGATTCGTTGATTTAAAATAGACATGTCACAGATAACAAATTAGCTCCATAAAAGTTTTTGAAAGATTTGTAAAACAATAACAATACAGTATTTCTGTTAAGATCCTGTGGTACACAGCTCCTTTGGCACTAATAATTTCTTCACAAAATAACACTTCAGTGATCCAATGAGACATGAAAACCAGTTAATGGAACTGCTCACTAGAATTTCTGCAATACTGCAGAGACATTATAGTAGTAATTTCACTGCATGTCAATTTGAGACTTCAAATATGTATTTAAAAATTAAGTTATTCTGAGGGTTTCATTCTACGACAAAGGACAAGCATGAGATGAGGCTGCACTGGGCATACCGTATGAAGACCGTATGCTAGAGGTACGCACCTTTGTCTGCATCCGTGGCCTGCACTCTGGTCAACAGTGTCCCTGGCTCGGTGTTTTCAAACACGGTAATGGTGTATGGATCAGCAGTGAATTCAGGGGCATTATCATTCACATCTTCTAACATGAGCACAATATTAGCTTGACAGAATCTCCCACCTCCATCTGTGGCCTTCATGAGGAGATGATAAACTGCTTGTTCCTCACGATCAAGGGGGGCTAATGTTTTCAGTTCACCTAAACACAAGTGGAAGTAAATGGATTAATTTGACATTGGTGCGTCTTCTCTTTTTTTCGCCTCTTATGATGACAAAATCTGAATAGAAGACTTTATAAAGAACAATTTTTCAGGGACCGCTCATGAACCTAGCAAATTGCAAGTTCTAGCTCTTTCCATCACAAGGACTTGAGAACAAGAGCCTTTTATATGACAATGTTGGCAAGTTAAAATGGCTATTGGAATATCCCCAAGTTAAAAAATGCAGTAAGGATAAGGAAAATACCACAAATCATTTTAATTATGAAAAACACTGACATACAGACTTAAGATCACAAATTAAAGAAACTATATAAAAATACACACTATGTAAATAAACGGGCAGATAATTTGAGACCTACTTGATTCTTTTTAGTGAAATAGTTTAACAACCTAATTTCAATCATTCCTTAAGTGATACCGTTGCTGCTTAGTTTTAAATGTCATCCCAAATTTTATACATTAAATTGCTGTGTAGACTTCTAAACGATGTTAATTCTACAGCATCAATCCCACAGCATTTGAAAAGAACAAAATTTAACTTCCTAATTTTGTATGTAAACTAAAATCACTCATACAACATGATTCTGTTGGAAATGCATAATTAAATTTGTCCTGGTTCTATCATTACCTGTGTCTGGATTTAGTTTGAATTTTTCTGCGCCAGAACCAAATAATGTGTAAGTAATTTCAGCATTGGAACGGATATCTGCATCCGTAGCAGAGACCTGCATAATCAATTTCCCAGGAAGGGCGTCTTCAGGAATGGTGTCTGAATATAAAGTCTGCAAAGATTTTAAACAATATTGTTAGAATAAAAACATTTGTAGTCAGCACTGACTGCCAGGGGAATAGCAAAAATCATTTCATTTGGCCCCAGAAAACGTAGGAAATGACTAAAGTTAATATTCAAAGAGCTTTTAAAATCTTAAAAAAATTCATGTTAAATGAGAATCCAGGACATAGTTAACTTTATGGCCCTGACTCAGACCTGATAGTAGACCAACAGAATACTAAGAATTTTATGTTGTACAGTCAGTTTCATACTGAATTCTTAGGACAAAATACAAGTAGTCATCCATATTCACCTAAAATTCAGTGAATAAACACTTTTTATATCTGCTTATTTTCAAGTACTATGTGTGTATGTGTGTATATACCATTTTTTAAAATATTTGAGAGAGGGGTGACCCCTGTGTGATAGGAAAAAAAAGATCCTTCAAAGCCACGGAAAGGACAGGTAATGGACAGACAATTCTATTATCCTATCTGATCCTTTCATCCCTTTTAACCTTCACACATAATAGTTGTTTATTAAAGAATCCATGTCATAAATGAATACAAAAACATCAGTGGAAGGTTTTGTTGAATTCACTTTCTTTAGCTGAGCTCAAGTAGATGGGTATTTTATGATTTAGGAAAAATGATACTTTGGAATATTGATAATTAAAAGTCTAGGACCCTAATTTGATTATTTCCTAAGATGTTATTTAGTTTCCTTTTTTTTAAGAGAAGAAAGGACCATTTCATTAATTATAATTCCTAATTTTTAATATATAATTTTTATTGTAAAGATACTGCACAGAGGGGTCACAGTTATATGAGTAAGTAAGGTAATAAGTACATTTCCTATCAAGCATAGTTACCCCCATCCCTTCCCTCCCCACCTCCCCAACTCCTTCCCCCCCCTTCCCCCTTCCTCCCCCCTCCCCCAAAGTTGTAAAGTTCGTTTTCAACATTGTGTCTTGTATATCTCATTGTTACAATGGGTCAACCTGTATCCTTATTTCAGCATTTTGTTATTATCCTTCCCCTCCCCAAATTAGAAAAAATGTATATACAAGATGCAGGGCACAAGCATCTTCCCCCATGGTTCGTGTTTAGTTTCTAAAAGAGAAAACGCAGACGTAGTCCCTCCTCCTCTACCAAACATATCACCAGAAAGTAAAAATATGGATTGGAATGATTGTCTCATCTCTTGGGAGTTTCTCTTGCCCTCAAGGTGAATTGTTAAGTGTCCATTTGCCTGAGTACAGCTCTGATACTTTTCCCAGCTATAACACATCTCATACTTGAGGGGTATCCAACATTCTTCAGGTGCTCTGTCCTTTCTTTTTCAAGACCACTATCCTCTCTACCACTTTTCTTGAGTCTATCATATATTTCTTCCTTTTTCTACTCTTTGTCTTCTGGGTTGGCACATAGTAGGATCCGTGGTCAGATAATGATCCTTAGGCCTCCATATCCAAATCAGGCACAAAATTCAAATGGTCGGATTTACTTCTTGACCATCTTTTAGCAACTGCATACCTCTGCTTGTCATCCACTTCTTAATTCTCTTTCTCACCCCCAGGGACATAGCACTGGTATCACTGTCTTCCTTCCATCTCTGCTTCCTTCTCCCTTCATAAATACCCATCTCTTCATTTTCTTCTTTTCTGTTTATCTTCTCAAATTAATTCAATTATCAGCTATCTCCACAGCAAATACCAAGTTTACAGAGCTATTCCCAATCTTATTATCTAATGATATGGCCCATTAACTTAAACTTAACAAATCTGAACTGGAAAATTCCACTTGCTTTCCCTAAAACCCAGGTTTACTTCTGACACATTTCAGGCCTGAGTTCACACTTGTGTCATGTTGCCACATCCATTCTCCTATGTAATACATCAAGGAAAATGTGCCTACATTTTCTTTTCTATTTTTTTTTCTAAATAGCTTTAAGTAGTTGTACAAAGGAGTTGCCATTCAACAAAGCAGTTTATGAATACAGTGAATCTTGTTCAATGTCACCCCTTTCAACATTCTTACCCACCCAGCCCAACCTATTCTTTCCCTCACTTCCCTTAACTTTAGGTTAAATAGTTAGATTTTTTTTTTTGCTTTTTAACAAAGCACTGTATGTGTACAGGGCTTCATGATCTGTTATCACTTAAATATCTTCATTCCCCCTCCCTTCCACCTTGGACCCACCTGTTCCTTTATATGTCTCATTTCTATGGCACATACAGTGAATTCTTGCCTGCAAGAATTTCCCCTACTTAATGCTTCTCCCCTAGACCCCACCTTACTTTCTAGCAAGTACCCATTTTCTGGTACTTACTTTGTTGTGCTTTGACTTAAGTCTTTTTACAGAATAACATTATTTGCCCTTTCCATAGCACCTACTACACTACAATTAATTCATCTGAAATCTCTTGCTTAAGCACCCAGTGTGTTTACTCGTAGATTTATAGGCACATTCTGGCTATTACAAATCAGGGAGACCATGCAGCATAAGTTTCTCTGGGTCTGGTTTACTTCACTTAATATAATTTTTTCCAAGTCTTTCCATTACAAACGTGTTCATGGAATCATTATTTACCATAGGCAAGATAGAGAATCAGCCCAGATGCCCTTCAATGGATGAATGATCAAGAAAATGTGGTATGTATACACAATGGAATTTTACTCATCCATCAGAAAAAATGATATGATACCATTTGTAAGGAAATGGGAAAGACTTGAAAAAACTTTACTATGCCCACATTTTTTTTAATTGTAAAGGTGATTTACAGAACTAGAGCAAATAATGCTAAGCAAGATAAGCCAAAATCAGAGACAAACAGCACATGGTCTCCCTAATATGTGGATGTTAAATCCAAAATGTAAAGAGATACGACAAAGTAAATAGGACTCAAGAAACAAAGGACATCTACTTAATTTGTCATATAATTTCTAAATGACTCCATGTTCTTGACCTCATATATGGTGTGTGTGTGTGTGTGTGTACACACACACACACACACACACACACACACACACACACACACACACATATCTGAGGAAAGCTAGGAGGCCAGAGAATCAGAGGGAAATGGGGAAAAAGTACAACAGAGGGGCCCATCAGCTACACTAGACATTGATGAAAATGAACTAAGCAACTCAAGGGCTGCGATGGGAGGGAGGGAATGAAAAGGAAAGAGAGAACAGCTGACACTAGCAAAATAAAAGAAATGCACATATCACCCAACATTGAAGAAATAGTTGTACTGTCAAAGTCTGTAGAATTCACAAACTTTGTAGACCAAGATAATGACAGTTTGTTTGCTTTTTGAAGGTTAAAATGTTTGTGACTTGAACTAAGTATCACTATCCCACAATACTGGGAAATTTGGTGAAATTTATGGAATCACTTATTCTCAGTAAAAATTATTTTTTTAACTGTATTTTTTTGTCTTTTCTTTTTTTTGGTACTGGGGATCGAACCCAGGACGTTGCACTTGCTAGGCAAGCGCTTTGCCACTGAGCTACATCCCAGCCCTAAAAATTATTTTTTTTTAAAAGTTCATGTACAGAGGGGTTACAGTTATGTAAGTCAGATAAGGAGTACATTTCAACAGTGTCACCCCTCCCTCATATTCTCTCAGTTTTTTTTTCCCTTCTAACCCCTCTCATCCCTAAGTTGTACAGTTTATTTCCAACATAGTGTCTAGTGAGTATCACTGCTGAATTAGTTCACTCTTGTTCCTACGCCTACATTTTCTTTTTTTGGGGGGGTAAGTTTTTTTATTGTGAAAATGTTGTACAGAGGGATTACAATCACATGAGCAAGGTAATGAGTACATTTCTTATCAAGCATTGTGGCCTCCTCCTTTTTTTTCCCCTACCATCCCTGACTTCCCATCTCCACAATTACATTCCCCCCCACCCAAAGTTGTAAAGTTTGTTTTTCAACATAGCATCTTGTAAATCTCATTGTTGCAATGGGTTCACCTGTATCCCTATTTAAACAATTTGTTTTTTCCCTTCCCCTCCACAAATTATATCAACATCAAATACAGTGAAACATGGGTTATACCGTGGGGGAGGGACATACGAAGCAACAAAAAAAATCACCTTATAAATATGTTATAAACAACAGCAAGAAAGAAAAAAACCACTTGTGTCCTTATCTTGGGGTTCATTTTGCCTAACATCATCTTATCTGAACTTTTCTGCTTATCTCAGACATATACAAGCTATTGCAAATAAGGGAAACCATGGGACCTATGTTTCTTTGGGACTGGCTTACTTCACTTAATATAATTTTTTCCAAGTCTTTCCATTTCCTAACAAATGGGCAATGTCATTCTTTCTGATGGAGGCATAGAATTCCATTGTGTATATATACTACATTTTCTTGATCCATTCATCTTCTGAGTGGCATCTGGGTTGGTTCCATATCTTAGCTATGGTAAATAATGCTGCAATAAACATACTTGTGCTGGTAGCTTTAGTATGGTCTTGTTTGTGATCATTTGGGTAAATGGCCAAAAGTGGGATTGTTAGGTCATAGGGAACCTCTATGTGGAGTCTTTTGAGGCCTCCATACTACTTTCCAAAGTGGTTGAACAAGTTTACACTCCCACCAACAATGCAGTAGGGTTCCCTTCTGTCCACATCCCCCCAGCATCTGTTTTTATTAGAGTTCTTGATTATAGCCATTCTAACTGGGGTGAGGTGGTATCTCAATGTTGTTTTGATTTGAAAACAAATCAAAGAAAGGTTGGACAAATGAGATTGCATGAAGTTGCAGAGCTTCTGCATGGCAAAGGATATAGCTAGCAAGATCAATAGAAAGCCCACGGATTCGGAGAAGATCTTCACTAGTCATACAACAGACAAGGGTCTCATATCTAAAATATACTTGGAACTCAAAAAATTAAATCCCCCAACAACAAATCCTCAAAGAAACAACTTCCCAATAAATAAGTGGGCTAAAGACTTAAAAAGAAACTTCTCTGAAGAGGAAATAAGAATGGCCAATAGACACATGAAGAAATGCTCAGTCAGAGGGGAGCTCTATATGGAGTCTTTTGAGGAACCTCCATACTACTTTCCAAAGTGGTTGAACAAGTTTACCCTCCCACCAACAATGCAGTAAGGTTCCCTTCTATCCACATCCTATCCAGCTTCTGTTGTTATTAGAGTTCTTGATTATAGCCATTCTAACTGGAATGAGGTGGTATCTCAATGTTGTTTTGATTTGCATTTCTTTTATGGCTAGGGAAGTTGAGCATTTCTTCATGTGTCTATTGGCCATCCTTCTTTCCTCTTCAGAGAAGTTTCTTTTTAAGTCTTTAGCCCACTTATTTATTGGGCAGCTGTTTCTTTGAGGATTTGTTGTTGAGGGATTTAATTTTTTGAGTTCCAGGTATATTTTAGATATGAGACCCTTGTCCATTGTATAGTTAGTGAAGATCTTCTCCCAAACCTTGGGCTTTCTATTGATCTTGCTAGCTATGTCCTTGACTCCACACAGAGCTCCCCTATGACCCAGCAATCCCACTTTTGGGCATTTACCCAAATGATAACAAACAAGACCACACTAAAGCTACCAGCACAAGTATGTTTACTGCAGTATTATTTACCATAGCTAAGATATGGAACCAACTCAGATGCCCCTCAGTAGATGAATGGATCAAGAAAATGTGATATATATACACAATGGAATTCTATGCTTCCATCAGAAAGAATGACATTGCCCCATTTGTTAGGAAATGGAAAGACTTGGAAAAAATTATATTAAGTGAAGTAAGCCAGGCCCAAAGAAACATAGGTCCCATGGTTTCCCTTATTTGCAATAACTAGTATATGTCTGAGACAAACAGAAACTGTCAGACAAGTTGATGTTAGGCAAAATGAACCCCAAGATAAGGATTCAAATGTTTTTTTTTCTTTCTTGTGATAGTTTCCAACATATTTATAAGATGATTTCTTTGTTGCTTTGTATGTACCTCCCCCAGGGTATAAGCCCTGCTTTCACTGTATTTGATGTTGATATAATTTGTGGAGGGGAAGGGAAATAACAAACTGTTTAAATAGGGTTACAGGTAGACCCATTACAACAATGAGATGTACAAGACATTATGTCGAAAAAGGAACTTTACAACTTTGGCAGGGTGGGGGTGGGGTGGGGGGTCTGGTGGGGGGGGTGGGGCTGTGGGAGTATAGAGGGGAAGGGATGGTATGGGGAAATGAAGGAGGAGGCAATAATGCTTGATAAGAAATGTACTCACTATCTTGCCCATGTAATTGTAACCCCTCTGTATGATATTTCCACATTAATAATAAAAAAAATGCTCATCCGCCCTAGCCATAAAAAAAATATAAATCAAAACAACATTGCGATACCGCTACATTTTCTTATTTGGCATCTTTACATCTGTCACTCCTCCACCACATCTGCTTATTCTAATGTCTCTTTGCTCTCATTCTTTTTATCCAGGTAGCTATCACCAGCCTACCAAACTAAATTTCTTTAGGAACTATTGGCTCACTACACATGTATCTTTCAGGTATAATAGATTAAAGGGTACCTCCCTATTTTCTGGAACAGAGTTCAAATTCTCTGGAATAACCACATCCCTTTATATTCTTCTTTGCCTCACTACTTCTTTCCCACAATTCCCCATTTGGGGTCAATGGAATCACTATTCCCATAATTTCCTTTACTTCTACTCCTAATCATGGAAGCATGACTTCTGTGAAGCGGAGCTCACTGCCTCTGCAGTGTTTCCTCATCCTCAGCTCCAGTGCTCACTCCTGACTCTTATGTCCCATCTTAACCCTGAATATTCTTCTCTCATCAAATGGTGAGCCCCAAGGGCACAGGAGCCTTCTGGTAAGTTCTTTGCTTCTTTGGTATGCAGAAAAGCAAACACCCCACTGTGGTCTGTTACAGCAAAGCAGAGCTTCATAGGAAGAACCGCGTGCCAGATGTTTCCCCAAAGTAACTTTATCCTCGTTTTATGAGAATCCCTTCATGAAAAGTTTACAAAGGTAAGACGACATTGTAATTCTGTCCATTAATGTACAATTTAGATTAAAACTAAATGTTTTAAAGTCCGAACTGTAAATTAGAAAGTTTTTTACCTACTTTGCATCCTGCAAAATAGTTGATTTCCCAAGTCTTGACCTTATTTAACACTCTCCTCTGCTTAAATATTAAGTGATAATATAAAATGCATCTGAGTTATACCAACACTGAATAATAGTCTCACAGAAAAAATTAAGGATACTTTCGGTTCATAATAAACTTAAGGAGAATGTGGCCTACCTTTTCACAAACCGGACTGTTGTCATTTGCATCAAGAACTTTCACTTCAACTATGGCTTTAGAAGAGAAAGTCCCGTCAGTTGCTGTGATTGTCAGAAGGTAGTTGTCCTTTTGTTCCCTGTCTAGGGGTTTCTTTACATAGACTTTCCATTCATTCTGTATATTTTCAACAGCAAACTGTCCCAAAGTATCGCCTCCTATTAAATCAATGGAGGAAGATTACAAATTTGTTGAACTCAAAGGGTAATTAATGGGAAAAAGAAACTGTAAGATAGATACATAGTGTTACAATTAAAAATTTAAGAATTTATAAATAAGCAAAATTCATATATATTAGGCTTTCTCCTTACAAAAGAAAAACACCTCAAAGCATCACTAAAATGTGTACTTAAACACAGCAGCTATAATGCATTTTTATCTAAGTTATACCTAGTGCATAAGAAATATATCAACAGAATGATATCAACAGTTCAATACAAGGAGTCATAATAAAAAATCATGTCTAGTGCTAAAACACTTGAAATGCAGCTTCACAGATTTCTCTTTTAGATTTTTTTTTTTTTTTTGTCAGTTACTGTGTTGAACTCGGGGCTTCCTGCTCTTGCTTGGCTAAGCTTTTTCTGCTCCAGGCTGGAGCTTCTACCATTTGAGTCATGACAGCCACTTCTGGCTTTTTGCTGGTTAACTAGAGATAAGCTTGCTATGAACAGCTATTCTCAGATATCTTCCTCTTGAGTAGCTTAGGATTACAGATGTGAATTGCCAGTGCCCAGCTTATTATGGACTAAAACCTCTAACTCTCAACTTCCTTAAAATCCCAGCTAACATACTTGTAATACAATTCAACTTAAACCATGTGATTGAAATTCTTTCTTTTGTATGTGTGTGCCAGTACTGGGGCTTGAACTCAGGACTTGGGCTCTGTCCTTGAGCATCTCTATGCTCAAGGCTAGTGCTCTACCACTTGTGTCACAATACCACTTCCAGCTTTTTCTGTTTATGTGGTACTGAGGAATCAAACCCAGGGCTTCATGCATGCTAGACAAGCAATCTACCACTAAGCCACATTCCCAGCCATAGCGGAAATACTTTACCTGTTATAAAATATGTAACTTGTCTGTTAATCTCTTCAGAATCAGCATCAGTGGTACTTAAGATGGCAATTACACCCCCTGGAGGATCATCTTCACTCACGGTCCCTTTGTAAATCTCGGCTGTGAACCGTGGTGGACTATCATTAACATCAGTGACGGTAACATCTACAAGGGCTGTGGAAGACAACTGCACCTTGTCACCATGATCTGATGCAACCACTTTAATCTGGTAACTGCGTCTCTCTTCATGGTCAAGTTCCTTCAGAGTTGTAATCCAGCCTGTTTCTACATTAATGGCAAAAGACTCAATGATGTCCACACTTTGTGACTGGTCTAGACTGTACATAATTTGGCCATTGGCTCCTGAATCCAGGTCAGATGCTCTGACCTGGATGACTTTACTGCCCCCTGGCAGGTTTTCAACAATAAATGCTTCATAGGGATTGGATTCCAAGACTGGGCTGTTATCATTTGCATCTTTCACTTGGATACTAACATCTACAGAAGCCACTACTTCATAATCATCATGAATGCACCTGGCGAGTATGGCAAATTGATACCACTTTGTCGTCTCATGATCAAGCCTCTTCTCCAGTTTCAGTCTCCCACTCTGTCTGTCAATCACAAAGAATTCATCTCTATTACTTTCTGGGGTGTTCCCTTTGATGAGGCTATACAAAACAGCACCGCTATGTTCTGCTCTGATGAGATCTATTTCGGTACCAATGGGCATGTCTTCTGAAACAGTGTAGGTATAAAAAGGCTCTGAAAATTTTGGAAGCTTTATTTCCGGTGGAAGTATTTTTACATAGACAGGAACAACAGATTCTTTTGATGGTGACCCATTATCTACAGCTCTCACAAAGAAAGTAAAGATCTCATTTTCTAAACCAACTAGACTTTCCTTTGTGGTAATTATGCCTGAGAGTGTGTTAATTTCCAAATTTTCCATAACACTTTCAGAATCTGCTTCGATGGTATAAGTGACATCAGCATTGGATCCCTCATCAGCATCGCTGGCAAAAACTTTAATGACTGATGTTCCTTTGGCTACACTGGATCCGACGTTTACCTCATACTTGGTTGCTCGGAACTGTGGAGCATTATCATTGTCATCTGTTAGGATGACATTAATGGTGCAGAAAGCAACTTTTCCTCCAGCATCCTTAGCCATCAGGCGAACTGAGATCACTTTCTCTGTTGGAGTCTCTCGATCAAGTTTTTCCGAAGTGAATATCTGTCCTCTGTCATTTATGTAAAATCTGTCTTTGGCAAAGTCATTTACAATATGGTAAGTGATGTGTCCATAAATGCCAGAGTCCCTATCAGTCGCTTTGACCTCAACCACTAGGGTATGCAAGGGAGCGTTCTCCGCCAGTTCCACTTCATATTCATTCTGAAGAAAAACAGGACTGTGCAAATTACTTCCAATTACAGTTACATGAACCTGGACTGAACTTCTAAAAACCCCATCAGAAACAGAAACATTGAGTGCATAGAATGGCTTCAAGGTGTGCCGTCGCAGGTTTGAGAGTGTGATAATCCCTGTTTTGCTGTCAATGACAAAATTTTTATGATCGTTGCCAGACACAATGGAATATTCCAACTTGTCTATGTCTGTACTGTCTGCATCATAGGCTTTTACACATATCACAAAATGCCCATGAGCGGCATGCTCACTGATTTTGGCTTGGTAAATCTGTTGGTCGAAGAGTGGCGGATTGTCATTGAGGTCAGTGACGTCCACGGTGATGATTACTTCACTGCTCAGCTGGGGCATGCCTCCATCAACAGCTCTTACGAAAATCTTGTGCTGTGGGAACTGCTCATAATCCAAAGTTCTGACAAGTGAAATGAGACCAGTGCTGCTGTCTATATGAAAATGGTCATGACTCTTACTATGATTTCCAAACATCTGGTAGGAAATTCCCCTGTTTGGTTCTGAATCAGCATCCGTGGCTCTAACTTGAACGACCGATGTTCCAATTACAGATGCCTCTGACAGGGTCGCAGAGTAAGACAGTTGCACAAACATGGGAGGGTTATCATTGATGTCTTCCACTATGATGTCAACGAATACTTCAGCATGAGCCCCAGTTAAGGAGTCTGTAGCACGAATGCTCAGTTTATACGCCGGGTGGGACTCAAAATCCAGAGGAGCTATGACATTGATAACTCCAGTATTGAAGTTAATGGTGAACTGACTAAATGGATCTCCATCTGTGATGCTGTAGAACACTTTCAAACCTTCTGGACTATTGGCTTGGATGTGAACCACTGGGCTATGCATCTGGATGTTTTCTGGGATCTCTGCACTGTAGAAAGGTTTTTCAAACACAGGCATGGCTTTATTCATAACTGTGATTGGAACGATAACTTCAGCTGAAAAAGGTGGGTTTCCCCTATCTTTTGCAACTACTGTGACAAGATATTCTTTATTTAAGGTGTCAAGTTCAAATTGCTTTTTCAGAGAAATTTCACCAGAGGGTCCAATTTGAAAGTGGTCATGATGCTCCTTCAGGTAGTAGTGTACTTCCCCATTTCTGCCACTATCTCTGTCTACAGCAGTGACGGAACGAATGATATGGCCTACCTCGGTATCTACCTTAACAACTGCATAGTAGGGAAGATTGACAAACACTGGTGCATTATCGTTTTGATCTTCGACAGTGACTTTAACAATAACATGGGCCACTGCCGAAGGCTTATGTTCTTGGGTCACTTCGACAACCACATCGAACAACTCTTGCTGCTCACGATCAAATGGGAGGCCAGTGGTTGACAGCACTCCTGAAGTACGGCTGATTTTAAATCTGCGATCTGGATTAAGGATGTGATAGAACAAAGGCTCGTTGATTGGATTCCCAATAGCAGTAATGACAGCTAATGTCCTGGCTTCAGTGGAGTTCTCTTTCACTTTTGCAGAGTAGAAATCTTGGGTAAACTTCAATTGACTTTCTTTGCTTTCTTTCACATTAACTTTCACAGAGGTAAAGCTGGTAAATCTGCCATCTGAAGCTCTGATGGTTAACTCATAACGACTTCTTAACTGAGTTGTGTTTTGTACAGTTATAGTGCCAGTCTTGTAATCCATAGAAAACTTCTCCCCAATGTTGCCTTCTGTGATGGAGTATATTAACTGGGAGAATGCACTGGAATCAGCATCTGTAGCATTTACTGTGATGACTTTTACACCTTTGTATGTTGGCAACAAAAGAGATGTTTCATATAATGACCTGGAGAATACAGGAGGGCAATCATTGATGTCAATTACATGTATAGTGACATTAGCAGCATATTCAGCAAACAGACGTGGTGTTCCCATGTCATGCACTTGCACAGTGAAGTGAAAAACACTTGTTTCTTCATAGTCCAAACTTAGGACTGTGTGAATAGCACCAGTGCTGGAGTCAATAGCAAAATACTTATGCACAGAAGGTTCGACAATGTGATACACAAGCAAGGCATTGGATTCTTTATCTGCATCAGTTGCTCGAATCACTAGGGGGGCATTGCTGTCTGTGAGGACAACACTGTTGATGGATGCAGATTCACTAATGAGTCCTGAATATTCTGGCTGTATGAAAACTGGTGAGTTGTCATTCTCATCCTGCAGGTGCACTAGAACGGTTGTATTGGTGGATAAACCAGCCATGTTGGTTCCTTGTACTGTCAACATATAAACTGGCAAAGTTTCAAAATCCAGGGCTTTCTGAGTGATGATACTTCCAGAATGGGGATTGATATCAAAAGCATCACCTAGATTCCCATCTTTTATTTCATATACCACTGACGACTGACTATGGGCTGTAACCATTCCAACAAAACTTCCGATGCTGATAGTCTCACTAATTTCCACAGAGTATTCCTTGGATGTAAACTTGGGAGAGGCGTTGTCAGCAATCGTGACAATGATGTGTACAGAAGTAATTTCACTCAGTGGTGGGTCACCTTGATCAGTAGCTTTTACTATCAAATCATATTCTAGTTGGTTACTTCGATCTAATTCTTTGGCAGTTTTTAGAGAGCCCAAGATGGGATCAATTGTAAAAGAATTTCCAATATTTCCTAGAAGGCCAGAAAAACAAAAACAAAACATGTTAGAGATAAGCACAAGGACCAACAGAAGTTACTAGTTGAAGAAAAGAAATCTTTCTTCAAAGATATTCTGACACTCAGAAGTGCAGGTTAAAAAATTAACATTTGAATAGAACCTTTGTTTCATTTGTTACCCACCCAAAAGAAGGCATGCTTTTCAGAAATTTGACCACAAATTGTTACAAATAAAAAGCAGAAGGATTATTATATACCTAAAGCCAATGCACTTTCTACTGGTTTAACTAGAAATGCACTGAGGAAAGACATGGCCATCCTTCCACTAAGAAGCAAGCTAGTAAATGGTTTTCCAATAGTCCCTCAAAATCTTTCTAGAACATATTTTATCCGTTGAGCATTTACCCCCTTGCCATTTCTCAAGATTCCTATTTATTATTCAAGGGAAGATTATAATTCACGAGGCAAATTTACACCATCATCCAAGAAAATTATCCCTTATTTTAAATAATGGAACTAAGAAACAATTTACTTAAGTAAATTTTGAGAATTTAAAAAAAAAAATTTCCTTCTTAATCTTTTTCAGGTCAATTTATTTTCCAGTGCTCTTAAGAAGGGGACGCTGTGCTTCTGAAGACACATGTGGCAATGTCTGATTGTTAAACTGGGAATGCAGTGTGTTACTGGCATTGGAGAGGACAGGAATGCTGGGAAATCCCCTTCAATACCCAGGATAGCCCCGCTACAATTTATCTAACTCCAAATGCCCAGAATGCTGCAGCTGAGAAACAAGCTCCCAAGAAAGACTGTTTTATTTCAGGCCTTTCCAGACTATACTAACATAGATTTAGATCTAACCTCAACTCCACAGTGGGCCATAGTTTCGTATCTTTGAAGAACCTCGCAGTTCTTGATAGCCTTTTGAACAGATCAAGGCTGTGTGAAGATGCTTACGTTGGATCCATCCATCCCTTTTCTGTTTCATACGTCCAGAATGCATTATTTTAGTCATAACACTGAATTTATTCTTCCCCAAAGAACTATTAAACTTTTCCCCAAACCAAGTTCCCTTAACTACTTTGTCAAGATCTTCCTCCTCCAGGCTTGCAATCAATGTGGCATTTCACAGACCAGAGCTACTTCGGTGTGGTCTGCAAACCAGGGAATTAACCAAGCACTTCTGTCTCCACCTCATTAACACGAAACATTACCTCTAACAGTCTTCATTTCCTTCCTTTCAAAAATCCCTTCCAAAAATCCCTGACAATTTTTCCTAAAGTCAGACCCAGCCTGGTTTTCATTACGTCTGTCGGGTTATGAATCCAGGCCTCCAGGCAGTGCCTCCGTCTGTGGAGGCCCTGAGGCTCTGAGCTGAACCCTGGCCCAAGAACAGTGTTCTGGTTCCTCTGCCAGGCTGCTCAGACACTAATTTCCGGCCTGTCTGTTTTAGAAGAGTCAGTGATCCCAGGATCTCTCTCACTGTATCTGTAGTCAGTCATCAGAACTTAAAGTCCTTTCTTCATGCTATCTGAGCCACACCCTAACCTGTCAAATTGTGAAAGATTGCCTGGCCTGACACGGGAGACTCTGGTAACCCTTGCCAGATGCCATCACTCCTTGGGCTTTGTACTTACATTTTTACTTACATCTGTTTTGACAAAGCAGCTGACCTGTCAAAGTTTGTTCTTGCTCATCTTTCTGTCTTACATATTTTCTAGAGTGAAGCCTTATGCTCAGTGAGGCCTCCGGCATGCCAAGTCTCAGATGCAGGAGCAGCCTGGTAGTATCAGAATGCACTACTTCCTGCACAACCTGTTTCCTACCTCCAGCCATGCTGGCATTCTTTTTGCCCTTCCATCAAGAGAGGATACTTTTATATGACCTCAGGAGCTTTGTATCTGCTGTGTCTTCTCCTCACATAGCCTTGCTCCACCCTTCACCACTCATTCATTGATTCAGCCTTTAGCTGGACTCCTTATTCAGTATGCCTCTTCCTCTCCCCTACCTACTTTTTTTTTAGTAGGATGTATAATAATCTTGCTTTTTATGAGCCAAAAATTCAGAAATATTCTTTATCAGCTAGAGCATCCTAACTGATAGTAACTCTGAGCTTGTCCCTGATATCAAGAAAGTTAAGCTGGAATCCAGATAGTGACTTAATACATGGCTTCAACACATAAATCAAAAACGAAAGCTTCAGAATTCTGGAGGAGCCATCAGTAACACGGTTTGGGGAAAAATAGTGGAGGCTGCTGATTGGCATGAAAGTTCTCCTGCTGATAACTGGCAGATTCAGCAAACTCTGAGATACATCTATAGTATTTGTGAACAAGCTAATAAGGCTGTGGGTTTTAGAAGTGTGTCCTGGGTTGGGGGCTCATTCATTCACTAAAGCTGAGATATGGTAATCTTAAATTGTCCTCTGTATTTAAACATTAGAGCAATGTTTGCTCTTAAGTCACAATTATATTCCCCACAGGGAGTGTAGAAGAGATGTCAGAGTACTGTGTGATAGGGCAATCTCTCCCAATTTACAATCCTAGTTATCTTTAAGTTTGAGGAAGACCCAATTCTAATTAATAAATGTATTTACTGAGTGTCTTCTATATCCAGGCACCACAAATATCAGGGTAGTACTCTTATCTACTTTTAAAAATGACACAAAGAGGAGCTGGGAAGGTGGCTCAGTGGTAGAGCGCTTGCCTTGCATGCATGAGGCCCTGGGTTCAATTCCTCAGAACCACATAAGCAAAAAGAAAAAAGCCGGAAGTGGTGCTGTGGCTCAAGTGGCAGAGTGCTAGCCTTGAGCTGAAGAGCTAAGGGATAGTGCCCAAGCCCAGAGTTCAGGCCCCATGACTGGACACCCCCCCAAAAAAAAATGACACAAAGAGAAAGACTATACAACCCAGGGGTTGGCACTGGCATGTCTTCAGAGCATAACTCAATTGTTACTGAAAATGTATCTTTTCATTAAATTCTTTTTTTCCCTAAAAACTTCTAATCAGACTAAAGTTTTCCTCAATAAATTGTTGCTAATTAAACATGCAGTGTTTTGAAATTTATTAAATGTAATATGATGTAAATTGAAACCAGCTGAATTAATGGTTAAATGAAAAGCAGTATGAGAATTTTACAGTTCCTATTACACACACACACACACACACACACGCTTATTAATGGTAGTGGTTGCCTACAAATTGTTTACCATAATTTCACATGATCAAAACTATGAAAGTATCTTCAAAGTTCCAATTTCACACTGGAACGGTCTACTGGCCCTATCTCTTCTTTGAGAGGGGAGAGTTCCATTCTTAGAATACCACATTACTAACTCCATCAGTCATTGCAAGTATTCAAAGAATGCACATGCCTCTTTCAGACACCAACAATCATATTTTAACCACCCAGTTGTTGAAAATTATGTGAAAGCTAAGGAAAAGTTTAACATTTTCTCCTACATAAGCCCAGTTAGTTTGTGTATGACAAAAATCACTGTATTGAAATGCTCAGGCATGCACAAGTGGAATGTACTGTTTTTCTAACTGCCAAGTCTCTGAAGCAGTGGGAAAATACCTTATCTTTATTCAAGACATTAACAAAGCAATTGACCGTTGCCATCATAAGCAGCACACAGAATCTTTTTTTGTAATAACCTCAATTTGAAATAGAAATAGATAAAAATTTAAATATGTAAAGAAATAAAACTGGTTTAACTACACAAGGCATACAAGTACATATTCTGTTAAAATATTCTCCGTTAACTCAGATATTTATTACATGATATATAAACAATGTATGCCTGAGACATATATATACATACATATATACATTATCTATATATGTAGAGCTTTAGATTTATAGAAAAAAAAGACCAAGTAAAATGGAAGATTTCAATTCTCTAAAATCATTACAAAGACAGAAGAGTGAAAGACTGTACTTCTTGTACTAACAATGTGTTGAAGAAAGCAGAAAATTAAACTTCTTAGTATTTCACCACTTACTTATGATACCTACATTAATAAGGAAATCCTGACACAATGCCACCTCTGACTGCATAAATATGCTCCACACCAGAGGTCTTTTCTTTCAAAACACATACGCGAAGTGTACCATTCTAGCTCAAACATGAATGCCACTTGCGTGTCAGGCACATAAAATGACCTTCATTACTCTGTATGATATGAGTGAGTGTGTGAACAGCAACATAGCACAGAAGAGAGTTAGAGTGGGGGGACCTGCTCTGTGCTGCAACTGCTTCTTAGTAATCCTCCTTATCAAAAACAGGACTCTGCATCTTCTGCCAATCACATGTACAAACGCCCAGACCCACAGGCACAGTTGGTCTTCCTGATTCTTTCTGCCTCCAGGCCAACTGTAGTAGGGTTCTTCAGCCTTGAACATTTCTCTGACCTTACAATCATTCAACTCCACCTGACAGGATATGGGGGTAAAGGTGTAGGGTAAAGAAAGCTAAACTTAGGATGGAGTAGGAGAGACAGGACACTCACTTTCCCAAAATTGACTCAAAAAGAATTGGACAGGTCAGCACTATCATGGAATTTCCTGCTCTGCCCAAGAGAAAATTGCTCTCTGAATAAAAATATAATGTTAAATTACTAGGCCATCATTTTCTTAAGTGTGTTTCACAGTTAACCAATATTCTGGAAGAAATAACTTTGTGGTTACAATAACTTTAGCAATACTGAATTGGCTACATAGATATTTTCTTTTCCACTGGGCTTATAAGTCTTAAGTTATTTTAATATTGTGAAGCCCCAAGAACTCCTGAGACCCAAACCTACTAGAATTTTTATCGCTGTTCTCTGCTGAGTTAAAAAAAGAAAAATAGTAAGTAAAATCTTCTTTTTCTTCGGCATGTAAAACAGCAGCTAAAGATCAAGTTAAGCAATGTTTGCAGTGATACAAAATTTTTGTAGTGATACTCCAATACTTACAACTGATTTTAGAAAAGAAAAAAAAATTCTAACAAATACAAAAGTTAAAAACCCTTGAGTGCTCCAAAATTACCTGATTCGATTGAGTACAATACTTCAGCATTTTTCCCTTTGTCTTTGTCCAGAGCTGTAACCTGCAACACAACTGAGCCGACAGCAGCTGACTCATAAACCCGTCCTTCATAAGAGGAACTGGTGAACCATGGGGCATGGTCATTTGTGTCACTGACGTTAACGATGATCCTTGCAAAGTTGCGTTTTACAGGCACATCTTGATCCCGTACCTAGAAGAACCAACATACGACCAATCAGGTTGAGGTTTCTTTCATGGATTAAAGAGCACTATCGCCCTCAAACACAGGAAACTACTCTTCAGGAGCCAAAAGGGGTGAGAAGGACAAGCAGATGTCATACCATGACTGTAAGAATATGCTGGTGAATGGCTTCATGATCAAGTTTTTCAGACGTGTACAGGGAGCCGGTTGCAGGGTCAAGGCGGAATTTTTTGAGACTCAGTGGGTCTATACTACTCTGCAGAGTGTAGATTAGCTTGTTTTTCTCATCTTTATCCATAGCGCTGATTTGCAGTATTTCTGTTTCTGGCACTGTATCTTCAGGAATAACAACTTCATATTTTGATGTAGAAAACTGAGGGCGATGGTCATTTGTATCTATCACTTTGATGAATACCTACAGTGAGTGACAAAGGGTCACAAAATAATTAAATGACTAATTATGATACTTTAATATTAAAAGAGTCAACACTAAAACCACATACACATTGGAAAAAAGCTGGTATTTTAGCAAAATTAGAAAACACAAATGAGAAATAGAAGTAAAAAGATCTAGACTCAAAAAAAGTTAAAAAACTTCTCACTTGTAATTACTTAAAATATTTGAGTGAGGTAATAAAATACTATTCACACTTAAAACTTTCTTTCTAAAATACAGACTTAATTTCTCTTCAGCGAGACCTCTGTAGGTAACAAGAGAAAATGGAGAATTTACTTTGCCAGGAATTGTAGGCAACATGTTCCCAACGTTACATTTGAATATGTAACTATTTATCAACTGAGGCAAATAAGAGAGAGATGCAGACCAAGAGATGCAAACTGAAAGAATGTGCAATGTTGTTCCAATCAAGAAAAAACTGACTTAGGTTGCTAAGTTACCTGGAGACACAAAGAAGGTAAGGCAATGAATGTGAGCGGAAGCAATGGCAGGCAGCACCTTAGAAGAGAGCAGTAACATGGACAGCACACAGGGGCTGCACCTGCAGAGCACCTGCATTTACACTGCCTCGCCTTACTCCTGCTGTATGGAGGATGCTCCCTGTGTAACCCACAATGTCTCCTAAGCACTCTCACATATGCCATCTGCTGCCACTAACCTGCCTAACAAAACCTGCTCTGCTGGCCCTTGAGTTTCACTCAGAAAGCCAAGTCTACCTTGCTATGCTCTGGTGCTTTATCAGCGCAGATCTGGATTTCTGTGTTCCTTTCCGTGTGAAATCTGTGGCTCTGCTCTCTCCCAAATGGTTATCTCTTTCTTGTCAGTCCCAGACTGGAAATCCAAACCTAAATACTAGTTGTTCCCTTTGTCCTATGCTATTACAGGTCAACTTGAGCTTTTTTATATTCTTATTTCCCTGACCAAAATTCATTCATGAGGATATAATCAAGATTCTGAAAATGAACTCAAATTATCAAATTACAATGAAGCACTAAAATTTAAGAGAAAATGAATCGAGAACATATTTCTGAGATTTTTAAAGAATTTGTTAATGTATATCATTCATTCTGAGGTTTTCGTACCCTCCTTCCCTCAACTGGGTTCACTGGAGGGTAGTGAGTTTTTTTTTTTTTTCCTTTTTATTGTTATCTTTAAGTAGTTGTACAAAGGAGTTGCCATTTAACAAAGCAGTTTATGAATACAATATATCTTAATCAGTGACACCCTATCATTAGTCTCATCCATCCCTCCCCTACCTACCTTTCTCTTATCTTCTCTATTTTGTATGCTAAATTGGATTCTTCATTCTAGCTAAGAGCATAATTTGGGGAGAAGAGATGCATTGCTAAGAATTCATTTGTACAACAGATGCTAGAGGTACAGGTGGGACTGTTAGAAATGAGCATGCCTGATCGAGGGCCACTTCCAAAAAGCCTAGACATCTGCTCAGCCAATTTTGTAAGCTGTACACTAAGCTTTCTCGAAGAGCTTCCCTGCCATATCAATCTCTGCAGCATCTTCATGTTTTATTCCTGCCTACAGTTTCTGAAGTTCAGTTTAGGGGGCTTATGACTCTGCTCATAACTACAATTAGAACAATAATCAATAAAACGGAAATTTCAGGACTGACAAAAACTCATACCAAAAATAAAATTGCAAAGTGAATCCACAAAAGCATCACATAGTATACACAATTCTATGTCCATTACTAATCATAAGTTTTTACAGAAAGGAATAAAATATTTTCACAACTGAGCTTAGACTATTTGCTTATTTGTTCACTGGAAATACACCATGTACAATATTTTTATAATTCAATGCAACTAACTGATTTTATCAGGTGACTAGCTCAGAAAGATTTAAAGGGACAAAACTTTAAAAAAAAATGATTGAAAACTAGAACTTAGGAGCACTTCATCCTCTAATCTTAACTTCTTCCTTTTTAAGGACAGAGAAATCACACACAAGGTTTCTGTTTCTATCCCATTGTAATACAAGCTCATAGAAGGCATGATTTTTCTGTTACTGTCCACACTACTTGGCTTCCTAATACCTGGCATAGAACAAATGTTCAACAAGCCATTTGTTAAATGAATAAATGAACTACTCTCTGCCTCCTCCTGAAGGTACACACTGATTATTCATCCAGTAATGTTCCTTTTGTACAGCTCCATCAAAACATACTATCAACTGAAGAGAATTAACAGGAAAAGAGAATTTAATTTACAGGATTTAAACAAGTTTCAAGACCTAGCAATCTCACGATCTTCATCATGAGATAGGAACAAATAAAGATGGTAGGGGTGTTAAATTTCTGTAACTATTTAATCACATACAAACCAAGTAGAGATTTGTAGTTAATTTTCTCACTCCAAATAATGAGCTTGGGTATAAACTACATGAACATAACTTCTGATTTTAGAGCCTAACAGGGCACAATCAGCTGTCTGTGCCACCATGAACCCTAAAGGCAGGATGGTCTCCATCCTCTTGGGCCATACATACCAGCAATATCTGTAGCTCACTCACCTGAGTAAGGATTGTGCTTGTTCCGTCTGTCGCCTCAACTGTGAGGTTATAGTTTGACTTCTGTTCTGCATCAAGGGGTTTGGCAACAATGATGGTTCCAGTGCCCTTGTCCACGTCAAAATGACTGTCATAGTTGCCACCTGGTTTAAATGAGGACAACAGAAGAGCAAGTCACAGGATGAAAATCCCTCATTTATTTTGTAGCTTTCTGATACCTAACAGCAGTAAAAATTCACTTCTAATGTAACCATCAAAGGTAATCCCAGGAACCAGCATTTTGAAAGGAATACAATGCTTTAGGGCAATGCTGAACCCTAATTATCAAGGGAGCCAAGAATTGTGAGGAAGCCAGAAAGCAATTCGAAAGAGAGGGAAAACACTACAAACATTGCCCAAAAAAGTATCTCAATTTACTTTTCAGACATTCTTAATATTAATTTAATTTATATGTCAGTTTAAAAGCATTAATGGTCATATAAAAGTTTGTTTAAAAGAAATCTTTATGAAATTTTGAGCCTATTACTTGACTAAAATAACTATTAAAAACAAATGCTTCCCCTTTGTACAACTACTTAATAATTACAAACAAATGCTAACTGAAAAAAAACTAGTGATAGTTACTGCTAATTAGTTCTAGTTGTTATATACTATTTGAAAATGTTTTTCCATTATCAAACACAGAGCTATTTAAAGCAAAGCTGTCTGTCCTAGAAACAGCATCCTGATGTATCCTCAATTACATTGCAAATCTAACTCTTCAAATCTTCTCAACTTGAAATATTTATACCAATGAAATGAAATGGAAAAAAAAAATGAAGGCACAATTTTGGTTAAAATACCAAAAAAACAAAACAACACAGAGACACATGCAAAGTCTTCAATCAAACATAAAACTATGAATCTAAATATGCGTTAAGAGCTCTGCATTAAAAAAAAAAAGGTAGCAGAAGGGGTTAATGGCAGAGGGACCAATCAGATAAAGGAATGTGGTAAAGGGTGATGGAAGGTAAATATGATCAAAACATATTACACAAGTATAAAAATGCCAAAATGAACCCTAGTAATTTATATAATAGTAATAATAATAGTAATAAATAACAAATGAAAAAGTAGTTAATGTATTTGTAACTGGAATGGGTGACCACATATATACTGTGAGAAGAAACAGCAATGAAAACAGTCACTGGAAATTAAAAAAAAAAAAAGTTCAATATAAACTCAGTGCTTTTATTTTAGATCTCATAATCTGAAATAAATTATGGGATCTCAGCAGATACCTTCTGCTGTACAGTTCAGGTCACAAGTCATCTGAAAGATGTAAAACACTTCTCTAGCAAGTGTATCTCCTGGCACAGCCAAAGAGGAAAGCAAGCATGGAAAGCAAGCACAGAAGAAGAAGAAGAAGAGTCAGTCAAACCAGTTCCAAACACAACCAGATATGGAGTCAGGTACCACACAACAGCAAGCACTCTGACCATCTGGAAATGTGATCAAAGTTAAAGAAAAAGAATTACCTTAGTTATAATTAACCATGAAAATCACATTTTCCCTTAAAAATAAACGTTAATCGTTTCAGACCTGTTATCAACAATTATTTCATAGTGACCAAATATGGAGAAGACATCTCAACTGTGTAGTAGGAGAAAGTGTAAGACAGGGGACAGGGACAAAAACACCTGTCCTGCCCCCACCTGTGATCCCTCACCCTGAGCTCTATGAGCTTCATTTTCTTACAGAACATTTGCTCAGCTAAGCAGTGGCACAAGGAAAAGAAAGATGACATTCCAATTAGAGGTGAACTGCAATCCATACATTTGATTCAGAGTATCCTACTAATTAAAATACTGTGAAGAAACACAACCAACAGAGTAGAGTGATAAACGCCTGTAATCTCAGCTACTCAGAAGGCTGAAGCAAAAAACACTGCCAAGTTTGAGCCTACAAAATCTTAGTAAAACTGTCTCACAATGTAGGATGTAATACTAGCTATCAGGAGGCTGAGATCTGAAGATTCTGAAGTCAGCTCGGGCAGGAAAGTCTGTGAGACTCTTAGCTCTAAATTAATCAAAGAAAAAGCTGAAAGTGGTTCTGTGGCTCAAGTGGAAGACTGCTAGCGCTGAGTAAAAAGGAGCTCAGGGACAGCCCTAAGCCCAGAGTTCAAGCCACAGGACTGGGAAAAAAAAAAATTAGGATATAAGATGTCAAAGTCAAATTTGAAATTTTAAAATGTATATTGAATTGGCTACTACATTCTATGGGTGAGTTCACTCAATGACATAAAGGAAACATTTATGTAATGAGCCATGTTTCCTATGAAAATGAGGTAAATAAAAATAAAACCCTGAAGCTGACAGTCTAGTTTTTTTGAGTTACACAAATCAAAATCTGTAAGTTTATCCTCTACTAATCATTGACATATACAGTCACATAAGGACAGTTAGACATTCCAATAACTTCACTAAAAATAATGTGCCATATGTTTATATACATATACATACACACATATATATTAAAATTAGACTGGAACATTTAGGATTTTCTGAAACATCCTGACTCACTGAGAAAAAACTTACTAAATGTTAAATATTAATTACTTTATGTCTATAGAATACTTATTTTAAATAAGTTTAATATAAGTTATTGTATATTGTGAAGGTTTTTATAATCCAGGTATGACAATTTAAAGGAAATTCTCCGTCTCTAGATCTTACTCTCAATTTTAAATTCTCAATTTTAAACTCTCAGATGTGCACGAAAATGAGAAAAGCATATGCAATTCTTTTTCCTTCATGTCACTATACAAGGACAATGACTATATGATCTGTGAGCAATGCATACCAATGATGTCAAACCAAAGGGGTGTGCCAGGAGGCTCAACAGATATCACACCAATCATGTGAGCAACTGGATCACTTTCCATTACAGTGAAGGTAAAAACTGATTCCTCAAATGAAATTGGCTCGGGGGACGGTTTGGGTTTGGAGATCCATTCAATGTGGAGCCTGGTGGTCGATGACTTCTGAGGACGACCATTATCAACTGCCTTAATCTGTAAAACAGGAGCAGAAGGGTAAAAGCAACAAATCAGAAGCTACATCCCAACAATAAAATGTAGGATTGACTCTGTTTTCAAGCAAGGCCGTTTCAAACACTGAATAACCCTGTCTGTGTATACCATGCATTCCATGATTGATTCAAGAAAGCTGGACAGAAAGCTAATGAAAAAACAAACCCCCACTTTTTTTTGGGGGGGGGGTCCAGTCGCAGGGCCTGAACTCTGGGCCTGGGCGCTGTCCCTCAGCTCTTCAGCTCAAGGCTAGCGCTCTACCACTTGAGCCACAGCGCCACTTCCGGCTTTTTTTCTTTTTGCTTATGTGGTGCTGAGGAATCAAACCCAGGGCCTCAGGCATGCAAGGCAAGCGCTTTACCACTGAGCCAACTTCCCAGCCCCAAACCCCCACTTCTTAAACATAATAGAGCACTGCCTAATTGGGTCACGAACACCAAATCCATTTACTGAATAGATAATTGGAAGAGATATGAGACCAGGTTCACAAAGTGTGTAAGAAATTCAGATTTGATCTTCACTCACTGAAAGAATATCATATTCTCCAGCTGCAGAGAACTTTTTGGATGAAACCACTCCAGTTTTAGGTTCAATAAAAAATTTGCCATGCTCATTTCCATCCTCAATGCTGTAGGAGATTTCTGCATTGGGGCCTTCATCTTTATCTGTAGCTATCACTCGATACAGAGGCTCTCGTTTGGCATTTCTTTCTCGTTCTAGTTTGTCTCGCTCTGGGAGTCGGATTTTATAAAACTTCTGCAGGAATTGAGGTTTGTTGTCATTTTCATCGAGGATTTTCACAATTACTCTCGCAATGGTTGACTTGGGGGGTACACCATTGTCCGTCACAGTAACCTGTAGTTTAAAGGTAATAGATCAGCAATGTTTTAAAGATATATACAACAAGTGAACACCTTCTTCCTAAAGACAAGCAGCACTTGTATATGCTTCTTCAGTTCACACTGAAGGATGGCCCATACCATCCATCTCTTCTCACTTCAGCAACCACCCTCTATGGACATAAGTTATCCTTCCTGATATGCAAGGAGCTGAGCAGGAAAACACCTGGTAACTTCAGGCCTTCTTTACCATTCAGTATTCACTCCTTAACTATGGTCACTACAATGTGAACTTTGACAAAATGTGAAGCTACCAGTCATGGGTAGGACCTATACATAAGGAACTGGCTTTAAATACTTAAAGATTCCTTTAAGAAAATAATATACCCAATATATGTAGGCAAATTCTACCTAAAGTTTATTGCATTTAAAAACATCTATCATTTTAGTTTCATCAACAATATGCCAAAGCAACATTTTAAACTATATGAAAAGATTTATTTGATTTCATTTGGCTGTTTTCTTATACAGAAGTTTCCATGTCTTGGAGTTCATGTCTATTAGCATCACTTTATATGGTTATATGTACATAGCTATTGAGCTATTGTGATCTTCTGCTACGACTATCCTAGACATATACTAATTATTACAAATGAGGGAAACCATGGAGCCTGTTTTTTTGGGTCTGGCTTACTTCACTTAATACGATTTTTTTCCAAGTCTTTTCATTTCCTTACAAAGGGATGATGCCATTATTTCTGATGGAAGCATAGAATTCCACTGTATATATAAACCACATTTTCCTGATCTATTTCTCTATTGAGGGTCATCTGGGTTGGTTCCATATCTTAGGTATGGTATATAATGCTGCTGCTAATTGTGCTGGTAGCTTTAGTGTAGCTTTGCTTGTGAACATTTGGATAAATACCCAGGAGTGGAATGCTGGATCATAGAGATGTTTAGTCTTTTGAGGAATCTTCATACTGCTTTCTAGAGTGGTTAAACCAGCTTACCTTCCTACCAACAGTGTAGTAACATTCCCTTTTAGCCACATCCCCCCAAGCAGCTTGGTGGCACAGGAACAAGCCCGAGGACCAATGCAATAGAACTGAAGACCCAGACATGATCCCAACAGAGCTATGGCCTCCCAATCTTCGATTACAGAGCCAAAATTATCAGATGGAAGAAAGACAGCCTCTTATACAAATGGAGCTGGCAGAATTGGCTATACACATGTAGGAAATGGAAGTTAGATTCCCATATATCACCCTGCACCAGAATCATCTCCAAATAGATCAAAGACCTTGAGGTAAGAGCAGAGACCCTGATATTGCAGGAAGGGATAGCGGATAAGGTAGGACTCCTTGGCACAGGTCAAAACTTCCTAAATAAAGTTTGAGATACACAACAAATCAAAGAAAGGCTGGATAAAAGCACTGCATTAAACTACAGAGCTTCTGCATGGCAAAGGACATAGCTAGCAAGATAAACAGAAAACCCACAGATTAGGAGATCTTCACCAGCTATATAGAAGCCTTATATAAAAAATATACCTAGAGCTCAAAAAATTAAACCCCTCAACAACAAATCCCCAAAGAAGTAATCACTCCATTAATAAGTGGGCTAAAGAATTAAAAAGAGACTTCTCTGGAGAAGAAGGAAGAATGGCCAATAGACACGTGAAGAAATGTTCAACATCGCTGGCCACAAAAGAAATGCAAATCAAATCCACACTGAGATTCCACTTCACCCCAGTTAGAACAGCCATTATCAAGAACACAAATAGAACTATTTTCTTTTTGAAACTTGGCAATGGTAAATTTTGTTTCAAAGAATGAATATATCTTTAGGGGACTTGTCAAGAATAAGCAAACCATAATTGTTTTACCATGCCTAAAATACAGTTTATTTTCATGAATTTTTCAGGACAAAATATGAAAATAAAACTATTAATATTAAATATTTAAAAAAACTGAAAGGTTAAATTAAACTTCTCAAACATTTCCTTTTGTTCAGGTCTATGGTCTTCATAAAAAGAAAAATGAAAGAGAAATACAACCAAGTACTGTGTTTTTCTATCACCAAGTTGTTCTAAGTTTTCTGTTTTGTTTTGAGACAGGATCTCACTATGAAAGCCCATGCTGGCCCTGAACTCGTGATCTTCCTGCCTAAACTTCCCAAATGCTAGGATTATGGGTATGAATCACACTGAAGTGAACCACCATGTTCTTAAATTTAGACTCAATAACCAGTAACTTTCAAACGGTGATGGAAAAAACTTCTCTCTTTTTTCAGACAGATAAACCAGGCCAGCATTAACTCTCAAATATATGACTACAAATGAACAATACAGAGATCTAGAAACAAATCACTACAATACCTTATTTCCCAATAACGTCTTACTATTATCTTCAAGGAAATGTGTTCTATCTTGCCTCTTTCATTAAGAAAAAAGGGTTCGAGAATGAGGTCCAAAATCAATGTAAAGCTTTCAGTTCAAGCCAGGCAGAGGACACAGGAGTGTGGTACAACTGCTTTTAACCTGTTTTTTCCCCCAATATTTTACCATCTGTTTATTTTCTTCCATAACCACATTTGCCCTTCATAAATTCCTGTAGACACCGAATGAAAATCCAAAATACTGCTCTATAATAAAGAAAATGAACTCAATAGAACAACAGAACCTGTTCAAAACTCTGATGTAATTAATATACATTAAAATTCCTAATGGAAAAGCATTGTGGCTGTGAAACCACCTTTTCCAAAGAGGAAACTCATGCACATACACATGCCTTCACGGCTTCATACCTCTATGTGCACACATAATGAACTAAGTCTTTTGCTGACAAAGTTAGAAATGTTTAGCAAAGAATGGCATGATACTAAGAAGACAGTATTATCAATAATAGTCATACAAAGAAAGGGAATGAGAAAACTCATTATTTAGAATTTGGGGTTACCTATGCTGTAGAATAGATGGGAAAGAAAAGCATGTGACTTTTCTTGGTCCAGCTCTAATATATCACAAAGAAATGTGGATGTAGGTGGCAGGTTTGGTCTGTTCTGTTCCTTCTCATGAGTGTCCTTTTCTTTACATATCCATAGTATACAGACAGCATCGAGCTCTCTCCGTATTATATTCCACCTTCCTCCTGCAACTATTCCTAATCCTCACAAACTATTTATTACGAGCTAGAAACAGGCTGCCTGGTAGATGAGAAAGCATTATAAATGAACCAGAGTGAAAAGCCTTGACCGAAGAGAATATTTTAGAAGACACATTTGACTTCACTCTACATTTACTTCAGAAGATTTTAGAAATAATCTTAAAACCACAAAAAATCAGTTTTTTAAAATGCGTAAGTAATGCGACGATGTAAGCGTAAAAATAAGAATTCTAGAAACTACATACAGTTCAATAGCTTAGACTAGATGCATATCACCTCAGATATCTCAAAAATATAACACCAAGGAAAAAGGAAGCTGTAGAAAGTATAAGGAAAAATAGCACTACTGTAAATGACAATGAAATGCAAATGATAGAGTTGCAGGCATTTTGTGTGTGTGTGTGTGTGTGTGTGTGTGTGTGTGTGTGTGTGTGTGTGTTATACACACATGGTATATAAAACACAGAGTTAGAATTGAATTTATATCAGCAGTGTATTCTGGGGATGGACTGAACAGACAAAGGGGACATAGGCTATATTTATGACAATTTAATTTTCTTTTTATTAACGACCAGAAGCTAGTAAAACATCAACAATAATATATTCTGGTTAATGGAAACAAGATTACGTTTTCCTAAGACATTTATTGCTGTAAGCATTGTTTAAATTATTAAAAGTAAAGAAATACATACTTCTAATATGTGTTCATCTTGCTGCTCTCGGTCTAGTTTCCTTGATGTAGTTGTGATGAGACCTGCAACAGAGGAAAGGCTTATCAATCCTTCCAGAAGAAGGTCAATTATTAAAAAACAGTGCAATTGAAACCATACTGTATTAAAACTTCTTCATCTGTATCTCCTTTAGCTGGCTCCAAGGATAACAGGATGGATGGAAATAAATTCTATTGCTGCATTGAAGAGAAACATTAAAAACATCTCTTATTACCTTTGAACCATCTACTCTTCAAAATGAAGAACTGTAACAAAATAATAATGTGATTCACCAGGTAATGCTACACTGTCAATAGTCATTTAATGTTCAATGAAAGAAAAAAGACAAATGAGTCTCAAAGAAAATCTGTACCAAACTTAGCATATACCAAATTAGACATACTGTCCCCTAAGTTTTTGGCTCAAAATGATTCCAAATATTTCTCTAAATTTGTAAACAAAGCTCCACAATGAATGAAGCAGTAATCATATCAGCAAGAATAATGAAAGTCTACATTATATTTAGTTACTGGGCTTTTCCCAAACCACATTTACAGATGAAAGGGGACAGGGGTTTGTGGGAAATGCTTCCCTCTGGCATAAAAATGTCACATACTGCAGCATTAGCTTCGTTTTCAACAGTCAAAACCTTTTGGAGTTCATCTTCCCCTCCCATTTCCGTACATCTTTCCTATATTGCAAAGCCCATGAAGACATTTTTCAGTTAGCTGAACTGCCCTCAATGTGTGAAATTTGTGTCTTAAAATGGCATCATATTAACATGATAGCAATTCAAGAATTAAAATAACCTTCAAAGGTGTTAACTCAAAAAAAAAGTAATTATGTATTTAGAGGCAAGATGTCTAATCCTGTGGTGGGTGGTCCAAGTGTTGGGGGTGTCTAGCAGGCCTGGAGCGTGGAGAAGCAGTCAAAGCTCAGAGTACAGATCCATTTGGATTATACTATGAGCAGAGGAGAGAGCATAAAAACTAAGGAGGGCGGTGTGCTACAAATGACCAACAAACGGGTGGTAAGGAATCAGAACCTGAGAAGCAGTGCCCCAGAAAAGAAATCCCAGTTGTTCTAGAAACCAAATTTAAAAAGGAAGTCCCTCCTCCACATATTTCAGAGGGCTTTGGAAGAGGAGATCATTATGAATGTCAAGATAGCAAAGAATGGAGTCATGCTTATAATCCTGGTATTTAGAAGGTTTAGGCAGGAGGATCCAGAGTTCAAAGATAGCCTGTGCTATACAGTAAGGCAGTCTCCCAAATCAAAAGAAACAATAACAGCTGGAAAAGAAAGAAAAAGAAAGAAAGAAAGAAAGAAAGAAAGAGCGAAAGAAAGAAAGAAAGAAAGAAAGAAAGAAAGAAAGAGCGAAAGAAAGAAAGAAAGAAAGAAAGAGCGAAAGAAAGAAAGAAAGAAAGAAAGAAAGAAAGAAAGAAAGAAAGAAAGCAAGCAAGCAAGAAAGAAAGAAAGAAAGAAAGAAAGAGAAAGAAAGATAGAAAAAGAAGAAGAAAGGAGGGAGGGAGGGAGGGAGGGAGGGAGGGAGGGAGGGAAGGAGGGAAGGAAGGAAGGAAGGAAGGAAGGAAGGAAGGAAGGAAGGAAGGAAGGAAGGAAGGAAGGAAAGTATATATAATAAGTGCCTACAAACAAGAGAAGATAAAGATGTAGACTGAGTGTATGGTAGCAGAGATCTGTAGTCCTAGATTGGCAGGAGGTGAAGACAGGAGGATCACAGTCCAAGGACACCCTGGGCAAAATTAGTGTGGGGAAAAAAAAATCTTTGTAGGTTCACAACCTTCTCACTAAAAAAAGATCCTATCAGAGGCATCCTGATGCTTTCCCCTAATGCCATGGGCCCCTCTGGGTGAGGATGTAAAATTTAGTGCTTCCTACAGAAATTCCATACAGAATGAACTCTGAACAATAAAACCATGAGGGCCGGGGATAGCGCTCGGTAGTAGAGTGCATTTGCGAGGCCCTCAGTTGCAGTCCCAGCACCCCATTAAATTGACTAATTGATTAATTTCTTAATGAAACAAGAAATCACTAGGAAGCCAGGAATGTTTTAAAGGTATGCTTTTACCTGACAGCAAGGAACCACACTGAAAGATTAACATCCTGAGAGTGCTATCTGAACATGCTGCTCTCTGTCCGGTAGGATTTATTCTGTTTATAGTCATTCTCGCCTCTGTGCTTCAACACTTCTCAATCCTGCTAATCCTTGCCCAGTCCCTGGACTACTTGACAAATTACCTATTTCAATAATAAATCCAAAATATGACTTCCTTATGCTTACACGTTACAAGCACTATAGTTATTAAATATACAATTAACAGTATGATCCATTTCTTCACTGTAAACATTTATGCATGTCTGCAATGTTTTGTGGGGTGTTATGCCCCCTAAATACTATGGATACACACTTCACAGAAACAGCTCAGAATTCAACGGCTCAGATCAAGCTAATGTTTTTCCTGCCGAGGTCACCACCAGTAAATCAAGTCATTAACAGATTTGGAATTAAGAGTGTTGTTCTCCAGAGGCCCAAATGAGTTTTTTCCTCTCCTTCCTATCATACCAAACTGCCCAGTTTGCTGCATATGATTATTTCAACTCCATAAACTCAGAACTGTGACTTCCAAAAAGTTTTAAAAATAAAATGACAATAATTAGCCATGATTCATTTTAATAGATGCAAAAGAAGGTAAGTTAGAAAATAAAACAGAGGGCAAAGCAGAAAAATGCCTATGTAAGTGCTTTCTTTGGTAACGTTGTGTTTTGTTTTCACTTTCTGCAAGCACCTTTAAATTAAAAATAGAAATGAAAGGACAAAAATTAGATATTTTTCTCCCCTTGGTCTAGAAACGTTGTATTCTTTATCCCAATTCTATTAAAAATGTGTGTAGGCTGACATAGCAGGTACAGTGTCTTCTCAGTCACTAGCGGCTACAGATTGACCTCATAAATTTAGCTAAGACTAAGGGACCAAACTTTACTGCTGCTCTCGAATATAATTAGCAAAATTATTTGTGGCTTTTCAATGCTACTCTAGATATTTAGGGAATTTATTTAAGGCAGAATATCAGATTCACTATCATGATTCAAATGGAAATTTTACTCTGATATGCTCTATAAATCACTGTCTCCAAACTTTTCAAAACTCAAGACAGAAGTTAAGACACTGCCTCTGACTCTAGAGGAAAAACAAAACTGCAGAGCCAGCTGTTTGCCTTGCTTGATAGGAAACTGACTTTGAACCATTATTCTATTGTTCTATGCAAGAATAAGCAGAGGAAGGGAAAGATGAACAACAGAAAGTCCACCCTGTATCCTTACAATGGGCAGAAAAGAACTTGTTCTGATGTGAGGCCTGGGGCTGGTTGGACTAGAAACCATGCTGTGATGGATTTATAACCTGAGCACAGATATGCTGTACCCCTTTTCTTTCTAGCTATATAAGCAGGAATGTTGGCTACTCTTTTGTGGTCAGTTTAGGACTCTTCTCTCCTATATCTTGACCTTTCAGTGTTGCAACCTTCGGCTCCCATTTTCTCAAATGGTATGATCTTTATTATGGGTACTGCAGGATGGGCTGTATACACGTGAAGTGGCTGAAGTGTTCTGGAAAGTCACCAAGAGCTTAGAACTCTGATACACAAACATAAATTGTTCACTAGGCCTATCTTTGAATATATTAGTTCTCATACTCTTTTGTCCTCCATAATAGAATAAAAACTAGCTAAATACCCTTTCACAACCCTAGCCAAGAGCCTAGGAAATACAAGTCTTAATTATTAAGTTGTTTCAACTAAGGAGGAGAGAAAAAAAGCTTTCTATCTAAATGAATTAAAATAATTTCTCTCTATTCTCAAATGAGTTTACTTAACAAGCAACATGCAGGGTACAATGAAATTAATCAAGAAAACTGTTTCCCAAAATAATTTACCTAGTGAAAAATACTTAATGTGTGATCACCCCACATTTATCCACCCTTTCCATTCTAGCCATTTTGGGTCATAGGAGTGTTTTAGAACCATGTATTCAAACATAAGGCTCCTGATTTTTTTTTAATACGCAAGCTATACTAATTGAAATAAGCTTGCTCAGTTAAATTATTATCTTCAAAAAGTACAGAGATTATCTAATTCACGGGAAAAAAAGAGGGCAACAGAATCAATATTGAAATTTTATTGAAGTACAAAAGTAAAACCAAGCACTGTAAGACACAGACATGGGAGACAGTAACTCTAGAACTCTGTATAAGGTGACTGTTTCCTTGAAATATTCCAGTCTCTACAGCTGCACCCAGTCAGTGCTAGTAAAATGAAATTGCCTTCACCACAAATCTGTCCTGCAAGTTAGAGAGTGCACAGCTGGCGGGCTGCGAAGTGTGGAAGGTAGACAATATCCACAGGTAGACATAGAAGAATCAAAAAACTGAACCAAGCACAGCACTCATCTGTTCATCTTTTTAGGACTCTAATCAAGCAGGAAGAAAAGTCTTTCAAACAGCCTGACTTATGAGATCTTCAACCTGTCAACTGGAAAAGGTATATTATGCTTGGTTCTGGGGAACACAATAAATGAAGAAGGGAAAATCCTTGGCCCTTAAAAACTTGAGCCAGGATAGGATCCTGGGGAATATCAGTAAGACCAGAAACAATGCTGAAAAGTCAGAGCAGACCCGTAAAGACTTACAAGGGAGGAAGATATCATTTCTCCCCACTGCACATTCTAAAAATACAGACTGCTTCAGAGGAAGGCCTGAATGAAAGGTTCAACTCTGCTTATGTTGTCTTTTGACACCCAGGCATCCATGTCCTTGCTCTGAGCTCAGAGGGTCTGTGTAGCCCGCCACTGCCCTTCCTTAGGTGCTGTTCCAAGGCCACATTTAACCACAGCCTGTGGAGAGCTCTTCTGGCAGCTGCAGCCATCTGAACAGCTATTGTTTGTCATTCTAGTACTGGTGCCGGCCGGATTAGGCTTGGAGCCAAGAGTGGAATTCTATTCATAGGTTGTCAAGGCTGGAAAATAGCTCAGAATTCATTTTGTTCAAACTTTCCGAGCTGCAGAGAAAGTGCTAATAAAATTAATCAAATGAACAGTCTAAAGTCACACACTGAATGGACAGGCAAGAGCTCCCATTCTGGTTAGTCAGAATTCTCTTCTGGTTTTAATTCTGCCTTCCTGGTTGTGTTTTTCTGTTGAAAACTGATGGCATTAAAATATAAGATCAAAAGCCAAGCTCAATTTATAGGGAACTGGCTTTGGTATTCCTATAAATGCTATCTTTAGTAAGGAAAGAAAGACAGGGGAAAGGAACAGTCTATTATAAGGTCAGCATCACACTGATGTAAAAAATCACATAAACACACATAAATGCAAAAGCTTAAGTGCAGCTTTAGCGAATAATACTCAGCAACATATAAAAATGTCTTCTTGATGTAACTTATCCTAAGGATTCAAAGAAGACAGATTTTTAAGAAGAAAAGCATGTAATCAACATATACAGAAAAGACACAAAAAAAACCCAAATTCATTAGATTTTTATATACATATATACATACACACACATTATGTTTTTAAGTAGAGCTACTGATAAGTACACTTATTATTTTTTTTAATGAATTCCCAATGCCAACAAGACTGGCCCTTCATTTCCGGCTTTTGTAGCTATCAAATGTCACCGGAAACTCTCGGAAGTTGTTTGCTGCTGAGGCTACTTCCTATTGCACTGTTCAGACTCTGATCCAGCCATAATAAAATGCCACTGACTTTGCTTCAAAAAAAAAGTAGCTGTAAAGTGATACAGGATAGTATTTTATGATTTTTGTAATACATTAGGGATTATTTCTTTAAGTAAACCATGTATCTACTAAATCTATATGGAATCAAATCACAGTTCTTACATATTGAATAACCACATTGCATAAATCCAATATAAAACTGTTCAAATGAAAATACACTATGCTACATGTACATAAACAACTGAAAAAAAAAAACACAGTCCATTGTATACACCACTGAACTCTACAGAGCTTAAAAATTGCAAGAGTTCTATCCTATGTGCTCATTCATTTTCATATGCTGGCTTTCTTGCTGTAATGACAGAGCTGAATATTTGTGACCGAGACAGGACAAGCTACAGAGTGGGCCTTTTTAGAAAATGTTCAGTTAACTCCTGCAGTACATGGCTAATGATAGCATGTATTATTATCTAGTGTCATCTAGAAGCATTACATATTTTGGTTTGAGAGTACCATAAAAGTAACTTTAGCCTAAAACCAAGCATCATATAATCCAGCATTCCTTTAACAATAAGATATAGAAGAACTGGCTCCCAAGTCACACACGCACATGTCAAAGACAGCATATACCATGAAGCAGCATTTAGGAAATTCACAGCTGTCTGAGTCACATAAATACTTGTAAAATAGGGGCAGGAGGAGGGGAAATACACATGACAAACACAATAGACTGACGGTATTTGTAGTCTTTACTCTTCTCGTGGAGT
Organism: Dipodomys spectabilis; assembly: GCF_019054845.1. Lineage (NCBI taxonomy): Eukaryota > Metazoa > Chordata > Mammalia > Rodentia > Heteromyidae > Dipodomys > Dipodomys spectabilis. The sequence continues at coordinate 15,625,490 of NW_024870686.1, read as the reverse complement.
TCTTATGAAGATTAAAGATTAAAGAAGTGGTTTGGAAGACACAAAGTGCAAAGCATACATGAGATGAACTTGGGGATGGCCCTCTGACACTTGATAAAAGATTGAAGTGAGGTCAGGAAATGGTAGAAGGGTAGAAGAAAAATGAACAAGACAGAAAGGTAGCAACAAAGGAAAACTCAGCTTTTTGATTGTCTCCTTCCAGCTCAGCTCCCAAAGGAACACAAGGTTGTCTGATGGAAATCAGAGAAGAGAACAGCAAGACTTTGGAGAGCCTAACAATGTACCATTCCCATAATGATAAGAGATAAGAATATTAATCCAAAATAAGTAATTTTGAGGGACAAGTGACAAAATTATTAAGCTGAAACAGCCTCAAAATAATTTTTGTCATTTAAAGTTTCTGTCAGGGGACAGAATCAGATGCAGCTGCTGCTGCCGAAGAGATCACACGCCTTGAAGCAGGCAGACACAACACATATTCAAAAATGATGCCCCGGTAGTTCCTAATACATTTAGCATAAGTCATAGAAATAAAATTATCTTGGAGAGTCTGTGTTCTCAAGCAGAAAGATGTACATCAATGAAAGAGAAAGGGAAAAAGTAATATATTTACTAGATGAGCAAAGCTGTAAGTGCATCATTGAAATGGGTAGTAAAGGCAGGTGGATACCCATATACAGTCCTGTAATAAGGACTAAGTTCCATCAATAACAATAGAAAAGAGATTTTCTGAATATAGCATCTACTATTGTTATGGGAAAAAGCAAAGATGTTTAGCAGTGGGAACAGCATTCTACTACTTGTGCAAAAACAAACAGATTTAGATCTGGCTCCTTTGGCTAAGTTCTACAAGTGTGGAGCATGGAGGCTGAACTTGGGTGTCTGTGATCTGGCTCAGCGATGATATGAGCTAAGGACATGGGGGCTTAACAAAATAAGACAGGTAGTTTTCATTTTGACTCAGGGTTGGTTAGTTTGCTTGTGAAAGGCACACTTCTCCAGTCCGGTGCTCTCTCTCAGGCTGACTCACCCAGCAGTTGAAGTCTGGGTGCCAAGGCTTCCATACAAAAATTAATGGAGGAGAGAAAAATGAGAGGAAGGACAGTTCATATTCTAAGGAAGGAAAAAAGGAAAACCACACCAAAGAAAACCTCTTCTTAGGTATATTTCCCTGCTTTTTGAGTTAAGTGTCCTGTGAACCCACTTCTGATTTAAAATATGTAGAAAACTGTGAGGCATGTTGTTATCCCTTGGCACATGAAGACATCACAAACAAGTGTCTACTTTCCAGTCTTGGTAAGCAGAGTATGCAGGTAACAAATAGGTGCTATGAAGAGCATGGAGCTTCCAGAACTGAGGGTAGTGAGATATAATACATTAGCACAATTTTGGGGAGACACACACACACACACACACAAAATGTATGCTAATTTATATTTCCACAAACTCCTGAAATATACTCAGGTTAATAAGCTTCTGCTTAAAATAAACCTAAAAATTAAAATTTTACTACTTAAAAGCAGTAGTTAAAGCTCTGTAGCTACTTCTGAGGATCAGATTTATACTCCACCATTGAACCATCCTAAAATAGACAGAATACATGGAATAAGAGTTTTTAAGGACCCTGAAAGCTAAGAAGAAAGTTGACCCTGACAAGAAGCAAATGAAGGGATACTTATAATTGCAAATGTGAAACTCGTTACTTGTAGTGGTATTTTCTGGGTATAGGAAACAGTCAAAACTTATTAAACTGCAGCCTTTAACTATGTATTTATCATCTGCCAATTTCACTGCAGAAAAGTTTTTTTTTTTTTTTTTTTAAGTACACAAAGAGCATTCCTGGCTTTGCAACAAAACATTGGAAAATACCAAATATAGAAATGAGACTTTTAGAAAAGACTCGTCTGTTCTAAAGCATGAACCATACCTCATAAGTAACCTTCAAAATTATCTGGCAATTATAAGCTGCATATCACTCCTCAAAGTTCAGACTGATAAACTTAACTAAAAAGATGCTTTGTCAGGGTGGCATCAGTTTCCTGAGGTTACTTGTGGATAAGGAGACCTGTAAAACTCACACTAGTCCTTTTTGTTCAGTACTCCCTTTCTTTCATGTCCTTGACATACCACAAAGCCATGCTACTTGTTTGGAGGAGCTAGAGCTGTCCAGGCTCCCTTCTCTCTCTCTCTCTCTCTCTCTCTCTCTCTCTCTCTCCTCTCAAACAATAGCACAATTTATGTTTAAAGAAGCAAATTTACCTCAGTGATATTGGAGACAAGCAAGCAAAATGAAATGTTATAAAATTCTATGTTTTCAACGGAAATGTAGGAATCAGAAAAGTGGGATAGGAACTTTGGCCTGCATATCCAAACAGAGAAGATCTAGTATCACCCTACCCATAATCATAATGAAACCTATCTTAAGATGTGGAAAGAAAGCTCTTGGCACTATAAGCATAAACAGTTTGACTATACAATTTTAAAATATCCAAAAGCTTCCTTCAAACTTGTTACTTGTCCAAAATTCAAGAAATTATTGAATCCAGTTTTAGAAGTTGTTTTGCTTTTAAAAAACATTTTGTCATATATGAAAAAATAAAATAGGTACTGCAAACACAGGCATTGGTGACTCATGCCTGTAATCCTAGCTACTCAGGGGACTGGAGATCTGAGTATCGTAGTTCAAAGACAGCCCACTATAAAAAAAATCTGCGAGTTTTTAATCTCAAAATAACCACCAAAAAGCTGGAAGTGAAGCTGTAACTCAAGTGGCAGAGACAACTTAACAACCTTGGGCAAAAAAAGCTAAGGGACATAGCCTAGACTCCAAGTTCAAGCCCAAGTACTGGCATACATAGAGAAAGAAGGTATTAAGGAGATGTCTGCCTCTTTACTAAACTAACTTTGAATGAAGTCATCTGTATTTTATACAAAATGTTCTAAGGGTCAGCAAAGGCTCTTAAAAATAGTAATTCTGGGGGCTAGGAAGTTGACTCAGTGGTAGAGTTCTTGCCTTGCATACATGAGGCCCTGGGTTCGATTCCTCAGCACCACATAAGCAGAAAAAAAGCCAGAGGTGGCGCTGTGTCTCAAGTGGTAGAGCACTAGCCTTGAGCTGAAGAGCTGAGGGACAGTGCCCAGACCCAGAATTCAGACCCCACGACCAGCAAAAATAATAATAATAATGATAATGGTATACATTCATATGCTGGAATAAAGGTGATCCTTTATGATAATATAATATACAATGTAATATATATTTATATTTAATAATAAAGGTGATCCTTTATTCCAACATTATGAGTGTGTACTCCCATACACCTACCTAACTTTATTTCTTGGTCTCTAATACTTACCATTCCTTCAAATTGTCCCCTAAAGTGGCAGATGTCCTCTATCTCCCCTCCATCAATCTGCTTGTATCAACTCTTCCAAGGAGCCTCATTTTTCTAATTATTCCCACACTGTCAGTATTTTCACACTTTCTCCAAAAGTGTCCATTTCACAGTCAGGGCCATACTACCTTGTACCTGTTTCCTTTGCTCCTTCACATCAGACTACACGCTGTCAAGCATCTGTCAGGATGCTGGATTCCCCATAGAAGATCAGCAAAAATCTGGTGTGCAAACACTTTAAGTGACGATTAATTTAGAATTTCTGGTCTGCTGTATACATGATAATCACTAAGATCCCAATTTTATCTTTACCACCAAGTAGGAGGTGGATCCATTTTATTCCATGAAATTTGTTTCTTCAAAGGAAATGCACAAAATGATCAATCTACTAAAATCTTGATTTTTGTGTGTGTATATATATGTATGTAGATATCTAAATCTATATCTATCTATCTATCTATGACAAGTATAATATATTCAAGAGAAAGAGATGTGGTACCTTTGCCAGAAACAAGTATAGGTAGTTCGCATACACAAGCTTTAGGAGGAATATAAAACTACCATTACTAATAACAAGGGATAAGGACTTAGAAGTCTGTTTTCTTGGAGATCCAGAGGGAATGAATGCCACAACTCATATGTCTTCATTTCTAACCCACTGATTTTCACTAATTATTAAATAACATGATTGGAAGTTTCCAGGTGGTGGTGTGAGTCAGTAAATCACAAGAACCTCGTTCTACCAGACTATCTTTCATCAGCTTCCACCATCTAATCCCCACGTTACTAACCTACCTATTATAAGCTGTATTTAAGGTTTTGAGGAAGATGGACATTTATATGGGGACCTTGAGCATCAAGCTTAAATGTTCTGTTGTGTCAAGGGAATAGAATCACCTAGACACAGATCTTGTGAGGCTGAATTCGCTAAAATATGGCTATGCTAACTATGCTAAAATATGGTTCTCTTTGACCTGTAGAAACTAGATGTCTGTGGAATATTCTTACTAAACATAGTTAGAATACACTCACAACCAATATTCCGGTGGACTACATTAACCTTCCACTCTTACCTGCTTTCAAGTTAAAAAAAAAAAAAGCACAAAACCTCTGTGGACTGATTAATTTTCTCCTGCTGTCCTGCTTGCCAGCAGAAAGCATATCTCCTCTCCCAGGGGGTTAGAGCTATCTGTGAACTCCTACAGAGGATTTACTCTTACAGAAGATAAGGAAAGATTAAAAAGGGGTAGGTGATGTCCTATCAGCCCATATTCTATAGAACATAACCTCACAGTGGTGATCTCATAATTTCATCATTTCAGAGAGCTATTCAAGATTTCTCTAAGATGCTTTCTCCTCCCATCAATTACACATAGACCTACAGTGTCTACTCAGAGACAAAAAGACACTGCCTACTTGCCTGTCTGTTTCACACGTGCCTTAACCTAATGTAAAAGAAAGGCTGAGGACATAAGAAGACATTTTTAAGCCTAATTCATCAAACAGTTTTAAAATAGAGTTAGTTACACATTCCTGAATTACTTCCTCAAGGCTTTTATTTCTAGGTTTCTGTCTCTCCAAGTATACTATCTGCACGCCCCAAATCCTCTTCCAAACTTCTTACAGTCTCCTGAATTTCTTCTTTTATATCTGACAATGCCTTCTAATTATTTTGGCTCTTGGCTGTCTTTCACTTTATTTCACAGAAAAATGTGTTAGAACTTAATTACCATCTGTGAAGTAAAAACAATGTAGGAAACACTGCTAAAATAAGGCTTTTATTAATTATTTAGATGTTGTTACAGGGTAAGCAGGTTCGTGTCTTGATTCCTGCCCTTTGTTCTGAGCTTCAAGTCCTCTATTATACCCCTAATGCTTCAGAAAGAAAAACTCTCAAAACTGCTAAGTTCTCTCCTATGTAATCCAATTCTCTTATGAAGCTGAGTCAATCTCCAACAGTTATCAGTGTTCTTAAGAATCCAAACCCCTCAGTGGAAGATACGATAAATGCAAAGATATTTAAAAATAAAATTTGATCAAATGTCTGTATAAATGTCAGGCTGAAATACACTGACAAGAGCTTTACAAACTAACATCTTAAAACCTTTTCCCCCTATTCCCAGAGCTGGGAACAGAGTCTTGGACCTCACATATTCTTAACAAATGCTCCAAGTGCTCTACCAATAGTCACATCCCCAGCCCTTAAAGGGATGTCTTCAAGAGATAAATCTACATACTTTTATGATCTCTATGATCTATCTTTCTTGGGGCAATTTCTACAGGATCTTAAACCCAACACTTCTTTCCACTTTAAGAATAGTTTCAAGTTCAATAAAAGAAATTGGGAAATTTAAAACTGACACTAAAAAAGCACTAGGCAAGGTGCCTTGAGCAGGTAATCCTAGCTTGGAGGAAGGAAAGCAGAGATTGGGAGATCATGGCTCAAAGTCACTCCATCACAACCAATGGCTCACATGAGAGGGAAGAAAGAACCCATTATCCTAGCTATGAGGGAAGGACACTGGCTAGGTACAGCCATGGGCCCATCAATCCCAGGCACATAGGAAAACATAAGCAGGAGGCAGCCTAATGTAAGACCTGATGTTGGAAATAACCAATACAAAAAGGGAGCTTCTTAGAGGCATGATTCAAGAGGTACAGCACCTGCCTGGCAAGCAAGAGGTCATGTGTACAATCCTCAGCTCCAAAACCCAAAAACTCAAAAAAGGTAATGACAGACTGGTTTAAAAGCAGAGTAGTTTCATGATTTTTATTTATTTATTTATTTATTTATTTTGGTCCAGTCGTAGGGCCTGAACTCTGGGCCTGGGCGCTGTCCCTCAGCTCTTCTGCTCAAGGCTAGCGCTCTACCACTTGAGCCAGAGCACCACTTCTGGCTTTTTTCTTTTTTGCTTATGTGGTGCTGAGGAATTGAACCCAGAGCCTCAGGCATGCAAGGCAAGCGCTCTACCACTGAGCCACCTTCCCAGCCCCGATTTTTATTTTCTTTTATATATTATTTTCCTGACATACCAAATATACAGCCAAGTAAATGAAAAGGCCAATTACCTTAGACTAAGCAGATATAATAAGCACAAGCAAGAAAGAAGTATATAAATTACTAACTAAATCTTACTGTTCAGAATCTTGTTAACTAGATCCTACTGGCAGGTATTGAGTAACTGCACAACGTTATTGTTTAAGGCCAGTCAATTGGATTAGCAGTTTTATCTTCCTACAAATAAACTGTCCTCTTAATGTCAAATGAAAGTTGTTATTTTAACTGATTAATAAATTAATCCAAGTTCCTATCCTCCCCATGAGAAGTTTTCATTGTATAAATGACAGCTAAGATCTTACTGTTTATTTTAATGATAATAAACTCAGCTGAAGATCTTTTGTGTGAAATAGTACAAGAGTCCTAGGAATTAAAGGAAAATATAAAAGAATGAAAATTAGAAGTTTACAAAGAGTTTCAGAAGAAGATTTGGTGGGGTCATGAGCCATACCTTAGAAGGAGGATGCTGAACACAGAGAGGAAAATAAAAACATGAAAAACAAAAATTTAGTTTATCAGTTTAAGATTCCCAATCTGGATGCTTAAACTTGACCTTTGTTATAAATTTATAGCCTAACCTATAAAATTCCCCAGCCTAGCCTAGGGAAAACTCTTAAGTATTACCATTAAGTAATGCTTCTAAGTATTACCATTTTAAAAATAGTGAATGGCAAGATAAACTTAATATTTATGTAAAATAAAGTTATAAAAATGTAAGTTCTCAGTAGCAGAATTTGCTATAAGTTTAAAGCATATCATATAGGAGCAATTATTAATATTTGCTTTAAAAAGTGAAATTTCACTAATGAGAAAAATCATAAAATACCTTAATGAAAACAAACTCAAAGGGAAAACATATTTTGATTGAAAATAAGTATTTAAAAATTTAACAAAATCAAAGAAAATTATATAATAGGTAAATATTAATTCTTATTTTCCCCATCAGGACAGTATAACCTAGTATTATCACGTACCTGTTTTAGGATGTATTGAAAAGAATCCTTGTGGGTTTCCGCTCGTAATTTTGTACATTAGCTTATCATTAGAGCTGGAATCTGGATCAAATGCCTCAATTTGGACCACAGATACATCTTTGGGTGCATTTTCCACTATCTCTGGGTAGTAAACGGGCTCTGAAGTCTGTGGTGCATTGTCATTGACGTCTTCAACCTCTATGTAGATCTCTATGAAGGAAGAAAGTGGCACGACACCCTGATCTGTTGCATACACTGTCAGCCAGTAATGGGAGGTCGACTCCCGGTCCAGTCGATCTGAAGTCTCTATAACACCTAGAAAGAAAAAAGGAAAACATAAGGTAGCATGTCAGTAACAAGAAAATGCCACATTGAGAAAATGGCAACTCAAAAATCACTTGTCTCTTACTAGCCAAATGTTAATTGTGGAAATACCATACAGAAGGCTTACAATTACATGGGCAAGATAATGAGTACATGTCTTATCAAGCATTGTTGCCTCCTCCTTTGTTTCCCCTTCCCATCCCTTCCCATCTCCCCCCGGCCTCTGTCCCCCTACCCCCCCAAAGTTGTAAAGCTCGTTTTTCGACATAACAATTTGTACATCTCATTGTTGCAATGGGTCCACCTGTATCCCTATTTAAATGATTTGTTTTTTCCCTTCCCCTCCACAAATTAAACTAACATCAAATACAGTGAAAGCAGGTGTTATACCGTGGGGGGACGGACATACAAAGCAACAAAGAAATCATCTTATAAGTATGGAGGTTCCTCAAAAGACTCCACATAGAGCTCCCCTATAACCCAGCAATCCCACTTTTTGGGCATTTACCCAAATGATCACAAACAAGACCATACTAAAGCTACCAGCACAACTATATTTATTGCAGCATTATTTACCATAGCTAAGATATGGAGCCAACCCAGATGCCCCTCAGTAAATGAATGGATCAAGAAAATGTGGTATATATACACAATGGAATTCTATGCCTCCATCAGAAAGAATGACATTGCCCCATTTGTTAGGAAATGGAAAGACTTGGAAAAAATTATATTAAGTGAAGTAAGCCAGGCCCAAAGAAACATAGGTCCCATGGTTTCCCTTATTTGCAATAACTAGTATATGTCTGAGACAAGCAGAAAAGGTCAGATAAGTTGATGTTAGGTGAAATGAACCCCAAGGTAAGTATTCAAATGTTTCTGCTTTCATGCAATTGTTTCTAATATATTTATAAGATGATTTCCAGCCAAATGTTCCTAGAAACTGTGCCTTAGTTTCCTTTCTACACAATGGAGCTAACAACAATATGTTTTCCGTGGGCTGATAAAATGAACTAATACATATATCATGACTAAAAAACAAATGTGTACTATGGAAGGTTTTTTTTGTTTTGTTTTATTTTTGGAGGGTCCGGTCGTGGGGCCTGAACTCTGGGCCTGGGCGCTCTCCCTCAGCTCTTCAGCTCAAGGCTAGCTAGCACTCTACCACTTGAGCCACAGCACCACTTCCAGCTTTTTTCTTTTTGCTTATGTGGTGTTGAGGAATCGAACCCAGGGCCTCAGGCATGCAAGGCAAGCGCTCTACCACTGAGCCACCTTCCCAACCCCTGGAAGTATTTTTTTAGTTTTTGAATTGGGTGACAAGTACGCAGTTCTGAAGTACAATACAATTCGAAGAACTGGGCACTAAGAGATCATTTAACGGAAATAAAAGATGAAACCAGAGCTATGGCTGAGACTCCAGACTAGTGCTGCCTATTCCCCAAGCGGGGTCATTCAAAGAAAAAGATGGGAACAATGCATTCTAGACATCTTAGGTTTTGTTTGTTTTTTGGTCAGTAGTGGGGCTTGAACTCTGGGCTTGGGCACTATCTCTCAGCTCTTCAGCTCAAGGCGAGCGTTCTACAGCTTGAACCACAGCGACACTTCGGTTTTCTAGTGGTTTATTTAAGAGTCTCACGGACTTTCCTGCCTGGGCTGGCTTTGAACTTAGATCCTCAGTTCTCAGCCTCCTGAGTAGCTAAGATTACAGGCATGAGCCACCGGTGCCCGGCTACATCTTAGTTTTTGATTATTCTCCTGTTTAACAAATTATAAAGTTTTAAAGTCCAGGTAAAGAATTGCTAGGTCTGCTGTGTTCAGAAACTTTTATGTTTTTCTTAATCACGTTACACAAATGGCAAGACAACCAGTCAGTATATTGTAAGAATATGAATTCTTATCAGCTATTCTATAAACTGAAAAGGGCACATAACCTTCTCAAACACTAGTATCTCTTGCACTTTATACAAAGTGACTATTCAACAAATAAATGAAATGCATAATGTCACTGTGTACAAAGTCTTCTATTGAGATCCAAGCTAGAGCATGTTATCTACAGAGCTGATTAGTACAAGATAGGGTTATACCATCAGGAAAAGTGTCATTCTAGTCCAGTCATTGAAGCCTACCAAAATCGTACATAATCTCAGTGTTAATTTCTCTCTAAATGATTAGGTGCAGAAATACCAACTTTTCCCAGACAAAAGGGGCATTATTTTATTTACTAGTATAATCTTACCCTTTGACTCACAGATAGCTCTTTTCTCATACTGAACTAATGATACTTTTGTGTTCAACACCATGGTCTATGTTGGACTCTAGAAATCCCAACTCTAGAATCACTTTTCCTGATCAATGCAAATGCTAGAAGAAAACAAAATACCAATTTCATCTATGTTCAGCATTAAAACAGTACTGACCTCAACTAAAAAATCTACTTATTTAAATTTTCAAATGAGAATTACATAGTAACTGTGTACAACATGTTTTGAAATATGTACACACTGTGGAAGGCTAGAGCAAGCTAATCATTACATGCATTATCTCACGCTTATCCTTTTCCATGGTGAGAACACTTAATACCCACCTCTTAGCATTTTTCAAGATACACTGTTATTAATATATCCAACATGTTAAATGTATGACCTCTATTTAAATTTGAGTTTTTGCTTAAGTTTAATATCAGAAGAACCCATATATACTGAATGTTACAAACTTAAATGAATAATTATAAATGAATAAACTGTCAGAAGATAAATATTTATGGCTAGTCAAGAGTCTTTTAATTGTCTCACTGAACCCTCACAAAAACATATGTTTGTCAAAGTATGAAACCAGTTTCAGAACTTAAGAAAAAGGAGCTAACTGGTCTCTTAGGTGACAAATAAGTAAAAATAAACTCAGCAAAAATATACTGAAATAAGTAAAAATAAACCTCTGGGTTCAAACATAATCTCCCTCCACAAAACTAGTAAAATTCTGTTTGTAGTGTGAAAAAGCAATCATTCTTCCTTTTTTATTTTTTTCATCACCTAACCCAAAGAAAGTCAGGGTATCCAGAAAGTTCTTGCTATATGATTACAACAATTAGGCACATAGGTTCCTCTTATTTTCTGGAACTTCAAAAATGTAATTAATTTTAATATGATAAAGATTATTTAAAATTTCAAGCTCTTGGATAACATGGTGATTTTACTCCCTTCTTTTCACTTCTAATCCATTAATGCTTTATGCAGCTGTTCAAAACTGTGTTCCTCTAAATGTGATTATATGCATTTGAAAAATGACCATCATAGAAACAATTTACTTGGTATTTACTACTTGTGGTCATAATGGCAAATATCCTGCAAATGTTATCTGATCTGATCTTTATTTCTGCCCTAGCAATACAGGGAGTTCAACTGTCCCTATTTCCTGAAAAAAATCACAGATGAGGAACTTTCCTAGGGACATAGAATGGTGCAACTCAAGCTTCCTTGCCAGACCACACATCTCTGGCTCCAAAGCCAGTGAAATGCTGTCTGCTTTACTGTTCGTATAACAAAACTGAGAGTAAAGAAAACTTAATGTAGGGCTGGGAAGGTGGCTCAGTGGTAGAGCACTTGCCTTGCATGCCTGAGACCCTGGATTTGATTCCTCAGCACCACATAAGCAAAAAGAAAAAAAGCTGGAAGTGGTGCTGTGGCTCAAGTGGCAGAGTGCTAGACTTGAGCTGAAGAGCTGAGGAATAGCGCCCAGGCCCAGAGTTCAGGCCCCATGACCGGCCCCCCCCCCCAAAAAAAAAATGAAAAAAGAAAACAATGTGGTAACTGACAGGCCAAGTTCATCTTCCATCTACTGTTTCACATATCCATATTTGGGAGAGAAATGTCCATTCCTATGCAACAGCTTTCTCTAATGTCAGGATGGAAGAAAAACAAACAAAATCCAAACACAGATTAAAATGGCTATATCCTATTTCTATATTAGTCTCGCATGTGTCTGTACTATAGAAGCAGGCTGCTTCTCAACATGTGAGCTAGGAGCCATAGCAGCCACATAATTCTGTACATGACGCCCACCCCTAGTCAGAAGCAGGACTGAGAGCCCCACATCTTCTCTGGGGACTACTAACATGTTAAAAACAAGACAGTGAAGTGACTCTACTCAAATAGGGAGAAAACTAGGTCTGTACTAAACTAAGTGGTACTGTACTACATTACATCACAGAACGCCAACTGTATGCTCCTCTTTTCCTTAGAGGTTCGTCAGAATCCAAAGGAGTTTTTACAAGATTCCTGGTTTCTGAGCTGACCCACATTCTAGCCACCTATATCTCAAATAGAAGTACTGTTTATTCTCTAAGTAAGTCACTAACTCCTACAATGTATTCATCACATTCTTAATGGCATAATTAGCATGTATAGGTCCGTAGACGGATTTCTTCTAGAACTCCACTAGTTACAGCAGAGAGAAACAAATTTTGAACTTTCCAGACTTCTAATCAGCCCCCTGACAAAAAAGAAATAAAAAAAACAAACAAAAAAAAACTAAACAAAATCAAACTGAAGCCTCCTACCTATCACGAGGGTAAATATGACAATTGTATTAATTATGAAAACTACCCCATATTTAATCTTAACTGTCTACCTAGCTTTGTATAGAGAATTATAAACCTTTTGCTGGTGGGTGTGGGGGGGAAACAAAGACAAAAAAATCAACAGTTTTTATAGATTGCTTTAAACAGATACACAAAATAATATCTTCCCTTTGGGGGTTCATAAGAGCACCTACTTAAAAACTCTTTTCTGAGGCTTCCTGTCTGTCTCCAACTATCTCTCCACTCAGCTCTCTTCTTTTCTCAGTCACTTTACCTCTTTATTAGTTCCTCTTTCCCTTTCTAACCTAGCAGCTGAAGGGCATGGAAGCCCAGTCTGGGCAGTGGGTGAAGAACTAGCCCCACCTTCCACAGAGTTCTCTCCAGCCAGATTATTAAAAGGATGGAAGCCAGGAAAATGAAAAAGAAGGAAACCACATCATTCCTGCTATGGGCTTCTATGGCACAGGCAAGAGAACAGAGTGAGAAGCTGCAAGTATACATGTTGAACACAGAAGTTCAGACATGCCTGTTATAGCTAGTACCCAGTAGGATAGCCATGAATCAGTCCTTTAGCTCAGTGAAGCATTACGGAAGTAATAAGTATGACTATCTAACCTCAAGAATACAATGAAAACATTGTCAAAAATGTTGTTAATAAGCTAAAAAAATGTTTGAAAGATGCTAGAAACGGGGAAGTATTAAGCAAACATATTTATCATTCCGAACATACTCTCTAGGATTTTCAAACCACCACCAGATGTCACTATGGAAACTGATTTAAAATATGCATTCAAGTGAAATAACAACAATGAAGTGAAGGAGGGAAAAAAACGTATAATTTTTGAAGAGTCTTGACCAATCCATTTGAAAACAGACCTCATAGCAAAATTTCCTTCTCAAAGGACTTATTAACATTCATGTTTAAAATTCATGTATTTAAGTAAACTAGTATTGAGATGTCTTCCCACAGTCCAATTATTCATAATGCGTACGGTACAGAAGAACCAGGTACTCAAATCAATTATCAAAAGTTAAATAAAGGTTACTAAGAATTATTAATTCCTATTACCCACCATTGACAGCTAGTGCTGTTAAAATGTTGTCTTTAACTAGCCATAGCCAGCACTTTTCACCAACGGATCCAGGTGGAACAAAATGCTTTCAAACTAGTAATTTTTAAAATAAAAACAAAGTTGGAGCATTCACTCTCTCTGCCAAAAATAACGTAACTGACTCAAATTCCCATGGTCACTGAACACCTTTTCTTGCCACATTTTCCTATTCATTTAACAGACGTTAGACCCTAACAAGCCCCAATGCCAAAGCTTCAGACCAAACTTTATTTCTAATTCCTCAGCTACTCTACTTCAAAAACATTTGCAATTGCAATAACCCAGAAATACACACTTGCAAACCACAGTAATGTCTGGGCCTTCCTGACATGCCATACTATGAGGGAATGCTTGCCTACCATATATCAAGCCCTGGGTTCAGATCCCAGCAAGCCCCAACAATAACAAACCATTATATGGCTTTATATTACTGTCGGTTACCCCTGAGATAACTGAGGAGTCAGGGTCCTGCTATCCTCATCAAAAGCTCACCCCCATTGGCCTAAGTAATATTTAGTAGACTCCTCTTCTTAAAGGTCCGGCCACCTCCCAATAGTACCATACAACACAACATGGTGATCAAGCCTTTAACTCATGGGTCTGTGGCACAGCTACCCAAACCACAGCATTCTGGAACCCAGGCTTAGGAGAGCAATTGTATTATGAATTGCTTCATTAACTTAAAAATTTGTATCCATAAACTGCTTTTTTACATGACAATTCCTTTGTACAACTACTTAAAGATAATAAAACAAAAATTTTTAACACATACAAATGCAATGAACCAACAATGGTGATGAAGACAAAGATAGCATAATGTCATATGCATACACGGTACTCACGATGTTCTAGGCACTATTTTGAACAGGTCTTGATATGCAAACCATCAACCCTAAGGAACAGGGAATATGATCACCACTATTTCACAGACAAAGAAACTTGACCAGCATAAACAATTTGTCCAAAGTCACCCAACTCTTTACTGCTTGAAATGGAATTCAATCTCAGAAACTCTAGCTCTCCATAGTCAAGTCTCCAGCAAGCTTGTTACAGATAGGGAGCATAAGGGGTGAGTAGTCACAGCCTCTGAACTTCACTAGGGAATTTCTGTTATAAATGGAATGCAAAAATGTAGTAGCAAAATACAGAAAAGGTTTTCTGTCTGTGTTTTCTGTTTTCCCAATACTTGGGAATCTGGGAATGTAGAGCAAGCAATCCATAATTATGGGAGGAAAGGGATTTATTTAACATTTGAGGGTAGAGAAAAAAAAAAAGTGCACACTAACTATCCACAAGAATATCAATGGTATCCAAACTAAATGAAAACTAAAATCTGCCAAAAGTGTGTAAAATACTTCAACTCTGTTATGCTTGGAAGAAAGAAACTGTAAACCTTTGTCTTTCTCTCTCTCTAACACACACACACACACACACACACACACATATGTTCAGAGAAAGAAGGGTCTAGAATGTGCAAGATGATCAGAAGATAATGAAGAAAATAGACCCAAAGGACTATCTGAAACTACTGATTTTCTAGAACAATGAATTCAAAACTTGTACTTAAAAAATGCACAATAAAAAGTTAAATAAAATATAGATAACCAGTAGACCTTTAAAAGTGTTGCTAGCAGAACATTCTTACGTTTTCCCTCTATCTTAGATACATGATATACTGTCCTTAATAAAAAACAATTATTATTATATATACTAAAAGTATACAAAAATGTTGTTACAATGTACAGTTATAGAAAATAAATGGAACACATTTATATTTTATTTTTTTAATTTTTATATTAATTATTATTTATTATGTAATCTCACATAATTACCCATTTTTTGTTTTCATAGCACGAGCAGCTAAAATCTACTCATCTAAGTTCCTGATCCAATACAATTTTATGACCTATGGATCTTATATGGTACATTACGTCTCTGGGCTTGTTCATTCTATATATACATGCTGCACCAGGACAACATGGGAACCTATTCATTAATTTCCAGTTACCTGTGTTTCATTTAATCTGAGTGGATTCTAAACAATTTAGATTCTAATAGCTTCAACAATTATCATTAGAAAAGTATTTATATTTGAAATTTTGTTAGAAGTTTTAGGTCTAGAAAACTGTACAATGAGTCAGAAATTAACGTCTAATGATAAACTTTTAATATAGCAACTATTGATTTGTTTATTTAGGATACTATTTAGGATACTTTTAGTTGAGAAAGCTTTTTGCTTAGAAACTTACTAAAACATACATTAAGTTCATAAACTTATTTTAGGCATCACATGTCAAGCCCAGGGATTTTAGCTTTGCAGTCACTCCCGGGTCAACTCTACTAAATTACGTTTCCTACTTTCTCAGAAATCATTCCAAGTTCTAATTTCCATGTCAGAATCATTAATATTGTTAATGAGGGCTTTCATAGATAAGCTCTCTCTTTTTAAAGAGGATTGTTTCTGAGTAGTAAAAATTATCATCTAGCTGGCACTGCGGCACATGTCTATAATTCTACCAGCTCAGAAGGCTGAGATCTGAGGATCTTGTATTGAAGCCAGCCCAGATAGACAAATCTAAGAAATTCTTATCTTCAATTAACCAGTAAAAAGCCAGAAATAAAGGCATGTTTCAAGTGGTAGAACACCAGTCCTGAGTGAAAAAGCCAAGCAAAAACATGACGTCCTGAGTTCAAGTCTCATTTACCCCCCCCCCCAATACACACAAAAGTTAGCATCTGAACATTTAAAAATTAGGTGGAACTGAATACTTAAGACACCTCTGGAGGCATTAGAATATAAACAATATATTTTACCTCCTAGCAGCAATGTTTCTAGAAGTTTCTTTTTAAGTTTTAGAAGATGAACAATTTCAATGCTAAAACTTTTCTCACTTTTTGTTTATTGCACACTTGACAAATACTTTGCATACGCACATACTGTTCATTTAAAGTAATCTTTTTAAAAACTGGAAGGTCTTTCCCTATTTCTATATTTAGAAACCAACTGGGGACTGAAAAGATACTAAAGTTGCTTATTCATCATTATAATAGCAATGAATTTACCCATGAGTCACTTTACCAGTCAGTCATCTAAGCACTCTACCATCTAATACCTTGCTTAAACCTCCAAACTTAAGTGAGCTGTCTTAAGCCAGAACCCTAAGCCTGGCTGACTCACTCTCTAGGGCCCACACAGGAACCTTCAGGGTACTGCTCCCATGTAGGGCAGTAATGCCTCACATTTCTGCCCTGGCTTCTTCCCATAAACCTGGGTAGATTATCTTCAATCCATCATTGTTAATAGGGGGGTAAAAATGAACACATCAAGCCAAACAGACCAGTAATCTGCATGAAGCTCAAGAATCATGCAACTGAGTCCATTAGGATCAAAAAGGAAAAGCATTCAAAAAAGAATCCAACTCTGCTCTATATTAAGAACATTACTGTATTTATCTTATCCTCTACTTTTGAGGCAGACTAAATTTATCCAATGTGAAATGTAAGGCATTATATTAAATAAACTGTGTATCAATGTTTTGAAAACATCAGAACTAATTTATGCATACAGCTATTAGTAACTTTCAAATGCTGACTGACAGATGTCAGATCCAAAGTTTGAAATTCTAAAATCATCTCTCAAGTTTTGTGGCAGATCAAAACTGATGTCTTAAGAGAAAACTCTCTCTGAAAAAATTTCCAATCATTTATTTTATTGTACTGTCAACATAGGTGTAACAGGCCCTTGAAAACTGTACTCTATACCTTCTTTATCAACAAGTATTGAATGTTAGTTGATAGTACTTGGTTCTTACTAGAAATAAACTGAAATCTAACATTGCTGACTTACACGTTTTAATTTGTTCAACAAAACACAATTTCCTACTACATGCCATGTAGTATAAAGTTCTCAGGAAAAACACTGGATTTTGTGAAGACAAGTAAGTGTTAATTTATTCAGAACCAGGAGAAAAGAAAGTGACATTTGTCAGAAAAGGACAATGCAGTATTTTACCAAGTAGGTACATTAACAGTAATCTTCCATTTAGTTATAAATAAGTCTTATACAACGACCAACTAAGTCCTTTCTGAGGTTTCAAGTTGCTAACTAAATTTCATAATATACCACGTATAATGTATAAATGATAACATAATGGTGGGTTACAAGAATGAATTTTATTTTCTTCTCTGTTAATATTTTTCTAATTTTTCATAAAATCTGCATACTAAGTTATACTAAAACATTTGAAAAGCAGTATTTATGAAAGGGTAACTCAAAGTGTTATCAATAGCACTTAAGACACTTCAGAAATATAAAAATGACCTTTAGAAGTTGCAAGTGCCTTAGAAGTTTTCCTAAGCTGAGCAACTGCTTAAATCATTTGTAGTGCAAAGTATGTTCAAAGATGAAGACAAGGCACCATTCAGTGATGGAAATGTCAGTTAAAGCAGCTGAGCCCGGTGCCAACCTCCCTAAGCACTCCCTTGCTAAGAAGGAATGGAATGAGCTTCCTCCTGCTGCCCCCAAGTACTATCTGGGGCACTGCATGTGCGAAGGACACAGTCATTTCCAGAGCTCTAAAATGCATGAGTCTGGTCTAGGAGCAGGCTTGCCTTTATGCTAGGAAAAAGAAATGCAGAAAAATGTGAACTTCTCTTAACCTAAAACCTCAGATCTCCATGTATTACAGTTATACAAAATGGAAGGTGTGTTTTGTTTTTTGTTTCTGGTTTTTGTTGGTCGTGGAGCCTGAACTCTGGGCCTGGGCGCTGCATTTCAGCTCTTCAGCTCAGGGCTAGCGCTCCACCACTTGAGCCACAGCACCGTTTCCTGGCTTTTTCTGCTTATGTGGTGCTGAGGAATCAAACCCAGGGCCTCATGCATGCAAGGCAAGCACTCTACTGCTGAGCCACTTCCCAGCCTGGAAGGTGTGTTTTATATGAACTAAAAAACTGAAGCAAATTGAAACAATCTTATTCACTTTTTGGCTCCTATATAATGGACTTGTAAAAACAAACCTTTCTTATTAGCTCCAAGTGTCATTTTCCATTTCTTTGATTTTCAATAAATAAATAACCTTGTTTTAAAAATATTCTACTGTAACCACGGAGTAATATTTAAATTTTAACAAAGTATATTTTATATATTGAAAAGAAATGGTTCACAGGCAACACTCATTCACCTACTTTTAATGTCCAATTTACTGACAGATTCCAAATCTGCAAGAAGTGAGGAGCTTAATTCAAGTGAAGCTACCCCTAGTTATAAATTATTTTGTGGACACTGATAACTTAGCAGAACTTTGGGTATCACTTTTTATGCTAACACACAAATAGCTCTAGATTATGATCTAGATGCATTTTCAGATTTGATGATATAAACTTTATTAACATTTGACAAACGAGGGGCTGATGGCTCATGCTTGTAATCCTAGCTACTCAGGAGGCTAAGATCTAAGGTTCAAGGTTCAAAACATGGACTCTTATCTCCAAAAAACTACCAGAAAACTGGAAGTGTCATTGTGGTTCAAAGTGGTAGAATGCTACCCTTGAGCAAAAAGAGCTCAGGGACAGAGCCAAGGCCTTGAGTTTAAGCCCCTCAACCGACAAAAAAAACCAAAAAACAAAAGAATCTTGACAAATCAGAATAGCAATCTGCAAATACATATGTTCATTTATTTATTTGTTTTCTAACCTCTTCCCTTCTTATGGAGTGTAACATATCTGTATAATGAATGATTTTGAAGTTTATAAATTATTTTGAAATCACAAGAGAGAGCCTACCCAAAGGAGAGCAGATCTTAACATTAAAAAGTAAACAAGAGGGGCTGGGAAGGTGGCTCAGTGGTACAGTGCTTGCCTTGCATGCATGAGGCCCTGGGTTTGATTCCTCAGCACCACATAAGCAAAAAGAAAAAAGCCAGAAGTGGCGCTGTGGCTCAAGTGGTAAAGCACTAGCCTTGAGCTGAAGAGCTGAGGGACAGCGCCCAGGCCCTGAGTTCAGGCCCGATGACCGAACCCAAAAAAAAAAAAAAAAAAGGAAATAAGAATAGTCAGTACACACTCTCACGTCCAACAATGCCAGCCAAGATTTCTCAGTAGTAACTATGGTCCACAGACATAAAGTATCTAATCTCCATTATTTTAAGCAAATAGGAAACAAATCTCATGGCGTACAGTAGACCCTTGGCATCTGTATTGTCAGAAGACCACTGCTAAGGAAAACCTCGACTGTTCAGGAGGCCCAGGGCTCAGTGCCATAGTGGGGCTGCCAGTGTAACAGTGTCCAGCTTCCACTAGATATGCCACCTGTCAACAAATCTCAGATTTTCACTTTACCACTTAAACTGAACACATGTTATTTTGAGGGTAGCATTGGCTTTTGGGGAGGCATACCAAGTTTTCACAAAATTAAGGGTTGGGAAAATGCAGTTCACAGGATGACTTTTAACACAATTGTCAATAACTGGCCTGGCTGAGAGCCTCTCCTCATTAACTGACCTGCACAATGTACACAGGAATTTAAAATGTGGGATTGTCTATGCTTTTATTTATTATTAATTTTGACCCCACTTGGAAATAAAAACATGTAACAAATGTACAAATAAGGCAGGCTTAACTATAATACATATATGAAAGTAATCATGAAGTATGAATATGATTGCATTTATAATGGTTGACAGCATCACCATAAATATAATTCCATTGTGTTCCACCATTTCTGTAACCTTCCTCTCCAATCCACACCGTTTCCCATGGCTCTCTAGAAGGAAATGTCAACGGACACACGTGCCAAAACAACTTGACAAAGGCACATGTAGGCACTTGACCTATGTGTGGGAACACTGCTTTCAACTCCAGGATGGGACCTAAAACACAGCCTTTGGCTATCTTAAGAGACTAAGCAGGCTGGAGGAGGAGAAGAAAACAAGAAGAGAGCAGTACGAGAATCAGAAAGTTAAACCCTCTTGTTTTATAGTGGAGGAGGTAAAAATCTACATGGTAAATGAGTGGTTATTAGAATTCAGAGTTTAAATGAAAGAAGAATTCAAATACCCTGAAATCTCATCATACTTATGTTCCAAGTGTGGCACAAGGAGAGAAGGGCCTACTGAACTAACTCAAATTCCAGCAGGCGTGAAATATGACATTTCCGATTTCTGAGGGCAATGACTGATAATGGGGATGAACAAGGTTCGGTGATGCAATCTCAAAGTGAATGGTATAACAACCCTAAAAAGTACTGCAGGCTGGACCTTACCATTGGTAACAACTGACTACTCACTCATTCCGGTCACATTTTCCAATTCCAAGTAAGAATAGATTTCAACTGACAGTGTAAAGAATGTGCTAAATGTGTACAGTACACACCAATACTGCTAAAGTAAGTTAATAAACATGATCCTGACCTTCAATAGAGCACAGAGCTGTTTCGCAAGGCATGATGAAGTCTCACTTCAAATGTAAGTGAGAATCCAAACTGGGAAATCAAATTAGAAATGTCTTGAGCACAAAGAGAACATGAGGTCAGCTTTACCTCCAGCAGTGTCTCTCCATTTATTTTCATCAAACTTAGTCACAACTCCTATTTACATATTTATTTTTAGAAATTCAAGTTAGTACTAATCAAATTCAATAGAAGTCATTTCTAGAGTATAAATCTGTATTTATAGCTGTATAATGCCTAATCCTTCATTACCACCTGCACTAAGATCTTGGTACCAAAAAAGGAGATAAAGAACACTAGAATTCTCCTTCATTCGGAACTGGAAAGGAAACAGGTTCCTGCACAAATGCAGGAATATGACTCACACAAATATGATTCCTAAAAATTTCTTCAAAGTAGTATTAACTTATCTTTTGAATTTCTAAAAACTGTAAATGTTTCTAGTATGGTTTCTTATGAGCTCAATACATAAAGACAAACTTTTTAGATTAAAAGAAAAACCAAGGGCTGGGAAGGTGGCTCAGTGGTAGAGCGTTTGCCTTGCATGCATGAGGCCCTGGGTTCGATTCCTTAGCACCACATAAGCAAAAAGGAAAAAGCCAGAAGTGGTGCTGTGGCTCAAGTGGTAGAGCACTAGCCTTGAGCTGAAGAGCTGAGGGACAGCGCCCAGGCCCAGAGTTCAGGCCCCACGACTGACCAAAAAAAAGAAAAGAAAAGAAAAACCATTTCTGAGAAACTAACTTGCTTTTAACAATCTTTTTTTCCTCAAGTAGTTGAAAAAGGAATCTTACTTCAAGTGTTTATATATCCAGGAGAAAGTCTATTGCCCAAGAGGAAAACTGGAAAACACACCATCAACACTGAAAAGAGAGACAAGATAGAGTTGCATTTCTCTTCTCCTCTATCTATGGTGATGACAGGAATTTAGGAGGCCCAGAAGAAGTTTGGATATAGGATTAAAGCTAGCAATGGGACTTTGGGGACAGCAGGAAAGACCTGCAACAAGGAAAGAAAGGACTATCTGTCAGGAAGCAAGGAGTAGAGAAGATGCTAGTCCCACCCCCTGGAAAGGTAAGGCTAGTCACAGAAGGACCTGGATACAAGCAAGCACTACCCACAGCCAGGTATTCTACCACTCATTTGAAGTCACATCCAGTGCACAGATCACAGCTCCTGGGCCTATCTCACACAACTTCCAGCCATACATGCTCATTTGCACTGTGCTACTATTCCCTCTGGTCAGAAACGGCCTTCAAATGATTGCTTTTGCATTCAAGTCCCAGCTCATTGTTCCTCCCTTGAAGTCCTTCCCAACCAGCCAACCTAAAAGGGGCCACATACCTCTATTTAAAAAATAAATAAATAAAAGACACTACTATTACTTTACTCTATTTACTTTCTCCAGCTTCTAGGCTGTATATCTGTGTGTGAAAGAGATGGAAAAAGAGAGAGAGATGCTACGTATGTGTCAGAGACGAAGAGAATTTTATCTACCTGCTCATTAGCTGTCTAGTCTCTCCAGAAAGCAAGCTTCCTGATGAAATCCTCAACACCCCGAACAGGTTCAGGCAGAGGAGGCCAGCAATAAACACTAATTATCCAGTGAATGAAAGCATGAAGGAACTCTTCACCAAGCCTTCTTTCATCCTCTGAAACTCTGCCTCTGAAATTCTTCCAATCCTTCATTTTCAAAGGTCTATAGCGATTTCCCTACTGTCCCCATCTTTCAAGGACTCACAGATGAACTGCAGAAGCACAGTCCTAGAAGCACTCACACTTCCTCTCCTCTTCTCCCTCCCCTCCCAATGTCATTCTATCCTGGGCATCTTCCAGGGACTGAAGCTAGCCCAGCTGGTCCTTCTCCTGATCATTGGAGTAGTCCTACTGTGTTTCAGACATTATTACTTTTAATCTGAAAATGCTTAAACCCTCTCTGTAACAAGACTCCAAATCCTGAAAAAGATGAAAAGGGGGAGGGAGTATTTAAATCACAAAATGCTGCATACAAACTTAATAAAGCTGAGTTTCCCATGATTTTCCATAGTTATGGAACAATATAGCTACTTTGTTAATCCCACCGAGCCAATATATACAAGCATAACATAATTCACTTATGCAAATAATTGAACAAGCAAATTAATAGCTTAGATAGAACTATAAATACATGCTTACCTCCTTAAGGAAATAAACCAGAATTTGTTATTATGCTCACTGCGTTACACAATGTATTAACTCTGTATAAAAAAACCTTATTACATAGAATTCTCACCTCCCCACTCAATTAGTTCTTTATGAAATGTGTATTTGGTAATAATAACCTACTGTCTTTTTTTTTTTTTAGCTTTAAAACCCAGACTGAACCTCTGCTCTAATTATAATTATATCCAGTCCGCCCTTCTCTGTGCACAGGACATATTTATGAGTGCTTGCAGTTGGCCACCATGGTTTAAAAGGGCCAGGGCTGTAGCTTTGAGAGGGAGAAAGTACGCTTGTAAATTCCCCATTGGCTCCCACACTAGAATCACTAGCTACTGTTAATTGTATTTCCTCCCTAGCAAAATGTGCCTGCCTTCCACACCTGAACATTCCACAGCTCAACAGTGGAACTGAAACTAGGCTTATTTTCAAGAAGCTTTAAAGAATGACCCAGTGTTTCCAAAGCAATCAACATTCCTCCTACAAGTGAATGACCATATGTGCATCATTCATTAACTGGGGACACCAGTATTAACAACAGCACAATGGGACACTTTCCAGGAAATAATGTGAATGGGGTAACCAAATTCATCTAAAATTTAACAAAATTAAAAAAGTGACCTCAGTAAGGCAACAATAAACAAAATATGGTTTTCACTTAATGTTTGTGTTTAGTTTTGACTGGACTAGTGAATTTCTTATCACATTAGCAATTCTTTTTATGACCAAAAATCAAGTCATGAATTCAGATATGATGAAGGTACATCCCATTTGTGTATGGAACACTAAATTTAAAAGAAAAAAAAAGAGTGATCCTTCTCGTAGAAAAGAGCCAAACTAATATAAGTTACCTAAGAAGGGATTCCTCTAACCTGGCATTATTTTGATGTGCCTCACTTTCCTACATTGAAAGGGCATTTCAAGGGCATTATACCCAGATCAAGCAAAGCTTTCCAGAAAGGCAAAGGAAGCTCACCTCAGAGAGAAGGGAGACAAGCTGTCAATTTATAAATGAATAAGTTACAATGAAGCCTTTGTCTATGTCCTTAAAGAAAATTTAAAATCAATGATCGTGTATGGAACGATATAAGAGACTATTATGTAACTACTACTGTGGAAAGAGCATTCAGCCAAATTCCTCCATTTCTTTAAGTAAGAACATAAGATATATGAAGGGCCAAAAATTCCTATTTCAGAATTTTTTAAATCCCCCTTAAGATTTTCTTAAAACCACAGATTTTATAATCAGTCAATGCAGCCTGGGACTGCTTTCCATATATGAGGTTATGTAATTAAAACCTAACTAACTGATGTCTGTACAGTTGACATGTATTTGGTAAAAGACAGTAAACCCTTTCTATTAACTTCCACCAGAATCTTTTCCCTTTCAACGTAGGTAAGAACTGTCATTCTCTCTACTGAAAGAGAAAATATTAACAGATCTTGAACCCTCAATTCTAGCTGGTATGTCCCACCCAAAACAAAAAGAAGATTTTCTTATGCACTTGCAGGAAGACCAATTTCTAAGCATTCAGGATGTGGGAATCAGATATAAAGAAACCAATTTTCCCTTGTTAAATTCTGATTGCAATGCTGCAAAATTAATTCATTAACATCACATTCTTACTCTTCGACTCTCTGAGTCACTTAGGACTATCACAAAAGCCGAACTCAAAGTATCTATGGGAAGTAGGCATTCAGAAATAAATCCCTGAAGAGCTATAATCAACCAACTGTCACATAAAACAGACAACCACTGTCTGGTTTAGAAAAATAATGATTTTTTTTTTTTTTTTTACTTCCAGATGATTAAAGATGCACCCATTCAGTAAGATTGCCTTAGATTGGGTCCCCCATGGAGCGAGAAAACAGAAAAATCTGTGGACCATAATTATGTGTGAATTTTCTTCTCCACTCTAATTCTGAAAAAAAGCCTGTGGGATCTTTTCTTCCCTACATACTTCCTCCCACCGTTAACATTTTATTGGTAAATTAGACTCTACAATACAAGTTTTACTGGTTACCAGAATTATATAGAAGTACAACCTGAAGCTAAGGAAGAATAAAAACTCGGTGAATTTTTGAATGAGCGTTCTTTTTCCGAAGGCTCACTGAAGTCTGTAGAGTAGCTTCATTAACATCTGGGTTTCATTTGTTCCAATGTAACATTTCTGCCTCAATTACAAATATCATGTTAATACTAACTTCTTGAACCTACTGCCTAAATATCCAATGTTCAACTCTTTTTTTTTTTATTGCTATGTTCTTTGGGATTTCTTCAGCAATGGTTCTTTACAATTATATTTTGAACAGAATCCCGAGTCTTTTATATGTTTCATATAAAAGCCAAGAAATTGCTTGTTGTCTGAAAACAAATCTAATCACTAGTTCTCAAATCCTAGAACAAAGATAATCTGTTTGGATTCCATCACTGTTATCATAGAGTATATATGAACTTCAGACATAAGAAAATAAATTAATTTACAAGACCACTTAGGGAAGAAAGGGAGAAGGTTCATTCTTGGTTTTCAAAGTCACTTAAAAAAAAAAAAATCAAAAAGCCTCATAGTAGCTAAATCTCAAAATGCACCCTAAATGTGATTTTATAGTTTAAGTAGTATCTAACCAAAAGAAAGAAAAAGTCAAAGTCAAAGCTTTTTCCCACACATAACCTGTAAAATCTGGCACATGAGAAACACTACCTTTTAAAAAAGAATAACAAATTAATGCAAAATAATAAGCCTTAAGATACCACTAGGACAAAAATCCGAAAAAGGAAAGTTAAAGTACTGTCCCAAAGGTTTGTAAAAAAACAGATTATTCACTCGGAACCACAGCCACAAAGTGAACAATCACTTTTTTAATTGTAAGTTTCCCGAGGAAATAATTTTCATTTAACAAAACTGCCAACATTTTGCCTTTATTTTTAAACTTAAGCAGTCAGTGGCAGTAAAATGAAGAGAAATAAGCAAATGTTCATGGGATCTTCATTTCTGAAAGTCATTTCAGATTCAGAAATGCAGCATTTTTTATTTTGAGCGTTAAAAAATTATGCCCAGTAATCTCACTTCCTGCTATTTAATGTAGGAAGTGTTTTGTCCAAAACACATGTTATACCTACTATAGGTTATCTTTATTATGGTGCAACCAAATTGAGCATACTTACCAATCAGAAAAGGCTGTCCATATATATGTGTATATATATGTGTATATATATATGTATATATGTGTATATATATATGTATATGTATATATATATGTATATATGTGTATATATATATGTATATGTATATATATACATATATATATATACATACATGTATATATATACATATATATACATATACATATATATACACATATATATATGAAAAACAGACAAATAATGTTTGAATTCTATTTTGTTTAAAGTCAGTCCAGGTGTGGGGGATACATATATGCATGTGTCTGTATAGGCATTAGGAAAAACATCATCACCGCTCTCAAAAGTCCATTTTAAAGTTTTGTAACAGTCTACATTTTCCCAGACTTCTACAATAACTATTTACTATATCTTTCTTTTCTTTTTAATAAGGGTCATTTAAAAAAAAAAAAACCAGGGTAACTCTTTGCTAATTTTGTTCCAGTGTCATGGAAAGTCAACTCTTCAAGAAAAGAAATCAGCACTATGCAATCATTTTCTAACTCCCCTTTCAAAGACCTTCATAAGGACTTCTAAAGCTACACAGATGCCCCAGCAGGAAATTTATTTGCAATTCAACAGATGCACCTACAGAGATAAGGCAAGATGTACCCTCAGTGGTGGTGGTAATAATTTCCTTTTATTATTCTTTTGCTCCCAAAAGCTTTTCAACTCAAAGAGAGCCTGTAGAAGTTAATAGGTCCCTAATATCTACTCTGGGGCCTGAACTGATCCTGCTTCAGAAGGTAATAGTTAAGACCCCAAGTAGCCTTTCACACGGGCTTTAGCAAATCCCCTGTGGTGAGATGGCCCCAGGCAGCTCTGTTTTTAGCAGACCAGGCACTGACCTAATCAATAGGGTACCAAGCAAGACAATCCCCACATTCACCAGCCCTGACCAAATGAAGAGGAAAGGAGTTGGGGCTTTATGGAGGAAAGCTTTTTACCTGTCACAGTGATGGTTTTGCTCAGCGGGAGCTTTAGGAAAAAAAGAAAAAAAGTTCTGCTGTTCCAGCAGATTTCCTGGTCAGCAGCCAGCACAAAATAAACTTATTTACTTAAGTTTCATTCACAACTTTGGATGGGAAATTGCTGAAGCCTGAGAAGGACAAGGTAAGATGCACGCCAACCTAGCGTAGCTGGGCCAATATGGCATGGCAGGAGCTTTTGATTCTCCCTCTTCACTGAAATACAATGACATCCTAGAATCAGGACAAGAAGACATACAGCAGAAAAGTCATCCTAGCCTATGAATCCCAAAATTCCCATAGAAAATTCTATAAGCCTGAAAATGGTAGCCTTTGGAACTTGTTAAACAGACGACTGAAACTTCAAAGATCAGGTTTGCAAAATAGCAACTGCTTTCCATGAACACCTCTTATTTCCAAAGAGAACTACAAAATCTGCACATTTTAAGTTAATTACACAAGGTAAGAATTCGAGAAGCATAAAGGACCTTGCTAGCTAATTATTTAAGGTTTCCATTTGGCTTCAGAATGGTGAATGTGAGCTAAATAAATCTTTGGAAAATTGCTCTGTAAAGGATTGTTTTTAAGCCATCATATACTCTCATATAAGGAAGACTTATATCTCAGAAGTCAAATCCATTTAGAATTATGCTACCAACCCCAGATATGCCCAAAGAGCCATTAGGAGCAACTTCAATGCAGTCACAGACGTTTATCCTGAGAAATCAGCTGATTTCCTCAGAATTTTTTAAAGCTATCACTGGACAATTTTTAATTGAAAATAACATTCAGGTTTGAAACTAACTGCTGGGATGTTTTCTTACATCCATTAACTCAGAACAAGAAAGTGCAAGTCAAATAATTACAAAATGTGTTTCTATCTAGCTTTGATATGAGCTTAACATCCCAAGAATTACTTCACTGCAGTATTTTTAAAGCTATGCCAGAATCCAAGCCATCAGCATCTTTAACAAAGAAATTTTCTTAAAACACCAGCACAATGGGCTTTTAATTTCCTTACCGAATGTCATCAGAACCAGGATATCTGGCAACCATCCAAAGCTACAGTACACACCACATGCAGAACTTAACTCTTTCTATCTCCTCTCCACAAGGGTGTGCTAACCAATCATAGAAGATCAGAGCTGAAGACAATGACTAGTCTGACTGGGTCTTTAGTTGTTGGTAAGCCATCTCAATATCCACAGGGAAAATTACAATGGTATGTAACTATCTTTTAACGAAATGTTAGAATTTTTCCATACCCTTAGAATCCCCCACTACCCAACAAATGAAGAGTAGTTTTCCTCACCACCATTTTATTTTAGCAAATTTGAGCAGCCACTTCCTATTAAGATGCAGTGTCTTTTCAATTATAGGTCCCATGAAACATTAGTTCCTGCAATGCATCATCCATCAGTAGTAAGCTGGATACTATATAGTGCATGCACATATTTCTAGGTATTCAGGAAACTGGCAAAAAGGATAGCAGGAGCCCAGAAGTTTGAGACTAACCTGGGAAATATAGCAAGACACAGGCTCTAAAATCTAAATAAAACAAAGCAACAATGACAACAATTTATTCAAAGCTGTATTTCTCCAAAAAGAATTTTTTTAGAATATAGAAATATAGAAAATATAGAAAGAAATCAGTATCAGTATCTGAATATTTCTACTTTTTAGAATGCTATGACTTCAAGACAGATGAGACAGCAAAAACAAAAACCAAATCACCTCCCTTACCTCAAAAGAACCCGGCAGAAATTATTTTCAGATTATAACTAACCTCAATGAAAGACTTCATCACAGACTTAGCTGGAGGTCAAATATTTTGTGAATGCTATTCTTCTAAGTAATCTATTACTCAAATTTAACCTGAAAAATAACTGGCAAAATAGACACACATAAACCTGTTCCATGG
Organism: Dipodomys spectabilis; assembly: GCF_019054845.1. Taxonomy (NCBI): domain Eukaryota; kingdom Metazoa; phylum Chordata; class Mammalia; order Rodentia; family Heteromyidae; genus Dipodomys; species Dipodomys spectabilis. Next base: position 15,596,341 of record NW_024870686.1, on the reverse strand, counting down.
TAAGTGGGAATTTGAAATGGAACTACTCCAACTTGAAATTTTTGTAAGTATTTTTTAAAAATGTAAAAGATACCATATGAAAAAAAGAATCTGAGTATTGCCTTATTTACTTATTTGGATACTAATGAAATTTTACTTTTGGTATATTGGATTTAATTAATATGATTAAAACTAATTTCTCTTATTTTTTGTTATTGTGGCTCCTGGAATATTGCAAATGACATTTGTGTTCAGAACTATTGAGCAGTGTAGTACTAACCAATTAAAAATGTTAATATAATAAAAATGTTAATATAAATTATACAAGCCAGTTAACTTTTTTCCTATGGACACTGGAAAATAGAGATAAAGTTTTGGAAAGTTTCTAATAATTCAGTGTATGTTCTATTGAGTCACAGATTATTGAGTTATTAAGTTGTCTTAAATTTTTCTGTAAGTTTTGTCTTAAGTTTTTAAGTTTCTTTTCAATTACATGTCCCATGAAAAATGCTAGATTACCTATAAAGACTATCCTGTAATACCAGAGGAAGGAATTTAAGACTATTGTTCTCTTTGTTTTTATGTCCTCATGTATCACATTATATATATCTCCAAGGCTAACTACATATAAAAATATGAAATTTAAAGTCAGCACCTCTAAATTAGGCTTCTAATGAAGTCTGTCAACTAAATTGCTACAGAAACTTAATCTGATTCTACAAAACAATGTTAGAAGCAGTATCATTCATTTTGATATATAATGACTGCTGAGCTTTTCTCCAAGCAATAAGCAAGGAATAAACACTCAGACTTTACTTACTATTTTTTTTTAATCCCTGATGATGATTGTTTTCTACTCAGTTGTTTTTCCTCATCTCTTTAAAGAGAAGAATAACAACAGGGTTCAATTACTTTTCTAATACACTATTCAAGAGGGCTCTAAGTTTCCCTTGACTCGCCAATCTATTAAAAAAAAATACCCAGTCCTAAAATATCCAGACAGAAAACAATGAATCAGTAGTTACAAACTTCCATTGAAAATTCCGAGAGTTCTGTTGGAACATATCACAGAGCACTTACCCATTGACTCAGCTGCAAACATGTTCCCTGATAATCCTAACAGAAGCTCAATTTTGTATAATGGCAACATGTATTACACTACATATTCAAGTTTTTTTTTACACATTTCCGTTTAAGCTGAAACTTAAGCCAAAACACGAATTCCACTAGCTTAAATGGAAATGTATTAAAAATAACTTGAACCCAGACATTCGTGGCTCATGTCTGTAATCCGAGCTACAGAAAAGGCTGAGACCTTGAGAACGATGGTTTGTAGTCAGCCTGACCCGTCCTCAAGATTGTACCTTAAATTAATTAACCATCAAAATGACAGACTACAGGCAGGGCTCTGATCCAGCAAGCACAGGCGCCAGGTCCTGAGTTCCAGCTCCAGAATTGGCAAAACAAACAAAAAACTTGAAATGCATTTTAATGCCATCATGTGGTTTTATGATATTTTGAAAGCCTGAAGTTATGTAAGGGAGAAAGATTTTAAGATATCATAGCTATTTTTACCAATTTCAAAAGCCTTTCACTTACACACACTCAACATCCAAAAAAGAATATTCTCCAAAGGGAAAAAAGATCAAAGAGCCAATGGCACTATGCTATCAGATCATTCCTATAAAAGGGGAGGCGATCAAGTAGGACTCGAATCCAGAGGCTAACCTCAAAAGAACGTGCTGCTTCTTTTCTGTGAGAGTGGTGGGGCTCTTCCTGAGGAACAAGCCTGGAACAGGCTGCTGCTGGATGATGACAGACAGGACCTCCTACACCCCTGCCCTTAGGCAACATCCAGCCAACTCCAGACACAGAGCCACCAAGCTGAATAGCAACTGACCTAACCATGGGAAAACCCAGCAGAAACCAGCAAAGGAAGCATGTGGCTGATCCAGCCCTAACTGCTCAGGGCAATACCTTGTCTTCTATAAATGATGGTATTTTGAAGCTAGTAAGTTTCAGGGCAGTCTGTTTCCCAAGTATGGGAATGATAAAGTTCCTTGTGACAATGAACGTTTTAATTTAGTTTTAGATTTGCCAACATTTATTCCCCTTAAATTTTCTGACCTCTGTTCCAAACTAACTTCATCTAGCAGGAATCTCTATTTCTTTTTTTTTTTTTTGGGGGGGGGGGTTGGGGGGAGGGCCTGAACTCTGGGCCTGGGTGCTGTCTCTCAGCTCTTCAGCTCAAGGCTAGCGCTCTACCACTTGAGCCACAGCGCCACTTCCAGCTTTTTCTGCTTATGTGGTGCTGAGGAATCGAACCCAGGGGCTCATGCATGCAAGGCAAGCACTCTACCACTGAGCCACCTTCCTAGCCCTGGAATTTCTATTTCTTATAACACAGTTTCTCTCAAACCCTAAATCTGTCTCTTCTAATCTGATTTCAATACTGACATAGAAAACAACTTCCCAAGTTCTTCTGTTCTTACTTCAGTCTTCCTAGGGAATAACTAGCTCTTTTCCTTTCTCCTTCATAAAAGTTTGTAATCAGCCTGTAAGCAGCAAGACAAGAAGACAAAGAGCAAATGAGTTTCTAAAATGTTTATGTGTACTTAACAAAAATAAAGAAAGAGAGAGAGAGAGAGAGAGAGTGTGTGTGTGTGTGTGTGTGTGTGTATATGATTCTCCTGAATTTCCTCTCATTGTTAAATCAGACTTCAAAGGAAAAGGAAAGCTAGGTTCTAAAAGTCACCAAGCCAGTATTCCTAACTACTCAGGAGGCTGAGATGTGAGGATTATGATTCAAAGCTAATCAGGGCTATAAAGTCCATGGGACTCCCTTTCCAATTAACCTGCAAAAAGAGCCGGACTAAGAGACATAGTTCAAGTGGTAGAGTACCAGCCATGATCAAAAAAGGAGAGCATTTGCTTGTAAAGTCTCCAGCATCTTTCAATAGAAATAACCAGTAACTTTAAAACATACAACAAATGTCCTTTTTTAAAAAAGGACCTATTGTGGATACTCAATTTAATCCAGGAAAGTTTCAAAAAATGCTGTCAACTCCAGAAATAATTATTTTATTAAGTTATTTCCTGTGCCAGTATTGGGACATCAACTCAGGGCCTGGGTGCTATCCTTTAGTTTTTTTTAGTCAAGGCAGGTATATTACCACTAGAGCAACACTTCCACTTCCAGCTTTTTACTGATTAACTAGAGATAAGAGTCTCATGGACTTTTCTGCCTGGGCTAGCTTTGAATTGTGACCTTTAGATCTCAGCTCTTGAGTAGCTAGGATTTACAGGTGTGAGACACCAGCATCTGCCCAGAAGTATTTTAAATTTTAACAAATTAAACAGTAATTGATAATCAAGCAAGTAAAAGTAATCTCAACTAATATGAGTGTGATGAGGCGGAGACTTCGTCAAATGACACAAGATAGAGAAGGTACTGATCTTTTTACATGGAAAGCACAAGAAATACCTTTCAGTCCAGAAAGATAAGGCACTGCATATACTACTTAGGATTCCTAATGCTATGCTTTGGTACTGGCTCTGAAAAAAAGAAGTTGTTTCTAGAAAAGGAAAATCTAAAAAAAAAAAAAAAGGAAGAAGAAGAAGAAGAGAAGCAGCAGCAGCAGAAGAAGAAGAAGAAAAGAAATACATTGTTACTGGACCATTGTTGATGTTCTAATTCTTGTTATTTTGGAACAGCTGCAAACGAAGGTGGTTTATGTGGAAGAGGAGTTGCAGAGGATCATACAAAACTACAGGACAAATGTTAAAGGTCTTTCCTCATCATAGCTATTTAGTAAGTGCTTCCTTTTAATATTTTACCATAATTGATTTCAATTTCAAGTTATTACGCACTGAACTAGTACTTTCTGGTCACCTCTCTGCTAGGCAATGCACACAGAAAGGAGTTTCTGCCCTCCTGACTCCAATCTTCTAGAAGTAAAAGAGAAAAGCAGGTCCCTTTCTTTGAGAGCACCCTCTCTAAGAGTGCACCTCTGCCTTTCTGCTTGCCTGCTTACCTGTTTGCCTACTTCCTTCACTCAATAAAGCTCTGCCAAGTTTTCTTACCAAAAAAAAAAAAAAAAACCAACAGAAGGCAAAAGCAGATTTTGTAAATTTGTTAAAATAATTCTTAGTATAAACGTTATGTAGAACATGCAATGTAAAAAAACCATTAGCTGTAAGTTATATCACTTTACATTCTGCAGATGTGGAGCTTAGGTGGGCTTTTCTGACAACATTCAGCTAATTAACACCAACCATGGATTCCCTTCACACCCAGGCTTTACCTATATGAAGTTATCACAATCCTGAGATGAAACCCTTTCTTTTAAAAAGTGTTTTCACAGCCTTCAAAAGCAGATTCCCACTAGGTCCCTTCAAAGAACAAACTAACTTGGCATTTACATGACAAACTTACCTATTTTCTTCGCTTAAATACATAAATACTTTCAAACTGAGCAACAAATCCAAAAAAGAAAGCACATCAGATGACATGCTGGATTTATCAACAGATGACCACCACTGAGTATTTACTAAATACAAACTATGTCCCAGGCACTGGGAGGAGGGAAATGTCTGCCACAGCCTAATGTCAAGTATCTTCTAGGCAAGGAAGGCAAGGGAAGACACTGACAGCTTCCAGGCAGAGGCACAGATCTATAATTGAGGACAATCGAAGCAAAGAATAAGACTGTCTCACAACAGGAATAACATCAATAATAACAGAATTAAAAGCAAAACTGCACTGAAAGAACAGATTTTGGAAAATATTTTAACTACGAATTTAGGGAAGAGTTCTTTTTCCATGGAGGTTAACAGGCAAACTTCAAACTGCTGAGGAGAGACTAAAACTACCAAACATTGGGAAGCCACAGATCAGAATGTCTGCCCTCTTTCCTAAGTCCTCTCTGCCTCCTCTTCTGAGCCTAAGGTTCCCCTTGTAATAGAATAAGCTTTAGTTGTTCACTTTTTTCTTTAGTGCTGAATAAAGGAAATATTTATATACCAAACAAGTGTTATTACATCCTAAATACTTTTATTTTTAAGTCCACTTAAGTAAAATTTCAGCCTGTGGTGAAAGCTGAGTTTTCTGACATTTTAAAACAACAGAAAATTTCCACTGTGAGCTGGCAGAGCTTAAGTTCAAATACGAGTCCAAGGTGTTGCTTAATTTAAGCAAAAATACACTGTGATATCGATTTTATTGCAATTGTATATCTTGTATACCTCACCTCTCTGGAGAAACAGGCCATTTTATGTGTTGGTTAAAGCCAGATGCTCACATCAGTGCCTAGCTACTTGGGAGGCAGAGATCAGGAGGATAGCAGTTCAAGGCCAGCCTAGATCAAAAAAATTCATGGGGCCCAATCTTAACTAATAAAAGCTGGGTTACAGGCTGAATGCTATTGGCTCCCACCTGTAACCCAAGCTGCTCAGGAAGATGAGATCTGGAGTATTACTGTTTACGTCCAGTCTAGGGGGAAGGCCTGGTAGAAGGCCTGCCTAGCAAGCACAAAGGCCCAAAGTTCAAATTCCAGTATTGCTCCTCCTACCCCCGCCACACACACACAAAGCTAGGCACAGTAAACATAAATAGAAGGATCCTAGATCCTGGTGCACACTAGCCTAAGCAGATAATAAGACACTATACCTCAAAAATAACCAAAGCAAAAGGATTAGAGGTGTGAATCAAGTGCTTCCTAGAGCACTTGGCTTTGGAAGTACAGGCCTTGAGTTCAAAGCCCAGAAGTCCCAAGGAAAAGACCTGTACAAGTTATCATTTCACTTGAAACAAGATTAAATGGGTTTCTGTTGAATCCTTTTAGATGCATGCACAATCATAGAAAAAGTAATCTTTCCATTTTAAAAGTTTACCTAGTTCTTTTACAAATTGGAAGTTAAAAACTACTGTATTAAAAGTTGAATATTAGATCTAGTGAATGTATAAAAAAAAATTGAGGCCAGAGAGCACTGCACAAATGCTTGTCATTGTCATTATCATTGCTATTGTCATCATCCTCCTCCTCCTCCTGCTCCTCCTCCTCCTCATCATAATCTTTATTTCCTGCCTAGTCCCATGGAAACCTTGAGGATAAGCAAATTCAAAATCTCAAGCCTAGGATCCCAGGACCTTGGGGACCATGGAGATATATATATAAGTTCTGTCCTTAGTGAGCCCTATGATAATATAACCAGACTGCTGAACCTATGAAGAAAGAATAAACAGCCTCTGACAAATTCTTACAGGATCCTATGACACCAAAAACATTAAGAACATTAAGTAAGGTCCCCAGCTGAACAAGAAAACAAGTGAGTGAGCTGCTATGTTAGCTGTGGGATTTGAAAGACAAGGGATGATTAAGGACAGACTGATCCTTAGTTCAGGGAGGGAAAGAGCCAGATAATCGTGCCCTGAATTATATACCATATCTCCTGAACCCCAAAAACAGACTACTGGGTTACAGGTGCCTCCTGGGAAAGCAGAAGCAATGATGGCTTATTAGGCCAAGCTAACAGATTGCCCACTGTCTGTTATACAAACCCAGCAATAAGATCCAGGATCTGCCCACAATGAACCAACAACATGTAGGAAAACAGTATGCAAAAATAAAAGGGGGTTGGTGTCAAAGATGGAACCATTAGTTCCATGTACAGAGAAAGGTTAGTGTCCAGAAAGCAAGCAAAGTGATGGGCATCAGAGCCGACAGAGTGGTAGAATACATCCAGGGTAGATGACAGGAAATTATGGGGGCAGGGGCAGGTTGCACACAGCTAGAGCTAAAAGTCAGAATGGGCCCATGAGGGCAAAGTAACCTGCCAGGCAAGTTACAAGCTCCACTACAAAGCAGGGACTTCCCACAAAGACAGCACAGAGTCTCAAGGAAGATCACATGCAGGGTGGGATCAATGCTACTCAGGAAGAACCTGTTGCACAATTATCCACAAATATGTTACTTTAGTGGGGTTTTTTTGTGGAGAAGGAGGTTTTTAGGGGGGCTGGTACTGGGGTTTGAACTCAGGGCACTAGCATCTGAGCCGTGTCATTCACCATTTCAATTCAATTATTTCTCACATAGGGTCTAAAATCTTTGCTCTGTCTGGCCTTGCACTACAATCCTCAAACCATTCCTAACTTATTGACTAAAACTGGGTCTCACTAACTTCTTGCCCAATGTGTCACTGAATCACAATCCTCCCAATCTCATCCCCCACAGAGCTGGATTTCAGCAATGGACCACTGAGTCCAGCTCAGTACCACACTTAAAACCACATCAATTTCTATTACACTCCTTTCTTTAAATAAGGAATATGCCAAAAGTCAGTGACTCAAATGAGTGTGCCTCATAATCCTCATTACTTGTTATATTTGTATCATTTAATACAGAGCTGCATAACATGAATAAAGCTTATAATGCCATGCAATTTCATCATGATCACAGTAACCGTGTTAAGTGTATATAAAAGGCTTAAAGTAGTACACAGTCAATCTTTAATAAATATTCTCTATCATTTCATACTGATGAGGATGGTGAAGGTGAGAGTTTGCCACTGATAAGAATATGGTTAAATTATCACCAATACAAATAAGTCATAAGAAAATACTGAAATAGCTAAGTAGCTTTTATTTTAAAAAAAATCAATTAGTCTAGAAAATACTGAAATAGCTAAGTAGCTTTTATTTTTAAAAAATCAAGTAGTCTAGAACTTAAAAAGAAACTCTATTTAATAGACTCTCCCCTGCATTAAATTTTTAAAAAAAAATGCAGTTCTAAAGAATTCCATTCAACAGGTTAGTTCACTCAGCCCTTTGCAGACCTTGCAATGAAACAGGTTCAATACAGTATCAGATATCCTGAGGAGATAAGGTACAGCTTAACCGGCAAGGCAGCTAGATGATAAGCCTGGCCCTTGAAGTGCTCGGTGAATAGTTTCCTAGACTTTCTATCAGTGCTATGGAACTGGAGAGCTGCCAATTCAACAAGCACAGGCATGTGCCCTTGAATGGCAATCTCTCAAGTCCATTTACTCCTAGTAACAAAGACTTGAGAGATTGTGTCAGGGCCCTGGGTGAGCAAGCAGTATGTATCACCGTCATGGTTTATTCTTTGTTAAATGACATAAAGGTAACTGCAACCTAATAATAATACAGAAAATGCAAATTAATGAGGAGAAGCTTGACAAACTCAGCCTGAAGAACTAAAATAATGCAGTCAAAACAACAGCCTCTGAAGGGTGAAGAAAAAAAAAAATCTAGCTGGGTGCTAGTGGCTCATGCCTGCAATCCTAAGTACTTAGGAGGGTGATCTCTAAGGAGTGAGGTTCAAAGCCAGCCCAGTTAGGAAAGTCTATGACACTCTTATCTTCAATTAACCAGCAAAAAGCCAGAAGTAGAGCTGTGACTTAAGCAGTACTGATCTTGCCTACAAGTAAAAAGCTAAGAGACAGACAGAAAGAAAGACAGAAAGACAGACAGAAAGACAGAAAGACAGAAAGACAGAAAGAAAGAAAGAAAGAAAGAAAGAAAGAAAGAAAGAAAGAAAGAAAGAAAGAAAGAAAGAAAGAAAGAAAGAAAGAAGAAGGCAGGCAGGAAAGAAAGAAGAGAGGAAAGAAGGAAGGAAAGAGAAAGAAAGAAAAGAAAGGAAGGAAGGAAGGAAGGAGGGAGGGAGGGAGAGAGAGGGAGAGGAAGGAAGGAAGGAAGGAAGGAAGGAAGGAAGGAAGGAAGGAAGGAAGGAAGGAAGGAAGGAAGGAAGGAAGGAAGGAAGGGGAGGAAGGAAGGAAGGGAAATCCAACATTGACAAACACCTGTAATATAAAGCTCTATTCAATGCTTATAATTGTTCAAGGTAGGCAATATGGAAAGAACAGACAAGATATATGCAGGCAATCCTGAAACATTCTTAGAACATAAAAATGGTTCTCTGCCAAGAGGGATGAGGACGGCTGAATTCATTCTGGCTTTCCATGCTGCTGGATAGCTGAATTCATTCTGGCTTTCCATGCTGCTGGATAGACGTCTGGGTGAACAGATGCAGCATTCAAGGCATTAAAGAGGACAATGCAAGAAAACAATGATCACAGTAACTCAATTCAAAGATGTGTGTGTACAACTTCAATGTCAACTAGTCTGTGGAACGAACTGATTTTGAGGGTTAGTTGAGATCTTAACATCCATTTAAAACATTGACAACAAAAAGCTCCAGAGGACAAATATCCTATGTGCACTCAGAGGCAGCATATTGGCTGAAGGTATGAATACTTTTATTTGCAAACACAGGTAAGGCACTAGTTTGTCCATCTCTTCACTATCCAATATATTCTCTACAGTTCACCTACCAATCATGTCACTGTAATCATCTTGTTTAATACCACCATTATGAATTCTAATGTTCTGTACTCCCAAGTGAGCTAAAAAAAAAAAAAAAGTCTACCATTCTACAAAACATGTGACAATATTCCTTCAAGACCAAGTCTCCACCCCAGCCTAATCCAGAGTCCTATTCAACTAGTAGTTCTGGAGAGCAATTCTATGAGTGAGAGGCACCTAATGTAATCAGACTGCTTAGTACCCAAGTGGTCTCTGGTTACTTAAACCTATCTGCAAAAGTTTTCTTACATGAAACAAACAGTATTTATCTGGCAGTGGTGGTAATTAAGCTCACCCAGTGTTTAGAACAGAACTTGATGGTAATATTTCAGTAAGTGTCTATAGTTAACAGTACTAGTACTGATTCATCATTATTAGTATTATCATTACCATGGAAGGTATGTAGTTTACTGTTTCTATTCCTTCCCCTACATATTTCTACCTCCTCCTGGCTTCTATTTTGGAATTGTGGAAGGGCACAGTACATTACCATGTTCTGCCTCACAGCATGTGTAGTTTTATCCCCGAACCTCCTAACGAGATTTAGTCACTGAGTAGTTAAAGTATGCAACTTTACTGTAAAAATTAACTAAAGAATGCCTGGTCTTGTTTTCTTTCAAAACAAAATGGCATTTCTGCCAGATCTCTAATTAGACCTCACTTTGACTTTAAACATCCTCCTAGTTCAAGTAGGATCTGGATCCTAGTAGAGACCATATCACCATGTCCTGCCTTGACTGAAGAGCACACACCTACACACATGCACACACGTATGCATGCACGCACGCACACAAAGGCTCTACTCCCCAATACAGCCTCAGTGCGTTATCTTAATATCTATCCTTTCTGCTAGAGCCTGACTTCCAATCTAATCTCTCTGTGGCTGAGGGAGGTGGGGGAGGGGGTACGAGTTTGAGTTTCTTGGCACTCCAACTTTCCTAGAAGACTATAAAGAGAGAAGTCAGCAACTGGTGCCACTTAAGGGAGGAGACAACAGTGCAAAATTCTTTCGCCAGCAGACTTCTTAAATCCCTAACCACACCTCCCCTCAGTATCATGCTGCCAGAATTTCTAGACCCAATTCCAATAGAGGGAACTGTTCCCATCTATCACAGTGGTCACAGGCCCAGGGACCCCCACTCTTGACCACTGCACACTGCTCTCAGTGCTGATGCATAGCTCTCAAGTGCATCCTCTCCATTCTACTTGCTGTCCTGAGAGAAACGACAGCAGCAAAAGAACCTAAGACTTCAGATGCATTCTTCAAACTCAAATGATAAGTCAAATGATACATATTCAGAGACTTGTCACACCACGGCTGCAGGAACCTTCTTGCTCTCGATGAGGTAGGCTATTGGGCTACTGAATTTGGACTTCACTTCTGTTTCCAATCATATAAAGGCACTCATTGTGTCCCCTTAAAGAAAGCCAAGAGCCCATCCCCAAGATGTCCCTTAATGAGAATACAGCCTTTTTCTAAGAAAAAGTCGGTCTTCATTCTCCCTCTCATCTTTCATGAACAGTGATTTATCTTGTCCCAACAGCTGTGCCTCCATATTAACACATTACTAGTCTTTCCAGCAAAACGTATGTAAATTTGAATCCTTAAACCATGATTGGGGTTTTAAGAGCCACATAGCATTAATAACTTTTAAAATTTGGCCCTTATCTTAATGAAAAACATGGCTTCCCCAAGTAAGTAAGGTCAGAGGAGGGAAATGCTATTACTGGGTTACATTTTACTAACAGAAAAACACATATAGGAACATCATTGCCACGCAACACTGCTCCAAACCAACTGTCCACTAACAATCAAAAATATCTGGCTAAACATTTTTTTTTCCCTAAAACTACCTAAGTTTTAAAAGTTAACAAGGAGTAATTCCTTAGTTCTCAAGTAAAATTAATATGCTGGGTAGATATCCATCAGCCAAGACCAAACAGAATTGATTTCACTTACCTGCTTAACTTTGAAGCCTACAATAAAACAACTGGAAACATAAGTAAAACTAAAATGAAATGCAAGGCCAGGAAACCAAGAATCTACAATACACATGATTCAAAGGTACTTATTACACTAAACACTATTGAAGAATCTTCAAACACTGTTTGACAAGAAATGTACTCATTACCTTACTTATGTAACTGTAATCCCTCTGTACATCACCTTTACAATAAAAAAAAAATTTAAATCTACACTGTAGATTTTAAGGAGAGAAAATTAAGGAATCTTAATTAGAGCCTGGAGGTTGGTACTGAGACTTTCAGATTGACTTTCCAAACAATTTTTCATCTCCAATGGAAGAGCGATGATGTGGGAAATGAATTTGTCAGAGTTTACTCACTGGTTACCTAGGGGACTTTCTGAAAAAAATGTGTGATACAAGGAGATGAGCAAATTATGGTCACTCCCACACAGTAATTATACAAAGTCTATTAGCAAAATATGTGTAAAACCTAGGGCTAACAGAACCATACATGTAGTGACATGCTTTAGGTAATCCATACAATTTCTATTTTTTAAAGACCAATTTTTCAGGGGATGTTTCAAACATCAATATAAACAAAAACAAAGACTATTCAAACAGAAATGCATTCAGATTTCACAATTTTAGAATAAACCACCAGAAAAATTTGGTCATATTACCCAACCAGCACTAGCAGTTTAGAGCCAAAAAAGCTAGTAGACAAGTAGATATTTGCTCTCCAAAACCAAAGTAGTCCTGCACAACTTGAATCAATTGGGCCATTATTAAATGCATCAATGTTAAAGAAAGAGCTGAGTGAAATGGGAAATGAGCAGAGTAATGATCCAGAAAACTGCTAACCAGAACTGACCAGACTAATATCAATTCTGAGTTTTTCTTACAAGCAGTGTGATGCTCAAACTGCCTCTACTTCCCTTCATGGGACATACTTCATACTTCAACATTGCCTTAAAAATTTATTAAAGACCTTTAAAAAAAGGAATTAGCCTGCCTAATTTTAGCATTTCTACTGCATAAAACATACTGATTTTTCTTAAGGGAATTCTATGATACCAACTTTCCTGGCTTGGAATCTGTACAATAATTTGGGCAGATTATTCTATTCCTAAAATCTTATCATGTAATGTATACCAGTCTAATGGGTAAGTATCATTATATCATTTAGTCAGTTTCTAAAAGCAAATAAACCTAAATCAGCTACACACTGAGTACTTTCTTCTATCAAGCAAAGACCAGAGAATAGATGGTGTAGAAATTGTTTCTCTCTCTCATCTTTATCATTTATTTATACCAACGCATGACAGTTATAACTTACTAACCACCCTGCCCATAATCCTAACACCTCCTCTACCCTCCAACTAAATTACCATGGAAGTCTGGCACTGCCTTTCTGCTCTGAAAACTACTATACTTCTGTTCAAAGGCTCACCTTCATTTGTCTAGCTGTTTCCTTTTTGGTTCTTTTTTTTTCCATAGTAAGAATAACACAATTCCTTAAATTTATAGTTGAAAAATACTAGTTTCTAAATCCATCTTTAAAAAGCAACAATAAAAATACTCTTTGCATGGAAAGGGGAAAAAAGGCAAAGCTTATATAATTTGAGTCACCAAGAGAATGTAAATTAAGATACAGGTTCTATTTTCTGACTCAACTCTAACTTTAACAGGTCTTTATAGGAAACCTACTCTGGGAAAAGAATTGAGAATAATTATTCTTAGCAAATTTACTTAAGCACATCATAATTTCAGCTTTAGCTTTTGGGTATTTTCCTATGTTGGAACAGTATCTAGAAATTCTAGTGTGTGCATAAGCACAAACAATACAGCATTCTATTCGTCTGATGAGTGATTGCTGAACACTACTTAAGTGCTATTATTTCTGAGTTTTTCAGAATAGAATTTTAGATACCTGATATATAATCTGTAGACTTTTTAAATTGCATCCATAGTAGTGGTATATAATAATCAATTAGAAAATGTATCTGTGGCTCAAGTGGTAGAGTGTCAGTTCAAGGACAATGCTCAGGCCCAGAGTTCAAGCCCAAGGACCGCCACTTAAATTAATAGATGCACAATAAAAGCCTTCAATCTCCAGGTAACTATTTCTATGACACTTAATTATTTTTCATGTACATGCACCTTTAGATGCTGGTGGAGTGTTAACTAGATACTAGTATATGTATGTGTGTGTGTGTGTATGTGTCTGTATGTCTGTGTGTGTGTATGCGATTACCTGAACATAAATATTTTAATATAACAAAATACATATCGTTTAGGATGAAGAGTTCTATAAAGCAAACATTGATAATAAACTGAAAATCATTTAGGGAATATGAGTGCTGTCATTTCTCAGTTTTGATCTCTACCAATGCTCAGAGAGCAGGACAGCCAAAGCCAAGCCTCATTTATTTCTTTAGCATTTATTGAGAAGGTTCCATGTACCAGGCAATTTTTACACGGTGCTGAGCTAGAAAGTGCCTGAGCTGAAGCCTATGATGGTAGGCTCACAGTTCCTCTGGGAGACTAACAGGGAATAAGTATAACATCTATGCAGCTAGAGGAAGGGACACAGAGTACAGACAGTATACACTTGCAACAGTGGACTACCTTTGAGATTTCAGATTTAGAACCTTATTCCAGGAAAAAGACTACTGTAACAAAACATTGCTTCCATTTCCAAATATATTACTAAATCTAACACATACTAGGAGCTTGCCTATGTTATTCCACCATATCCTAAGAGAAACCTTGTAATTTTGAATGCCTCCACCTTACTGGTGTAAAAAGTTCATTTTAAGTAGTATTTCATTTATCCAAGACCATGGATTATCAACTGAAAGAGCCAGGATTCCAAGTCAAGTGTTTGCCCTTCAACATTCTACTTTTCTGCACTGGCCTCTCATATATAACTTAGAGGAAACGTAGATCACATTAAAGAAGTTTTAGCACATAATCTTTTGAGTCATTGCACAATTTTGTAAGTATGCAATATCCTCTGGATGGCGTGCCAAATGGCACTGGTGTTGTGGTAAGTAGAAGTCGGCAAGTATTGAGGCCTTTAGGCTCCTCCCAAGGGCTTCTGAAGTTAACAACAAAAACCACAACAGAGAGTACAAAGTTAGAAATCAATACCAGTAGTAACAATTTTAATTGTCTTTTACTTATCTTGTGGTCATTCAGACTCCTTTGATTCCACCTTCATGGCTTATTACATACATATAAGCACATTTACATACAACAGGACCAAAACATGCATATGCACTTTTATAGTGAGCCCTAAGAGATCAACTGGGACTTGCAGAAATCCCATAAGACAGATATCACATATGATAATATATTGCATATATTATATATTATATATATATTATATCTAAACAATATATGTAATTATATATAAACATGTCTTAGTTTCATATATATACATATGTGCATATATGTGTATGCATCTATATATATGTGTGTATACATACATACATATATAAGAACGTATACCAAATTAGAGCAATAAAACATGTGTACCTGTTTCTTCATCTATTCTGAAAACACCAACACCAGATCCATCTCTAATGGAGTATCGGATCTCCCCATCTCTTCCTGTGTCCTCGTCATGAGCTGACACTGTCATGACTGATGAGCCAATAGGGACATCTTCCTTCACCACACCCTTTTCCACAAAGCTAGAAAACACTGGCGAGTGTAAGTTCTCATTCACATCGACCACTTCAACTTCCACAAAACAAGTGGAAGACAGAGAAACTGGCTTCCCTTTGTCCTTGGCCCTTACAGTGAGATTATATACTTGCTTCTTCTCAAAGTCCAACTGCTGTACAATTCTAACTGCTCCACTGAGTTTATCCACATCGAAGTGTCCTTCTCCATGGTCTATAAGACTGTATCTCACTTGACTGGATTGTCCTAAATCAGGATCATAGGCTTCTAACCACATGACTATGGTTCCTTCTGGCAGATCTTCTCGAACTTTTACACGGTAATTAGGTGGAATAAACTTGGGAGGGTTGTCATTAACATCTCCTAGTGATACTTTCAAAAGCACAGTAGAATACAGCTGGGGTTCTTCTTTGGCTTGGTCTCTGGCTTCAATCTTTAAGTAATGCACATGCTGGACTTCACGATCCAAAGGCTGAACAATTTTAACCACACCAGTCACGCTGTCAATTGAAAATTTATCTGTGTCAGTAAGAATGGAGTATGTTACATGTCCATTGGGGCCTAGATCTCTATCAGTGGCTTCCACCTGAATGATCTCACTATTTATCTCCTTGTCTTCGCTCACCTCAATGAAATAACGCTCCTGTAAAAACTCAGGAGGGTTGTCATTGGCATCAAGGACAGTGATATGTAGAAGATGCCAAGCTGCCTTCTGTGGAATGCCAAGGTCATACACAGTAATATTCAGGGTATACTTGTCTGTTGTTTCACGGTCTAGTGGAGATAAAATTTTCAGCATTCCTGTTTCCATGTCAATGATGAAGCAACTATCCTCATTTCCTCCAGAAATAGCATAGACCAGTTTCCCATTGAAGCCAGAGTCAAGGTCCGTAGCATTCATGAAAATTATACTGGAACCCACAGGATGATTTTCCTTTACCTCAATACCAGTTGGAAGAGTGCTCCTGAACTGTGGGGCATGAGCATTGACAGAATGAGAATCGAAGAAAACATCCTCCATATCCTCCTGACTGTGTAATTTATTGGCCTGCAGGAGTTTCTCTGCCAGCATTTTGGCAACGCCCGTCTCTTCACACTGCAAGTTTACTGGCTTGCGGCTGGCAGCCACGGTGATGTTGATATATAACGGAGTAGCATAATTTTCTCCATCTGTAGCTGTAATTCTCAGACTGTGAAAAGACATCTTTGCACCCAAGCCATCCATAAGAGATTGCTTTAATGATAATACCCCAGAGTTGGGGTTTAAGTCAAATAAATCTAGTTCATTTCCAGTTTCAATCTGGTATCGTACCAATTGAAGTTCATCAGCATCAATAGCAGAAACGGTAGTGATTTGCTCCCCCACACTTAGATCTCTGGGAACTGTTCCTTCACAGTTTATTTTCTCAAACAAGGGTGTATTGTCATTCAAGTTATTAAGAGTAATCGTAGCCAGGACTTCAACTTCCCTCCGGTAAGGCAAGCCCCAGTCTGATGCTCGAATCCTTAGCGTGTAAACTCGAGGCATCAGCTCATAGTCCAAGTTTTCTGAAGTACTCACAGCACCCGTGAAATGGTCGATCACAAATGGCACGTGATTTAAATTTGCAATACTGTAAGTCACATACCCATTCTCACCTTCATCAGGGTCTACCGCATTCACACTCATGACAGTAGTACCGATGGGTGTGTTCTCATCAAAGGATGCTTTGTAGGCTGTCTGAGAAAATTCTGGTGGGTTGCTATTTACACCTAAGACCTTAACCAAGACTTTGGTAGAGGCTTTTCTGTCACTTGTCAATACTTCAAGTTCAAAATGGGATGCCTGCTGTCTTTTGATTGGTTCCAAAACAGAAATGAGACCAGTATTGTGATTTATATTGAACCTCACTTTTCCAGGTGCACTTTTAAAAATGTATCTCAAATGCGAATAGCTAGGAATGGCTTTGACCATGACCACAGGTGTGTTGGGAGGAGCAAACTCACTTATTTCTGCTCTGTAAACATCCTTTTCAAACTTGACGGGGCCAGCTTTGAACTGTGGAGAAGCCACATGAATCACTTTGACTGAAGAGAACTGGGGAGGAGTTCCTTTGTCTTTAGCCTGGAGGGTCAGATTGTAGCCAAAAGGATGACTGTCCCAATCAATGCTACCAACAGCTTTGACTTTATACTCCTTGCTCCCTGGGAAGGACCTCACCGTTCTAAACTGTTGATGAAGGTCACCGGCCACAATAGTTAAAGAAGCTATTTCCCCATTGACGCCCTGATCACAGTCCTCCACGGTGACAATTGCAAATGTTGGGTCTTTGTCCAGTTCCGATGGTGATAATGTCACGGCTGTTACCACAGGAGCACATTCATTTGCCTGTTCCACATGAACTGTTAGCTTGGCCATGCTGCTGATACCACTGCTACCGTACAGTTTCATTCCCCGATCCACAGCAAGGATTTCCAGCTCATAGAGTTTTGTCTCTGTGTAATCGAGACTACCAGTTAATAGTACCACGCCACTGCTTGGGTGAATCGCAAACATGTCTGTTCGGTCTTTAAAACTGTAGTAGAACTCTCCATTGGTTCCTATATCTGCATCTGTGGCACTGACCCTTGCAATGCTGGTCCTTATAGCTGTGTTTTCGGGTAAGGAGACACTATAGGAAGTGGGGGAGAACAATGGTCTTAAGTCATTTGTATCCAGCACTTGCACCCTGACCTTTGTTCGAGCTTCAGCATTAGTGATTTTTTCAACTGCTTTGATGACCAATGTGTAATGGTCTTTCACTTCTCTATTAAGAATAGCTGTATTTCCTCCTTTGGTCCTTATTCTTAGAAAGCAAAAGTCTCCAAGAATGTACTCTTCAGCTTTGAACAGGTTTTCATTGTCTCCTGAGACAATTTTGTACCTTAATTCCCATGAAGGGTCTGTAATGTAAATACCCATCTTTACTGGATGCCCAACGTAGGTTTTGGCTGCAGAGTTCTCATGAACAGTGACATTGTACTGGAAATGCGTAAACTGTAGAGAAGGGGTCTGTTCAAGTTTTTGGCTTCCATGGCTGTCTCCAAAATGCTGGAGGAAAAGGAGCAGTAGCAGAAGCAAGGCCAAATCTCTCCCCATGGTTTAACTCACAGGAACCTAAAATAGAAGGAATAGGAATTATTTTGTAGAAATAAAGCAAGCAAAATGTCCATCTTAAAGAAAGTATTTCTCATCTATATAAAATATGAAAAATTTAATGGATTGGGAGCTTTTCTGTGCTCCAATTCAATTGTTACCATCCTTCTAACAAGCCTACCTTCTTTTAATGATTCAAGTTATTGTATTTCATATGTGATGACTTAAGAATCAAAATGAGCCAAGTGCTGGTGACTCATATCTGTAATCCTAGCTGTCCAGGTGACTGAGAGGTGAGAATCATGGCTCAAAGTCATCCTGTGCAAATAAATTCATGAGATTTTTATCTCATGCTAACCAGAAAACAAACAAACAAACAAAAACACAAGCAGAGCCGTGGCTCAATGTGTACAGCATCAGCCTTGAGTAAAAAACTAATGTCTGAGCTCTGATTTCAAGACCCAGTAACAGCATGTGTGCATGTGTGTACATACACACACACACACACACACACACACACACACACACACACACACACACACAAAGTCATAATGAGTATTAAAAACTGCCTGCTATAACAAATAAGTAACAACTACATTTTGTTCTTCACACGCAGTACATCTAACAAGGAATCTGAAATTAAATCAACAGCGATTTTATATGACCCTATGTAATCACTTCGTTTACTCTCATTTCAAGCTATACAACTATGTAAGGGGCTAAAATAACTATATCATAAAGTTGGATAGTCAAGTAATTTCTCAAACATCAACTTGGACATACAGAAAAGGTTCGCAATATGAAAACCAGAATCCAGCTGATAGATATCACAGGTTTTTCCTAAGTCAGAAAAGCAACTCACAAACAACATCAGTATTTTACTGCACAGCTGTCAATAATCAGTTCATAGAGTGTCTACTATCTCCAAGACACTGAACCGAAATGTCACCCAGGAGGCCCCTATTAGAAGACAAGATATACACAAACCAGGACTAAGTCATCAAAACTAACACACGTGAAAGACAAAATCAATGCAGCAAGGTAGCAAAACTCTAGGAGGGTCAGAGATGGACTGAGAAGAGGGAAAACTGAACAAAGGGTCACCTTTCACAAGTGGGAACTGAGGTCGAGTCCACTGGGCTGAGGCCTGCTCAGAGGAACAGGACAATTACATTCCAGACTAATGTATTATGCCAACAAATTCATCTTGTAAATCAATATAGTTTCACAAAATCCCACAGCACTGTCAGCTGAGGACAGCACTATACCCTTGCAAAGTAACTCCCAGATTAATATTCACAAAATGTGAATGTTACCAAAGGTGAAAGACACACCAGACTGGGAAGCTGGTTGAAATTAGCATGGCAACATTAATTTACAGTCGCTTAACTCAGCCACTGCCAACTTTGCCCTATTAGTCATTTTTTGGGGGGAGGGGCGGGGAAGACTTGATATGCTTAAAGCAATTAGAAGTTTAATTGATACTGAATCATGGTTAAGTTGGGCATTTAACTTGTTCTTGAGCTAGCATGCCTTCTACTATGCAGATAAAGTCAGGAAAATTTCACAGATGTTTGGCCATTAATATTCAAACCAAAATAAGAAAAAAATTCTCCCTCTGAGCTATCTCCTTATCAGTCTAGTCGGTAGTTTTAACAGTTGGAAATTTTTGAGTATTTTTCAATGATCCTATAATTTTAACAGAAGTAAAAAATTCAATGCAATTGAACCTACAGATGCTTTGGGTCACCATCTTATACCACCACATGAGATACGTAGATTAGAGAAAGGCAAGGATCTCAATCCCAAATCATTTATAAGCTAAGAATAAAATATGTATATTAAGAAAACTATTGAAAGAACCTTCATAAAGATAGTAAAAAAGTACTGCTTGTTTGAAGAAACTCATATTTTAGAGACATTATTACACTTTACAGAAAGATATTACACCAAGATCTATTGTACACACACACACTACACTACACAAAAACATATACCCTTGTTTTTTTTTCTGGTCCTGGGGCTGGAACTCAACCTGGTGCAGTCCCTGAGCTGCTTTCTGCTCAAGGTTAGCACTCTACCACTTGAGCCACAGCTGCACTTCCCACATTTTTTGGCAGCTTATTGGAGCTAAGTGTCTCACTGACTTTCCTGCCTGGGCTAGCTTTGAGTCGCAATCCTCAGATCTAAGCTCCTGAGTAGCTAAGATTAACAAGCATGAGCCACTGGCACCCAACCTTAAAATATTTTTGCTTAGTTCATGTATAATGTTATGCAACCATTGAAAAGACTAAGATATCACTCCATCTGTTAGTATGTGAAGTAATTGAGAGGTATATTGACTGGGAAAACTGAGCTGATCACATTTGCTTGTTTAAAGGGAGGAGGCAGATAAACTGCATGTGTATGTCTGAAAATGAGAGAAAAATTACAGGCACATAAAAAAGAAACTTAAATATGGTTAATTTCATTCAGAAGTCCAAGAAGAGGTAGTCAGGGTAATGTATACATTTTCATTGTTCTCTACTACTATCCACTACCTTTCAAATTAAATGTTATCTTTATCATCTGTTCACTCCATTAATTACTTAATTCCTTTAATAAATACTTAGCGAACATGTACCAGGAGTCAAATACAGTTCCTGATTGTAGGGATTCAAAATTGAACCAAATTAAATAACCAAGACCTAGTGATGGAAACTGGTTCTGGGGTAAGACAGAGAAGCAAATAAGCCAATAGTTTATGAGCAATGATGAGTAGGAGCTACAGAGAAAAACAAAATAAGGTAAAAGCCATATTAGTTAGAACTGAAAGAAGAAAAAAAAAAAAAGAACCCTGAGTTCAAAAGGGCTGGGTTGCTCAACCTCAGCATTTTTCCAGTTTTCAGCAGCTAATGACTAGATTCCCCATGACACTGGGATGCTAGTATTTCCTGTCTCCACCATAAGAAAACTATAGCATCTGTCCCCAATTAAAACCAGTGTCTCCACATATTATAAATGCCCCCTGAGGCTCAAAATCACCCTGGTGAAAGAGAACTAGTTTAAAAATAACCAAGAGAAGCTGGACACCAATGGCTCATGCCTGCTATCCTAGCTACTCAAGAGGCTATGGTTTAAGGATCACGGTTCTAAAGCCAGTCGGTGCAAGTAAGTCTGTGGGAATCTTATGTCCAACTAACCACTAAAAAACTGGTACTGGAACTATAGCTCAAATGCTAGCCTTGAGTAGAAAAATCTAAGGGACAGTGACCATGCTCTGAGTTGAAGCCCCAGTATAAAAAACATAACAATATAACAAACAACAACAACCAAGAAAGTAGTATGGCTGCAAAACAACAGAGAAGGAAGAACTGTAAGGGACAGGGACAAGGAGAGAACAAATAATGATGTTAGAGACTTTTAAATTTTACTTTTTATTTTAAAGTTGTTTTAGACTTACAGATAGTTTCCCAGTTAACATCTCATGATACAACTAGCTAATCACTACCAGTGAACTATTTTTACCTAAAGTCCATTCTTGATTCAGATTTCCTTAGATTTGATCTACTATCCTTTCTCCATTCAAAGGTGCCACATAAAACATAATATGACATCTCTCATGATGTCTCTTTAAGCTCTTCTCAACTGTATGTTTCTCAGACTTCCCTTGTTTATATCCTTGACAATTGTGATAAGAATTAATCACAAACTTTGTAGAAAATTCTTCAGGAAAAATAGCCCTCAAGCAGAATTTGTCTGATATTTTTCTGATGATTAGACTGGGGTTATGCTGTAAAGAGTAGGTTGACAAAGTCATTTTCATCATATCATGGAAATAACCAACATGACGTAAATATTAACACTGACCTTACTCACTTGGTTGAGACTCCTTTTCTCCTTTTCTTATACTGTACACTATTCATAAGGAAGTAAATTATACATGCAGTCCACCCTTCAGGAGTGAAGAACCATGCTACCAAATCACTTGGATTCTTTTATAAGATTACTCTGGTCTTTCTATTTATGCATTTATTCAAACACTTTTTAGGATAATGAATTTTGCTACAAATAAGATGAGATGCCACCAGAGGATTTTGAACAGGGCAGTGCATGATCTAACTGAAAGAAAAATGGGCCACTCTGGTATTTATTGAGAAGAGTAATATAGAAGAATAATACAGTAATAGAATAATAATAACATAGTAATGAAGAGTAATATACCTTTTGCAAGAGTAAAAGCTGGAAGGAACATAGATGGAGGGCACTGTGGCAAAACAGGTGAGAGACCAAGGTATCTTGGTCCAAAGCGGCAATAACAGAAGTGGGGAGAAGTGGCCAACATGGCCTGGCCCACCAAATCCTATTTGGAATTGTTGATTCATTGGAAGGGATAGGGGAAGATAGAAAAACAAGTAACCTAGGAAACTTCAAGAACTAGGTGCTAAGCAAAGAAATGGTGCTGCTATGGGTCCAAAAACAAAAATGGGAAGACCAAAGGAGGAATAGGATTTAAGAAATAAAGTCAAGGGTTTTAGACAACATGTTGGAAATGACTAAGGGTTAGAAGTATCCTCTAACAACTCATGAATTGAAAGACTTGGCTACCAGCCAGTGGTGTTACTGAAGGCTAGGAACTTTTAAAAGGTGGGGCCTAGAGAAAGGAAGTTAGGTCATTGAGGCCTGTCCAGTTGTTTCCCTAGCCTCCTCCTCTTCTTTTGTTTTCCTTCCATCAGGCTGAGATCTTAAAGGAGGACAACACAGATACGGATGTGGGTGGGGATGGGGTGGAGGTGGAAGACAAAACCATGGATGTAGCCTTGTTGCTCATGAAAATCTGAGCAACAGAACGTCAGCAACTTCCAGAACACATTTGTTAACTGAAACTTTTCAAAACCTTGTGCTTAACTACACACCTAACCAACAGAATGTCACCATGATTAGGATTATTCAATGCCTTTGTTCAGAAAACAATCTTAGAACACACAATGAACCCTATGGCAATGTACAAAGAACTGTGAATTTGGATTTCACCATAAAACACCAAGATCAAACTATGGCTGTTACTCCATGCAAAACAAAACAGCAGAGACAGGCACAGAGGGGGAAAAAAAAAAGATCTAAAAAAGATACTACAACAATATTTCACCTGAAAGTATGTCATTACCTACAGTGCATGCTTATGAAAATTAAACTTCAAAACCCATTTAGCCCAGGGCTACCCTTATATTTAAAAGGTGTTCACACTACTTAAACTCATAGTAATTTACAATTTCTAAAATATAATTTCTGGATTGAAAACAAAAGGTGTTTACTTCTGTATTTAGGGAAAAGAACCTTGGGTTTTAAAGCTTAAATATCTTTAGTATAGATTTCTGAAAATCCATAAATACAAGAGGAAGATATTTTTTCTGGTAAAAAATGAGATATTAATATCCTCATAATTCTTCATTAAGGAAACTTTCATGTAAAATGTTCCCTCCAATCTATCACTGCGAAAGCAAATTCTTCATGGAAGCCAGAGTCTACAAGGAGACTGTAACTGCTTGTTCCCATGCTTAAGCTCAAAGCTTAAGATCCGAAAGTGCTACCTTTCAGTGACAGGACAATCACACACAAGGTAGCAATACTGTTGCACGGTAGTACATTTATTATTGCCAGTTCCCTCTGCCTCATACACAAGCGGTCACTCTGGTCCTCTGTACATGAAGGAAGCAAACGCCATTTCATTCCACATAAGAAAATACACAAGAACTCTGAGTTGAAGAACTCTGTGTTCTCCCTCAAGGCTCCATCCCCCACACACTTATTTTATATCAACACCCCCCACCCCCAGGCCCAGGGAGCTTCACTACAGATTCACTACTGAAATTCAGCTTCATGTTTACTTTAATATCCCTTTTTTTCTTGGGGTGCTAGGGACTAGATTTAAGGAGGTCTCACATATGCTCAGCAATGCTCGGACCTTCCCCTCGCTCCAGCCCTATTGCCATTTTTGAAGTATTTTCCGAGACCTCAAAACTGTAAATCTAATCATGTTTCCAAAGCCATGTCATAAAGTTGTTCAAAAAACATGAAGCCAGCAGGGTGCTGTTGGCTCAGTCACACCTGTAAACCTAGCTGCTCAGGAGGCTGAGATTCAAAGACAATTTAGGCAGAAAAATTTATGAGAGTCTAATCTCCAATTAACCAGCAAAAACAAACAAACAAACAAAACAAAACAAAACAGAAGTGGAGGTAGAGTGCCAGCATTGATCAGAAAAGGCTAAGCAAGTGTGTAAGGCCAATTTGAAGCCCTAATACTGACACACAAACACATACACATACAACACATACACACAACTTAAACTATTTTTTTCAAAAATACTTATACTAAATACTGTTTATTTTTATGGTCATGCAAAGTAAGAAAATTTCAGAAAACTTTCACCAAAAATAAAAACTTGTTTATTATTTATATTCAATTCATAGCTTCCAGCAACATTGAAATGAGGAACAAAACCTTTCCATTTTCTAGTAAGTTATAGTAGCCGGGCAATACTTTTAAGAGCCACTATTCTTACACTGAAAACCTAGTAGATCTTCTTTATTTTCTAGGTGCATACTAATTCTTTTAAAACTATCTTAAAATTTTTGGCAAAAATGGGAAGAGAAACTAGCAGCTTTAGGCTTGGTGTATATAATCAGATTTCTTCTGAAAACTCCACTTATAGGTTGTTGGTTCTGACTGGAGCTGCAGTAAATGTGATTACTCTAGCAGGTCTCAAGTTAAATATTACCTCCGAGCAGGCTCTGTTGGTAAAGTGGGCACTAAGAGAAGGGGGCTGAACTAACAAGGAGAGTGAATGAGGATGGTCAGAGTCATTTAGTTACATGTATGAAAACAGCACAATGAAGCCAGTCAAAACTGTTTTAGGAAGGAGGCAAAGGGAGAAAGGAAGAGTAATTGAGAGGGGGAAATTGATTGGAATACATGTATGTGGGTAGAAATGACATGGTGAAATCTCCCTCCACAAAACTAATGCATGATTCATAGATAGATGATAAATAGGTAGATAGATAGTATGATAGTGTAATAGTGTGAAAGAGAGATGGAGAATTACCTTCAAATCATCAACAACTGATTCCAGTGTAGCTGAGACTAGCTTTCAAACTAACAGAGTAGGTATACAAAACTTCCCTACAATACTTGCATATTTACACAATTTAATCAGTCCAAAATATAATGGCATGACCAGTGTACAGTGCTCATCTTCTCATCTCCCAACACTACACATACATTCCAGGACAAGTTTTGCCCAAAGAGCAGCTCCATAAACCAGCCATTTACCTTTCTCTTGTGATTTAAAATCATCTTACTCAGCCAGATATCCGTGGCTCAGGCCAGAATGGGCAAAAAAACCATGAGACTCTTATCTACAATTAACCAGCCACCAAGTAGAGCTGTGTTTCAAGTGGTAGAGTGCCAGCCTTGAGTGAAAAAGCTCAAGGGACAGTGCCCAAGCCCTAAGTTCGAGCCCCAGTAGTGGCACAAAAAGAAAACAAAGATAAAAATAAAAAGGTCATCTCACCTGATCTATTTTTCTCTGCAAAGAGAAATCATTCATTTGGTGTGTTCACACAAAGAGCACTCAGTAATTACCAAGAGCTACTTCTTCCACTCCCAAATTAGTAAGGTTTTATTATGTAAACTTAGGTACTTCTGAATAATGACCGGGGATGTAACCTGTCCGTGTACAGGAAGAAAGTGGGTCATCCAGGAAAAAGTCTTTGGCCTTCCTTCCTCTCCTTAAATGTTCTCGTGGCCCATTTTTATCTGCTCAGACCTCACAAGAGATGACACATGCCCTACCTGTAAATAGACATCCTGATGCCTTAAATTTCTTCTCCCCAAATTAGCTCGGTACCTGAACCATAACAATCCTTTCACTACAATGACCTTCTGCTGAGTCTACAAACACAGGTACTTCTTTGCTTCAAAATAAATCTCTACTGGGTGTGGAACCTCATGCCTGTAATCCCAGCTACTTGGGAGGTAAAGATCAAGAGGATCATGGTGCGCTGTTTAAAGCCAGTAGGAAGGCAGTGGAATTTGTGAGACCCCATCTCAACAAGTAAGTAGGACACTTGCAATCCCAGCAATGTAGGAGGCATAGGTAGGACACTGCAGTCCAGACCAGCCTACATTTGATATTAACTGAATAATTAGTTATCTTCCCTCACTAGACTAGAAGTTCCTTAATGCATGAAATATGATTTGTTCACCGCTGTATAGTTCCACTGCTTGGCAAAGACCAGTGCCACAGTTGCTGGACTGGAAGATAAAGAACTTAAGAATGGAGAGTGGAAAATACTACTATGGAATGTACAATGGAAGATGCTATGTATGGGAAGGAAGATAACCATAGAGGAGGAGGAATAATGTAAGATAATACTTCCATCCCTCTAGAATACAAACCAGCAGGCACAAGCAACAGGCCAGTGACAGAAGTGCAGATGGATCTTAATTTCCACAGTTTCAAAAGAGGTCACCCACCACTTCAAAATGCTTCAAGACTGGGTAGGGATGGCACCTAAATAACCCTATGCTACAGATCCCATCACAGGCTCTACGCCTGAATGCTCGATGAAAGATTTCTGAAATGGTTTGTAGAGAACATTCAACTCATTTCCTAGACTTATCTCCACATATAAAATGAACCCTTGGGATTAAGCAAGAATTAGAGTCAGATGTGCATCCGGGACTTTTCAGGAAAAGAACGATGGGTTTTAAAAAAAACATCTAAAATGTACAATATATAGATTCCTTCTTTAATTGTGCACATTTTTTAAATTGTGCACATTTTTTAAATGAAATACTCCTCTTACAAAAGAGAGGGGAAAGGATCTGCCCTTCAACAAAGCAGTATTACAATACAAGGACTCTTCTTGGTCAAGATCATGCATTCATCATTCTCCCTCATCCCTCCCAACTTCAACCCTTCCCTCCCTCAAATTTTCTTAATTTTGTAGAATATGTATCAAGTTTGATGACTAAAATTCCCCTCATCGTTTTGATCTTAATGTATGTCATCAATTAAAAAATTCCTTTCCAAAGTCTAAGACATCTTTTAACTGAATAACTGAGACCAACCGAGCTTGGCTTCATTATGGACATAATTCACATCAAACATCTTCTACTTAAAATTCCCACTTAAAAAACTGAAATGAACATGCAGGGCTCCAGTTTCCTCTATTAACCAAATCTTTTGGGCCACAAATTAGTCACTGAAACACAACAGTAGACTACATACACAACCTTGGTTAATAAAACAGTGGATTAATTTCATTTGGACCACTGACTATTGTATAGAAAACACATCGTAGAATGTTTTGTTTGTTGGTTTGTTTGTTTGTTTGGGTGGGAAATCCATTTGTAGCCAAGCTGGTTTTGAACTCCTGTTCCTCCTTCCTCAGCCTCCCAAGAGCTGGGATTATAGGCATGAGTCAACAAGCCTAGCTACTTGATGACGATAAGAATAACAGATCATCTCTTAAGATAATTGCTAAGGTTCTTTTCATTTCCAATGTTTAAAGAAATGGATACTTCAAAGGTGACTCAAGAGCTATGCTTAAAGTGGATGGACTACAAAGGCAGAGGTTCAGGAGAATGAATGCAGTATTAGTTTGGTCATACTTTTTCTTTTGTAGCCCTTTTTAAAAAAAATCAGCATCCATCAATTATATATGAGGATTTCATTTTGAAATGTCCACACTGGGTATATATTTCTAACATACATTTAAATGGGCCATTCACACAATGAGAACGGATAGATGTTCCTAGAAACAAATCAATATATATCAGTAGTCTAACCGATTTTACCAAGTCCTTGAACAACCTTATTTCCTTCTAGTGACAAAAATAAGCTCATATAACTTCAAGAAATGGGTTCACAAATGCAAACCTGCAATCCAAACTTATGCTGAGCTTTGTTAAATGCCAAGTTTGACATAATTTAATTACATATTTAAAAAAAATACTTTAAGTGCTTTTTTATCTTAAAGCTTAAATACACAACCAGTCAGAAGGGATCATTCTAATTGTGAAACCAGAGCGGTCCTCTTAAGACAAAGACAAACACCAGAATTCACCAATAGATCTGGATAGCACCTTTTCAAGGTAACAACTCGAAGTGTTGTATATATACCTTAACTGAAACTCGTGAGTGAAAAAGCACTGTGTAGTTTTAACACAAGCAAATATCTTCTGGAACAATTAACACACGGAAGATATGAAGCCCTTAGGAATATGAAAAAGGTAAATAAGTAACCGAAGGCTAAGCGCCTTTAAAATCTTTCTCAATCTTAACAAGTCATTGTAAATACTCAGTTTAAAAAACAAACCTCTCCTCTACCAGGCACCAGGGAGTTGCTTCACAAAAGCCACTTAACAAAACCAGTTTAGACCTGGGGAGAAAAAAAAAATTAACTGCACAGAAAATATTTATGAGTTTACTTTCCTAATGCATACAATTACGTCCTTGTTTCCTAAGTCCAGAAGTTCACACGGGGTGTGAACAGGAGGGGGGGGGTGCTCCATAAGAGACCTGGGAAAGTTAGCTTCCTAAAAGTGTGCACACGGAGGGGGTGGGGTGGGGAAGCAATCTCTTCCTTTAATGAAGACCTTACAAGTCTCTCCTCCAGAGCACAGAGAAACCCCTGCCAAGCCGCACATTGTTCCCATGTCTAGCCCGCAAAGTGTCTGCACTTAAAAACCTCAGCTCCCGCGCACACACACACACACACACACACACACACAAACACACACACACCGAACTCCACGACTCCATTTCAAAGATTCCCCCTGGCCACGGACGTTACCATCATCATCTACGTGAAAAGAATACGTGCGTTTTCCCATTTAAAAGTCGCAGACGCGGTCAGAGAGAGCAGCTCCGTCGAGCGCGGGGTGTGACCGCGGAGGATCGCGTGCGGGAAGCGTCCGAACTGCGGGCCGCCGGGAGCCCCGCGCGAGCGCGCGCCGCGCCGCTGTTTCCAGCAATGGCTCCGAGGAGCAGACCCGGGGGGGCTGGGCCGGCCGCCGCCGCCACCGACTCCTCTCGGTAATTACCATTCCCTGCCCGTCGCCAATTACCGCCCCCCCTCCCCTCCGCCTCCGCGTTCTCCCCGGCCACCGCGAATCCGGGGCCCGAGACGCAACTTTCCAAAGTGGGAAGGAGGGCGCCAGTGCCCGCCACCTGGCCACGGAGTTCTCTCGTCCATCGCCTTTTATTTTCGCCCTCCCTTGGCTTGGGGGGGAACCAGTCCTGAGTTGCAATCACCGAGCTGCAAATCTGCAAAGCAGCAGCAGCCAAGTTGCACGCCGCCTGGGCACCGACGGCTCCGGCCTGGCACCGGCAGCCGCCCCGCGGCGCCCCAGCCCGCTCTCCCTCCGGCCCCCACTTCACGGCCAGCAAACTTACTACAAAGTTCACCCCCAAGTGGCGACGGCGGTGGGGCGGTGGGGGGAATGTCCGCAAGCCCCCAGACGCTTCAGCGTGCCCCCGAGCCAGGCACGGGGCTGCCGGGGACCTCACTGGGCCCGCACGTCCGCATGGTGTGGTCGGGTGGCTGGGTCTGGTCTAAGCCTCGCTCCCGGCGCGCCAGGCTCGCCGCCGCACTCCGCCGCCGGCGCACCCGGCCCCCGGCGTCCCGCTCCGTGTAGGGGCCTCACGCTCTCCTCACGGAGGAGATTCCTCCGCCCGTGGCCACGCCCTCCTCGGCCGGAGCTTCTTTCCCCAGCGCAGAAACTCCAGCCCGCTTTTCCAAAGCTCTGGTTGCAGCCTGCGGCTCTGGGACGGCCCCGCCCCGCCCAGGGTTCAAGAGACCCTCCCCCTCCTCCCCAACTCCCCCCCCCCCCCCTCCAAGGCCAACCCCGAACCCTGAGTTGAGAAGCTAGCAAGCATTCAAGGTGATCTCGGAGACTCGGTGAAGAATAGTTTAGGGTTTGTTCCAATGCCCACATTCGTTGGGGCCAGCAAGCCACCCAGAGGCCAAGAATGAACCTGGAATGTTTTCTGCTTTTAAAAAAAAGGAAACCAGAGCTTAACTCAGAAAGAAAAGGGAAAAGTGAAAATAAATAAATGTCGCGCTAAGCTTAGGGCAAAAGCCCCCTCAGCATCCCTTTGGATGCCTTTTTTTTTAAAAAAAAGAACCTCCAGGAAATCCCTCCATTTGCATTTGAATGCCGTGATTCCCAGCCTGCCGGCGTTTGGCCGGACTCCACAGCCCCGAAGGTCTGAAAAGGAAAGTAATTAGATCGGAATCTTTTTCCTCCTGAAATTCACACTTTTAAAGTCTTGGGAACACGCCGAGCCTTCCCTCCCAGAGGTCTTCCTGAATCGCCCCTCAGATCGCAGAACCGCCCGGATCCTAATTACGACCCCCACCCCAGCGCCGGCCAACACCCCCAACTTTCGAGTCTGCAGGACAAAAGGCCACTGAACCGCCTCGTGCACATTCTTGGTCCTTCATTCCTTCCAGGGAGCTCGCCAACGGTGAACCCAGCCACCCAGTCAGTGCGCAAAGCTGCCCGGGGAGTAAAGGGAAGCCCCGGGGGGCCCAGGCGCCCCACGCCGGGAAACTTCCCTCTCGCGCAGGAGCAGCCGATCTGCGTGACCCGGGGCGTGGAGCCCTTCGCAGACACCCGCAAGGTTCCAGACGCGGGTTCAGATGGCGCCCTGACACTCGGCCTCGAGGGCAGGCATGACCTAGGAAAGTTTGTGGGGTTCGAACACACTGCCAGGACAAAAAGACCCGATTTCCCGGGTGGGGGCGCTGCCGCGGGAACCACAAGCAAAGGAGAGGGCTAGAGAGACTGGAGACTATTTTCCTTGGTTCAAAGTTACAGCCGACATTTCTGAAGCCAGGTTAAAGAAGGTGATTGGGGGGAAAATAATAACAATAATGGTGTCTAGCAAGAGGAAAGTGGTCTGCCATGTCATGCTGATTTCGTCGCGCCATATCCTCTGCACACTATTTAAAAAAAAAAAAAAAAACCACCAAGTCCCACAGCCAGTACATACAAACACCATCATGGAACGACTGGTTTGATCAGGGCCCCGATTGCGCAAAGTACTCTAGGAGTTACAGGTCAATTTCATGCATGGAACACCTCGAAAGTGGGTAACCTGATCTCCAGGCGCAGCCAGTTTGCTCCCCGTGCAGAATTGTAACTCTCCACAAAACACAACCACACTACATCGTCAGCCGTTGGAGATGGGGGGGGGGGGAAGTTGTGGGGGGGGTAGGTGGACGAGGTCCTTGGGAAGAACGAGAGAGAAGAGTGTGCAAAAATTAAAAAAAAGTCCCAAGATACCATCCTCTAACGTAAAATCGTAGAATTCTCTAAATGGAGGAAATGACCCTTCGTGAAGACACGTTGCCACTTACTTAGGACCAGGCCATCGGTTTGAGAACCCCGATTTTCCAGGCTCCCGGAGAAACCTGATTGCCTAGAAGTTGTACTTCCCAGCCGCCACGGGAACCGCTGAGAGTCCAAGGCTGCGGTCGCGGTTACACGGATCCTTTCTGCTAACAGACTGAAATGGAGGTTGAGTGTCTGGCTATCTACAGAGTTCCCTTCACAAAAAGAGAGGGGTGGGGGATGTCCGTTAAATAGACAAGTCTTCCCTAACGCGGGTCCCAGAGGATCAAGGAAAATGGGGGGGGACTGCTTCCCCAAACAAAACCCCTTTTCCCCCGCCCCGCTTCAGCATCCAGTCCAACCAAGGGGCTTTTTCCGAAGTTATACGAAGTCTGGGTCCGGGTGGGTGGTAGGTGAAGTCTGGGGGGAGGGGGCCTGGCCAGCCGAGGTGGTGGGGTTCAAGTCGCCCGACGGGGATACGGGGCAGGTCGGAGTGGTCGGTCCGCGCGGAGCCGGGAAGGCGGCCGGCGGCGCGCCAGACTCGGTGCGCGGCCTAGAGGGCGCTGCGCCCCTGCAGATCACGCGGGTCCCCGGTGCGCCCTCGCCGGGCACCATGTCTACCCCAAGTTACGGTCGCAAATAATTCACCCAGGGCATCGCCGCTCCCGAAGTTCTTCCCAACAGCGCTCGGTGTGTATTTCCTGCATTCCCAAAGCTACGCCTTACAGATCTTCCATTCCCGAGCGCCGCCACGACCCCCAAGGGGCGTGCAGTTCCCAGAGCCTTAGAAAATTCACACGCGCCCTGCACTCGCCTAGACCAAACTCCCCGTGTCATGGTCATTTACGTTTCAACGGAAAGAATTTCTTTTTAAACACACATACACACACACACACGAACTCACCCACTACGTATCCCAGTCCTCGGGGCCCCCGAAGGCTGCACCGTGCCGGCTAGTTCGGCGACTCCCCACGCGGCGTGGATGTGTTCTGTTAAGAGCGGTGTTGGAAGCGCCAACTTCACCTCCTGGAGATCTTCAGCGTCTCCCCAACCAGGGTGCCATCCGCGGGCACTGCCGGGACCCGGGCGGCCGCATCTCCAGAGTGTTCCTCCGACCGGGTGGAAAAGTTGAGCAGCAAAAAAGCCGGCGGAGAGCGCGCGCGAGGGCCGATGGCGAAGCCAAGTTTGTCAGGACATGCCCAGGCAGCCAGCAGCCCAGGGGAAGAGTTGCGGCCGGGAGCTGCGGCGGCTCGCTGCCTCTTTTCCCCACTCCCTCCCTCTAGGAGGTGCGGGGCGGGCGGGGGGGTGACGTCAGCGCCCCGCCTGCGCGCACACACACACCCCCTTCCAAGCTCCCCCAGCTCCAAAGGGGTTCTCCAGCTGGATCGGCCTCCCCGGCTGTTGGGGCTGCCAAGGGCTCCCGACTCCAGGAGCGACGGGTACGGCCGCAGCCGTCCGCACGTCTGTCTGTCCGGCTGTCCGGCTGCGGAGCCGAGTCTTCGGGGGCTCCTCCGAGCGCCCCGGGCCCTCGCGGGGCGCCCCTCTCCGGCTCACAACGCCCCCTCGGGCCGCGTTTCCCACGCCTCGGACTGCAGGTGATGCTCGTCCTCTTCCGCCGGCCCGGAATCTTTATTATTCTTTTATGTTTTGCAGGGTGGATGGAAGCGTGACACCGAATCTCTGCAGACTGGACTGGACGACTTGCACAACTTGGGAATGCGATGGGTCTTCCGTAGCCCTTGCGTGCTCTGGCCCCGGCTGAGCGCTTTGAAGTGGGGAGAGATCACCGTGCCGTATTTGAATGAGCAGATCCTTCCCAAATGCCCGGGTGTCTTCAGACTGTAGTCGGAAGCCAGAGGAGGATCGAGGGGCGGGGAGGAGCCAGGGTTTAATGTGTCTTACTAGAGATCCGTGGTGATCGTGGCACACACACACACACACACACACACACACACACACACACACACACCAGTCCTCTGCTCCCCGTAACGACGGAGATTCGGACCAATGCAAACCCCATGGAAGTTTCATTTACAACCCAGAGTCTTGGTGGTGTGGTGTGGGGCGTGTGTGTGTGTGTGTGTTTGTGTGTGTGTGTGCAAAGCGCTTAAGCTCCAGGAAAAATATCTGCTGTGGAAAATTTGTAATGCCAGTAAAGTACCTAAATGAATCTCCCGAACAGCATGAAATTCTGAGGGAGCCATTTTTGTAAATTGACACTGCCCCCCCCCCAAAAGAATCCTGGAAAAGGAGGAGGGGGTTGGAGGCGGGCTCCACCGATAAATGTGCATTGGCCCGTGTAAAATCCATTGGTCAGTTTAGCTAGTCGTTCGGTTTTAGACCTTTTAGAGAGGGGCGGGGGAAAAAAATCCCTAAAGGACACTGGCAATAAGGCCAAGGGTTAAAATAGGGGGAAAGGACGAAGTGAAGTGGTTGTGTGTGGTTAGGCTTCAGGAAACCAGAAACAGCTCTAAGTTTCAGCGTCTTCGTCTGAAATCGAGTGCACAGTGGACATCCTCCCGGTGCTCCACCGCACTCCTCTTTAAGGTGTCTAGATTTTCTGGCAGGGGAGGGAGGGCTCTGGGAACCTAGGAGGTGGAGGACTCTGGGACCAATGGAGGGGGTGGGGGAGAGGACAGAGGTGCACGATTCCCTAGGAGGGACATGCAGACTTAAAGGGAGGTTGGCTGGAAAGACTAGCACTACTTCAACTACACAGATTCACTCCTTTTAGATGAGTGGAAATCAGGAAGTGGCTACATACTACAAGTCCTCAAAATGATGTATGTGAAGTTCCCCGAGCTGCTGCTGGGTAATTGATTTGGTTTGCTAGTATACTGGACAAATGAGAGAAATTTACGTATCTCTACTGATGGTGTGAATCTAAAAGATAGATTTAGAAGTGAGAGGAGCAGAACACTTCTAACAGAACCCTTAGACTTGCTGTGTTTACTGTAATTAGTGATTAGTCACATGTGTCTACTTTCATTAACATGAAATGAAAATGGACATCCTTCCTCTTCCTAACCACCTTTCACATGTTTAATATCCATATTTGGCTAATGGCAATTGTGCAAGCCAGAACAAAACCTGGGAAGGGTAATAGGGATTGACCTCAGGGCAGCTACCATTTGAGTCACACTCCCAAATCTTTTCGTTTCTGGGTTTTTGCTTTTGCTTTTTCCCAGATAGGTTTTCTAGCTAACTGAGCTATCTTCGAACAACTATTTTGTCTCCACCTCCTGAGTAGCTGAGATTACACCACTAAACTTAAGTTTGGCTTTCTATAACTCTGTGTGGGGGTGGGGGGGGGGGGGGAGACATGCCAGTCCCTGTCCCTGAGCTTCTTTTGCTCAAGGCTAGCACTCTACCACTTGAATCACAGTGCCACTTTAAGTATTCATAGTAGTTTATTAGAGTTAAGAGTCTCACATACTTTCCTGCCGAGGCTGGCTCCAAACCAAGATCCTCAAGTCTCAGCCTCCTGAGTAGCTAGGATTACAGGTGTGAGCCACCACTGCCTGACTATGCCTAGCTTTTTCAAAAAGCTACTTCAGATAGTAACATTGCAGTGTCTCCAATATTGAATTACTTCTTAAAGCTATGTGGGGGCTGGAGGGGGGAGAATCATGGGAGGATTCACACATGGAGTAAATATTTATGAAGTATCAACAGTATGATAAGTGAAATTAATGTAAGATTCAAAATTTGATGAGTTAGGTGTGTTTAATGATTAAGAAATATGAACCTCACCTAACATGGCCTTGTGGTTGTTTTACATCTTTGCTGAGTACAAAAGCTAGGGGAAGTCACCATTTAAAACAAGAAAGAACTCTTAAGTCATTTTTAGGAACAGTCTTGGGATGAATAATCTCGTAGTCTTGAATAACTTCTAGCATCCTCTCCTTTCTGTTTTTTCTTCATTTGCCAGCATGCCCCTTGCTGCCTGGCAGTGGCAGGAAGTGTCAACTCTCACTGCTTGCCAAAGTCCCACAGTTACTCTATTTGCATTCTAATTTAGCTCTTGTTGGAGATCTGCTGCTGCTCTCCAAGTGGACCATAAGAACAGATAACTAGTCAATCTATTAAGTATGAGTATTCCTACTCCCTTCCTAGTTCAGTATAAAGATAATTTCCTTCAAACTATACCTTAATGATAAAATATTATTGACCAACATTGAAATTCCAGAAGCCATAGCCAATTAATTGGAAAATCATTACAAATCACCTATTGATGGCTAGCCATTAAAACACAAAGTATACCTTCATTATGGAGATGTAGAGAGAAGAATGAGGTGTTAATGCACACTGTCTCTACAAAGATAAATAAAATTCTAATGCTTTCCTAGCTCAGCGATGGGGAAGATCCCATGATTATCTATTTTAACCAATAAGAAAGGAATCATCTAGAAACTGTTACAATTCTTTCTCAATCAGACTTGAATTGAGAAGTCCTAGTTTTAATTTTACCTTTGATAAATAAATATCTGTATTTGTATGAATTTGCAAAATTTTGGGAGTCTCTTCCCCCTATAATATGAAATGTCAAAATGATCTGCTTCACTGGTTGTGAGAGATAAGACTAGAAAATGAAAATCTTGACAATATTATTCTTCTGAAATTTACCCACTGTCTCTTACTCTGCAACTCTCATCTCTACTACAAAGCTCTGTAGGACCAAAGGTAATAAGCAACTTTAACGTACTTCAAAGCCAATTGGGATCCAGTGTACTCTAAATTCTTCACATTTATTATTTCATTGGTTCTTAGCAAATCCTACCAATTAATGCTCTAAGCTATTTTATAAATGAGAAGCACATTGGTCACTTTTCAGACTGAAACCTATAGCTGACTAACAGATAAGCCAAGATTGTTGACTTATACTAGCTCCTTATAGCTTACACGTTATCGCCACTCTTTATGAACCATGACTGTTTTATATTAAAGATCAGCAATGTTGCGATTTTGAGAATTGGCCTAGAAAGAGAGCAAAACACTATCAAGTGATGGCCAGAGGGAAATTTTCCTTTCTAGCTGCTATATTTAATGTGGATAAATAATTTTTCGAAAGCAAGTTGCTCACTATTTTTACAATAAATATATTTTTTAAAAAACAACTTGTTTAATCATAGAGTGCCAGCACCACTAATTGTGCTTAGAAATATGTCAGTAATATAGCCATTATTTGGTTAGATTTTCTTTAAGGAGGTATACATACATTTCTTTCAAATTCAAAAATCAGCATCTGGCTTTTAATTTGCTTAGGCTGAACAGCAGAAAAATACACACCACTGATTCTCAATGAATTCTGACAAGGACTATCACCCAGGATTTCATGATCAGCATTTCAATTTACACCTTGCTTTTCCTTTTCCAGATCTGGAACCACTGGTGCTCTTCTCCCTTTCCAGTTCTTTCTTTCATTTAGCCCTTTAAGTGTAACAAGTAATTTTACCATTGGAATATTCCCTTGACTTATACTTACTGCTGTTAGATTCTATCTCTTTTTCTTGTAGCATTTTTGGGGGTCACGACAGCTAATCTTATGTAGAAACTCAGAGGGCACGGTTTGAGAAATGCAGTATTTATTGGAATGGTTCCCAATAGTCATTCATATGTAAATCCATCATAGTTCTGTACCACTTGTCATGGGTATGTAGAACAACTATAACCAATGACAGGCTAAAATGACCTTGAGAACTTCTGAGGGGAAAAAATCCCTTTCCCCCATAATAAGGATCTACAAAAGAAATGATCAGTCTATATTGACAGTGTCCAGTCAAAATAAAGCAGACATCTTGACTGAGAAAGAGACCTAAACTAGAGAAGGTAGATAAGTGTGGCATTGAGTCAACTATCTCTAACTCCAGACTTCTTATGAGAAAGCATAAGTGTTATATTAAGCTGGTTTATGTTAGGATTTAGATTACTTTCAGCTAGCATGATCTATTAATCTGTTACAACAAGGTTTTTCTCTCCCCCTCCCTCTTGTTCCTCCTATTTACTCTAGAGTAAGCCAGAAGCCCCTTAGTGAGGAACTGAAGCTTTCTAACAGCCACATAGGGGTCAACACCTCCAGCCCCAGTCCTGTTTTCAGAGAACTGAAACCTATATCCCTTGACTGTAACCTACTAAGAGACTTTGAAGTAGATCACCTGACTAAGCTGCTCCCTGGTCTGCAGAAACTATGTGAGATAATTGGTGAATGCTTGGATGAGAAAAACCATAAAGGCCAGCTTGTATGTTAGAACCATGTAAATAGACTGGAAGAATATCTAGAATAGCACCAGACAGAACTTCACAATGAAATGTTCCATCCGTGATGATGGATGGTTTGAGCTATACTGTCCTGAACGGTGATACTGAGTATTTCACATGCAGCCTCTGCAAAATGACGAACTGAATATTTTATTCATTTCATTCATTTAAATTTAAATAGTTACATGTGGCTAATGGCCACCCTTTTGGACAGGGCAGGTCTAGACACTTTCTAAACCAACAAATGATTATTACAAAAAAAGAAAAAGTCAAAGAGATCACAGTGAGTGAAAATCATGAGCCGGTGTTCTTAAACAAAGTGATTGGTGGAGTGGGTGAGGAGTAATTAACTAGAGTACTGGGAATTGAACCCCAAAACAGTGAAAGCACTCTACTACTGGAGCTACAACTTTAGCCATTTTGTTTTTATTCTATTTTTGAGATTGGGTTTCACTAACTTTGTCTAAGCTGGCTTCCTACTTCTGCTCTAGAGTATATGGGATTACAAGATGTACCTCAATCTCAGATGTCAATCGTGACTTTTCTAAAGGAAGATGGGTTATTTATTAAGTCCAGACATGATGGATTAATTTAAGCAATATATATATATATATATGTATATCTATGTATATATACATAGATATATATATACATAGATATATATACGTATATATATATTTAAAGATGCATGTTGAAAAACTGTATTTTGTGAGACTTTTCTAAGATGTCTTCAGTGTGCAATTCATTGGATGAGAAGCTATGGATTCAAATGAATGTCTCACACACCTGACTCATTTGCATGATTGATTAAAGAGTCAAAAAGTGAACCAACTGGTTTAACCATGGCTTCCTTAACCACACAGAGTAATGCTGATTCATTCACTGGGTGAGAGAGTGTTTCTTGGCAACACTTTATTGAATGATGTCATTGAGTAAGTATGCAATTCAAAATGAATTGCACTCAGTCACTTGTGATTACAGTTAAACCTACCTAGAGGTAGACTTGGCTATACAAAAAAAACGTATGCTTATGATGGTAAGGTATCCTGTATTTCATGCTATTAGTAGAATTGGGGGGGTTAATCTGGATTTTCTTACTTATTCTAAATGATACATGTTGAATTGTGATCTGTAATCAAGCTGATTGTCACTTATATGTTCACCAAACCCCAGAATCCATTTGTCATGTCAGATCATGCCTTTTCTCCTTGAGCTTGCACAGTCATCTTATTACAAAATAACTGCAGCTGCTCCTGACATTGTCCAAGGCAGTATGAAAGGAAATACATTATTCCAATCCATGGAAAAAAGAACATTGCACCCTTACCCCCCAACCTACACATGATAAATGTCCTCTTCACAGAATGAATGCTAAAGCTATAAGGGCGATTGTCAAAAGATTTAGGAGAATGTTTAAAAATAATTTATTTGGGGCTCTGAAAGAATATACTGTATCAGCTGAAATGTGCTAAATATGAAAGAAAATGGACAAATTCAATTACATGAAAATAAAAAAAAACTTCTGTTTCTCAGAAGACATCATTTGAAGAAATGAAAATACAGAGATTGGGAGAATACTCACAAGTATAATTGAGTTTAAATGATATCTTTAAAATAAGTCATACATAAATAAGAAAGACTAAGTAGAAAAAATAAGCAAAGGTTCAATAGAGAAATTGGAAAATTATGAAGTCATATTTCAGGGAGTAAAAGTATGAGTGGTAATTATACACATATGGGTTAAATGATGAAACATATATATACATACTAATCTCTAGAACCTATAAAAGTTATTTTTGTTTTTAGAAAAAGGGTCTTTGTAGATATAGAATTGTCCTTATCAGGTGCTGGTGGCTCATGACTATAATTCAGGCTACTCAGGAGGCTGAGATCTGAGAATCATTGTTTGAAGCCAACCTGAGCATAAAAGTCCATGAGACTCTTGTCTCGATAACCACCAAAAAAGTCACAAATGGAGCTGTGGCTCAAGTAGTAGAAGAATAGTCCTGAATGAAAAAGCTAAGGAAGAGCATCTAGGCCTGGAGTTAAGCCCCAGTGCCACTAGTGCCAAGAACAACAACAGAAAGAAAGAAGGAAAGAAAGAAAGGAAGGAAGGAAGGAGGAAAGAAGGAATGAGGGAGGGAAAGAGGGAAAGAGAGAGAGGGAGGGAGAAAGGAAGGAAGGAAGGAAGGAGAGAGAGAAAGAAGAGGAAGGAAAGGAAAGGAAAGGAAAGGAAAGGAAGAAGGGAAAAACTTTCCTGAATTATCTAATGTGGTCTTAAATCCAGTGTCATGTGTCCTCTTAGGAGACACTGTAGGGAAAGACACATGGCGCAGAAGGCCAATGAGAGCTGTGGCATAGGCTAAATTATGAAACCCCAAACCAAAGAACTCTTGGAGCCACCAGAAGCTGAAAAAAAGATACAAGGAAGAAAGACTCCTGAGAGCCTTCACCGGGAACACAGCCATATCAACATCCTGGTTTGGGGCTTCTCATTTCTAGAGTTGTAGGAGAATAAAGCTTTTAATGTTTTATGGCATGCTAATTGAGATAATTTGTTATAGCAGCCCTATGAAACCAATACAGTATATAAGAGGAGATAATTTCATTAGCCATTAGAGAAATGGAAGTTAAATATCAATGTAATATCTTTCTATACCAAAAATATTAGCTCAAATGAAGATACTGGATCCTACCAGAGCTGGTGCAGACATGAATTGGCAGCTCTTAAGCAATGTTGATAGGATTGAAAGCTGGCTCTACTACTATGGAAAACAATTTGATATTTCCAAATATAGAGAAATCCGCACACATCCTACAACCCAGCACTATTACTATGAAGAACTCCACAACATGTACATATAAGAAAATCCATAACAAAACAAATAAGTAATGAGTATACAAAGTACAGTATATTCACAATATGAATCTACTGTTGGTACACGAAACTACATGAATGAATGAAATATAATATGGGATAAGAAATACAAATGGCAGAGGGCTGGTGCAAAAAAGGGAAATAAAATAAAATGTTCTTTAGGGAGATATACATAAGATTTAGGGCATTCATTTTTAATAAAGGATTGTGGTACTACAGAGAATGAAGAGGACTCATTTCTGAGATGAGAAATGGGATCCTAGTTGATTGTATTTGTGCTTATTAACTTTAGATAATTTTTACCTTTTGTTAAACATTATTTTTTCAAATTTTAGTACCAATTTATTATACAAAGGACTTTTGGTTTGATACATGCATTCAGTGTACCTTGATCGGACTCACCTGTAACATATAACCATATAAAACCTGTAATAACAATCAAAGCAAAAGATAATCATCACAAAAAGAGAACATTGGGTAATTAGACAAGGTCATAGAAAGATCATCTGTTTCTTGATATCCATTAATGTCTTAGGGAAGGATTGGATTTGAAGAAATGGAAGACAGCAAGAATGGATATGACCTTACCTTCAGAAATGGAAAGGAACAACACTGCACTTGTGTGTGAGAATAGGTGTTATAGTAGGTCATAGAGAAATGATCCATAGATCAGAAAAAGAAACAGAGCTGCAAAGATAAATGTCTGATCCATCACCAAAAAGCTTTCGTAGATACTTAAGCTCAGGAGAGTCATGCTTTGAGTAAAGATGAGTTAGTGCAATGGAAAAGGAAAGACAACCACATACTCTTAGGAAGAAAATCCAAAAGTTGCAGAGAGCAAAACTAAGAATCCTACTAGGGCTTTTCAGCTATGGGCAGCTGGACCTAACTTCACAATCTGAGCTTTTAAATAAGTGCATATGGAGGTGGACAGAATTCAATTTCTTATCTGTGTGGTTAGGTCTTTAGTACAAACCCCCAGGGCCTGGGTAGGTTTGCACATTCACTGATTGGCTGTAGGGTCTTATCCTACTTGAAGTGTGCCATCTGTTTCCAGTTGGGACCCTAACTGATACAAGCAGGCCTATTAATTATCTCTCTCAAACCAGCTGTTGGCAATCGTGGGAGTGGTTTCCTGGCAGCCATAGCCAGACGTTATTTGACTATATACCTTGTAAACAAAGGTGTCTCTAAGAAGCAGTGAATCTCAGATGGATTTTCAAATGCATTCGCAGACCAGCATCATCAGCATTTCCTGAGAACTTGTTAGAAATGTAAATATGCAAACTCTACCCGAAACCTACTGAACTGGAAACTTTGGGAGTGGAATCCCACAAATCTACTTTCAAGGGACCTTCAGTGATTTTGATTAATGTTAAGGTGGAAGAACCTTTAGGGTAGGGAAACCACTGGGGATAATCCAGTAAATAGTTTGAGCTGACAGCAGGTGAATGGTGAACTCAACCTGAAGGGAGGAGGCAAGGGAGGGGTTGCTAGGGCTTAGAGGAAAACCCACATTGAGACAGCAATGATATGGTTTTGAAAGTAAAATTCTACAGTTTATCTCTATAGATTAGGAGTAGCTTCCCTCCCTCCTTCCCATCTGGAGTCCTCATTAAAGCTAAGGAGCAAAAAAGCCCATAGATAAAATCCTTACAGCTCAATTCCCAAAGAACAGGGAAGATGGTAGAAGGACAGAAAATAGAGAGGAAAATGGAAAGTTATTTCTTATTCTGTGTCTTTTATCTAGCAAACCTTACTGCAATAATTGAAAGGTGAGTGCAAGATCATTGTTCCTGAAATAGGCAACATAGATGGTCAGTTTTTGCCCATTTTTATTTATGTATTTATGTAATTATATAGTTATTTATTTTATGCTAGTACTGGGGTTTGATCACAGAACCTGGGTATTCCCTGTCCCTTAGCTATTTTGCTCAAGGCTGGCACTCTACCAATTGAACAACAGCTCCACTTCTGGCTTTTGGTGGTTAATTAGAGATAAAAGTCTTTGGACTTTTCTGTCTAGGCTTGCTTCAACCTTGCTACTCAGATTGCAGCCTCCAGTCTAGGTAGGACTACAGGTATGAGCCTCTTGCCTCTTTTCTGAAATCATGTTAAAAATAGAAATAGCATCATCTGAATCAGATAACTGAGATTTATGTAATTCTCCAGTACTGTAGAAGTAGAAGACATTAGGAGGAAGACTTACAGACTGGGGGCCAATGCAGGGGGTGGGGGTGTTCCTGTAGATGAGTTTAAGATGAAATGA
This sequence comes from Dipodomys spectabilis, assembly GCF_019054845.1. Classification (NCBI taxonomy): domain Eukaryota; kingdom Metazoa; phylum Chordata; class Mammalia; order Rodentia; family Heteromyidae; genus Dipodomys; species Dipodomys spectabilis. Next base: position 15,553,419 of record NW_024870686.1, on the reverse strand, counting down.
GTCTCAGGGGATTGTTATACTATCATGTTAAGTGACTCAAAGCTATTTCAACAATGTCTTAAATAGACTACTTTATTGGAGATTAATGAACTGAAGGATCTTATTGAAGAGAGTTTGTGATAATGGGATCATCATCTAACTCTGTAGTCTAATACCCTTCCAAAATTTGGTAATGAGGAGGAAAAGAAAAAGAAAAAAACAACTAAAACTGGTTCCGCCTATGATAATTATTGAAGTCAAAGGAACAGAGGAAAAGTGGAAAGTAGGCCAGAGTCTAGTAGCTTAGGAAAGAACTTGGTAACTCGGAAGAGTTTACAGTTCTCAGGATGTTCCCTTTTGAATCAGTTATTATCTAATACTTAGAACTGTCACAGTAAGGAGGGGGGTGCTTTTTTCTTGTAATGGGATTTACTATTTGAGGGGATGCTTCAGAGATCTCAGCTCCTCTTCCTGTCTTTCAGGGCTTTGTAAAACAGTGATGAACCAAAGGTGTCAATTAGCCACATCATTGCTCAGGAGATGTGACAAGAGCTGTAATACAGGCCATTTATAGTTCAGACAATGACTACAGATGATGGAATGAAAAATTACAGTTTTGTCAGGACTCTGAAATTATGTACAGCATAATATTCTAGGATTTCTGTCAAAAGCCTTGGTCAGCTCCCAGGCCTTTCTGGGATGGATTTCTCTTTTTCTCTTCCCTTCCTTCCTTCCTTCCTTCCTTCCTTCCTTCCTTCCTTCCTTCCTTCCTTCCTTCCTTCCTTCCTTCCTTCCTTCTTTCCTTCCTTCCTTCCTTCCTTCCTTCCTTCCTTCCTTCCTTCCTTCCTTCCTTCCTTCCTTCTTTCCTTCCTTTCTTTCTTTCTTTCTTGGCTGCAGGGCTGGAACTCAGAGCCTGGGCACTGTCCCTGAACTCTTCGGTGCAAGGCTAGCGCTCTACCACTTTGAGCCATAGCACTACTTCCAGTTTTCTAGTGGTTTATTGGAGATAAGAGCTTCATGGACGTTCCTGCCTGGGCTGGCTTTGAACCACAGATTCTCAGATCTCAGCCTCCTGAGTAGCTAGGATTACAGGCATGAACTGCTGGTGCCTAGCACCTGTGCCAAGAGTTATGTAGGTACTTGAAATGTAATTGTTAACCAAACAGAACCATATCCTTGGACAGTAACTGTTGAACTGTTATTTTTGAATAGTGATCTCATCTTAATATTTACTTTAAATCTAACAATTGGTTTGGCTAAGAGGGTGAAGTTTTGTAACACTCCTCTGCCAATTGAAGTAAAAACATTTCTAAACAAACCTGTTTTTGAGTTCTACTCTGTGGATAGCATCTTTTTGATACTGTATTTTATTTGAGATTCGATTTTCTAAAACTTTTCACTAATAGCCATGGGACTTCAAACAAGAGGAATAGTAGCAGAGCAACCTCACTGAGTATCTTCACAGTGCTGTCCTTAGGCCACAGTGACTCTGGTCCTGATGCTTCCTGAGAAGGAACAGGACAGGCCTGCCAGCCAGGAGAGTGGCCCTGAGCACATTCATTAAGCTGTGTTTTTTATCACTAATTTTGCCTCTGTGGTCGCTATCTTGGCTTGCTGCACAGATTCATTTTTGGATAACATTACACAGCCCAATGGAGGAAGCTAACCTGAAACATTGACTTTAAAAAGCCAGTATAACCTATGGAAAACTTCTTAAAAATGCATTTTATATAATTGCTTACCAAGGAACTTTACTTTAGGCTCATCAATGACCTTTGCTTGATTAAGTGACATTGTATTTTCTGTACACTAAGACTCCCTTTTCAGTTGTAAGAATTTCATAGAAAGATTATTTCCTGAAGTATAGTTTCCAAATGAGAGTGACAGGCACCTGGGCTTTGTAGTCAGAAAGACCTCGTTTAGAGGGCTGCTTGTGAATTGGTACAAGCTATGTAACAGGTCTGAGCCTTAGCTGTCTTATGTAAAAATGTACAGAATAACTTTTTAGTTAAATATTTTTATTGCTAATATAAAGGTGATGTACAGAAGTCTTATTGTTTCATAAGTCGAGTAATGAGTATACTTCTAAGTCTAGTCTATTCTTACTAAGTCTGAAATATTATAGAAGGGATTCAAATGAATCTTTCTACTTTCTCCAATATTTACATGTATTTGCCTATCAACTATAGCCAACTATAATACAGTATAGTTAAATACTATTTACTTGAGCAATAGCCTAAAAGTTTTATATCTTTAAAAGGCACAGATTAGAAAATTGTTATGTAGGAAATTTGATCTTCTGGCAAATATAACTCCTCAAGCTGAACTCTAATAAGCTTTCTTCCATAGATGTGGATCCTTAACCTATCTTTAGTTCTGTTATCAGTGTTTTAGATAGAGCCATTTGGATGCAAATTAGGCAGAAAATGAACTCCAGTACAAGTGCTCATTTAGAGACCAATATTGTAGTACTGTGATCCAAAGAACTTCCTCACCAAATAGGATCACACAGAGGTCAGTAGTAATAAAACAAAATCATAAATCAAAATAGGGTCTTCTTATAAATTAATAGCAATGCACCCAGTTATCACATCCATCAGTGTTATTTATAAATATGCCAATCAATAGCATCTCTTGGTGTCTTCATGTTTAATAGTTTATACAGTTTGCAGGTATTTTACAATGAGATCCTTTGCAACTGCTGAATATCTAGACATTTGCCTTTCTCACAGTCACTAGATAGTGCCATGTCTTCACTTGACTTACCCGAGGAAGTTAATTACTGTTAATTCTTTGTTCTTTTAGGTTCTTATACCTTATCAGACATGAGAACTACTCAAGGGATGATGAAACATAGGTTTCTGGATTGTGCTCCTATGGATTTCTGAATTAGGAGTGAGGAATTTGAGAAATTGCATCTCTAACAAGTCCTCCGGTGACAATGAGACTGCTGGTTTAGAGACTAGACCTCTCTTTTCAGAGAAAACCATGATCAGAATAGCATAGCAAACCACTCTGGACTTGCACCAGTGGCTTTCTGTGGCTCTCAGACTTCTCTTTTTCCTGGATCATCCAACTCATACTGACCACACTTTGCCTTTCTCTAATTCTCTGGCTTTCACATAACCTAGCTTGGGAATTGCCAGTCTCTATAATCGTGTAGATCAATCTTTGGTAAATCTCCTCTCATACACTTCTATCTCTGTGTATCCTACTGGTTCTATTTCTGGACAATCCTGATTAATGCCCACTTATTGGGAAATGTTGTGTATTGGCTGAAGTACAAGTATTTTGTGGAGGTAGTAGGTTTTGCTGGGAAATGCTTTAGAACCAGCTGTCTGTTTTAGTGGTAAGAGACAGGGAGAGCCCTCATATCTATGGTACTAATATTACCACCTTGGCCAATCTCACATTCAAGCCGATATCCCTGACTACAGAGCAAGTAGAGTTGCACATCGTTAGTTCCAATGATCTGGCAGTTGCTGGTTTAGCACAACACTGGAAGGAGGTGTGGTGCTATAAAACCAAGTAAGAAGAGATGTAATAAGTGTGTGTATTCAACATAACAGCATTTATAATAAACGAGGGTTACTAGGTCATAAAGCAAACCTCAAAAACTCCAACTATTAATAAACTGGACGGTGCAATTAACATGATGTTAGTAAAATTTACAAAAGAGACTCCAGTTCCAACCAAGATAAATCTACCCTGTCTCTCCCACTGAAGAGAGTTGTAAAACCAAGGCAATGGGTGGAGCAGCTGTCCAAGGACAACTGTGGTAACAGGCAGTTCATGAAAGACCAGGATTCAAGTAATATTGAACTGGTAGTTTACCTCATTTCTTTTTATTTTGTCTTTCTGGCCAGCCCAGAAATAAGGGTTGAGGGAATTCCAGGAAAATACTTTAATATTCAAAGAACAGGAAAAGAAGTCTAGAGGCTGTGCTCAACAGTAGAGCTCCTACCTAGCAAGCATGAAGCCCCGAGTTCAAAAGACAGCAACACCCAAAGGTATCACTGGGCTAAGAGCTAGTTGTGGTGATGTATGACTGTGATCCCAGCTACTTGGGAGGTAGATGTTGGAGGATCATGGCTCAAGGCTATACTGGGAAAAATTAGGGAGAGATCTTCTCTGCAAAACAGAATAAAAAGCAAGGCTTTGAGTGTAGTAGAGTGAGGTCCTAAGTAACAGGAAAAAAAATTAAAGGCATCAGTCTACTTTTTTCTTCAGCACTGAAGATCAAACTCAAGGGCTTTGCCACTAGATGCACCTTCCCCGTTTCTATGTGCTCTCACTTGGCAACCAATGTGTTGTTGCTACTTATTGAAATATTAATACACTGTTTTCATTAAAGCCTATTTACTTCATGTCTATAATTTTAGCTACTCAGGAGGCTGAGATTTGAGGATTGTGGCTCAAAGCCAGCCCAAGAAGGAAAGTCTGTGAGACTTTCCTACTAACTACCCCAAAAGCCAGAAGTGGAGCTGTAGCTCAAGTGGTAGAGCACTAGCCTTGAGCACAAAAGCTCAGCGACTGCACCAAGGTCCTGAGTTCAAGCCCTAGTTCTGACACTTACATACAAACTTATATGTTAGTATTGATATGCTTATGTGTAGTGCTATACCAATAAAGAATAAGATAAGAGGTGAGGAGAGAAGGAATTACAGCTTATCAAATAGCTCGGTTCTTCTAGAAAACATAGCTGATTGTCATGAGAGCTATTTAGAAGGTTGAATGGAGCTATGCTTTTCTTTGTATTGCATGTTGGAATAATGTCAAAAAGGAGAGAATGGGATAGGGTTTTCTATTTTCCCTTCTCTGCCTGATCAAATTTGACCTTCCTTCCTGCTTCTTTCCCTGAGGCCTATTAGACCTTGCAGGTAATACTACCATAGAGTCCATGAGAAATTGCTGAACAGGTGCAAGTTATGGTCCTCTTCCCTGCAGTCAGGGGGCTGGAGGCCAGTGAGGTGAGCAGGTGCAATTTAGTAATGGCCTGAAAGCTGTAGGTGGTTGGAGATCTGAGGTGCTGTAGGGTCACACAATCAGCACTAAAGAGGACTGGAAGCAGCTGCTTCAATGAGATGGACTAGCCAAGTAGGAGTATGCTACAAGAAAGAGTTGGCTTTTGTGTCAAAGGTGGTGATGAAAGTTAATGAGCCTTTGTTAACAAACCTCTCTGTGGCTATGCTTGGTGCCAGTTGGCCTTCTTGATGGGTCTTCACTATCATGGAGTAAAATACTATGGCCAAGCACTTCTAGAGTGGCCATAAAAGCTGAGTCTCATTACAGTGAAAGTCTACAGTTCTCACTATGAATGACATGTCATGATTCTCTGGGTCATCCTTTTGTGCCAGGAAAGCAAGGAGACGAACAAACTCAGGTCTTTTTTAAAAGCATACAATGTCAATTTGAGAACTCTCATTGACCCAAGGAGATATTTCCAGCAATGAAAAAAATGAGTGTGGGTAGATTGCTACATATCAAACTCATGAAATAAAAATTCATGTGTTTATAACTATATACTCAAAAATTAATTGAAAAGGAAATTTTACAAAAGAGGAAAGGGCAACTATGTTCTCTTCTCTATGATGACTTCCCCTCCCTATAACGAAGCAGTCGGTAAGCAGAATTCTTTTTATTTTTAAAGCATGAGTCCAGCCTGTAAATGCCCAAGAATGATGGAATGAACATTTTCATTTTTCAGACTTCAATGAAGCCACAGATTGAGAATCAAAGTGTCCTAAAACTATTATGTAAAAGTTTAAGGGGAAAATTTTTGTAAAGGACAGAACAGTCCGATAACTTGGTGAGGTGTTTTATCATTAAAAGTCAGGTAAGAAAGTCTTCCTGTTTTGGGAAATTGAACTTGGCTATACAAGAAGCATCTTGATTTACAAGTTTATTGACAATCTGAAGGCTAGAGGAACATATTAGTTGATATCCTGAGGGTGCAAAAATAAGAGAAATCTTAAGAGACAACATAATTTTTTAATCAACAAATAAACGGCATAGGAAAAAATGGAAGTGAATATTGAAAATGAAATATTTGAAGAAATTTTCAACCAAATGTAGTTTGGTTGATTTGCTTTTAAAACACTTTTTATGAGCTTTAAATTGTTATACAAAGGAGTTGCCATTCAATAAAGCAGTTTATGAATACAATGCATCTTGATCAACATCACGTCTTTTAACAGTCTCACCCATCTCTCCCATACCACCCTTCTTTCACTTTTCTTTACTTTGCAGGATATACATTGAATTTTTTTTACAGCATTTCTGCCCCTTCCTCCTTCATCTCTTCAAGCTTGGTTGCTTTGATTCAAACAAATGAGCTTTAAAATACATATTTAAGAGCTGGGAATGTAGCTCAGTGATAGAGCACTTAGTATGTATTAGGTCCTAGGTTCAATCCCTGCCAACTCAAAATTAAAAAGATTTATTTTGTTTATTTGTTTTTTTATGTATTGCCTAAGAGTCCTACATTCTTACTTGTCTTTCTTCTGGGTCATGGCTGGAGCTCTACCACTTGAGCCAGACATCCAGACCAGCATTTTGCTAATCAGAGATAGATCAGCTATTAACTTTTCTATCCTTAGATCTCAGATTCTTGAGTAGCACAAATTACAAGTATGAGCCACTGGCACCCACATGAACTTTTTTAAAGGACATTTAGGAAAATTGAGCATGAGTTATACATTATACAGTATTAATGATTTGTGCTCATTTTGTTGAATGTGATCAGGATATTGCAATTATGATTTTTCAAGTCCTTACCTGTTAGATACACAAACTGAAGAATTTATGGATGAAATAAAATGATGACCAAAGTTTGTTTTTCAAAATACAGATAAAAAAAGTAGCGAGAAATAGGCTAGAAAATAGGGGGAACTATTTATTGTTTTGAGTGGGGAGACATATCATCTTTAAAATAATAGACTCTACTTTTTTGTGATGCTAGGACATTTCCATAATGAAATAGATTAATGAAGAATGTCACTGGCAGTCTAAACAGTTAAAGGTTTGTTTCCTAGGGTGGTGCTCATAAAAGGTGCTGTAGACCTTTAGTGGGAGCCTGAAATCAGCCAAAGCATATCTTTGAAAGAGATTGTGTGGCACCTTAGTCTCTTTCTATTCTCTTTTAGCTGCCTGGCTCAGGAATGAGTAATTTGCTCCACCACAGAGCCTCACCATGCTAGGTTGCTGTCACCAGAGACACAAAGAATAAAATCACTCAAACTTGGGTTTGAAGGCTCCAGAAGCATGAACCAAAATAAATCTTTGCTCTTCATAAGTTAATTGCTCCAAGTATTTCAGTATAGTGATGGAAAGCTGTATTAGAAAGGTGATAATTTAAAACTCAGGAACAAGTTCTTTTTAAACCAATCGGACGAGCTTTGTAGTAGAAGCATGAAGTTAGAAGGAGCCATGGGAGCTCTTTGTGTAGTCTTTTGAGGAACCTCCATACTGCTTTCCAGAATGGTTGAACAAGTGTACACTCCCACCAACAGTGTAGTAGGGTTCCTTTTTGGACACATCCCCTCCAGCGTCTGTTGTTATTAGAGCTCCCCTATGACCTAGCAATCCCACTTCTGGGCATTTACCCAAATGATCACAAACAAAGCCAAATGAAAGCTACCAGCACAACTATGTTTATTGCAGCATTATTCAACATAGCTAAGATATGGAACCAACCCAGATGCCCCTCAGTAGATGAATGGATCAAGAAAATGTGGTATATATACACAATGGAATTCTATGCCTCCATCAGAAAGAATGACATTGCCCCATTTGTTAGAACAGAAAGACTTAGGAAAAATCATATTAAGTGAAGTAAGCCAGACCCCCAAAAATATGGTCCCATGGTTTCCCTCATTTGCAGTAATTAATATACATCTAGGATAATTTTTGCCAGATGAGCAGAAGAGCTCAAAACCTATGTACACATGACTATATAAGATATTGCTAAGTGAAATGAACCCCAAAATATGGACACAAGATGTCTTCCTTTGTTGTTGTTTTTAATGTACTATGTAATTTTTTTTTGTTTCCTTTGTATGTTCTTCTTCCTATGTATATCCTCTGCTGTCACCGTACTGATTTTGGTACCCTGCAGCTTGTATAATACCTATCTAATTTGGAGAGGGGAAGGGGAATAACAAAACAGTGAAACAAGGACACAGGACGACCCATTGCAACAATGATATCCACAGTACATTGGAAATGAACTTTACAACTTTGGGTGGGGTGATGGGGAGGAGTGGAGGAGGTGGGGGAGGGAAGGGATAGTGGGAGAACAATAGGGAAGGGGTAACAATGCTTATTGCCTTACTCATGTAATTGTAACCCTCTGTACAGCATCTTCACAATAAAAGAAAATTTTAACTAAAGGAGCCATGGGATGAAGGGGAGGCAAGTGCAGAGACCCTAGTACCACCCCCTGCCCTGGGATCTCAGCCCTCACCATCCACTTCAGTCACTTTACCTCTCAGAGCTACTTTGACATTCCTAGGTTATTCTTAAGGCTCAAAGTCTCAGCAATGAGCTGAGCCTGAAGGAAAATTCAGGATAGAAGAGACCAGCTTGTTATTACAACCTGTAGTTCTACTAAAATGCCTCCACAGATAGAAGAAAGAGATTAATGAGTGTTAATATTTAGCTTCTGTTTCCATGGAAAAAAGCCTGTGGAAAAACATTTGAAAAAGCATCTATAGTAACTAATCCAGAAAATAAATCAAGTTAATCATTGTTGAAGGCTTGTATTACAGTCCAAATAAGATAATTTTCTTTTCTTTTGAGGAGTAGTTAGCTTGAAGATGGAACTTTATGGTTATGCTTTATGATGGAAATTTAGCTATCAATTACTTCTAAGTTGGTTTGGCTTGAAACCTTGTAAGATGCTATGGATACAGTCCTGAAGTGGGTGGTCTGAGACTCAGGTTTTGATTTTGGGATCTGTTATGGGCAAGCTGTACTTTATCATTTCTAAACACAAGAGGGATTTCTGAGATTTCTGAGATTCTTCCAAATATAATGTTCTATTTGTCTATGAATGACAGTGTGCTTATTTGCTCATATTCACTAATTAATGTATGTCTAACAACAACCCTTTGACACAGGTAATTTAATATTTCATACTTGACAGGAGCAGAACACAAGAATCAGAGAGAAAGAATAATTAGATGAGAAAGATTCTCACAGATGTGGAACAGAGAACTTAGGTATGCCACTCTCCAGTCTCATAAATGTCCAGTCATGAACTTTCTATGTATGCTGTAATACTGTTAATAGTTAAGACTCAGAGGATTTAGATATGTGAAATTTGTTGAAACTCTGAAGCACTAGAAAGTTTTGCTTTCACTAAATACTATGAAAAATTAGCATCTTAATACAAACTAAATTGCAACAAATGAGCATTTCTGCAGTTACATTTTTTTCAGCTAGGGATGTGTGCGTGTACATGCATATGTATATATAAAAGTCACTCCTGTAATTTCAAGGGAATTGAACAAATAAATAGTATGCTATAAGTATCAATTATAAATCAGCAGAAGGTCTATACTTTCTTTTTTTGCCATATTACGGTTTGAACTAAGAGTTTGAACTTGTACAGCTTTCTTGGTGCTCTACTTGAGCCAGGCTTACAGCCTGTTTTTTTTTTTTTTTTTTGCTGGAGGAAGATTTAGTTTCCAAGACTTTTCTGCCTGGGCTAGTTTTAAACTGAAGTCCTCTGGATCTCAGCTGAGTATCTGGCATTACAAGTATGAGCCATAGTTGCCAGACAAGATATATAAATTTTAAAGTGTTGAATTGATTCATACAACAAATACATGGTTAGCACTCACTGTAGATTTCTTTGTTTCAAGGGAATTTTAATCTTTAATGTGGCTCATAAACAATTCTAGAGGGATTAAGTTAATTTATTTCAAGGAGCACTGGACAGAATCTGTTACCTAACTTATCCAAGACCATTGGGTAGCAGGATATATTTTGACCTGATCATCTACATCTTGGCATCCATGAGAAATTTCAGAATACCAAACTATGCAAGGGGCTAAACCTTACCTATAATATAGATACTCAGTGAGTAAATGTTGAATCGAAGCTAACATGAAAATATGCTCCGTTAGAGAAAAATGTAGACAAATTTATATTAGCAAGAGAAATTTTATTTTATGTATTTTTTTGCAAGAGAAATGGCAAGAAATCACTTTAATGTTATAGAGAAAATTATGTCAATATTATAAAGCAAATAAATATATGATTTCTTGTGGGTTTTCTTATGCCTAACCAGTCTGCTGCATAATTGCAAATTGCGATTACTTCCTCAGTGGTAACAAGAGTACCAATACTTTTTCTTCCCTTTATATTTTCCCCCTCTTTTTCAATGTTGGGAAGTGAACCCAGAGCTTCACAGAGACTCTATTAGAGCTCTACGGCTGAACTACCTACTTCAGCCTTCTCTATACACTTCTTAAAGCGCTTTGATGATATTATCCCATCTTACTTTTCTGTAACCATTGACTTAAAATCTTGTTTGAAAGATGGAAAGAGAAAAACCTGTTTTTTTTTTTCCCTGTGATAATGTCTGCTTGCTAAAAATAATGGTTGCTTTTATAAATAAGAAAAAAAATAAAAACATACTTTGGAGGCAGAGCTCACTTACATTATGTTTCCCCCTAGCAGTCTGAAATTATAATACTAACATTGTTGGCTAACAAGATATCCTTTGGGAAAAACTTTCCTATTAATGGCTCCTATGTAGGTCTGCATGCTCTGGTGAAGTGGAGGGGAGTTTTGAGGGTTGTTAAATTAAAAGACATGTTACCCTGTTTTAAGTTGTATGACCATGAAGATTGTAAGACTTTATAAAGCTATTTTCCTAATTTACAGTGCATTTTAATAAGTATAATTCAGCTGTATAATTCCCAGTAGTGTTGAGCAGAAAGCAACACTGTAGGTGGCTGATTTACATTTAATGTTTATCTTTAGTAACTAACCATGTCAATATGTAAAGACATTCTGAAGGAAACAGCATATTCCAAGCAGACTTCCTTTGCTATGCAAGTTCCTTGACATATTTCATTTTTAAAAAGTACAAAGCTTTAAGAATGCTGTACAGCTTATGTAAATAGTATTAATACCTCTTATTTAATAAAATGTATATATAAGTTTAAGGGTAGAAAATTATTGGCTTAACTGTTTAAGAAAAGTTTTTTTCCTTCTTGCCACCTGTTATATTAAAAATATCATTTTGAGAATTGTTTTCCAACTTTAAACGTTAATGTTGTTTTGAATAAAATAGATGATTTTTAAAAATTTCACAGAGTTGTTCCAGATTTCCCTTTATGGTCTCATAATCAACTTATTGCCTTTCCTATTACTGTTTGTATTCTTCTAACTCCTCCCAAGACTTGGTGTATTAAATCTTCATTCCTCTAGTGATGTGGATTATATGGTAGGAGGTGTTATCTTTCTTTAAGGAAGTAAGTTCAGTCAAACTCATTAACAAGGGGGACTGTATTTTATAAATATTTACTAAATATTTCAAATACAGAACAACTGATAAGGCAAAACCAATAAGGTAAAAAACCAATCAGCACAGATATCAGACGTAAAGCTGAACAAAATCCTACCCTCCTCCTTTTGGGGGAAGATCCTACTGTAGTTGGTGTGAAGCCTAAGGATGGGAAGAAGACAGAAGGAGAACCTGAGAAAGAATGAGGAAGCACCTATGGAACTCAAAAATCTTGCTGACATAGAGTTAATTGGCCTTGGCACTCTGGACATTTTGTCCTAAACTAGGATGCTTAGCCATGCTACATACTATTATTGCCTCCCCCTGAATTATGACAAACAAATATAGTTCCATATATTTTTCAAATGTCTCGTAGGGAGCAGAATCACCTTATTTGAGAACCGCTGTTTATGCCACTGAGTACACAGTAATATTTGAATATGGTAAGAATCATTTCAAGTCCACTACTCCTCACAGTATATTATGAGCTGTTACTTGCTTTATGGTTCTCAGTGAGCTTTTGTTGAAAAGTGATTCGGTCCACATACTGGGAATTACATTTTGGCAAAAGTCAGCTTACAAATTCACTCCTGTGTTTTGACTATGGGAGTTATCTTGAGTTGTGACTCAACAGATGCTCTGTAAGACTCTTCAGTGCGTTGACCATAGCGTTTGACAGGTTTATTGTTGCCAGCACGTCTCATCATTTGGCATACGTTCTTCAGTTTATTGTATCCATCCTCATAAGGTCATTCATAAGCAAATAATTCTAGATTTATGCCTCTCTCCCTCAATGTCTGTCTGACCTTGAGGTGCATCTCTAATGGCCATGTGTGTGTCACACCGGCAGAGCCCTGAGCTCAGCTTTTGGCTCATCTCACAGCAACAGGACAAGTGCCACATCTGTCTCATCCAAGTGAAATAGGTAATTATTACCTCTTTCATGGTGGTGATGGAGATAACTTTCTCCTATATTTCTTATGTGCCACCAACAATCTCAAAAGTCTAATTAATCATTAAGTAGTTTGGAGTTAATTCCTTCCTGTGCATTTTCTGCTCCACTAAACTAATTCTAGCCTGGTAACTTGCACAGAGTGGTATGTTCTCTGTTAAGTCAAAATTTCACATTGCTTCCATCATTATCTGTCTAAATGTCCCCTTAATGTGAATGTGCATTCAAATGTTTCCATTTTCTAAAGGATATGCTTTAAATTATGTACCATACATTTTTAGCCTCTCCCTACTACTCAGCATTTGAGCCTCCAAAATGGAACTCCTTTGCCCAGCAATTCTGACCAGCTGTTAACATATTGTTAACATGTAATCTGATTGAAAGTCCCTTCACTTTTTGTTATCTAACACCTCCTCTTCCTTGAGTTCAGGGGACACCTCCTCCAGGAAGTTTGGTCTGCCTTGTTCATCCTGGATTTGTTTGCTCTTTCATGAGTCTTTCTTAACTGTAACATTGAATCCTGGAAGAAAATGATCTGTGTAATCATTGTGTGATTGACAATGTGTGCTATTCATCTTTTTATCTTTAGTCTTGGTACAGGTGCTCTATAAGTGCTTCTAGTGAGATCTTAATTTTGGAAAAGATGATTAGATATACAGATATCATTTTAAAAAGAAAAGACTAGAAAAGTCAGTGTTTCTGACATTTCATAAGAACTGCCTCCTAATTTGGCCACAATAAGTATCAGTACATGGGGAATATTGGAAAGGGATGGAGGTGGGGCAGGGTGGAGAAGGCAGGAAAGGAAGAGAAATAGACAACAAAAAGCATAAGCTTTATAATGATACATCTTGAACTGGTGCTTTCTAAACCAATAATCTCACTTTTACTGGAATAATTTTTTAAAGCATAATAGAAGTCCAACTGCAGTAGTTTCTCTTACTTTCTTCATAAATTGTGAATAGTACCCACCTCTCCTTCCTTACTCCCTGACATCCCTTGTTCTCCCCCAAAATGTATTGAAATTAAAAAAATTATGTTTTGTGGTCTTCTTGCTGCTGCTGCTTTCAAGACTTAAGCTCAATTGGGGCCATAAGGCTAGCAGATGGGCATAGTTTTAAAGAAGTTATAATATTTGAGTAGAAATTCCCTACCCTGTTAATTGTGGCCCTGAAGACTTCTTGTCACAGAAAGCTAAATTTCATAAGCCCCTGACATTAAGAATGTTGATATTCAAGCCTATTGCAGCTGCTTGCACATGAGGTCAACAGATGTGCATACTGTAAAAAAAGAAGGAAGAATATTGAAAAGGCTGCATTTCTAAGGTTTAAGTTCTCTAATTGAATCACTGGGACTCGGGTAGCTGTTTGTGTGTGTGAAAACTGCATCCTCATTTGAAGAACACGGGGGTCCTTTCCTGTTCATCTGTGTACTTGAAGCCACTGAGGGGAGAGTGTTTAGAAGTCACAGCTAGCTTAATGTATCATGGGTGATTTTTCTATGGTTGGCTTGTGATCAGAATCTGAACCCACATCTGGTGCCAGAATACTTAATAAAAATCAAGCCAACAAAGTGGAAAAACAAAGAATTAGCCAGGCTCTGATGGCTTGTGCCTGTAATCCTAGCTACTCAAGAGGCTGAGATCTGAGAATCATGTGTAAAGCCAGGCTTCACAGGAAAGTATATGAGACTCTTATCTGTAGCTAACAACCCAAAAGCCAGAAGTGGAAGCATGGCTCAAGTGGTAGAGTGGCAACCTTGAGCAAAAAAGCACAGGTGTTCAGGTCCTGAGTTTAAGCCCCAGTATTCACAAAAAGAAACAAACCAACAAATCCAAGAATCATCACATTTTTCCTGTTTCTTGACCATGGCATCAAATTTCCAAATCATTCAGATTTACTTTATAGTCTCTCAAACACTAAAGTAAGCACTACAGACTCTTTCATTTACAGCAACCTCTTCAAAGATCAATTCTTCTCAATCCATATAGGATTTTTACAAAGCTTGACAAATGTAGTAAAATATGGGTTGATGGCTATTTGAATGAAATACATGTGGACCCAAAATATGCTGAAGTTAAGGGTAGCTAACAGGTTGATGAGAGTCCATTTGTTTTATCCTGATGGCATTGTGCGTGGGTAAAGAGAAGGTCTTCCAATGCTGGCAGCACCAGGGCCTAAAGTGCCTAAGGCACTTATAACTTCAAACTTATAACTGCGGGATGTCTTAGAGTCTAGAGACTTATGTCTCTTGGCTCTCAGATTAGAGACTTCTAATTCTGGGCTTTAGCTACCAATGGCCCAGGCATTTGGCAGCTTTTATAATGCTTGATCTTCAGCAGCAGTGGGCTGTCTGAGGCTGAAGATAGCAGCAGGTGGCACCTTCTAGTATTACAACACTCATATAGTCTTGGGTGCTGGGACAGTCAGCCCTACAAGGACGACTGTTATACACCCTGGGTCTAGGCTCAGAACATGGCTGTTAAAGCTTGGCAGATCTCTGGAACGTATCCAGTGACCAGGGTTCATAGTTGTTTCTTTATTGTTTGCTTTCATTTTGTCTTCAGATCTTTACGGTGTCTTTGGTCTCTGTCATCTTTGTTTCCTGTCCTTCTTCCCTGGATGTTGTCTGGAAGTCTTTGACTTCCTTCTTTTCTCTACCTTTCCTGTTGCTGCTGTCTCTGCTGACACCTTTACCACTATGGCTACTTATGCCAGCCTCTCTTGGTGTTACCAGTTCACCCTACTTTACTGATTACAAGATTGTAGGCAAGAAAAGTAGGCAAGAAAAGACCCCTCAAGAAGAATGCTTTTATTGGGCCTAACATTGCAACATCAAGGAGCATCACAGGAAGGTGTCTCCCAGCTGCTGAAGTGACTACTTTTAGCTAGAAAGTGGGTGAGGCAAGAGTGTCTGTACCAATCATCACGACCTTCATGCAAAGGAAGGACTGAGTTTGCACCAATCATGGCAGAGTTCCTCCTGCATATGAAGAGTATGAGGGACCACATACTCTGTACCAGTCATAGACCTTCTGCTGGAGCACTAGGGTAAGTGTTCCAACTTGGGTAGAGATGGCCGCAGGGTTATTTGGAACTCATTGAGACTTGTGTAGTGGCAACTCCACCACCAAAAAAAGAAAACAAAAAAAAAATAATCCCAAAAGTTTAGGGCAAGACTGTTCAAACAGTAGTGTCTGGGATAGTGCTTTAGAAACCAGAATTGTGTTGATTATTAGTGAGTTGCTGTGGTTGTCATGCAAACACCCTTAAGGCAGCTGTGGACTGTTCAAAAAGACAGTCCAACTGGGGGCTTGGATGACTGTCCCTCATTCAAGGTAGCTTGGGCACCAGAGAGGAGTCTAACAATTGTTGATTAGAGAGTCGAATAACCCTACCTCTCATTTTGGCTCATTTAAAGGAAAAATACACAGTAATAGGGATTTAACAGAATTTAACAGAGCTTAGTAATATTTAACTCCTGTCCACGTGTCCCATGGAAAGGGGTGCCCCAATAATCTCTCTACTAATCATCAGAAAAATCACCATCTAATCTTCAGCCACATGGTAACACTTTCCAGTTCTTACTACCCATGACTATGGGTTAAATTGCCCCTTCTCCTGAGCCTGCTTACTTCTTTGTAGAACAGAGAACTAGTACTCACCTGACAGATATTATTGAGTTTACTATTTTGAGTTTAAGTTATTACTGCTTGGTAACCAGTATCTCTTCCTGACATTAATTCTATATATTTCCACTAAGGTATTCATCTTCTGTTTTGTGGACCCTGCATTCTGCCCTCAGGTCTTAACAATCCATTTCTTTCACATCCTTTCTCTTAGGACTTATCAAGTAGCATTCATTTTCTAGCTCTGCTTCATTTCTGATTGTATAGGCTGTGTGTACATAGATACTTTTTTGCCAATACATTGGGGTATTAAATTTCTTATGAGAGTGAAAAACATGAGGAAAGTGCAACTATAATAGTCCAAAGATAGTCTTGGTACTAAGACCAAAATGTTAATTGAACATGACATTGATTTTAATTGGGAAGAACCTCTTCATGTTATAGTATACTGATATTGGACTGTCTGCTAAGTGGTTCCAACACTTATGAGCGGGTGGCTAAGTGCATTATATATTAGTTAATTAGGAATTCAGTGAAATAGATGGGAAAAAAGATGTTTAGGTAAATCCTTTGTCCTGGCTAACCAAATAAAGAAGAAAAGTTGCAGCACCCTGCGTGTTCTTTCCAAACTTGGGTTTATTCTTGACACAGGCTGAGGGAGAACCCCTTTTCTTACTTTCCTCACTCAGGTGAGGCAATAGGATCTGCTCAAATGCCTAGTTTAAGGGAAGGAATGAAACACTTCATTTTTATTGACTCTTATCCTTATCTTTGTTGCTCAATTGCATTGCCCCATTGGAGAGAGGACTAATGCTTCTTCTATTCATCGTGTCCCTAAAGAATAGATTAATTAATAGATTATATTTAATAAGAAGAAAGCTTTATAAAGAATAGTGGTCACATAGTTTTATGCCTCAGTACTTCCTGCCTGGTCAACCGATACTAATTTTTAAATGATTTGAAGACTACAAATTTATCTTTGGGTTCTTACCCTTTCTTCTTCATATTTGGTGCTGAGGAATCGAACCGAGGGCCTCATGCATACAAGGCAAGCGCTCCACCACTGAGCCACCTTCCCAGCCCCTCTTATTATCTTTTTATTCATGCATTACCTCCTTTGCAACACAACACCCTCATCCCATTATTCTTAGGCTCTGTGCACCTATGCTGTGCCCATGAAATAGAAGGCCTTAGTTTCAGCAACTGTCAATGCAATAGAAACATTTGCTGCTTTTATTGTCCTTTTATATTTGGAGGTAGTAACAACAACAACATTAAGAAAACAATAGGAAGTGGCACTGTGGCTCAAGTGGTAGATCACTCGCCTTGAGCTGAAGTGCCCAGGCCCAGAGTTCAAGCCCCACGACTGACAAAAACAAAAAAACTAAAAACAAAAAAAAAAAGAAAAAGGAAAACAATAGTTATCATTTGGTAAATATTTTCCAGGGACTGTTCTAAGCACTTTGTATGAATGAACACATTTAATCTGAATGGCATAGCAGCGACAGGAAACATGCAGTACCTTTTCTTATCTCTCAGATAGGTCATGGCTGATTTTTTTTTTTTTTTTAACAAATGGCAGGTTAACAAGAGAAAAGCATAACCAACATATTTTATCAAAATTCTACCTGCCACAGAAATCATGCATAATGAAGACCCAATGGCCCAGGAAACATTATGCAAAGGGCTGGAGGAGCCCTGAGAACCTAAGGTCTCCATGTCTATTTCTTGTAATCTGGTGATTTTTAACCTCACCAACCACTTATAGGGGGTCTTAGTTTGCCTATCTTAAAAAACACAGGTGCAACAGCACTTTGAAACAAGAGCACTGGCCTAACCCCTTCTCCAGTTGGAATAAAGAGCATGTCCAGAATACAATAATTCCTACCACCCTTCCATCCCCTCAGCTGTTCAGCCCACCCTAATTATTCTACTTAAATCTACCTCTGAATAAGATGGGACTCACCTTTTGTGAAATATGAAAACATAAGGTAAGCGCTGGCCGGTAGCATTGTTCATCTTTCTTATTCATTCCCTAAGGGGATGTCCATCCACCCCAGGACCCCCGGCCCCAGCCCTCCTATAAGCCAGCAACCTTTCTGCTTGGAGAAATTACAATTTGTTCAACCCAATAACAATCCTTTTTGTTTGATTTGAATCTCTGTCTTGGAGTTTCTATTGATGTACATTCAAGCCAAGGATCTAGAAACCAATGGCCTAATGTATCCATATTTATACTTAAATTAGGTGAAGAATGGACAGCTATGTGGAAAAGCAATGGGGCCGGAGGGTATGATGCAATGATCATAGACAGAAAGGAATCCTAGCAAGGCCTGTCTGTTTAGATTCTTCTTGGCTTCTCAGGGCAGTGTTCCCTCTTCCTGGTTATGGAATAGTACCTTTCTAGAATGGTTCTCCTAGGGAGAAAGGAGAAGGAGACAGAGTGAACTTTATAGGTCTTATGGCTTTCTTTGGGGAAGAAAGGTTTTAATGTTTAGGCCATGGGTTGGGGAAGAGGAATTTTAGTTTTTATGGCTCACTTTCAGAGACAAAGAAGGATGAGAGATAAGATAGCAGGATACATTTAGCAAAAGAATTTGCTTCGGAAGACTTCCAATCTCTTTAATTTCAAATTACTCAGATGCTCCACTGTGGGGAAAGCTTTTCTGAGACCTAGCAGCATTGAATCTGTAGAACAATCCTTGATGGAAGATAACAAAAGTGTACCCGGAGGAATATGCACAGAAGCCAGAATATATGCTAGGCCTTTGCTCTAGTTCAAGAACAAGGCCAATGTTCTGGTGACCAGATGCTAATGTCAGTCTTTGCAGGAACCCCTACCAAAATGTGACTGAAGGGCCAAAAACTGGCATAGACCTGCAGGAGAGTTCATTTAATTCTATGTATGGAGTTGAAAACATCTTTTCTTTTATTAAGAACAATGGATTAAAGAAAGCAAGGGGAATTAAATCAAATCCAAAAGTTTTATAGAATAACGACCAAGTATGACTGTTGAAGGTCAACTATGTCATAATTAATACTAAAAGAGTGTCTGCAACATATTTCTGAAATATGCTTTGGGTTAGTATTCACCATAATTAGATTTACTTCAGTACTTTGCCTAAACTTCTTCTTCCTTTTTTTTTTTTAATAAGAAGAGAATGAAGACTCTGAAAAGGGGGTATGACAGAGTAATAGATGGAGTGGATATGATCAAAGTATATTTATTATATGAATATATGGAAATAACACAATGAACCTCATACATACATTTTAGAATTAATATATGTGTTTAAGAAATGTGAAGAAAAGGAAGACATGGATGTGTCCAAATGATTGTTTTCACTTTTTGTTTTTCTGTTACAAACTAAATCATTCAACAATTCATTTAGTAAAGAGCATTACCTTAGATTTTTATCATAAGCCAAACAGACTCTGTTTTACTATGGCCTTGTACAATGTAAGCTGCTATACAAACTATATGTTTTCTGTTCGGCAGTCCTGATTTCCCATTTACACAACACAGCTCAGCAAGAGGTTGCAATCTTCACTAGTGAGGGGGATGGATTTAAGGAACTCCAAAAATGACTTTGTGTCAGTCAGATGAGTTAACAGGTGCAGTTGGAATTCAGCATTATAGCATGAACTGAGCAAGGGTTTGGTAAAGACTTTGAAGCTAAAGATTTGAGTTTCATCATCGCTAAAAAATGAATTTTTTTTCTTAGCAAAAACAGATACTGAGTGATGAGATAATTTTGATTGATCTTCATCATCAGCCTTACCTTTTACCTTTGAAGTCAGCAAAGCAAAAAAAGGGGAAGAAAAACTGACCAATTGTGAATTAGTTATTCATGAGGTATATAGTGTATGTCAAAGAAAGAGATTAAAAGTGTTTGATGTATGACACCTATGAGACAAATACTCTTTGAGGTGAAATTTTTTTATCTTAAGAGGCTACGAAACACATAGCAGTCATATGTGCCCAGCCATGGAAAGACAAGGAATGTAAGTTGATAGGAGACATTCCTATCAACTGAATGTCTCCTATCAACTGAGCAAGGCTTTGAGATAGGCATTTGCAAACTTCTGGGAAACAGAGGGCTACCAAATGTTGTCTGAAACTGAAAGAGTATAGTGGATTATTAACATTTATCCTTTTTTATTATTCCCTGGCATTTGGAACATATGCTAAGAAAGGTGTTATTCTTATTTGCAGATAAACATTGTTTCTAGTGATTTAAGTTTAGAACAATGGAGGGATAATATGGTCTACTTAAAAATAGGAATATAGGAGGCTGGGAAGGTGGCTCAGTGGTAGAGTGCTTGCCTTGCATGTATGAGGCCCTGGGTTTAATTCCTCAGCACTATATAAGTAGAAAAAGCTGGAAGTGGCGCTGTGGCTCAAGTAGTAGAGCGCTAGCCTTGAGCTGAAGAGCTGAGGGACAGCACCCAGGCCCAGAGTTCAGGGCCTGTGACCAGCAAAAAGAAAAAAAAAAGAAAAAAGAAAAAAGGGAGGAGGGGATTTGGCACAAAATACTTACTCCTATAAGCCAGTGATATATTAGACTGCATTTTGACTGTGCATTTTGCTTTTGGACCTAGGAGAAATGGGTAGTATTAGTATTTTAATCCTAATATTGATTATTGTAGTAGTAATGGTCAGCATTTTTTTATGTAGCAAGTCAGGGTATAGTAGTAGGAAAGTCTATAGACCTGGCTTGGGTAGGGGCTCCTTATAAAATGTCTGAGAGTCCAGGAAATAATGTAAAGCCAGTCTGATTCTCGTATCTAGCATAAGGACACCGTGTTGTAATTCCAACTGTTTCAACATATTTTTAATAGGGAGGTTAGAGCACAGTTTTTGAGAAGGAAAAAAAGTTTTGAAATCAAAAATAATGACATGTTAACTTAATAAGTAAACATGATACGAATTTCTTTTTCTTTTTTTTTTGGGGGGGGGGGAGGGGTCCGGTCGTGGGGCCTGAACTCTGGGCCTGGGCGCTGTCCCTCAGCTCTTCAGCTCAAGGCTAGTGCTCTATCACTTGGGCCACAGTGCCACTTCAGGCTTTTTTTTTTCTGCTTATGTGGTGCTGAGGAATTGAACCCAGGGCCTCATGCATGCAAGCAAGCGCTCTACCACTAAGCCACCTTCTCAGCCTCACGAATTTCTTTTTTTTTTTTTATTGTGAAAATACTGTACAGAAGGTTATAATTATATGAGCAAGATAATGAGTACATTTCTTATCAAGCATTGTAGCCTCCTCCTTTGTTTCCCTTTCCCATCCCATCCTCCCCACGGCCCCCCCACCCCGTTTCCCCCCCCACCAAAGTTGTAATATGTCTAGTTAAGCAGAAAAGGTCAGATAAGTTGATGTTAGGGAAATGAACCCTAAGATATGTGTTCAAATGTTTTTTTCTTTCATGCGATTGTTTCTAACATATTTATAAGGTTATTTCTTTGTTGCTTTGTATGTCCCACGAATTTCTTTAGAACTATGTGACTTCTACTTTAGGTATGATGAAAAGCAAAGTACTTTTCCTACTCTTTCTGCATGAGCTCTGAACTATAATTTTCTGAGTACCAATAATTTGATAGCAATGAATGAAAGAAATAAGCATTCTGATATCTAATCAAGTAAATGAACTCCTGTGAGTGAAAGAATGGGAAGAATTAGTAGGATTCACATTACCAGAGAATACACTGTGCAGGGGAGAAAAAGTCCTCAAATGTAACAGCTACAGGTCAGTGTTTATCTGATAGCCTCAAAATTGCTTTTACATCTTGTCTTGATTTTATAATTTGGGTGGATTTTCTTTTTAAAACAAATAGTGGAAGAAAAACTTGAGATTTCTTTTAGCTAAGGTAGAGGGGAAGAGTCTTTCATTTGATTGCAATATTCTAAAATAGGTTGTGTTTTCTCCAAACAAGATAGGAGAAAGGCAGCTATTAGAAAAAGAGAAATCAACCTTGAGAGCTGTAATTATTATCAAATACAAATACCCCTTAAAACTTTGCTGTAAAACATAAGAAATAATAAACACTTCTAAATTATTTATGTTTTCTCATGTGCTCTAACTTTACCACTTCTTTTATCAACTCTGATTTTATAATCTGCTTATTTTTATTTACTATGTTATAGAATAATGGATAAATATTATTGCACAAGTGACTTCAACTCTAAAGAGCTATTCTTTGATTATTATTGGCATACTGTAACATTTTTAAGAAATGGGGGAAAAGCTCAGCAGATAAAGTTCTAAAAGCTTTGTATCCTGCTATTGACTAGTATACCAGCAATTCTGAACATGCCCATTTGTCAGCACATGTGGATTCCTGAGAGGTTCTTTACAGTGAGTGGTGGCAGTAGTTACGTCTGCAAACTTCCTGAGTATCTGTGGTTGGTCTGGCCACAGCTCTGCCTCAAACCTTTAATCATGCACACAAATGGGACTAGGGTATCCAGGAAGGGAGGGAGTTGTGAAAAAACAGCACTATGTTTGTTACCATTTGTATGTGGTTTGTATTGCATTACACCCCATGCCAGGAGAGACAGCAATTTTCTACCCTCTTCCTTCTAGAAATGAAAAAAGACCTTCAAGCTTTTATGTAGTTGGTGCAGAGATTTTTTTTTTCTGCCAGTCCTTGGGATTAAACTCTGGATCTGGACACTGTCCCTGAGTATTTGTGCTCAAGGCTAGTGCTCTATCACTTGAGCCACAGCTACACTTCTGGCTTTTTTGGGGGTGGGGTGGTTAACTGCAATAAGAATCTTACAGTCTTTCTTGACCCAGCTGGCTTTGAACTGTGATCCTCAGAGCTCAGTCTCCTAAGTAGCTATGAGCTACCTATGCCTACTTCAGTTTATTTATTTATTTAATGCAGCAACCAGAAGGAGTAATTTTTTCCTCTGAGCATAATGATCACTACGAGTTTTTTTTGCGATGGACAGAATTCCATCTTGGAATTCTGGACAGTTGATTCATCCTGAAGACAGATTTGAACTATATTAACCTTGCTTTTTTTGTTTGTTTGTTTTCTTGCTTGCTTTTCTGCAGTGTTGTGTCTAGTTGGCCCCTTGTCTTGCTCAAGTTCTTCTTTGTGATGTGTTAGCCTGTAGTTGTGGCAGGCAATGATGCTCCAGGATTGGCTGTATCTTCCCTGCATTCTTCCTGGCATCAGCAAAATGACAGGTCCTTATTTGTGCCCTACACAGACCCTTGCTCTCCATCCCTGCCAGGAGTCCACAGGACAAATGGCCACAAATCCCCACATCCATGTTTACTGGGAATATTTTTCCTCTTACTTAATCAAAGTGTTTATTGTGACATTGCTCAATCAAGAGACTAAAAAGCAATTGAGAAGAAAATCATCTTTTTTTCCCAAGGTTTTCAGTGCTGTGCAATTATTGAGCAAGTGATAGATATACCTCTGTTTACACTAAAGGCTGCCTCAGACTATTTTTATATTAGCAGATAATTGGAAAAGCAGACAGACCCCTAAAAGGTAAATGCTTAGGAGAAACTAGCATCTACCTTCTCAGAGACCAGACCATGCTAGGGAACACTTGGTAGAATCCCATCTTCTTTGCTTCTTTCTCACCTGGTCACTGTCTTGTTCTCACCCTAGTGGAGAGAGAATTCTGGCAAGTTAACTGATATGATCTAAACAAGATCTATAACCTAGACACAGAGAGGTCAATTTGCATGTTGGCAAAGGCACAGGATTCCTTCAGACAGTTTATGGTGCACAATGTGCTGAGCTTGGGAGTTGTCTGTTGTTTCTAATTATTTAAGACATTTGAAAGGTGAACTGTATTGTACATCAACTTAATCTTTCAATGGTAGTCCTGGAACTAGGAATATGGAGATAATTCAGGAGTGGTAGCTTTTATTTGTAACCAACAAAATTACCTTTTTTCTTGGTGATTTGCATCAGTTTCATTGTGTGTGTGTGTGTGTGTGTGTGTGTGTGTGTTGGTCATGGGGCTTGAATTCTGAGCCTGCCTGGCCACTGTCCCTCAGCTCTTCAGATCAAGGTTAGCGCTCTACCTCTTGAACCACTGTGCCACTTCCGGTTTTCTGGTGGCTTGAACCACTGTGTCACTTCCGGTTCGCTGGTGGTTTATTGGAGATAAGAGACTCACGGACTTTCTTGCCTGAGCTGGCTTTGAACCACAACCTCAGATCTCAGCCTCCTGAGTAGCTAAGATTACAGGTGAGAGCCACTACTTTTTAGTAGGCTGCCATAAGCATATCATGCGTGATGATTCATTTCATCTATCATAAGATTGATCTCAGATGGATCTTATGAAACATGAGGAAAGAATTTAGCCTTCCCCTTGTGCACATGAAAATAGTTGGAACTGGAGATCACCGTGTTAAACAAAATAACTCACAGAGAAGGGAGCCAGAAGAACTAAGGGAAGAACTAGCACCCAGGCCCAGAGGTCAAGCCCCATGACAACAACAAAAAAAAATTACAGAAAGACAAGCATTACACTTTTTCTCTCGTATGTGCAAGATAGGGAAAGTAAAGACAATATAAAAGTAGACATGATACTACTAGGAAGGAGGAAGAAGATAAGAATGGGGGACACTAAATGAGGATATATGAGGTGTGAATGTGGTCAAGGTATAACATATGCTCATATGAAAATGTCATAACAAAACTACAGCAACAATAATAACAGTAGTATCAAAATCCTTATATTCTTCCAATACTAGGAAGACTTTTGTTTTGAAGGAGGGAAAAACAAAGATGACAATATATTGAGATTTCGGTTTTTCTTTAAAAATATTCAAAGGTTTATTTTAATCTCATCCTATAATTAAAAAAAATGATCTACTGCCCTCATTCTCTTATTTCCATTTCAGAACTTCTGCTCAGAGTTAGTGTTAGCTTTGAGGCTATCACTACCATTTGTAATATCATATCTGTACCATTTTTGTGGGTATTTGCCAACAGATCTCTTAAAGTGAGTTACATAGATAATTTATGGTCCCTTTAAAAATAGCTAGACACATGCTAAAACAATATCAGAAGTTTATTATAATAGAATTTGGTGGTAGACAATGTAGTAGAAAGTTCCTTGTTTCCTAAATATTTGTACTTCCCTGTTACCTAGTTTTAACTAAACACAAGACTACTAAGCTACAGGCCATATTTCCCATCATCCCTTGTGGCTAAAAGCCACTCTACCCATTATTCTTGATGGTTAGTTTTGGTCATACAACTAAGTTGTCACAAAAGGAATCTGAGAAAGTAATGAATATAACAGCTCTATCCTTATCTAAAGGAAATTGCTTGCTCTCTATTTCCAATCTTCCTTCCTTCTTGATAGTTGGACCAAGGATGTGACACTGAGTCAGAGAGGTAGGCAGAGATAACCTTCAAACATAGTACTTTTCCATTTGTGTCAGGGAACCCTGAGGAATGCCTGAGATCCTTTCTGTGAGTCTCAATTGTCAACACGATTTCAAGTACTCCTTGTTATTTCAATAACCATATTAAGATGGTATTTGCTTTTTCGCCGAGTTAACATTTACACTGATGGAACCAAAGCAGCAGTGAGTAAAGCCCTGATAGCTTAGCTTGAATCAAGATGGTGCCACCAAGTGATTTCTGCATTCTTCAGACGACACCCAGCAAAACATTCCAGAGTCACTTAACAATATTCCTCATAAAACTGTAGCAATGATCAATATTAGTAAAATGACTTTTGGTGATGTACACAAAAAAGTATATACACAACATTATTGTCTGAAGTATAACAATTGTCGTGAAGAGGGGCTAAATGAGCATGAAATGATTGACATTTAAAAATACAGCACTAATTTTTACTTGGACCACAACACTAGTTTTAACCCACTATGGTTATTCATATTAGATTCATGGCAGATGTTTTCTTGAAAATGAGTGAAGTAACCCTGTCATTTCAAGGAAAATAACTGATAGTGTTTGCAGCCAGAGATAAAATGCAAGTACTATGTAGAAAATTGTAGCTGGAAAACTTGTACCTACTGTTTGTAATCAATAGTGTCCCAATAATGAAAAATTTCTGATAAGGTTGTTGCTGGTATTAATGAATTAAATATATCAATTAAAAATTTTCTGAAACCTAAAAGCTATGCACAATTTACTAAATTGCTCTTTTCCAAATGATTATTATATGATGTTGTAAAAACATTCATGTGGAAAAGTGATATTTAAATTACAGCACTGATCTGTGAATTTTCATGGAAAAGAATATGAAAAGTGGATTGACATTGTTTCAGAGTCTACATTCCAACCAATCTTTTAAAACCCACTGACCAAATTTTGGTACACTATAAAGCATACTCTCATCTGTCTGAACATATTTTAAAACTCTTTTACTGTTACAAATATGAGACCATGTAGCTTTTCTTCATTTACTTCAGCCAAAATAACAAATAACAAAATAACAAATCCTAACAATTACATAAGAAGTTGAGACAACACAGTTAACTTTTATTAATCTAATCAGTGAAGAGAAAGAAAAAAATGTTCTCAATACTTGTCTTATGTAACTGTGACCTCTCTATGCATCACCTTTACATTAAAAAATTAAAAAGAGAAAAAAAGAGTCTCATGGACCTTCCTACCCACGCTGGCTTTGAACCATGATCCTCAGATCCCAGCCTCTGGAATAGCTAGGATTACAGGCATGAGTACCTGGCACTGTTGTGTTCATTTGAGCCCTGAAAGTTGGGTTAATTACTTACAATAACAAAAGGAAACTAGTGTTATTTCTAAAAGCATTAAATACTCTAACCAGCCTCTGTTTTCATTTGAATGTAATCAGTGTAGTATGCATAGATATGAATTCAATGGGGGAAAGTATGATCAATATAAAACATATGAACAAGACTAGACTCCTCTACAGTTTTAAAAAGTGTTGAGACCAAAATGGTTGAGAATTGCTGCCCTAAGCAGTAGCAGTGTGCTGTGTTTGGGATCTGATTTTCCTCTAAAGCTGCATGTGTTGGAACTTGGTTTCTACTATGGTGCATGCTGTGGTGGGAACTTAAGGGGTGGAGCCTAATTTAAGGTAATTCAGTGTTGGCAGCTGCATTTTCATGAATGTACTAATGTCTTTCAGGGCAAGTCAAATATTCTGGAAGTGAATTAGTTTCCTTAAGAATGCTTTGCTCCTAAAAAAATATATATATATATATATATATATATATATATATATATATAAAAAAGAGAAAAATCTTCTCTTTCCCAGCTCTCTCTCTTTCCCAGCTCTCTTTCCTAGGCCTTTCCCGGGCCAACATGGCCTAGTGCTAGCCAGAATGATGAATAAACCTCCCCTTTACCTGAATACCACGTGGGTGGTGCTCTTCTTACTCGGCTACCTCTTTTTAAAAACCTAAAAAAAATATTAAAAAAAAATAACAGAAGAATGCTTTGCTACAAAGTAATACTACCTCATGCACATGGCTGCCTTTTAAATACAGAAACATTGAGAATCATTTAGAAACATTTAGAATCAAACATTTAGACCTGATGAGAATTTAAAAATCTTACGTTTAATGAAAAAAGTGTCAAATTCAAGGTAGCAATAGCAAACTAACAATTTTTAGGAAATTATGTCTTTTTTCCTTTTCTCATTAAATCATTCATTAATTATATGGAGGGGGAAGATTTATTGTGACGGTTCTTTTCATATATAAGATTTTTCCATTTAATCTTACCTTGTCATCATCATCCTCTTTTCCTTCCATCTTAAAAACAATCTTACCAGTTGTCTTTCTTTTACTTTTTTTTTCTTTTGGTTAGTCATGGGGCTTGAATTCTGGGCCTGGGTGCTGTCCCTCCTCAGCTCAAGGGGAGCACTCTACCACTTGAGTCATAGTTCCACTTCCAGTTTTCTGGTGGTTTATTGGAGATAAGAGTCTCACAGACTGGCTTTGAACATGATTCTCAGATCTCAGGCATGAGCCACCGACTCCCGCCTTCTTTTACTTTATACATGTAAACAAATCCTGTTTTTTTACAAGTATTAAAAAATGCCTTTCTCTGCCTTAAATGACAAAAAATACTTTCTAATCCTTGCAGTAAGATTTTTTTTTTTTGGAGGAGTGGTCCTAGGGCTTGTACTCAGGGTCTGGGCTCTGTCCTTAAGCTTTATTGCTTAAGGGTAATACTGTACTACGTGAAACAACTCCACTTTTGGCTTTTTGGTGTCATTTGGAGATAAGAATTTTATGACTTTTTTTCCTAGGATGACTTCAAACCCTCATCCTCAGATCCCAGCCTCCTGAGTAGCTAGGATTACAGATGTGAGCTACTAGTGCCCAGCTAGATGGCTAGATGAGATTCTTTCCAGTGATTATTGGTGTAATGTTTTGCTATTAACTCCTCTGTTAAGTCTTGCTAGTTTTTGGATCTATTAGCAAATTGAAAGCACCTTAGGTGATTAAAACAAAAATGTCTGTGCCTTTGCCTTTTTAATATACCTTGACCATACAAGATTGGATGACACTGTTTCCATTTAACCAATGAGAATGAACAACAAATCTAAAAAGTGTAACAAACTTAACTCCAGTGACATAACTGTCTCTTAGCTGGGCCAATCCAAAAACCAATTTCATGCAGACATGCTAAAAGAGTACATTTTTGTCGGCAACCCAAACTGGTTATTTTCAGAACATTTATAGGTTATTAACTGGGAACTGTTTGAATTAGAAATAACTGGTTCCCCAAATATCCAATAACACATCTAAATAGCTTTTTAAATGTGTAACCTCATTCCTATCAAAATTCTAAGATGTGATGTAGGCAGTGAATATAAGTAATAATCATTAGAATCACAGTTTAAGCACGATAGCAAATAGTGCCATCATATCCTTAACTGGGCTATTTACTGAAGAAGAGACTCAGGTCTAGGAGCAATGACGTCCAGAAAAGCTATGTCAATAAAGCCAGAAGTTTTCTTTACTTAGATGGACCACCATGGCATATACAGACATGAATGGAGTAAGGAGAGACAAGATGCTATGTTCTTTATGAGACAAAGCCAAGAAATTCAAAACAATGATGTTTGAATGCACTTGCTTGTATTCATATGGCACATGACATTATGATTATTTTCTTCTGACAGAAATAATTCATATACACAGGACATCAAAAGAAGTATGTAGCTTTGATCTCATTTCTAATTAATTATGCCCAGGCAAGATTCAGATCATCTAAGTAAGGGATAGTAAGTGTTACTTATGTAAATAATTAATAAGCATCTATGATCTACTAGGCTTTTATCTATCCTTCCAAAGAGGAGAATATTATCTACAGTTCAGTCAGTAAGAAATAAACTTGTCATTTAAATCTCTTCTCTGGGTTTATTTCTGGGAGGGATTTCCTCAAGAATAGAAGTTCTTTCTGTAATCTAGTTTTGGAGAGTATATTCTAGAGCTCAGGATCTGATTATACTTCTTTCTGTGGCAAAGAATTATTTTGTTTGCCACTAACATCTTTTCTCTTCTTCTGGGATGGAATGTTTCTGAAAGAGACTAGTTTCCAAGCTCACTGCCATGAAATATGTTTGTGAGACACATCAAAAGATTGTGGACAAAGGAAAGAGTTTATTTTCCTCTAAGTAACTTTGGGCAGAGCAAGCTGGAAGAAACATCTTCGTCTTCATCCTGGGTCCATGAAAGACTTTGTGGACTTAAAAACCACTTTCTCATAGGTCTGTCACCTCAGATATAACTTGAAGAGGAAATGAACTTCTTTGTTTCTATTTGTAGTCCTTTGGTAATATCTCTTGCTAATGAATTGATGAAGAGATTAAATTATATGAAGCAGAGGTTATAATTACTTTCATATTCTAGCTCTACGTTATAATATTTAGTGCTTCTAATTCTCCTTCTGTGACATAGCTGAATTTTCAATGAATCATGACAATATATCATACTTTGTTCAATGTAAGATGTTGTTGTGAGGGGGAGAATAAAAATCAGAAAGGATAATAATTCTTTAAAGATACTTCAATTCTTTCTCCTTCCAAGTTTTGGAATCTTTTCTTTCTTTCTACATTCTTCCCACCCAAGACCTTTATGTTATGCCCTTCAGAAACTGGTACCATTGTCTATTCTAAAAATAATATTCTCTTTCTTGGTCTTTTCCAAAACAGTGGCCACAGCTCTCCCAAGTAGCTAGGATTACAGCCATGAGCCAACGCCAAGGTACCCAGGGAGTCACCATTTCTGTACTTCATTAAAAAAAAAAAATCTCCATCTGGCTCCACAAATGTATGTAATTCCTAAGATTTGTTTATTTATTTATTTATTTAAACTCAGTGCTCAGCTTGCTTGCTCCCTGCTGGTACTCTATCACTTGATACATGCCTCCTGTCTAACATTTTGCTGGTTAATTGGAGCTAGAGTCTCACAGAGTTTTCTTCCCAGGTTGGCTTCTAACATTAACCCTGCAGATGTTAGCCTCTTGAGTAGCTATGATTATAGATATAAACTACTCATACTTAGCTAATAATTCCTAAATACTATTATTTAACTCATTTTTCTCTATCCATTTTCTCCCTTGATTCTCCTGTCTCCTTCAATCTGTTATATACTTACTCTATATTTCTATATAGATTAACAAGAAATTAACTAGAAATTCCAAGAATGACAATCATATTTCTTACTCAAACGACCTCTTATTTCTGATTTCCGTACAGTGTTCATGATATCATTTCCCTTTCCCTTCCACAAACACATCTAAGCTTGAAAATTTTGCAATAAATGTTTGACAAACCTTTGTCAACATATATCTTTAAAGTATTTTTTGTCTCTTTGTTTCTACTTTTGGAACAATATTTCCATCCATTTCTGTGTTAACTTTCCCCCAACCAACACTTTGATGCAAGTTTGCATTGTCATGTATCCTGGGTTTTGCAATATCCTCCTTATCTCTACAACTTTTTCTCTTCAATCTTATTCATATACTAATGTAAGTTTAATTCCCCAATTGCACACATTTTGAATCACATATCATTTCCCTTAATTAACAAAAAACAAAATAAAAAACAAAACTCTAGTACTTCTCCATTGCTTACTAACTAAGGAAGAGAGCTTTGTGAGATTTCTGAGGTCCTCTGCACTGTGGTTTCTAGCTCTATTTTCTACAAGTCAGAGGTTGTTATTGAGCCAAATCTGGTCTCTTGAGCTTTCCTCAAGATGTCCTTTCCTTTCCCACCTTGGTGCTTTTTCTTAGGGAATTCTGTTTGCCGGACTGTTTTCTTTCTTGTCTGTATTGGGTGAATACTTGCCATTTCCATAGGTTTAGCTTTAATGGCACTTGTTTCATTAGATGAAATTTCACCTGGTCTAGACACTACAGTAAATTGTTGGGATCCTTTTTGTGTCACACTCCAGTGTTTTTTGAGGTACTGTTTGCTATTTGCTGACATAGAAGCAACCCAGCACTTGAAGTTTAACACTGGCTCTAACCACTATGTGGTTCTGTCACTATTGGAGCACTTTTTCACTTTCTGGGTCTTCATTCCCCACCTACAAAATAGAGATAATCTCATATATATATATATATATATATATATATATATATATATACACATATATACATATAAACATATGTATCCTAAAAGATCATGTTAAATTAGATATGTAATAGAGTTCAGTAAATTATTAAATGCTTGATAAATATTGCCTATTATTTTTCATTATCAATATCTTTTTTCCTTAAATACATTTTTAAATTCTTAGAAGGAAGAATAATACATTGGGTTTTTTCTTATTTGCGTTAATGATCATGAGATAGACTTTGCACAAAATTTTCTTAATAAGTATTTGTTAACTAACAACAAGACCAAACAGAATTAGCATGATAAAGCTTAGGACAAAATATTCAAATGGTCTGCTTACATAATACTGCCTACATAATACTATTAAACACCTGCTTATAATGAAATACTGTTAGAAGAAATTTTTGTTTGATAGTTTCTGTTATTTTATTTTGCTTAGTATTCAAAATGACAGAAAGAAGAAAAGGGATATAAATATTAAAGTATTGAAATATTTGATATATATTAAATGATTTTCATCTTTCAAAAAATCAGCAAAGATTAAATACCAATAGAAATGTCACAACTGAACATGTTAATTCCTTTGGAATATTTCAATGACATTCATTATTTCTAGGTAAATGTATGTCAGTGAAATCATCAGCCAAGCATTTGTTGATATGCAATCGTGATTTCTAGAAGTCAAAACAAGAACATCTTTGTTCAGACAATAAATTCCTCTGGAGGTTGATCAGAATAAGAAAAATTTTTAAAAAGGATTAGAAGATAATCTTTAAGAGACACACTGACATATAAAAATATAGTCATTAGCATTCTCTGAGGTTGGATAAGAGTTAGACAAACGAGTAAAAAACAAGGCATCCTGATCTCTTCTGAGGGACTTCAGAATTAAATGCCAAAACCATCTTGTCAGAGATAATGCTTTATCTACAATTATTTTACTAATATGTTTATTTCAGACAAAATAATGTATAGATTCCAATCTCTTAAAATGAAAACCTATGAATTTTTGTCCAAATGGCTTGTATTATTAAAAAAAAATTACCTGACTACCTGAAGTATATTTAACTCTTGAAATTCAGACTAGAAGATTACTATTGATTTACAGTTATGTCTCCGTAACTGGAAATACAATACAATTCTGTATCTCAACCTCCCACTGATCCCTATCTCTGTGTTCTGTTGGGTACAAATCTAGTTGAAGAAAATCATATGGGGCCTCTTTCCTGCATCCAAAAGGACTACCTCTGAGTTTGCCCAGGGGAATGCTTCTCCATGTGCAGAGATATCTCTACCCCAAGACCTTTCTTTGGTTTTCTGCACCAGGCTTTGAACTTTCTGAATCATTCCTGAGAACTGCTGCTGTCAGGAAGACAAATCTCTTACTCTCCTCTATTGTTCTCTGCTTTGTTCCTGGGTCTAGCAGTTCCAAATACCAATGTGAGCTATAGATGGTGATTCTCTTCTCCAGCAGCACAAGGGGCTCTGTCACAATGGGTTCTTCAGGTCTCATATTGACATCACACTTGTTAAAAGTGAAATGAAAAGAGATGAGAGAACGTAATGGGAAACCAAGGGTCTGAAATCCACCCAAAAGAGATTTAGAGGTGCTGCCTACTTGTCTCCTCACTGCCTTACACACTAGCATGAGTATCACCCTGCCCCTCTGAGCACACACCAAACCCAGACATCTGCCAGCACCCTGATGTAAAAGTCTATGTTGTGTAAAGGTTGTGTAAACCACAACCTTTCTATTTGCTCCTCCAGGCTCCTGTCCCAAGTTATGCAGTTCTAGATTATTGTCAGAAAGGCTAAGGCAAAGGAGGTGAGGGTATCTTTTCTAACTTTTTTCCATCCTTCCTTCCTCCCTCCCTCCTTCTCTTCCTTCCTTCTTTCCTTCCTAGCAATGCCATAAGAGCAACTTTCCTATATTCCAAGTGAAGTGGACTCACTCAAGTACTATTCCTGGAGGAGCGTGAGTTACCTTTTGACCTTTCTTCTTTTTCTTTTGAAAATAGTTTTGAGATTGCTTCTTGGTCTTTTGGCTAAGATCAAGTGAAAATAGTTTTGAGGACTGCTCTTTGTTTTGTTGTTGTTTTGTTTTTGATTGTGTTCTTTATCTCTTCTGATTCAGCATTTGATCTGGGGTTGGGCCTCTCATTGTGTACACCTTCTGTCAGATTTGGTCAAATATTCAGTAGAAAATTATTTCACAAGGAGAAATGCAGTATTTTGTTTTGTTTAAAAGCATGCACATGTCCATATTTGCCCTTGGAATTGTCCCTGTAGTTTTCAAACAAATTCCTTTATTGTCTAACTTTGAGATGAATATAGTCTAATGCTTTGGGACAAAAATGTGACAGGCCTTATCATAATTTTTCTCTTTGGAAACTTTTATCCATTAAATGTACAGTTCAGACTGCAAATCACTAAAACAAATAAATATTTTTCAACCACCTAATAAGTGCCAGACACTTAATAGGCACTTATAGGTCTGGGGAAAAGGGAATAAGTTGGGAAAGACATGATCTATAAGACATTAGTTGTGCCACAGAGGAATTATAATTTAACAAGACATAAGAGAGAAGAGAAAGACATGTAAATAAATCATTTTACTTCAACTCATTAAATGTTGCAATAAAAGTAGACATAAAATCCTGAGGTGGTAATTACCAGGGAATGACCAACTGTGACTGTAGGAACAGGAAATGCCTCATAGATGAGCCTAATAATTATAATGATTCTGTTGTACTTTGCACCATTGTTTAAGATTCCTGCCCAATCTAATATCATATGACCTAATCTTTTTATTGCCTGAGGCTCTCCAAGGGGAAAAAAATAACAGAGAAGTGCAGTGGGAAATGCTCCAACTACCCTTCTGCATCAGGACTGCTGAGGACTGCTGCCCACCCTCATTCTTTTGCTTCTTTCATGCTTTCTGCAGAAGAGAAAGTTCATGCCTGGAGGGAAATAGGAGATGATGCCTAGAGTTCAATAAATAGATCCTGGATAGACCTGGAGAAGCATGAGGAAATAGAGCAGAGGAGACAGACATACAAATGAATCAATAAGCATTGCAGGTATCTCATGGAGTACAAGTTGCCTTATTTTCTGACTTTGAGATTGATATACTCTAGTACTAGGAGACAAACATGTGTCAGGGCCATTTTTGGTTTTCCATTTGGAAACTTTTCTCCATTGTACATACTGGTTCAGATTGCAAATCATTCATTTTTTCCCCTAGTAAGTGATGGAGAATGTATGGATAGAGAGTTTGGTGGCTGAGAATATTCCTACCCAGTAAATCCTTTTAGCTGTCTTCGGTGTCTGGTCATGTGTTCCATGATTACTGTAGAAGATCCACTCTGTAGAGTAGGTAGACCAGATGGGCTTGTGCTCCTTGCTAGAATTGGAAGCTGAAAATTAATACATCATCTGCCTTTCCCTGGCGATTCTGCTTAAACAAACCCATACATTTATTAGACTGTGACATATCCTGAATTAGTTTTTTTTCTGATAAATCTTACACTGGATCTAAGATGGTGCATGCATTACATATGAGGACAACTTATCAATTACTAAATCAGAACTGATTTCATCCAGAAAGAACATGTTTAGCTATAGATATTCCTTTTGGAAGTCAATATAAATTATGCATGCTTAGGCTGGGAAAAATAGAAATATCATTTTTTGCACACAATTTTAGAAGAATCTCTTGGCTGTACTTTCCCTGATAGCTACACATGGGAAAGTCAGGTACCTAGGGTTCACATACTCACCTCAAGCACATTTATAGTTAAAGCATGGGAAAGTATTTCCTAGGAGTTTGCCTCTCAGTAACCTCTGAACCCTTCCTGTACCTCTGTGGGGCTGGATTGGAACTGCATTTCTCCCTATGGAAGACATAAAGTGTGTCTTCCCATGCAAAGAACAAGGTTTTATCATGTTCTTGTTTGGCCTTTTATTTATCTTTCAGTATGCATTTAATCTCCTTTTTCAAACAACCTAAAATGTTTTTTTTTTTTCCTGCACAATACCCCACAACAACCCAAAAACAATAAAAAAATGCCATCCTCAGCTTGTCTTGTCTAAGCCTGCTCCTTTTCCTACCAACAGAACTTCAATTGTTAAAGGCAGGCCTGTGTTGTGACATGTCTTTTTCGAGTCACAGACCACAATATTTAGCATAGTAAGATAAATGCCACAGCAACTCAGGAAATGAAGAATGCTAGTGATGTTCCTTTCATAAGAAGAACAAATAATATGAAACAGCATAACTTTTTAATTTAATTGTTTGAACTCCAAGATTTTTAATTTATTAAAGCCAAAGAAAAGTACTCCCCCAAACCCATAATCCCAATTAACATAGATTTTGTTTGTTTTGGCTCATGTATGAGAGCTAATGTGATAGTGTGTCAGCTGTCAACTCTCTGGTGATATATTGTTTGCTCTATGGGCAATTTTTAGTCATTGGATGAAAATGTTCTGTACTTTTTATGTGTTTTTTTTTTAACATGTAGGTTTAGCACAGAAAGACTAGAAAACTCTACAAATATTTCTTTTCTCATTTGTCTGCTTTTTCAATATGATGTGGGTGTTTTTGATTTTGCTTTTGTTTTGTCAGATGTTTAGGCAGATGAGATTCTTGTAAGCCTGACCTTGAATTTTCATTCCTCCAGCCTTAGTTCCTGAGTTCTGGAATTATAGGCAGTAACAAGTGTTTCCAAGGAGGTTCAGTCAACACTGATTTCTCTTAGAAATAGCCAAGCACCGGTGGCTTATGCCTGTAATGTTCCTGCTAAGGAGGCTGAAATCTGAGGATCATGGTTCAAAGCCAGCCCAAAGCAAGATAATTCATGAGGCTCCTATCTCCAATCAATCACCAAAAAGCCAGAAATAGATCTGTGGCTCAAGTGGTAGAGCTCTTGCCTTGAGCAAAAATAAAGCTCAGGGATAGTGCCCAGGCCCCAAATTCAAGCCCAAAACTGGTCCCAAAAAAGAAACGAACAAACAAAAAGAAACAGCAGTAACTTCCTAAGAATTAATTTTGGTCTTTTGTTCATGTATTGTGTTATATAAGTAACATCTCTCACAAGATAATATTTTATTGTTTTTGCTTCCCCCCACACTTATGGTTATAAGCCATTTATGTTCTCATATATTGAAATCCTACCCTCCGCCCATGTGACATGTGAAGGTTTTAGGCAGGTGGGTAGGGCTTGAGAGGGCACCCTCACAAATGGGATTATTGCCTTTAGAGAGGAGAAGTTAGAGAGCTCTCTTATGTTTTTATACACCATGAGGACACAGAAAGAAGACAGCTGTCTGTGAACCAAGAAACGGGCTTTCATCAAACCCTGGCTGTGTAGGCACCCTGGCCTCAGACTTCCCACCTTCAGAAATTTGAAAAACCAATTGATATTGTTTACAAGCTATACAGTCTATGGCAGTTTTTTTTTTAAGTTGTAGCAGCCTGAACAGAGTAAGACATGTTATACACAATAAGGATGGTAATATGTGAAGCTTACATAAGACAGTCAGACGTTATTCCCATGAATGGTATCCTGGACTGACAATTGCAATAAAAAGAATATTTCCATAGTCACCAACACTTCATGTCCAACTTGAATCATCATCCTCTAGCAGTTTTTAATATAGTCATAAAGCTATATTTTTGGTTAATAAAAATGATATTGCTTTTCTCGTGTCTTTGCCAGTGCTGTGAATTATTCAAATGTAAAGGAGACCAAAAATAATTGTGACAGATCCTTGGAGATCTGTCCTGTTTGCACTAAGGCAATATCATTACTTATGGAAATACAGAGATTGCTACAGGGTCCTTTCATGGGTTCCAGATTATATTTCAACGTTCCTTTCCTATTCTCTCCAATTTGCCACCTTTTACCCCCATGAATGTTTGTCTGAGGCCCTGGACCTATTCTCCAAGGTAGCAGTATGAATAATTTCAGGAGATTATCCAACAAACTAATTTGAGCACTAATATTAATGACCTGACTTGTTTTGTTCCTTCTGTGATAGCTGCACTTTTAACTAAGGTTTTGGACATTCAGAGCTGATGAATGACCAGCGAGAGAATGTCAGCTACTCATATACTACTAATTTATAATTACACACAGAACTTCTGAAACTTTAAACTTATTTACTTTTTTCAGTACTAAGGACTGAAGGGAAGACCTGCTTGATAAGCTGGCAGCCTGCCACTTGAGCTATACCCTCAACCTTTTCGTTTTCCTTCCTTCCTTCCTCCCCTCTCTTCCCTTCTTTCCCTTCCTCCCTCCCTCCCTCCCTCCCTCCCTCCCTCCCTCCCTCCCTTCCTTCCTTCCTTCCTTCCTTCTTCCTTCCTTCCTTCCTTCCTTCCTTCCTTCCTTCCTTCCTTCCTTCCTTCCTTCTCTCCCTCCCTCCCTCCCTCCCTCCCTCCCTCCTTCCTTCCTTCCTTCCTTCCTTCCTTCCTTCCTTCCTTCCTTCCTTCCTTCCTTCCTTCCTTCCTTCCTTCCTTCTTCCCTTCCCTCCTTCCTTCTGTCCTTCATTACTTCCTTTCCTTCTTTCTTGATGGAATTAGATGTGTACATGATCATATATGCTAAAAACTTTAAATTTTTGAAAGAATAAAAAAATTAGCTTTGGAGGAAGCTCATATTCATTGTTACTGCTACCTTCTATATCCTCCATTACCCCTCTCCCTCTTTCCTTCTTTCTCTTCTTCCCTCCCTCTCTTCCTTCCTTCGCTCCTTTTTTCTTCCCTCCCACTGGCTTTGTATCTAGCACTCTATGAAGCATATAAAAATAAACAAGACAGAAAGCTTTAATGAATAAGAGGTGCTTTATCTTTATCAGGATTCTACTGATATTCCAAGTTCCACTTATACCACCTCAATGAAAATTTTTTCCTAGTACTAAAATATTTGCTTTGTCATGTTTCCAGATGTGAAAACAGGAGGAGAGAGGAGATAGAGACAAAGAGATAGAAGACAAAGGACTGAAGATTTGCCAACTAAATCACTCCCTTTAAAAATCTGTCTTTAGCTGGGATTGTAGCTTAGGTGACAGGGCAATTACCTAGCATGCAAAAGGCCCTAACTCTGATCCACAGGGGATTTCTGGTAAACTGCTTAGGAGTGTAGTCTTGTACACAGAGGAAAGCCCATATGAGTAAAAATGAAAAGTTCAGGGAGAGTTTGGATTTCTTACCCAGGGAAATAGAACACAGGCTTTGGGGGAGGATAAACAATGATGAATTCCAGCTCAGAAATTGGTGCTAGAGGTGACTACTGGATATTCAAGAGCTCTCTGTGCACTGGTATCAGGATTTAGAACTCAAATTTGAGCTCTGAGGAGAATCAGGATGGGATGTTTTGAGTGTCAAGATTATTAAAGAAGCAGTGAGAATGAATGATGTTGCCCTGGGATGCAGATTAAGCCAGGAGCTGAAGACAGAACTCCTGTTTTACGTTGAGTTAATATGTAAGTAGGTGGCTAGAGGGACCAAGGTCATTTGAAAAAGACAGCTCCGAAGGGGGAGAGAGATGCGAGGCAGAGTTTCTAAATGAGCAATGTAAAATTGTCTCTTGTGCATGTGAAGAAATGTGAAAGTTCTTGCAGAAAGATAGCATGGCAGTGCCAACGAGCTTGGTAGGGGTATCAATCACACTTAGTCAGTGTTGGGCAAAATTCAGGCCAAGATACTTTGTTCCTAGCTATACAAAATATTAAACACCAGAAATGAAGCCACATATCTTCTGTTTCCATCAGAGAGAAATAGACAGGCCCTTGATAAGTCTATGGCCTGGTTGAACGAAGATTGTATCATGTCCTTTCTCTTCTGTTAGTCTTAGGCTCCTACTTCAGTTCCTATTTTGTTTAGCTACAGAAATTCTTAATTAAAATAAGACAGAGTTTAATTAGCTATTTACTCTTCATAAAAATATGTTCATGCCAAAGTGTTGCATTCTTGGGTTTAAAAAAACTTTTGCATATCTCATTGAAGACTAAAATTCATTTTATGTTACATCTGTAATTGAGGACTGCAGCTTATTGGATCAGTGAGGACTTTGTAACCAGAGTGTTTTTCAAAGAATGCTCAAAGGCTGGAATGTGAACACATTTCCCCCTCCATCTTCTCACCTGCCTGCAGAGAGAGCTTTGGATTCAGGCTGAGGATTAATGTTGAGGGCTTTGGATACATCTGGCTAGCTTGGACCTTGTTTTCAAATTAGCTCTGTAGGTCATGACCTCTTTGCTTTTCTTTTCTAGCTCTCTCCAGTTTTCTCTCTTCTAGCTCACCTCCATTCCTCAATATTCTTAGGAGAGGGCCTCTTCTTTCTCTACTGACCCTGACATTTGGCTAGGATTTTGCATTGAGAATGAAGCTAAGAGACTTGTTGGTTACACTTGATGTAGGAGGAAGAAATAAACACTGAATGGAAACTTCATGTACTTTATGAGGCACAGGAATCTCAGCTTTGGGACATCTGGATATAAGAGTTTACAAGGGAAGGAGGAAATTCCACTGCTGATACATTATATCAGAAGGCTTTACCTGTTTATACATAGGGAGGTTTGTGTTGAGCTGTGCAGATGAGTATGAATGGGGAAAACCAGATATAGGGTGAGATGGATGGAGTTGGTTGGTATCATGTCAGTCAAAATGAATAAAAATGTACGTGATTTCATATTTTATACATTTACAGATTTGAGAGATCTTAGAATATAGAAGAAAAGTAATCTTTTGACTCCATTTTTTATCTTTGTTGTTAATGTGACCCTTTTAATGCATATACAGAATAATTGTGTTTGCAAAAGTTAAATATATAAATAATTAAATAATTGTATGTGTATGTACTTTCTATTGTATATTAATATAGATATACATATATTTAACATGTACAAATTGAATATTATACATATATACAGGCCTTTGGTTAATTAATAAACTTCATATTAGCTAGACTTGTTCCTTCCTTCCTTGTC
This sequence comes from Dipodomys spectabilis, assembly GCF_019054845.1. Lineage (NCBI taxonomy): Eukaryota > Metazoa > Chordata > Mammalia > Rodentia > Heteromyidae > Dipodomys > Dipodomys spectabilis. The sequence continues at coordinate 15,512,785 of NW_024870686.1, read as the reverse complement.
ACTCACTAGCAATTTCTTTGAGCCACTGTTTTCTTGAAATTCTAGATTTACAAGGGAGTAAATAAGCAAAGGCTTATCTCCTTCTAATACTCCCATAATCACAGAGTCTGTGTTACTCAGATGCTGCTGTTCCCTTACATTTGAAATTATTTGACCAAGTTGAATAAAAGTTAAAAAGTAAAATGATTGAATTCTTTTTGTTATATTAAACAACCTAAATGAGAAATAATTGCTATGGCTAGAAGGCATAAGGGAATGCCTCTATTCTATAGAAGGGCCACTGTAGAGAGGGCCATATTTACCTTTTGAAAGCCAATCTTTCAACTGCATTCATCTGTGACAATAAATTTAAGGCTTCCTCCAGTGAAAAGAGTGGAGAGAAAAATGAGACCTTTTGCAGAGCCAGGCTGGACAGCTGTTCTATTTTTGTTAGGGATATAAGAGTTTATAAGAAAGTGTTCCTCAAAGAATGGAATGCTTGTATGTACATTCTTTATAGATGAAACTCTCTAGAAAAAAAACTATGAATAGAATCCAGTAAACATACATGTAGAGAGACAGATGCAGCAATAGATAGCACTACTTAAAATGATCTAAGACATTTTTGCTAGGCAGAAAAGTGCAATAGAATACCAATTGCTCCACTTTCAAAAATTAAAAAAAAAACACCAATTTTCTTAAAAAAAACATGATAAATAAATCAGATTTAAATAAATAATTAAAAAAAACCCTGGAAACTTTGAAGCCAGAAGGAGATTTAAAACTTTCTTGAGTGCACTGGTGCTTCTCTTCTCTGAGAAAGTGAGAGTAAAATTTCATTCTTCCTACCTTCTCTTCTGGGTGCTGTAAGAAGTACACAGGCTTCTAGGCTTCTATCCAGCATTCTAATTCAGCAGGCCCAGTGTGGACTCAGGAATCTGAATGTTTATCAAACAAACCAATGAATTTTAATACAAAGGGTTTAGGGAATTGTACCACATAAACACTATCTTGGGACTAATCTCGTTACTAATTTATAATGGTCAGCCAAAAAGATTTCTTCATTGGAGATAGAAGAAAAAGAGAGGGAGGGGGAGAGAATAAGAGGAGAGAGAGAGAGAGAGAGAGAGAGAGAGAGAGAGAGAGAGAGAGAGAGAGGCAGGCAGGCACGCAGGCAGACAGACAGAGACACAGAGACACAGAGACACACAGAGAAAGACATAGAGAGACAAGAGATAGAGACAGACAGGGAAGGAAGGAAGGAAGGAAGGAAGGAAGGAAGGAAGGAAGAAAGGAAGGAAGGAAGGAGAAAGGGGCCCCATATAGCTTCTGTGAAACTTTCAAAACAAGTGTTGAAAAAATATTTTTCTTCCCACAATTTCAGATATTTCTGCTATTCTAGATAGCATCATTCTCATAATCGTCACTTCAAAGGTGGGCATTGGTGGCTCATACCTGTAACCCTAGCTACTCAGGAGGCTGACACCTGAGGATCTTGGTTCAAAGACAGCCCAGGCAGGAGACTCTGTGAGGCTTTTACCTCCAACTAATTACCAAAAAGGCAGAAATGGAGCTGTGACTTAAGTGGTAGAGTGCTACTCTTGAGCCCTATGTTCAAGCCCCAGAACTACTGTAACACACACACATACACACACACACACACACACACACACACACACACACACACACAAAATCACTTTATCAAAACCATCAATTTCTCATCACCAGAAGTTAAGTTTTTCATTTCACTTAGAACTAAAGAACAGTCAAGACAGCCAATATGAGCAAGAGTTACTATGGCTTTGGTTGATACTTCGGGCTATGGCCCCAGAAATCAGTACACACACTGATACTCAGAATTACAATTCTAGGGACTTAAAACATTAACCAAAGATATGCAACCAGAAAAGTAGAACTGGAGCCAGGAGCTGGTGGCTCATACCTGTAAACCTAGCTACTCAGGAATTTGAGATCTGAGGACTATGGTGCAAAGCCAGCCTGGACAGGAAAATGTGTAAGACTCTTAATCTCCAATTAACCACCCAAAAAAGAAACAAACATAAGAGAAACTGGAAGTGGAGCTATGGCTCAAAGTGATAGAGTACTAACCTTGAGCAAAAAAGCTCAAGGACAGTGCCCAGTTCCTGAGTTCAAGCTCCTGCTACCCATCCAAGGGACAAAAAAAATAGAACGGACTCAGCTTTCCTCATGGTCGATCTCAGGTGTGAACAGTGAAATATATTGCCTTTTGAAAGGTTGCACAAACTGGGAATGATTATCTTCTTAAAACCTAACAAATCAAGAATATTGCTTTCCTTCCAAAATTACAAATTCAATGGGGACAATTTTTAAGGAATAAACTATTTGCCTGAAAGTGTTCTAGAACTAAACTTAGATAGCTCCCTTTATACCTCTACATGATACAGAGTTAATTCTGTGTCCATAGATATTTTATTAAATAGTTGAACTAATTATAGTCTTCATCTACTTGGTGGACAAATGGTTTTCAGACTCTTTTAGCCACCATGTTTTGTAGAACCACATATCATGATGACACTGGAAAGGATGGGTATTGACTGTATGATCTTGGGAAATAATGGTTTTTTTTTTTTGTTGTTGTTGTTATTTTTGTTGGTTTTGCTTTTTCAGTGCTGTGGATCAAACCCAGAATCTCATGCATGCTAGGCAAGTGCTTTACCACTAAACTTTACCTTGAGCTCTGGGGGAAGAATTTTAATTGGCTATAATATGATCTATTTATATATGACTTCCAAGAGGAATTTGATACAGATTTGAATATCCAAATACAGAATAATCAGGATGATTTTGAAAAAACAAGGATGCAGTAAACAAGATTTAACAGCAACTTAGTTGAGATAGGAAAGAGAAAGAGATAAAATCTGGTGTAGGACTTGTATATTCTATCAGCTACATCCTAACTTTAGGCCTAAGTTCCTGACAAAGCCAAGAGGTAGTGTCCTAGAGTTCTTAATCTTCTTCCCAAACGTGAAATCTTGTGGAGAGAAAACCCTGGACAATATACTTTAGGAGAGATAGCAAATGAGATAGTAAACAGAACCTCCAGCCTTCAGAATTTCAACCAGAATTCATCCCTAAATGACTGCTTTTCATACTGGATACTAAATATCTTTTAAATAAAACTATATGTGTTCAGCTGTCCTATGTGTTTTGAGGTTATGAAGAGATAATTTGCTCCAAATCCCAAATGATTGCCTAATGATTCAATTTCTACCTGGATTACCAGTTTTCTGAGCCAATCATCTAAGCTGTCTGGTGTTGGTTAAGACACTAGAAATTGTCTCAACACAAGTCATTCATAGCTTGAGGCTTCCTCATTCATTTTTTTTTCTGGGCAGAGCTATTATTTTGGTATAATAACTAAGCTGTTTTATTTTTTTTAGGTTTGAGGTTATTCATAATTTAAAAAATTTTTCAAAGGTCAAAATCACAATGATAGTAGTCATCACTCTAATTTTCAAAGTGAAATTACTATAATCCTTTGTTTTTTTTACCATACATTGCAATGTATTTACATATTTTCCATTTTACAGGTGTTAACTAAATTATTTTGGAGAACTAACATATAGTATCGAAATATGTTTGGGCTTGAACTCAGAGCCTCACATTCTTGCTCAGCTTTCTTGTTCATGGTTGGGCCTCTTCCACTTGAGCCAGGTCCCAACCTGGCATTTTGCTTATTAATTATAGATGGAGTCTTAAAGATATTTCTTTTGGTGCTGGCTTTGAATTGAGGTCCTCCAGATCTCAGCCTCCTGACTAGGGTTATAGATATGAGCCAATAGCACCTAGTTTAGTGTTAGAAACTTGTGATTCAATATTTCAAGTTTTAAATGTATCCATTCTAAAAATATCTTTATTTGAAATCTGGGCAAAAACTTTGGTCATTAGTAGTGAAGTTGGTTATAATGAATTCAGAGCAAAGAACCCTGAGTTCTTAGCAAAGAACTTATAAGTTTTAGCTCTTTACTATGATTTAGAAAATGTTTAGAATGTTAAGTCCATGAGCAATATATTTCTCCTACATCCCCAATATAAAAATATTTTATTATATATTATGAAAATAATATTCCATAAATACTTGAGGAATAAATATATGCTTAGTCATTTGTTAGCTAATTTTTATTAGCCTAACTTTAGGTAGATGTTTTTTGGCCTTGTTTTTAAATACCTTTAATGTGTTATTTATTTATTTTTTAAAGAAGTACGTGGCTTTGAACTTAGGACCCCAGGCTAGCTAGTCAGGCTTTTTAGCACTTAAACCATACCTCCAGCCCTTTTTGGCTTATAGCGTCTGTGCTTTTTCCTGGGGCTGGTAAGGAACTCTGATTCTTCTACCTATCCCTTCAAAAGAGCTGGGATTTCAGGTAATAACCACCATGCCCTGCTCATTGGTGGAGGTGAGATCTTGGTAACTTTTTGCCTAATTCGGCCAATAAATTTATTATAAACCTTCAAGAGCTTCAGCTGGCATTTGAAGTCAGATACTTTATTTCTAGGGTCCATGTGCTTGACAACTACTGCTTGGCTTAATAATACTTGTAAAAGGCTGGAAAGGTGGTTCAGTGGAAGAGTGCTTGCCTAGCATACATGAGGCCCTGGGTTTGATTCCTCAACACCACATAAGCAGAAAAAGCCGAAGTGGCGCTGTGGCTCAAGTGGTACAGTGCTAGCCTTGAGCTGAATTGCTGAAGGACAGTGCCTAGGCCTAGAGTTCAGGCCCCATGACTGACAAAAAAAAAAAAAAAAAAAAAAAAAAACAAATAATACCTGTAAAATGCTAATTTGAAAGAATAAAATGTGTTTGAATCCTTAAAGTTGCTTTATTTTGGTTGGACTATAGAAATATTTCTCCTTGACATAAAGAGTAAGAAAATTCCTTCTCTCTGTTCAAGCTAGGTTTAGCTTTTTAACTAATTAATTATTTTTTTACAGTGCTGAAAAATCAAACCCAGGGTCTTGTTGCTCTTAGGCAAGTACTCTACTGCTGAGCTACATCCATAGGCCAAACTATGGTTTATTAGATGAGAGAATGGTTTCACAAGCCTGAGCCTAGGAGCTGAAATGATCTGAAATAATGTGTTAATCCACATTCACCTTTCTTACAATGGCCTGGAGAAAAAAAGTCAAGACTGCTAGAGCAGAACTGAAAGTGCTTGGGTGGCTCTCTAGCATGCATGCTCTACAGAAATCTCAAGCACCCCAAATTCTTTTAAATTCCCACTGGGGGTACTCTCTGGGACCACTTCCAGAGTTGTTGCATTTATTTTCTCTGGATAGCTCTTTCTCTTTGTTATGATTGTTTCAAGGTTATTCTTTCTGCCTGATGGGTCTCCTTGGCAGGGGTTGGGCTAGCACCCTTCCTCGGCCTATTGCATCCATAATTCTGACACATAATTTGAGCTACATTCTTGCAGAAATGATAAAGCAGTAGTGTCTAGGAGTGCTTTCATTCTTAATGGGTTTGTAATAAACAGCTCTTTGGGGGTTTGCACACTGTTTACTGCAGCTCCTTCCTCTAAGACATTGGCTTCATTTCTTGGATTTGTACTTGAAGAACAAGAGAGTGACAGGCGTTACCTTGTACTCAGAATCCTGTACAACTGACTTCCATCTTTTCATGAAGCACCTGCGTTGAGGTATGTTTTTCCTTCAGATAAGCATGATTCAAGGAACTTTCTCATCTGTTATTTAGTTTTACAAGAACTTACAAGACAGTCCTGATTCTCTCTCTCGTCTCTCGTCTCTCTCTCTCTCTCTCTCTCTCTCTCTCTATCTCGCTAGCTAGCTATCTCTCCCATATGTACTTAGACATGTGAAATCCTATGTTCCACATAACTTAAGCTCAAACACTTAAATCAATAATTACATTTTGCATATATCCTTATTTGGTACTGTACTCTTTTTTGCATCAGGGTGCTGGTCTCTTAATGTAGGGAAGAAATAGTGTCATCTTGTCCAACAATTGTTTGGTTCCTAGGTGAGGTCCCAATAGCAAAAGACAGATGAGTAGGAAAAAAATCATATACATTTATTTTAATATGAGTAGTATGTGATATCCAAGTCTTCCAAAAGAAAGACTCAAAGAAATGGAAAATGTATTTTTACATAATTAACTTTGATTAAATGATGCTTTTTCAGAAGTATGATTGTATACATTGGAGAGGATGATTGTTCAGATTCTTTTTCATGTCTCTGTGTCATTAGAGAGACATTCCTTCCCTCTGAATTCTTTCACTAAGGTCTAGTTTAGAGGAAAGTTAAAGAATTTTGTTATTTTGTGTGTTTTTCCCTTCTTCCTTCATTCCCTCTCTTTTCCCCTTTGTTTTTCTTTCTTCCTTTCATCCTTCAGTCCTTCTTTACTTTTTAAAGACAGCCACCTTGCCTGAAAGTTGGAACTCATCCTCCTCTTACTTCTTCAAGAATTATAGATCTAAACTCCCATGTTTGGAAGAGAATAATTTTATGATATGCTTCAGAGTAGAAGGCCAGGGAAAATTTCCTGGTTCAGATGTTTTCTCAAAAGCCAAGGTACCAAATCCTGAACCTTATAATATGAAATGGAGAGAAAGAGACTGTGTCCTTTCAAACATTCAAGTATTAAGTCAATATTTTAATTAGTCATTTTATATCATGGCAGAAAGAAAAGATGGCTTTTTTTTGTTTGTGAGATTGTACTGCTTTGAGGGTGCAAACATATATAAGAAAAGAGTAGGGAGGCTATTAATTAAACAAGAGCTTGGGCAGGAATCACGCCTGTCATCCTAGCTACTCAGATCTGAGGATCTCAGTTCAAAGCCAGCCTGGGAAGGAAAGCCCATGAGACTCTTATCTCCAATAAACCACCAGAAAACTGGAAGTGGCACTGTGGCTCAAATGGTAAAGTGGTAGCCTTGAGCTGAAGAGCTGAGGGACAGTGCTCAGGCCGAGTTCAAGCCACACAATCAATAGAAAAAAAAAAGATCTTTGGAGACCATGGAAGCCTAGAAAAATGGAAATCAGAGAATCTAAATGAAAAAGATAGCTTCTCATGTTTGGAAAACAAGAGCCTTGGTGAAAAGACTTCTTTTTTTTATTGTGAAAATACTGTACAGAGGGGTTACAATTACATGGGCAAGATAATGAGTACATTTCTTAGCAAGCATTGTAGCCTCCTCCTTTGTTTCCCCTTCCTCCCCTTCCCATCCCCCCATCTCCATGGGCTTTCTATTGATCTTGCTAGCTATGTCCTTTGCCGTGCAGAAGCTCTGCAAAACTTCATGCCATATCATTTGTCCAACCTTTCTTTGATTTGTTGTGTTTCTGGGTCTCTATTCAGAAAATTTCGGCCTGTGCCAATGAGACCTAGGGTTCCTCCTATTCCTTCCTGTAATGTTTTCAGGGTGTCTGCTTTGATTCCGAGGTCTTTGATCCATTTGGAGTTGATTCTGGTGCAGAGTGATATATAAGGATCTAGCTTTAGTTTTCTACAAGTGATTAACCAGTTTTGCCAGCACAGTTACTAAAGAGGCTGTCTTTCTTCCATTCTATTTTTTTAGCTCCCTATCCAAGATGAGGTAGCTATAGGTCTGTGGGTTCATTTCTGGGTTTTCAATTCTATTCCATTGGTCCTCAGGTCTGTTCTTGTTCCAGTACCAAGCTGTTTTGATTACTATGGCTTTGTAGTAGAGTTTGAAATTTGGTATTGATATTCTTCCAGCAGTGTTCTTTCTGTTAAGGATCATTTATGCTATTCGGGGTCTTTTATTGTTCCATATGAATTTTTGGATTGCCTCTTCTATTTCATTGAAAAATGAAGTTGGAATATTGATAGGCATCACATTGAATTTGTAGATAACCTTGGGAAGTATTGCCATTTTCACAACTGATCCTTCCAATCCAGGAGCATGGGAGGTTTTTCCACTTCCTAAGTTCTGCTTTGATTTCCTTTTTCAGGTTTTAAAAGTTCTCATCATAGAGGTTCTTTACTTCTTTAGTTAATTCCTAGGTATTTTACTTTTTGTGGGGCTATTACAAAAGGAGTTCCTTTCCTGATTTCAGCCATGCTCTTCTCATTGTTGGCATACAGGAAAGCCACTGATTTTTGAGGGTTAATTTTATACTTTGGCAAAGTTTCGAATTAGCTCAAGTACTTTGGGAGTGGAGTCTGAGGGCTTCTTTAAATACAAGATCATGTCATCTGCAAAGAGGGAGACTTTTACTTCAGCTTTCCCTATTCAGATCCCTTTTATGTTTGTATCTTGTCTTATTGCTGAAGTTAGGCAGAAGCCAATTTTTTGAGACAAAATCTTACTAGCCTAATAGGCTTTGAGGCTTTGAGTTGATGATGATCCTCCTGCCTCAGTTTCCTGAAGTTCTGTGATTATAGACCTGTACATCATACCCAATGGCAGAATTTCATTTAATCCTCAGGTCAGCCCTATGAAGTGAGGATCCTTATCCTCACTATTTGAGGAATAAGTTGGGTTTCCAACATGTGAATCCAGATATGCGTGGTTACATTTCGTCTTCTGTTTATGGTTTGACTTCCATATGTCTCTATTAAAAAAAGAAGAGATGAGCAAAAGGACATAAATTCTTCATATAAAGCAAGGAAATTCTCTTTGTGTGGATAGAATTACTGCCATTAAACATCAAGCACTGTGTGCTCATGAGAGACAGATAGTGGTCTGCATTTCCAAAAATAGTAAAAATTTGATTTCCTCTTAATAAAATTGATTTTTAAGGCACAAATTTTGTCCTTCTTGGATACTATTTATTGTTTGAATAATGACAGAAAAGCACAGAGAGTATAAAAATATCAAAAGCTGGCATATGGAAATTGAACTAAGGTAGCTAGGATTTATTGTTTTCACTCACTAAAGTCTACATTTTTCTCTTTATTGGCTTATAATTCCTTTTTCTCTCTGCACATTTCAGGATTATTTTGCTCTGAGTTCATGTACCAGATTAAGATTGATTTTTCAGAACTTCTGACAACAGTTTATAAAAGATCTAACTCCAAAGGTGGCATTTCTACCTGAAGTGCTTAGTTTTTATCTGATAATTTAACACTACCAACTCCTTTAGAACAATGATTTATGTTTTAAAGGTATGTTTGAGGGACAAAAAATGAGTTAAGTTAAATGATACTGTTCTTGCCCATGTATGCTTGGGACACTTACGCTGTAGATGGAATGTAATATCCACAGTCATTGACTTTAAAGTGCTTTGATGTTAAGGAACATCTTAGTAACACATACTTATCACCTATGCTATGGTAATTCTCTAAAATTCAATAATTATTTACAGAATCATATAGCCATGAGTACTGGTCATAGTGCCTATAAGTGTTATGTATTAGAACTAGGCACTTTTAGTGCTAGTTGGACATTATTATTTTCTGAGGCAATTCAAGTGTATTTGATCGTTAAATTAAGGTGTCTTGAAAGTTGATTACTTTTCTAATATTTGTGTGTGTGTGTGTGTGTGTGTGTGTGTGTGTGTGTGTGTGTGTGTGTGTGTGTGTGCTGATACTGCAGCTTGAACTTGTGCACGTTGACTCACCATCCATTTTCTACTCATGGTGCTCATCCATTTCTATTCATGAGCCATGCTTCTAAGCCTTGAATTATTTTTTTCTGGTTAATTGGAGATGGAGTCTCATGGCCTTTCTGCCTTGGCTGACTTGGAACCGTGATGTTCCACATTTCAGCCTCATGATTAGCTAGGATTACAGGTGTGGTATGATTACCACTCCTAGTTATTCCTCTAATATGTGCATTACTAAATAGTAGGCTAATGAGAAAAGAACCTTTCAAAATGTCAATGAATTCTAAGTGTTTTTCATTTTCCCTCATTTCTTATAATTCTAAGTGTTTTTTTCCAGGTATAGTATACTATAACATATTCTTTTTGTCATGCTGTTTTCTATGTAGGGTAACAATTTCTATTATTGTTACAATCTAGCAGAGCTAAAGGACATTGTAGCAAAAACCAACACTAAGGTTAATTGAGGCCTTAATCCCAAGGACACTTTCTGACCTGTCTGCAGTATTTTAAAGAGCAATCATATTGGTAGTTTAATCACAATTTCTGAGCCTCTATTCCTTTGACTTGTACATGTGCCTCTAAGTTACTTGCAGGTCAGGAATCACTTTGGTATGGATTGTGCCTAGAATTGGCACTTGTGTCTCACAGGGCATCCTAAGTGCTGGAGGAATGTTCCCTGAATAGACCTGGGTCCAGCTGAGGACAAGATTACTGATGCTCTGTAGTCAGGTATTAGACTAGGCTACACTTCTTCTCAATGTATCTTAGCAAAGCCTTAAACAGTCTTTTTTCAGAGCTCTTCAAAAAAAGCTACCATGCTGTTAAACTCTGAATATTTTAGATCTTGTTTTATTTTTTGCCAAGAAAATGAGCAACATATTAGAAAAAATACTATACTATGTTCAGAAATCTTAAAACTTTAAGCTGAATGTGAGGCTGTCATTACAGCTCAGTTGATTGCTCTAGCTATTTAGTCTTGTATCAAGAAGGAGAAATATAGATAAAAATTAGCCCTTAACACACATACATATCTGTATACTTAATGTGTATAATACATTCACACACATATATGTTTGAGAATATGGCTCAAGTTGAAGTGCCTACTTAGTAAACATGAAGTCTTAAGTTCAAACCTCAGTACTAAGTACACACACACACACACACACACACACACACACACACACACACATCCCAACAGAAACAATAATAACAGTAAACATCATGTCTTAGTTTCTAAGCCTTTACTATGGTCCAGTTGCTGGGCTAGGAGCATTACAGGTTTTGTCCCCAAAGTCATTGATGGCTATCCCTGTTTGTTTCTTGTGGAAACAAAGTACACAGGACATAAGAGGCTTCCTAGGATGACACACATGTGTAAGATCTGGAATTGAATTTCAAACACCTGTCACTTGATACCTGTTACTGGAGGTGGCTATGTTTTATAAGGTGGCTGTTCAAGCTGAGTTAGCTTACTTTGCACTCTACTACCATTCTCTTGAATCTTTTTGTCCTTCACTTCCTCCCAGCAATGTCTCCTAATATTTCATAAATTAACAATTTAATCATTTTCTCCTGAAGTGAACCATGTTAATTCACTATTTTTAAATTAAAAGATTTTTCTTTACTCTGATATTTGTTCCTTTATTTTGCAGTGAGAACATCCTTATTTTGAAAAATGATTTTTGCCATCATGAGTACTTTCTAATTTTGATTGATCAAAGCCATAAACATCAGCAACTCTGCATTAATCCCCAGATCTATATTGAATATTTTTATTGATCTTTGCAAGTCCAAGTCTAGTAACACCAGTTATGAACAGACAACACTGAGAATGAGTTACAATATTTACTCTGAGATTTCCTTGAAAGAGAACCTTTTTGGCCACAGAGGCAAGAAATGTTTTCAAGGGTATGACAGATAAATTTTCACATCAAATAGGTGATAAGTCACCACCTGCCAACTTTCCTCTTGGCTGTTATCTTTTATCCAGCATTTACCCTCCATGGGATGGTAATTCATCATGGCGTTAGTACTTATACCCTAAAGACAATCACCACTCGGGTCAAACTCTAAAGAAAGAAAGCTATTAGGTTTGTTTTGTCCTGTAGCTCTCATCTCTTCTCAGGTGTGTTTTACAAATGGTTCTGCTTGAGCCTAAATGTGGCCCAGCTACCAACCGAAAAAAAAGTTTTGGATGCCTCTCCAATTTTTCAATAATTATCTCAATAGGAATAAATCAGTTGGGGGGTCACATCAAGAGGTTTAGTTAGGATGAGGTTTAGTTTTGGATGAGAGGATACATTTCTCTCTCTCTCATTAAATTAAGAATTAGATCACTGGTAAATCCAACCATCTTCAGAAAGACACCTGGGAATTTCCAATGACAAATGTTTCCATTCTGTTTTGATTAGATCTTTTCTCTACCTAGCCATTTAGGGATGGTATATAATAAAGTAGTTAAGAAGTCTCATTTTTGCAAATGCTAATTATGCAGAGGGCCTTTTCTGATGTAAACATATTAGACTGAATTTATAATCTGATATAAGAATGTTATTTGCAAATGCAAAATATAATTCTTGAGTATAGCAGAAGGAGCTATCTAATATAATCACATAGGTGTTAAATACATTACAAGATTGTTTTGTTGATATTCCACTGTTGTTTGTACAGGGAAAGCTTTAGTATCTTTAGATGATTGCATAAATCATTTGCCAACTTGAACCTTACATGAAGTTGTATGTTATAAAATCATCCCCTATTCTCTGTCAGTAGGAACCTGTTACTTGCCAAATGCTTGCAAGTCTGTAGAGGAACAACAAATATTATCCACATTTCAAGTAGTTTTGAAGTGATTTCATTGTCACTGTTAAGTAACACATAGTTTGGTATTCATTTTGATTTCCACCCGTAAATAACGCTTAAAGCACAGCAATACAAAACAGCAACATTTGAAGTGAACTTATGATCATACTTATGTAGTCCTAGGTGTAGGGAAGATTTTGTCTTTCAATTTCTTTTTTCTACCCACATTTTAGTGGTGGTGTCTAGAATGATCACTAATCCAATACATAGAATGACTTTTAAAAATCCAAGGCAGATTACTATTGTTATAGGACTGGCGAAAACTTAAGCTCTAACTCTGTTTTCCTTTATAAAGTAAGACAGAAAAAATAAAGTAAGACAGAGCAGGAGAGGAGGTGGGGAGATTACAGTCATAATATCCAACACATCGTATGAATCTAGGAAAATTCAGGAGAAGCATTGGTTGGGAGGGATCGGGAAGAATGAAAGGGTTACACTGGACAAGTTATATTGTACTTATAAACTGACATGTTGAATGGAAACCCCTTTGTTCAACTATTTAAATATAATAAAAATATAGTTCAAAAGGTGATTTGGATCACAATATCTATAATATTTTCTGACTCTTCATTTCTAAGCTATAAGAAAGACTCCGGCTATAACATTTTGCCTTGCCACAGTCCCAAAGCAAAAACTTGTAGTGAAGTAGAATCTCTGAAACAGTGAGCCTAAATAAATCCCCCTTCTTTTAAAGTTACTGAACACAGGAATTTTGTCACAGTCATTAAAAGCTAACACAAATAGGAAGAAGCTCATTCAAGAGCTTTGAAACAATTAGTTAAGTTAAAACATTTCCACAGGACTGAACTGTTTGACACCTCTTCTATGAAATCTTCTCCTCTATGTGTGTGGAAAAAACTGGGAACTATAGGATTTTGTACTTTGCATTTTGAATACCATGACATGTGCATATTAGTTGTCTCCTCTTCTAAAACATGAACATTTTTTTCCATTTCAGTTCAGTTTTGCATCCTAAACAGTGCCTGACATGGCGTTCAATAACATAGTGGTGAGTAATTGCTTGAGACATTATAGAAGGGACCATATTCACTACTGCAATGTTAAATTATTCATGTATTCAGCCAACAAACAGTTGCTGAAGGCTTACTGGTACCACACATTGGACTAGAAACTGGAGACATAAAGATAAATACAGCTGCTGTAATTAAGGAGGTCATAAAATAGCAGTCTAACATTTAAGCAACGAATTGCCATATAATGTGATGCTTCAACTGTGGGACATGATAGCATGTACATAATGGTAAGTAGTTCCTAAACTAGAGATGATTATTTTGGACCTAGGACTTAACCAGTTACCATATGCTTGTGAGGTGACCATTGCATGCTTACAGGAGAACATATGTGTGTGTGTGTGTGTGTGTGTGTGTGTGTGTGTGTGTGTGTGTGTGTGTGTGTGTGTGTGTGTGTGTTTCTGAAAATTGAACTCAGGGCTCCCACTACTAGTCAAGCACTCTAATACCTGAGTCACTAACCAGTTTGTTTAGTTTCTTTTTCAGAGAAGTTCTTAGGCTTTTGCCATTGCCAGCCTCAGACTGATCTTCCTGTTTCCAACCTTCCAAATGGCTGGAATTACAGGTGTGCGCTACCACACCCAGCCTCTGAGCAGGGAAAATATCAATCATGCTAGCAGCACTGTGGAAAAAGGTTTGGTGGAGGGACTTCAGAGGTTGGGAAGATGGACTTCTGAAGATACCGCAAAGATAATGAGTGCTGGGACTGTGGTAGTGTGAAAGGTGGTAGAGGAAGCAGATGGCCACCCAGCTGCTTCTTGCTCTGACTTGTACTTGTATTAGTATGCCTGGATTCTTTCTAGAAAAACACTTAAAACTTAATAAAAGTTATAGCCAAAGCAATTAATAGAGAAATCCAAAAGTTATGGAGTGAAAAAATAATTAGGAGAAAAAAAGAAAGACATGATACAATTGTATTCCTGCTAATTTAGTTTTGGAGCAGGGTGAAAAGGCTTCCTCGTGCTCATACGCCTGCATCCAACCTGTCACAGTGCATTTTTCTGAACGAATTAAAAAAATCTCCCTCCGTAGTCTCGTTGGCTTTTTGGAGACACAGTGAACATCCGCATCAGCATATTTTTGCTGCTGTTGCTTTGTGTGTCTGTTGTGTGTTACAGATTTATTTCTTCCTGCAAACTGGACAAAGAAACATTCACAACTTCTTTATTGGGAGAGATGAGGTTAGCCCACAGAATGGTCAACTTTTAACAAGCAACCGGGAAGTGGGATAGGGTTTAAAGTTTCATAGGCTTAAGAAGAAAATGGAAGTGTGGTGGTGAGCAGAAAGTTGGGTAGATGTACTTTGTGGGTAGCTGTGACACAAGTCTCTGGTAGAGATATCTTCTGTTTCCTGAGGGAGACATGGAGAAAGACAACATGAGTGCAGTTGATCTGAGCTCCAGTTACTGTGATTTTCCAGTAGTGCACCTGTATTGAGTGCTATTGGAATAACATTTAGGATTATAAGGGCTTTGCATTTAAAGGGCAAAGAACAAAGTTTCACTAAAGATGAAGGGATAACCTTAAATTATTTAGCTTTAAACAAGATTACAGAGTTTCTTTAAAATTTTTTATTACTGCTTAACCAAGTACTGCGAATATTTTGCGTGTAAGCCTGTAGAATTAAGTTTTCTGTCTAAAAAGGTACTCTCAGATATTTTTTGTCAATAATAGGTGAAAATAATAAGAATCAAGACATATTATTTTCAATCATAGTCCTCTTTCATTTTAGGTTTTTTTTTTTTTTTTTTTTTTTTTGCTAGTCCTGGGGCTTGAACTCTGGGCTTGGGCACTGTCCTTGAGCTTTTTTGTGCTCAAGGCTAGTGCTCTATCACTTGAGGCACAGCACCATTTCTGGCTTTTTTGAGTAGTTTATTGGAGATAAAGGTCTCATGGGGGTTTTCTGCCTGGGTTGGTTTTGAATCACGATCCTCACATCTCTGCCTCCTGAGTATCTAGGATTACAGGCATGAGCCACCGGCACCTAGCATCATTATAACATTTTAAATAGGAATTTTAAATATGAATAGAGGTAGGCACAACATACTAGGTTCCAATGTACTCCATCATCTCCTGAGAACATTTATTATTTCACGATTGTCGTGTTTCATTTTATCTTCCCTCACTGTTCTTTTTAATTTTAATGTCAAAATTATTTTCCCTGTCTTTTGTATTGTTTTGTTACTTATATATTTGAGACAGATTCTCACGCTGAAAACGCATTCATCTCCTGCCTTGGCCTCTGGCGTAGTGAAGATTCCAAGAGTGTGTCTAAAGGCCTGGCTTCCTTTATTATTTTGAAGCAAAGCCTTAAACACCTATCCATTCCTTTTCAAAATTTCAGCGTGTATCTCTAATGATTACAACAACATAACCAGGAGAGTATATTTATAGCAGCAATACTTCAAAATGTTTAAACTTAGCAGTAATTATTTCATTGTATACTTAGCTTTTATAGCACTTAAATAACAATGATGATAGTTTAATTATCTATCTAGCCAAAACTCAAATTTCAAGTTACTTTTTAATGTCACAAATATATTTTTACCCTTTGCTTGAATCTGAACCCAAATAAAGCACTCACATTATAATTGACTAATATGTTTGCCTTTATTAAGACTAAGTTCTACGTTTGTTTTGTCTCTTTAAAATTTATTTGGTAAGGAGACAAAGTCATTATGCTATAAAATTTCTACCAATATGAAATTTGGATTTGTGGAGTAGAGGCTGCATGCTATAATTGATTATACTTTGTTGTCGGTATTGAATATGAGTTAGCACACTATGCTAATACTACAAATTAGCATTGGATATTGAATATAAGATAAGATCAGACCAAGCTCTGAGTAAGACTTCCTCATAGGTGCAGATGTTTTCCTTACTAGGACTCTGGTAACCTCTAGTGTTGTTTTGTTACAAAGATAACAGCTGTATCTTGTGATGCCTATCTCTTCATATACATGTTATAATTTTAAAACTTATGATTTAGAAACTATTTAAATGGGAATTCTAAACACCCAAAACTTATTGAGAGAGAAGAGTGTCTGTCTGAGATTAACAACAACAGCAACACACTTTTTAGAAAACCATGAATGCAAATAATTCCTAATGACCCCATCAAAAGCTCTTATCATTTATCTAAATTATATGCCATGGATCAGCAAGCACCTTGACAAGAAAACTTCTTTATGTGTGATATAAATCACCAATTGCTACCGTATTTAAAGACTAGATGATGATAACAGCCCTGTGACTCCATAAATTTGAGTTTCTAATATTATGCAGAAGAACATAAAACCTGTTTATGCATGATAATGCAGCAATAATGTATCTTTTTGCAATCACTGGCATAACTAAATCGACTCAGTTGCCTATAGCATGCATAATGACAAGTTTGCAAAATGTTCAGAATTTTAAATTTGGACTCACCTGCAACTTAAATCCCCACAGCAATTAAAGAGAAAGCTACACAAATCAACAAATCCCTTTTCCTGAGCCAGTACAATTGTCAGGGAGAGAATTTTTACCTGCCTTTTGAGGTGACAGAAAACCTGATTCATATAGATTTATACACCTGAATATTAAAATAAGCATTGATTAAAATATTTTTCTTCTATATCTTCTTTAAAATAATGGCTACTAGAAAAATTAAAAATTGTCATTTTGGGCTGCCGAGTGTTTTTTGTTTGTATATTATTTATCATGTCCTAGGCAACTGCTAAGAAGGCCAAAATGAAGAATTGGCAGTTTCTGAAAAAGTCCATTTTTATAGTAAATGTTTTAGGCTTTGTAGGCCATTTTGTCTCTGTCATAGTTACTCGTGAATGTTTTTGGAGAAGAAAGGTAGACGTAGAAAATAGGTAAATAAATAAAACAAACACGGTTGTGCTCAATAAAACTTTATTTATAAAAACACACACTGGGCTGTACTTTACCTGTGATTTACAGTTTGCTAACCTGGATAATCCAAGCAAAATCCCATTAAAGAAAGAAACCTTAATGTATTATTTTATTTTATATGTTTTTATTGTAAAAATACTGTACAGAGGGGTTACGGTTATCTGAGCAAGATAATGGGTACATTTCCCACCAAGCATTGCTACTTCCTCCTGTTTTTCCCCTACCATTCCTTCCCTTCCACCTCCACAAATACACTACGCCCCACCCCACGCCCCTGCTCCTAAATTTTAAAGTTCATTTTTCAACATAGTGTCTTGTGCATAGAAACCTTAATTTTTAAAAAAGCCATAAAATTTCTTCCTTCCTTCCTTCTTCTTTCTTTCCTCCCTTCCTCATTCCCTCCCTCCCTCTTTCCCTCCTTCCCCCCCTTTTTTTGTTCCCTTCCTTCTCTTTCTACTCAGTAATTGAAGTTGGCAGATCATACTGAGTTCAAAAGAAGGTAGCTAAGTTCTCCACTTCATTTGATAAGTGTAGACAGAGGATTTGTTATATATTTAAAGCAAGTCTTTAAGTAGGCCAGCCACTTGACTAAGTTCATTAGAATTAGTAATGGGTAAGGACGAATTATACTCTGTAGATAAGTGGAATTTTCCAGAAGGAAATTCAATATTTGAAAGAATCTTTTTGCATCTTTTCACTTTGTTTTACAGAACAATCACTTCAGAGTTTAAAAAAAAAAACACAGAAAAAAGTGGAGAGGGGTAGGGAGAGAAAGTGAGAGAGAGAGAGAGAGAGAGAGAGAGAGAGAGAGAGAGAGACAGAAAGAGACAGAGACAGAAAGAGAAAGAGACAGAGACAGAAAGAGAAAGAGACAGAGACAGAGACAGAGAGACAGAGAGACAGAGAGACAGAGAGACAGAGAGAGGGAGAGAGGGAGAAGAGAGAGAAAAGAGGTGAGGGGGAGAGAGGATATTTTATTAGAGTTAAAAGTTAATAATTAATTCTACTGTTAAACATGAACTTTGTATTTCTGTTTCTTCAAACAACAGTGAAAAACTCGCAATTCATTTGAGGTTGACAACTCACTTTAAAGAAGCTGTTATTTGTGTCTGTCTGAAATTAAAAAGAAACTATTCTATATCTCATACTCATTTGCAATTAGTTTTTGTTATGATCAGATTTTCTACATGTATAAACTAATTATTCCTTGACCCAATAATCATAAGAAGCTGTTTTAGACACCAATTTTTAAATCTAACTTATAAACCCAAATGTTTATGCTCCAAAGAGAAAAGTAAGTTATTTTAGTCTCGTAATTTAGAAAACAGGCATCTAAAAATTGCTTTGTGTACCCTAAGATTAATTCTTTGAATCAGATGTATCAGCAGAACCTAAATCCAAGTGATATTTTTTATTGATTTTTTTATTTACCCTTCGCTTTTTTAGGCAGTTAATTGGAGATAAGAGTCTCATGGATTTTCTTGCCTAGGCTGTCTTTGAACTGCCATCCTCAGATCTGTTTGTTGAGTAATTAGGATTACAAGCCTGAGCCTACAGTGCCTGGCAGATTTTTTTGTCTTTGAAAATGTATGGAGGAACATAATGCAAACTCACCAGTGGACATACAAAGAAAGTACACTTTAAGATGTGATCAGTTGTGACTACCTAAACAGCTTTATTTAGAATGCTACTTTTACAGGGTAAAGTTATTGCTTGCTTTACTGGGCAGTAAAAAAAAATATTTCTTATAACCTGTGACTAGTTTCCAAAGGATAATTTCTAGACAGTTCAAGCTGTTTTTCTAATATTACTGTAATAATGTGCAAATATTCAACAAATTATCTAACCCTAGCCATTACTTGCATTTTCCTCCAGTTCCGTGAAGTGTCAAGTGCTGAAGACTGCTGTGTAGTTCTCAAGGCATTTTGTTTTGGCTCATGGGGAAAATTCAACTTTTGAAACATAAAGAAAGATTTTACAATGACTGTCTTTTCTTTCAAATGAGGCTTGACTTTTAAGCTTGACATTTGAAAAACTTTAAGATTGACGACACAGATAAACGATCCTTTCACAGACAGAAGGAAGAGGTAAACAGATGAAAACTTCTGTTTATAAAATCTGCTAATGATCTGCTAATGGGAGACAGATTAAAGAAAGTGTTCAATAGCAGCTAGAGCATGACATTGATTGTAGGGGTCAGTTTCTAAGCTACAGTTTTTGTGAGGAAAGAAGCAAGATGCTGTAGTCAGGGATGGACAATTGCATGCTTGTTAATTACATGAGCACAGTCACATAGTCCTTCAGCACAAAATTGAATTTAGACACTAGAACGGTATTTTTATTTCAGGATGAAATTATAAATATGTAACATGTTCATCTGCATCTCTTTTCTTTCTTGATCTCATCATATATTGGGGTCCATTTCTGGCTGCCTTAGGCTCTCTTCTACAATGCTAGACTTGACTTTTGAATTTGTGGCCTCATAAACTATCTTTATTTATTTTTGAATAAAAAAAGGATGGGTCAATAGAGTTTTAATTGCAAAATATCTTGGCCATGACTCTACTAATAGAATGCAGATTCCACATTACATAACACATTGTAGGCTTCCTTACATTTATTTACATTTTATTTTACTCTAAAAACATTACCAATTTAAGAATCTTGGCTTTTAGAGCAGTGTAAAGAAAAATGATTCATAAACATATGAGGTCATAGCATTCTGGTGCTGTTTCTGTGGAGACATGTCTGTTACTATTTTACATTAAAAGCACAACATAATGTTCTTTTTTTTTTTTTTTTTTGACAGTAGTAGACCTTGAACTCAGGGCCTTATTCTCTCAATTTGCCTTTTCACTCCAGGCTGGTTCTATAACACTTGAGCCACACCTCTACTTCCAGATTTTTAGTGGCTAATTGGAGATAAATGCTCACAGACTTTTCTGTGCAGGCTAGTTTCAAGCTTTGATCCTTAGGTGTCAAGCTTTGGGTGGGTAGCTAGGATTACAGATATGAGCTACCATCTCCAGGTTAATCTAATTTTTTGAAATGCGTAATACATTTTCTGGAAAAACAAGCACATGGTATTAAGAGAACTATTGCCCTGAGCTGGGAAGGGGGCTCAGTGGTAGAGTGCTTGCCTTGCATGCATGAGGCCCTGGGTTCGATTCCTTAGCACCATATAAGAAGAAAAAGCCAGAAGTGGTGCTGTGGCTCAAGTGATAGAGCGCTAGCTTTGAGCTGAAGAGCTGAGGGTCAGTGCCCAGGCCCAAAGTTCAGGTCCCATGACAAAAAAAAAAAAAAAAAAAAAAGACAGAACTATTGCCCTACTATGTGTTTTTGGAATGAATTTCTTTCTAGCTGTGTATATGGTGTCTGTATCTGTGCATGCATGTGTGTGCATGTGTGTAACTGTTACAATCACTGTTGTATACAAGTATTTCAGGCTTAACTCTATTTGTTACATACAAATAAGAAAGTAAAGTTTTGACCTTGTAAAGGGCTATATGTCCCCATAGCAGGAACTTTTGACACAATGTCAACAAGTTCTTGCAGATCTACACAGCAAGCCAGGGGTGACTGGGGTAGCAGAATGCTTTCATGATGTTCCGAATGAATGATTTTAACTTTCAGGCTCTTAGCTGAGGATTAAAGTGAAGGTTTTGCCAGGCAAAATGACAAAGTTAAACTACTTTGGAGAAAAATTCACTTCTGTGTTGCCATTTACTTTCTAGATGCTGTGCAACAGATTTGAGCATAGCTTAGGATTTCTTTTAAAATTCTAAGAGTTTTAAAGGAGTATTGACCTGCACAAAAGGAATGCTCTGGCATAAGAAAACATTCTGGGGAAAGGAAGAACTATGGGAGATTTTTATCAAATAATAAAGAACTAAGAGGGAGGCAGGGCCTTGTGGTTTGGAGAAATGACTGGTTTGGGGAGATTAAAATCTCTGATAGAGACTTTGGAAAGTTATTTCTGACCAACATTTTCCACAGAATCTGAGGCTGTATTTTCTCTGAGTAACTAGGTTAGATTTCTACACACAAATAGAGTTAGTTAGTGGATTTTTTTTTGTGTGTGTGGGGAGTGGATACAAGTTAATAGGTAAATTGACTTAAAAATAAATTTAAAAAATCCCTTCATCTAGAGGGCACATGATATGAATGTGTGCAGCTCAATAAATTTTCAGCTTTCATTGTGGTATCCAGCTACCACATCAAGACCAGGGACTGCAAAGCCCTAAAGCTGTTTCCTTCCAGACCTTTCTTTTACCCCTGCAGTAATCTCTGTGCTTATTCCTAAATTAAAGATTAATAATTCTTTTTTACTGGGCTGGGGATCATACTCAAAGCATAGAACATGCTAGACAAACAATCTAGTACTGAGCTGTATCCCCATTCCAAATAGATTTGTTTTGATTATTTTTTAATTTCTGTACATTGGTTCACAGAGACTATATTCATCTGAATCTGGCTTCTTTTATTCCACATTAAACTTATTAGATTCATTTATAGTAGTATGATTAACTTTAGATAGTTTGCTTCCATTGCTATATGCATTTTATTATGTGAATATATCACATTTTACTTATCCTACGATTTCATGAGTAGTTTCCAGTTTTAATGTTTATACATTGTGTTTGATTTTTAGTGAGTGTATCTGTGTTTCTGGCATGTACGTTTCTGCCTTTAAAAATTGTTGGTCAGGTGCCAGTGGCTCATGCCTGTAATCCTAGCTGCTCAGGAGGCTGAGATCTGAGGACTGTGGTTCAAAGCCAGCCTGAGCAGGAAAGTCTACAAGACTCTCTCATCTTCAATTAACTATCAAACAAACAAAAATGCTGAATGTGAAGCTTGGGCTCAAGTGGTGGAGTGCTAGCCTTGAGTGCAATAGTTCAGAGAGCGCACCCAAGCCCTGGGTTCAAGCTCAGGCTCAGTACCAAAGAAAAGTTAAATCTTCTTATCAAAGCATTTTATTTATTTAGTTCTCTCTCTCTCTCCCTCCCTCCCTCACTCCTTCTCTCTCTCTCTTCCTCCCTCTCTCTCTACATGTGCACACTCTAGTATTGGGGGCTTGGGTGCTGTGCCTTAGACTTTTTTGTTTTTTCTGTTCTTGGCTGGCACTGTACCACATGAGCCCCAGCAACTCTTTCAGGTTTTTGGTAGCTAATAGGAGTTAAGAGTCTTACAAACTTTCCTACCCAGGCTTGCTCTGAACTTCAGTCTTCAGATCTCAGTCTGTTTAGTAGCTGGGATTACAAGCATGAGTTGCAGGCATACAATTTGCTTGAGATTTTTTTTTTCTGATGGGTTTGAACTGTTCTATGGCCTCGTGCTTGATAGGCAGATGCTCGATCGCTTAAGCCAATCCCTAAACCCTCAAAAAATGTTTGTCATATTGGCATCACTAGAGAAGTAATTTCTGCTGTTCCTTTGTCCTTGATTTGTTGTCATATTTTCTTGGTTCTTTAGTGCCTATACTCTACATTATGATTAAAGAGTTACAGAGGAGTTACACATAGCTGGCTATTCAGAAGACTGAGATCTGAGGATCTTTGTTCAAAGGCAGTCCTGGTAGAGAGACACTTATCTCTAACCAGAAGAAAGTCAGAAATGGCCATGTGGCTGGCTCAAGTGGTAAAGTATCCATAAGAGAATATGCCAAGGGAGAACTCAAGGACCAGGAGTTCAAGCCCTACTTCTGCTCCAAAAACAAAAGAAAAGAAAAGAAAAGAAAAGAAAAGAAAAAACCCAAGAGTCCCAAATAACTATATCTTCCACCAAAGTGCAGGCAGATAGGTATGTTGAATGGAATCCATCATGTTAAAGATACTGCTTGCTCCTTGCTTTTCGTAGTACTGGAGCTTGAACTCAGTCTTATACCTGCTAGGCAAGTTCTCTAGCATTTCAGCCACATCCCAGCTTGTTCTTGTTTTTTAATATTTAATTAATGTGAATCCCTTCTTTTGTCACTGTAATAAAATATATAAGAAAACTCAAGGGAAAAGGACTTTATTTGACTTACATTTTCAGAGGTCGTGTCCACGGTTGGCTGGTTGTAGGAGAGCAGAAACATCATGGTGGTGATAGTGTGTGATAGAAAGGTATTTCATGGTATCCAAGGAGGGGAGAGGAGGGGAGGGGAGGGGAGGGAACTGAAGGGTGGGAAGGGAGGAGAAGAAAGAGAAAGGGAGAGGGGGGGTAAAGGAAGGAAGGAAGGAAAAGGAGGAAGAAGAGGAAGAGACAGTGGAAGGGGGTGGAAAGGGGAAGAGACAAGAGGAGAGGAGAGAAAGGGCCAAAGATACATCCTTTAAAGGCATGTCTAGCCAGTCCCCACCATCCAATAGCCCATTCAGTTATGAACCTACAAATGAATTAACTCATTGATGAAATGAGTGCCACCACAGTGTGACACCAACTAGACACCAAGCCTTTACTACGTGAGCCTTTTAGTGGGCACTCTGTATCCACATTACAACAGTGGTTCTCATGATACTTTCACAGAAAATATCTTGGTCTTTGGTGTTCTTAAAGACTACTAGAATTCTAGATCTGTGCTTTGAAAGTTTCCAGTCTTTCCTGCCCTCGAGCCCTCCACCGTTCCCTGGCAGCTTCACGAACGAGCAAAAGTCTTAACGGAAACTGACAAAAGCCATACTCATGTGATTCAGGACAGTTTTTTCCCCTGGCAAATGTGTGTCCTAAATAACATTGTGAAGTTCTAGTGGCACCCACCCTGATGTTTGAGGACTTGATGCTAGCCGAATGGCCTCCTAAATAAGCTCTGAACTCAACAACTGTCCAGGCAGTAAAAGCAGTATTGTACGTATGGTTCCTCAAGCTTACAATTTGTCCTCTAGCTCTCTATAACCCCTATATATTTTCCTGGTGTCTCTTTTCCATGATAATGGTTCTTGGAATACACTCTACATATGGCCTGAGCCACATCAAGGTACATCCTTAGGGGTCACTTTGAACTGCGATCCTCACATTTCAGGCTCTTGTGTTGTTTGGATTATAGGCATGAACCAAGAGCCTTACTTGGAATGAAATTTTGGTAGGCTTGAAATACACGCTAAGACCTAAGCTAGGCAGATTAAGTGCACACAGGCAAAAATCATGATGAATGTATAAGTTATACAGTATTTTTGTTTCAGAATACAAACAAAAGTGGAGGTAACCACAATTAGCAGGCTGCTCAGAGAACAACTTGATGAGGAGTCAGTTGATCACTTGTAGGTATTATTAAGTGGAATACATCCAACAGATGGAATGGTGTCTAATGCACAGAACACTAGCTCCCTTAGTGCCACATTGTCTGGCTCTGTTCATATGTTCTCAAGATAGCATTTCAGCTGAACATGAATGCTTCAGAGGGATGGCAATTTTCTAGGTTGGCTTGGGGTTCAATACTTTCTCTTACTTTTTGCTCATTGAGGTTTCTCTCTGCTTCTTGAAAGCATTTGAGCATGTAACACTTGCCTTGTTAAATCATTATATTTTATGGATGAGATCCTGTGCCCAGAAAGTGGCATGACCAGCTCAATGAAACATTACCTTCTTGTCATTATTCTCTGGCAGTACCTCTTCAAATTAGTTCACAACCTATTAATAATTAGTCTACACATTGGTTATTTTACTGCACAACATGCTAGTTTTTATACTTGTCTTTCCACTAGGCTGCCTCTTCCTTCCTCCATCCATAAAGAACAGACATTTTAGCTTCAGATGATTGATCTAAGGCCAATGGGTAGAAAACAGAGATTCCAGCTGAACTAGACTGATTAACTTTCGATGAATTTTACTTGGACCAAAGAGAAACAAGTAGTTTTGAAGTAATATAAGCTCTGATCTAGAAATATTAAGTAAATTTTAATTAGGGATAGCAAAGCAGGATTTCTACAAAAACCTAACTCTGAGATCTGAACATTTCCTTCTAGTTAAAGAAATATACAGATCTTGATCTGAATTGATATTGATAGCTGTATTCATATCTAAATCTAAATCCATGCTCATAAAGCTCTAGCTCTGTGCTTATTTCTAAGTATCCTAAAATATACAAACTCATGTTGAAATACTACAAACAAACGATTAATATAAATACAACTAGTGTTTATTCTGGGTTATGTGGCATTTTAGGTGCTATGGAGGTTATAATATCACACCACAACATGATTATTGGCAATGGTAGCAGCAACCCATGAGATTGTCAGATGTAAACATCAGAAGTTTTACAGAAGACCATAAGCAGAAGAGCCTGTTAGACATCTTTGATTTAATCTCAGAGGTAATGAGACATTTCTGTGGAATGTATTCTATCGTGTAGACCTTTTCCCAGAATGATCAAAAGATTTTCTTCAGGAAGTTCTGCTATTGTAAGTAAAATGTTTCTGGGAGTCTGGAAAGAGTGTGTAAGCACAAAATTAAATGAATATGAAAGCTTTTTTCTACAGATGTTTGTATATACTTAAGAACTATAAACAGCAGAAATTGAAGGTTTCCTTTTCCTTTATTTTTCTTGTGAAATAGAGAAACAAAGTCATTTTTGTTCTTTTGTAAAAACCCTTATTGATGAACTGCTTGGAGATACATAAAACAAGACAATAAGGGAAATCTGAGTTTTTAGAAAATCGCACATATTTACATAAAATGAAATGCTATCACCTGGCCTGCCTGCCAATCCTCTTATAATTTGGAAGCAATTATTTACTTCTGTTAAGAACTACTTACCACAGATGATTCATGTGGCAGAAAAAGAATACGTAGAGAGAGGTGAGGACAGTTCTCTGGTTTGAAACCTCTAGTGAATTAAAGGCTATGGAATATTGTTTAAAATTCTGAGTTATTTACCAATTTCTTCTAGAAAGTATCTTAAGAAGGAAGAATGTGATGTTACTGTCTCATGACATAGCCATTCCTTCCCGCCCCCCTAAATAGCTGTAACTATTAACAAACTCCATTCTAATACCTTATTACACACAGGAACTTTATGACTGTGAAAACTAGTCTTATAAAGTAGGCTTAAGCTTGGGTCACAGCTAAGTATCCATTACCAAATTTTAGGTCATAAAATTTTACCCCATGCTTCTAAGAGTGTTATAGTTTTAGCTCCTACATGTTGGTTTTGTTTGCTTTGAGTTGATTTTTATATATGACAGGAGCAGGGGTTATTCTTATGCATATGGAAATCTAGTTGTGTTTTGCTACTTAATATTACAAGGGAAGAAAATTTGACATGCTGCTGCATAAAAACACCAAACTGCAACTTGTAGGACTTTCACAGCATGACAAATACTTCTAAGAAGCAGGTTTGAGTTGCAAGTGTTCACTTATACTTGTCTTCTGTCAGTTGAGGGGGCAATATATTTTAGAATGTGTTGTAAGTTAATATATGTTATTTTTCCATTTGCTTCTTAAAAGGAGGCTGTTGAAGACGCACAGTGTTTGATAGATGTGCTTGGGTAATCATACATATACTGATCTTCTTGAATGGCACACATTTAAAATGCATAATTGGGTACATTGTAAAATATGTGCATATATACATACACACACACATACATACATATATAATACCATCAAATAATGGTAAACATATCCATTACCCACAAAGATAGTGAACAAAAATATTGCTGGTTCCTGAGTAATTCACCCCTCTGCTTCCTGATTCTCTCTTTTCTAGGCACCCACCAATGTGTGATCTTCATTGTATCTTAGTTTGCATTTTCTAGAGTTGGCTACTAATAAAATTAGGCAGAATATATTCCTTTTTGTTTAGTTCCTCTCAGTACACAGATATTGACATTCATTGTTGAATGTATCAATAGTTCATTTACTTTTATTAGTGTGTCTGTGTTTGTATGTACTGTATGGAGATACTCCTGTTTATCTATTGCCTAATTGGTGAACATTTGCTTTGGTTCTTCTTCGGGGATATTAAAAATAAAGGTACTACTACCATTTGTGTACAATGAACATATGTATGAAACATGCTTTCATTTCTTTGGGTTAAGTACTCAGGAGTGGAATGACTGGATTACAGAAGGAGCTGCAAAAATGTTTGTCATCATCATTGTAACATTTAGTCTCTCAGTTATATACGAGTTTCAATTTCTCAGCACCCTCACCGTCATGTAGTATGATTATTCTTTTTAATTGGTGTAGTGTAGCATTTCACCATGGTCTTAATATGCACATTCCTATTGGCTGATGATGTGGAGTTTTCAGTTATGTGCTTGTTCTTCATTGTGTATGTTTGTGGTGAAGTATCTGTTGAAACTTTTTTCAGTTAGTAGGTTTTTTCTCTCTCCTTCCCTGCCTTTCTTTCTACTCTCATATCCTCCCATTCCTTCTCTCTTTCCTCTCCTCTCCAGTCCCCTCTGCTTCTCACCCCTCCTCTTTACTCTCCTCCCCTTTCCTTCCCTTCTCCCCTCTCTTCTCTTTGTTTTTTCTTTTTTTGTGCAGGCACTAGGGCTTGAACTCAGAGTCTTGAACTCATTTGGATTTCCTGCTCACTGCTGGTCCTTTACTATTTGAACCATTCCTTCAATCCAGATATTTTTTGCCAGTTAATTGGAAATAATTGGAGGTAGAATCACGTGAACTTTTCTGCCCAGGCTGGCTGGGAACTGAGATTCTCAGATTCAAGCCTCCTGAGTAGCTAAGATTGCAGATTATAAGAATGAGCCATGGGCCCATAAAAGTTACTTGTTTTCATATTGGATTTTGAGAAATCTTTCCATAGTCCTCTATCTGATAAGGGTTTTGCAAGTACTTTCTCCTATTTTACAGTGTGTGTCTATATATATATTTACTGGTATCTGTCAATAAGGGGAAGTTCGGGAGGCGGGGGGGGGGGGGAGATGGGAAGGGATGGGAAGGGGAAACAAAGGAGGAGGCTACAATGCTTGATAAGAAATGTACTCATTATCTTGCCTATGTAATTGTAACCCCTCTGTACAGTATTTTCACAATAAAAAAAGTTCTTAATTTTAATATGGTCACATAGGTAATTTTTTCCCCTGAGACTGTAGGTAAAAAATTTTTGCTTAGTTGAAAGGCACAGAGAGTTTTATGATTCTTCTAAAACGTTTAAGGTTTCAATATTTAAACTTATATCTATATTTCACTTTTTAGCTATTTTTATATATAGTGCCATGGACAAAATAAGCTATTTCTTTGTTACATATGAGTATCTGTGTTGTTGCAGCACTGTTTATTGAAACGATCATCTTGAGTTGCTTTTGTCCTTTTCTCCAGAGTTAAGTTTTTTTAATAGGAGTTCAACTTTTGCACTCTATTCTGTCCCACTGGTCTAATTATGATCATGTCAATAGCATTCTACTCTTGCAATGTAACATCAGAGAAGTCTTGAGATTTTTCTCTCAGTGGTGTTTCACTAGTCACAGTGTATAGTGATCCATCTCTGGCACTTAGTATTTTTATTTTGTCATTAGTGGTATGGTTTGTTAACTTTCAGTGTGTAGTTTTTCACTGTCAGTTTATAGAAACACAATTGATTTTTGCAGACTGATCTTATATCCTGAAATCTTGCTAAAATCATTTGCAGTTGCTTTTTTTTGGTAGTTTTCATTGAATTTTCTACAGAAATAATTTTGTCATCTATCAATAAAATATTACTTTTTCCTGTCCAAATTAGATGCATTTTATTTCTGTTTTGTTTTCCCATTCATTAATGTACCAGTCCACACTTCCAATGCAATGTTGAATAGGAATGGTCAGAGCAGATGATCTCAATGTAGTTTTGCTCACATTTCTTAAAGTTGATGCTTGTTGAGATTCTTAAATTTGTAGCTTTGTAATTTAATCAAATATAAAAATATTTTGGCCACATTTGTCCTTCTTTCTTCGCCCTTCTTTCTCATTCCCCTTTAAAGACTCAAGGAAACATATATTAGTCCCTCTGCTGTTCATTTAGAATTCATTGATGCTCCTTCACTTTGTTAATGAACACATTTTGGTTTTGTATTTTATATGAATTGTTTGTGCTACTTTGCTCCCAAGTTCACTAATTTTTTTCTTTGGCAATGACAGTGTCTTGTGAATTTTATTCAGTTACTTCTGTATTGTCCCCTTCCATTACTTCTTCAACTCCATTCTAGTATTTTAACCAGTACCTTGGATTTCCGATGCTTTCTAGCATTACTCATAATAACAGGAATCCTTTTGGACTCTATGGAGCTTAGAATTAGAGCTTAGAATTATTCCTTAAAATTGTTGATTATTTCTCCCCTAGATCTTGGGGAGTTTGATCACCGATCACTGGCTTAGTGACTACTCCAGGGATGCTGCTGTACAGATCTCAATAGTGTGCGCTCTCTCTCTCTCTCTCTCTCTCTCTCTCTCTTTCTCTTTGCACTACAAAACAGAAGTTAGCAAACTTTCTACTCTCTAATATTTTTTGTGAAGAGTAAAATAGATCGTGTGGTCCATATGGTCCGTGTTGCAGCAATTCAACTTTGCCACTGAAGCCTGAATGCATTTACAGTGTGTAAATGAATAGGCATGGCTGTGTTCCAATAAAACTTTATCTACAAAAGTAGGCATCAGCACAGGTTTGGCTCATGGGCTGTAACTTATTGATGACTATGATTGTACCTCTGTGTGTGTGTGTGTGTGTGTGTGTGTGTGTGTATGTGTGCGTATGTGTGTGTGTGAAGGTAGGTATATGTGTGCATGCTCTGTAGTTAGTATCTCCTAGATGAGATCGGAGTCAGCCTTATTCCAGATTCAAAGTAGAGTCTACAGTTGTTGAAACTTTTCAAATTAGTGTACATTGACACTTACTTCCCTTAGTTTTTGCTTCTGCTTTTGAAATGCTAAGTAGTGAATCGTTTAATGCTGACATTTAAGCTAATTGCTCTTTAATGTACTTTTGACATATGAGGCAACATATTGCAATCTAAAAATAATTAAGATAAATCATTTGCTTATGTTGCAGTGCAAAAGACATGCCATTTTTTCATCTCTCTGCCTCCTTTCTTCCTTCCCTTCCGAAGTCAAAAGCAGGGGCCTTGAAGTCAAAGTGGGCCCCATGACCTGCCATCATCCTCATGCCTCAGAGTCACTGGGGCTGTCTTTAGAGTGGCAGCAGTAGCCCCCAGAATCCTTCCTCCATCATCAGGCAACCTCTCCAGATGGGGCTGCATTCCAGGGTCTATGCTTCTGAATTCCTCTAGAGCCCTTTGGCAGGCGGCCAATGTGCTGTGAAGGGTTAGATTCTGTCTCCCTCCCGTTTATAGAAACCTCCAGAGGATTTCCCTCTTCAACTTTTAAAAGACTGGCTCCAACCAGCAGATCCAACAAGTGGTCCCATTTGTGAGTTGAACATCTCGGGAATTATGCTATACAAATAGGTCATAGTTGAATAAGCACTGTGTGCAAATTGATTTTTCTCTTTCAGAGGGAAAGAGCAACCCAGAGAGTTTTCTCTGGAGAGATTATATCACATTTAACAACTGTCACAAGGGCACAATACATTGTGGAGTAGAATGGATCATTTGTTTCTCTGGGCACTTCATTTTTAGTTGTAAAGTTAGCTGATCGTATTTCAAAAGCCTGTTGTAATGTGTGTTCTGGAAAGGAAACCTTTTCTGCACTTGCGCTGAGCACGTGAACATTTCCAGCTTTGTTCTGTGTGATTCTATATTATGAAACCAAAGGGTTATCAGTTATTCCTATACAAAAGGCAATTTGTTAGTTCTTTGTCAATACAACTTTGGGGTGAGCTTTAATAAAAGTGCCATTTTTCTGTATTATATTTTTCCATAAAAGGAAGGAAATTTTATGGACAGAGGTTTTGTTATTAGGTCAGTATTTACTTAACGAATGTTACAGAGGAAGTTTCTTTGCTTCAATGTAAGTTCTATAATATTTGGAAGTACTGATCTCTTTCCTCCCATTTTCTTTAGTGGCTAGAGGTTATATCAATTAAATATTTGTCAAATAAACATATGGATGAAACAAATGGATCTCACTGGATGGGGTGAATGAACAAACAGCAATGAAAAGGTACATTTACAGAAAATAAGTAACTTTAAAAAAAGTGTTTATAGGTAAGAGTCATGAGCTTACTTAATTTTTCAAAAAAGTATATGGTGGTAAAAGTAACTTAGAGAAGAAATTAGAGAAAAATTGCATCACTGTCTGGAATCATTTGGGAAAATTGCAATAAATGGAAAAGTGGTTGGGGCAGAAATATATGTTTGGATGAGATGGAGGACTTCCTTTATTTAATGCTACCTGCTTGGTCTTTATTCACTTTTCTGAAAATAATGCCAAAGCTAGCTCAAAGTGTCCATTTGGATTTTGTTTTGAAAAATATTCATATGTATTAGACCTATGAATCCCACACAAGAAACCATTAGAACATACAGAAATTAAAGGGAGATCCAGTATTTTGTGTTGGACACACAGGACCCTTGTAATAGAGTTATAGGCTGATCACTGCAATCAGATTTTGGATCATGGGGCTCAGTGGTAGAGCATTGGATTTGATCTTCCACACCACAGGAAAAAATATAATAAGGAATTTATCATGTTGCCAGTAACGTATTAACAAGTTTTTGGTTGGACAGGCACCCGTGGCTCTGACCTATTATCCTAGCTACTCAGGGGGCTAAAATCTGGAGGATCTTTATTTGAGATCAGCCCTGGCAGAAAGGCGATCTCCACAAAATAACAATAGCGGAAAGCAGGGTAACTTTGGATGGGTGGCTCAAGTGGTAGGTTGGGAGCCTAGGAAATACCAGGTCTTGAATTCAAACTCCAGTACCAAAAAATAAAAGTTCTTTTTTCCTTTTTTTATTGTGAAAATACAGTACAGAGGGGTTACAATTACATGAGCAAGATAATGAGTACATTTCTTATCAAGCATTGTTGCCTCCTGTTTCCCCTTCCCATTCCTTCCCATCTTCCCCCGCCCCCCCCCCCCCCCGCAGCCGCCCCCCCCCATCCCCTGCCCCCTGCTCCCCGTTCCAAAGTTGTAAAGTTGGTTTTTCGACACAACGTCTTGTACATCTCATTGTTGCAATGGGTCCATCTGTATCTCTATTTAAACGATTTGCTTTTTCCCTTCCCCTCCACAAAGTATACCAATGTCAAATACAGTGAAAACGGAATGAGGCATTTAGTAAATTTCCTTTTCATGAAGTGAGCAGTTATTCAGAAGAAATTTTATCAGTTTTCAATTTGTATATGACCACGTGTGTCAATCTTTTTGTAGTTACTGGTCCCTATCTTTATGGATTTGAAAATGTGATTTGAATTACAATGGTTTGTTTCAATTTTTATTTTATGGACCAATTTTTGCAAATGTATTTAGCATACATATATATTCTTTTGTTACTATATATGTCTATTAGATATATTCTATATACTTACTGATATTTTGTTAAATGAGAATAGTATAGAAAAATGTATAATTTGCTAGGTTAATGTAGTTTTCCTAAGCTAAATTTTTAAATGCTTTGTAGATTGGGATCTCCTCTGTTCCTCCTCTTTCTTCATCTGGTAAGGGGCTTGCAAAATCCTTCTGCCTTGCTTGCTTGTAGCTGGGTCAGTCCTCTAGCCTGTTCTTTACTGGCCTTAAGTAGAGATGAAATCTTGTGGCCCTTTCTGCATGGGCTAGCCTTAGTGCATAATCTCCAAGTCTCAGCCTCCCTACTAGCTGGAATTTTAGAGAGGAGCTACTGGCAAACAGTAAAGATAGCAATTTCTACATGCTGCTGATAAATTGAAGATAGAGATGGCATATAGAAGTTTCTATCTTCAATTTATCAACAAGATATAAAACAGGCTCAGGAGAATATCTCTTCCCAACTCTATGTTCAGTGACTTCCCATTGACAGCTTGAAGTGGCCAAGGTGGCAGTATTTACACCATGAGAATGAACATGTAGCACCCATCAAGGCTATTCCCAGCCAGCCATCAGAGCGTCAATTTATTAACCTATCACTCATTCTGTCATAAAGTAGAGGTCTTTTTCTCTGAAAATACTTTTGCCTAATGAACTAATTTGTCTGATTTAAAGTAGTACCTTAAAATTTCTTCTGATTATTTGCTTGAGGGGACAGAATGCTTCTCTAAGGAGTCTTTGACTTGTTTCTGCAGATAACTGGATGCACAATCAAGTAGGATTACAGTCCAAACTGATAATACCTGCTGATTACCAGAATAGCAAACCTAACACAGATGGGATGTATTGGTGTTGACAAGGTTGTGGAACAGTGGGAACCCTTACACTTTTCTGGTATGAGAGTGATTTAGTTATGACCAGGAACTTGCAAGGTTACTAATGCATATCATTAATGCATAGCTCAGCAGTCCCTCTTATAGGTAAAAGACATCAATCTACATGTATTTGTCAGAAACATGGCAGCCTGGATCATATCAATTATAAACTGTAAACTAAGCAAAATTCAAAAAGAGTGGAATGCTCAAAGAAATTATGGTAGGTATACTCAAGGGAAAACTGCATATCAAGGAAAACAAATTCAAGTAATTTATGTGAATGAAACAAATATAATATAGGGAGAGAAACCAAATACAAGAGAGTAAATACTGGATTATTTCATTGATACACAGTTTGCAAAACTAATTTTTGCTGTCAAAGGACAATGCTTTCCCTGGAGGGCTACAATAGCTAAAAAGGAACATCCAAACAGTACTTTCTTGATACTGGTGCATCCAATATGTGAAAATTCATCAATCCATTCACTAGTATTGTGTGACTTTTTTGTATATGTAGATTGTTCTCTCAAAACTGAAATTGGCTGGGTAGGGTGATACATGCCTGTAAGCCTGGCTTCTTAGGAGGTAGAGACTGAAGAATTAGAATTTAAGACTAGTCTGGGCCAAATGAGTGAGACTCTATCACACACACACAATCAACCCGAGTGATTTTGTTCATGCTTGGAATCCCAGCTACACAGACCTTGGAGAATCACAGTCAGATGCTAGTGGCAAAGTTTTCCAGGGGCCAATGTCAGAGTCCGTACCTGAAAAATGAATCAGAATGGGTTAGGAGAGTGGTTCAAGTGGTGAAACAGTTCTCTAGCAAGTGAATAGCCCTGAGTTCAAAACTAATACAGCCAAAAAAATAGAAATACCTTCAGCTCTTTGAGGATTCCCAATTAATAATACTTAGGCTTTAAGTCAAATTCTCTAACTCACCTGATTTTTCTAGCCCTATACTCATAAGGGGACCTTTTCATTTTTCTTCTCCATTGAACCTGAGTGACTTCTTATTCATGTCCTTTGTACCTACCGTTCATTCAGCAGGTTTCTTGGACTCTGAAGTGTGTGTGTGTGTGTGTGTGTGTGTGTGTGTGTGTGTGTGTGTGTGTGTGTGCCAGTTTGGGGGCTTGAACTTGTGGTTTGAGTGCTGTACCTGAACTTTTTCTGCTCAAGGATAGCACTCTATCACTTGAGCCACAGCTCCACTTGTGGCTTTTTGGTGCTTAGTTGGAGATAAGAGTCTTATAGGACTTTCCTGCTAGGGCTTGGCTTCGCACTGCCAACCTCAGCTCTCATTTCCTGACTAACTAGGATTACAGGTGTGAGCCATTGGGGCCCAGGCCTGGGTTCTATTTTGTATGTAGATATTTCAGACCCATTCAGATATGAAACCAAAGTTCTGGGGCACTAGAAAATGGTAGATGTATCCATGTCCTGCACCATTGACTTAATTACTTTGTTTTCTTTTAATCTGAAAGGACTGTCTTCAAACCCCCCCCCCCCCCCCCCCCCCGCCCCAACTCCAGGCTCAGCTATCAATTCAAAAGGGTGATACTAGTATTTCATCTAGCTCTCTTATATGTTCATCATGGAATATTTCAGACCTCTTGCTCTGATATTGTGACACTGAGATGCTTTCTTCTAAGACCCCTTTCCCCTGTATCTTCTGGAGAAAATGAAAAGAGAAAAATGAAGTTGAAAGGTTCAGAGTTTGTGGAGCAAGTGGTAAAATCCTAAGGAGCTTCTGATGGTGGGTTTCGCTTGTGTGAGATGTCACTTGTGTAAGATAGGAGTGAAAATAGGTTGGCTAAGTTTGTCTTCAATTTTAAAATTAAAGTGATTTTTTTAAATATCTTAGGATTGCGTTGAGACTTATTTCCTTTATACATTCTTAAATTAGTAACTTAAATTGTTTAAGAGTTATTAATGTTCCACTTTTAGCCGGGTGAGATAGCATATAATTTAGCATTTTACTTAAAATGTTTATCATGCAGTCTGTGAAAAGGTACCTTTCTTGTCTTCCAGAAATGGCGGTGATTTAATTTGAGTTGGAAGTTTACCATTATCACTATAGCCCAGGCTGTGTTGGTGGTATACTTTGCATGTATTAGCATATTTATACTCCTCATTTACACAGTTTTATACACTTTCCTAGTGTGTACGTGTATCTATTTTCCAAGTTGATTTATGAATGACAATAAACAAGAACTACAGTAATGAAAGCATAAAACAGTGAAATATCTTAGTAATTTAAGTAAAAATAACTTTTATTTTTACTACGTTATTTTTTACTACTGAAGGTATAAGTAGCAGACTCTGCGAGAACCATATTAAAGAAATTAATAAACTCATGGCTTTAGAAACTCAGTAACTACCTTTCTCTCCACAATACAAACATTCCACTCACAGGTGCAGGGGTTTAAATTCCATTATTTAGTTATATCTAGGAGAATGAATCATGAAATTTCTTTGCTTCATAGTTATACTCCAAATTTTGGCCATTTTATAAGCCTATATGTTGTCATGTTTTACATCCATTTTTTTCATACTGCTTATCTTGGTGAGTATATAAACTCATGCATATGTAACTAAATTTATTTTAAGCCTGAGGCAAGTACCAAGTTGCCAAAAATATGATTTGAAGTGCTTTACAGAGTGATACAATTATTATCTTTGCTAAAATAAATAAACCAAGAATCCAGACATGGAGAAGTGAGAGAAAGAAGTTGGACTGGGGTCCTAGTTCTCACTTACTAACTTGAGCTCTATGAAATTTCAGATCAGAAATGGTTGAGTGTTGTTTAATTGCGTGTGGTTCTATCTGAATATGTATGTAATAAATTGGGCAAGTTTCTTCATTTAATAAGCCTTGGCTTTATAAATTGTAAAATGAGATTTTCCTATTCAAGAGGATGGCCATTGGTCATGAACATGGCGTTACTTATTGTTGCCTTGTAAGCAGTAAAACATAAATATAGGTTATGACTGTGCATTTGCTAAAGAATTGTTGGTTCTAATTTGCTTTTACACTTTAAATCCCTATGGTAGTAGCTTTATCTAGAAATCAGGTTTGTATAAAACTTACACACTGTGGGAAGAGTAGACATACACATATACACTATCTAGGGAATTGGGAATGTCACCACTTGGTAATAATTTAAGGACTAGAAATGAGATTTTTTACAATGTATTGGACTAGACCTTTAGATGATAGTATCTCCTCATTATATTTATACTCTATTCCTTCCTATTACCATAGAAAGAGAAAAGAAGAACAGCCTCCTACAAAAAAGAAGTGCACTCTTGATTTGGTGGGACACAGAACGTGTCTATGGTGTGTTCATGGGAGGAGTCGCTGATGGAGGGAAATGCTAGCCAGGCTTGGCTTTGCTCAGGTGGCTGGGGTAGTTTTTGCTCATCACCTGACAGTGGGCTATGAAAAAAATGATGTTACAAATGATCTCTGAACTGCTTATAGATGCTTAAGGTATTCTCAAGGTTATAAAAAAACTAAAGCAAGGCTAGAAATTTGTTAAGTGCAGGTGGGGTAGTAGGTGAAAAATTATACCCATGACAACAACAACAACAACAACAACACCACACACACACACACACACACACACACACACACGGGCACCCTCACACTATGTGTGGCCAGTACATTAGCAAGTCTGAAACAATGCCCTTATGTTAAACTAAGAGATTCATCAGGTAAGCATCTGTTCCTGAGGGCGGAGGGCAGGACAAAAGACACATGAGCCCTGGAGTAGTTGGAGTTGTTTGTAAAGTCCTGGGCTGGCAGGCATGTCCACAGAAACAGAGAAGGCCAGTGAGAGGCATGGCTGCAGACTGTGGAGGATGGTGCTAGCTTCATGATGAAAGCCAGCTGCCACACTCAGTGAGGAATGAGCTGAAGCTGTCCACGCCCAGAGTGCTTTAAATTGTGATGCCACAGCTGGTCAGGCATCACTAATTCCCAATTTCACGCCTCTTGTGAGGAATTGCTCAGTGGTTAGCGCCCACATAGAAGAATTCAAAATAAAAAAACATTTTACTTTGTTGATACTTCTGAAGATGACCACCAAGAGCACAATTTTATGTCCCCTCCAGCCTATTCATTGTTTACTACGATGTCTTACATCAATTACTGAAAAACATCTAGTGGAATAGAGACTTGGAAGTCCTGTCTATGTCATATTGACATTTCTGTTCTCCTACCAAAAGGACTATATACGATTAGATCACAAATGCCATTCGAATTTGAGATGGTAGTTGATTATTTCAACTTGTTCGTATGCTCATTACTGATTGTGTATACAGAATTTCAATTAGCCCGTTTGATGTTGCCTCAAAAACAGGGATTTAAAAAAAATAAAAAAGTAAATAGAAGAGGACTAGTATAAATGTGAAATGTTTTTATGGCTTATGTATTCTTAACCCAATGTCTGCCTGCGTAAGAAACATTTGGAGGAAGAGAGAACTGGACTTTGAATTTTAGCACTATTACTTTGCCACAATAATGAAAATGACTAAGTGTTGGTAATTCCTGCAC
Source organism: Dipodomys spectabilis (assembly GCF_019054845.1). Lineage (NCBI taxonomy): Eukaryota > Metazoa > Chordata > Mammalia > Rodentia > Heteromyidae > Dipodomys > Dipodomys spectabilis. The sequence goes on along the minus strand of NW_024870686.1, from coordinate 15,474,634 downwards.
TATATGCAGGGAACTAGATAGATGATTATCTATTATCTACAGTCCTTACAGCAGCCCTATGAGGTTTCCTGTAGCTCCAGTTTCCAATGTCTCAAAAATTTCCCATAGATGGATGGGCATTGCATGGGCATTGCTGAGTCCTGTCAACTCCCCTATATCAAACCCATATCTGGACTTGGCTGCCAGGGTCTTCAGCATTTCATTAAACACAGAATGTCAAATATTGACCTATGTTCATGCCAAGATTACCAAATCGAGTTTTCTTGTATATGCAACATCTTTATCTCTATGAGGTGTGTCTTGGTTATACCCATGGCTGAAATAGATTTCTTTCTTTCCTTCTCTTTCCATATTCCTTCAGCCACTGTTTGAACTCTTTTCTCATCATGGCCTTTTCTTTTCTTGGCTAGGAACAGCAGCCCAGCTCAACACATGATACTACAACTAGTCTTCTCACTTCCCAACTGTTTAGTTTCATTCTTCTTCTCTTCTCAAGCCTCTAATCTCTCCTCGATGCCCCCTAAAACATTTAAGTTAAAATCTGATCTCTAATACAAGAATATTACCAGGAGAAGCCTTCAGGAGGTAAATAGGTCATGAAAGGGGATCCTCACAAATATCATTAGTGTACTTACAATAAAAAGACCCCAGGGTCTCATTTATTCCTTCAATCACATGAAGATGCAGTAGGGAGGTGCCTACTATGAAGCAGAGGCTGAGCCCTCACCAGACACCAAATCTGAAGACTCCTTAATCTTGAACATTGCAGCCTCTGGAGTTGTAAGGTATAAATTTCCATTGTTTATAAGTCCTCCAGCAACATATTTTGTTAAGGCCTCCTAAATGGACTAAGAAACAACACAGGAAAATAGATATAGTCACTACCCTGTGCTGCTCCATTTCCTATCTGCACAGTATGCCTGCTGACTCCACTATATAAAGCCCAACAGGGTTACTAAAGACAATTCTTATCTAAAACCCAGTATAGTTGTTCCTGTGGTAAGGTAGAGTGGTCCCTCTGAAGATATCCATGCACCAATTCCTGGAATCTTTGAATATATTATGTCCAGTGGCAAACAAGTATTTTTTATGGATGAAACTATATTTATAGACTTAAAAATAAGAGAGATTATCTAGGACCACCAAGGTGGGTTCAATATAACCCTGAGCCCTTAGAGCTGAGAAGATTCCCTACTGGACAGCAGATACATCAGATGTCAGCAAGATTCGGTGCCTATGAAAGATCAGAAATACTGTTGATGGTTAGTGTGGAGAAAACAGCATTATAAAGAGTTGTGCCCCAGGATCAGCATACACATACAACACACACACACACACACACACACACACACACACACACAAAACTTACTTGAAAGTGTTCTCAGTGACTTCCAGGTTGCTAAATCCAAATGTTTAATTCTGAGTTCATATTGCACTTGACCTACTTCCAGCACTGAATATAATTGATTCTCCCTTTTCTTTGACCATTTAACTTCAAATATTCAACTTAATCTGAAAAGCCAGAATTACCTTACTGAATTAATCAATTTAACCAGTTTTTCTTAATATCATGCTTATAAAATCCTATTATCCAATTCAATTCTTCATTTCAAAGATTGGGTGGCAATGATAATAATTGAGTTAGCAGCATGAAAATTCTTATAATTTAATCTAGTCAATTTAAGTGAGATAATTTTTTCTTCATTTCTCCAGAATATGATATTTTCTATTTTCTTACATGGATGTACAAAGCCTAGAGAATTTTCATCTTCAGACATATTTTATAAATTTACTCTTTAAGTAGATTTGCATATTGTATTGTCAAATGGCAAAGTACAGGATCTATTATTAGGGCAGAAATCATACCCCCAAATTATGTTGCTTTTGTATTCTGGTTACTTTAAACTGACAATTCTTAGAAGGAAGCCACTGAAGGAAGGTTATTTCTCTGAATTTCTCCTATGTACCTAGAGGCCAGCTCCTCTCGGAAAAAAAAATCAATTACTATAAATTTCTTCTCCCAAAGCCTTGTCAATGAGGGGAGGGATTGATTCATAGCATGGGAAAGAAAGGAAGACTAGAGTTAATACTACATCCAGTGCCCCGATAGGTTTTGTCACAAGTTATCATCTGTTCTTTGTACCTCCCTTAAAAATCATTTACTCTCTCTACAACACTTCTTTCTCTTTGTTCACATGAAAAGATTTTATAAGCTTTTAAATCTCTTCGGGTTGTTGGGTTCTCCTGCTCCTGCGATTCCTCTGTGCATATAATAACACTGTGCTTCTCCTGTTAGGCTGTTGATTATCCGTCTACTTTGGCCGACTCAGCTACTGAGCCTTCAGAAAGTTAAGAGGAAGTTCCCTTTGGTTCTGCAGCTATTACATGTGGAAAAAGCTGGGAGTCAGACTTTACTTTAAATCCTGCTTTAGTCACTGTTTAAATACTAGCTATGGGGCAAATTGTGTAGCTTGTGAACTTTGTTTTGATGTTGTTGTTCTGTAGCATAAGGATAATACAACGAATTACCTCAAAGAGTTGTGGTAATAAGTAACATACAGGAAGTTCTCAGTCAAGTGGATGGGGTACAGTGAGCACCAACTTTAACTGCTTTGTAAAATTTCCTCCCTTATACAGTACAGATGTGTTCTGGGCAAATAGTTCTTATAGAACTTGCAGTTTCCCATCAAATTTGCAATACCCCCAGAAATATAACTTAATAAACATGAGTTTAACATTGTGTCAGTTGTCTATGACTAGATTTGATCTATGTTGACACACACTAAATTCAAATATTAAGATACCCATTGTATTTTACAAAGCATGAACATTCATAGTGTTATCATAATCATTCCCCTACTTATTTTTTTTGCTTCTGCTTTAAGGATATTTCAGATGCTCACTATGTAGCCCAATCTGTCCATGCATTCCTAGCCTTCCTGATTCAGGCTCCTCTGTGCTGGGATTACAGGAATATGCCACCAAGTTTGGCTTTCATAAATAATAAAGTTTTCTCCCTTTCCCTTTCCCTTTCCTTTTCCCCTTTCCCTTCCCCTTCCCCTTCCCCTTCCCTTTCCCCTTCCCCTTCCCTTCCCTTTCCTTTCCTTTTGCTTTCTTACAACCCAGAGCCTTGAATAGTGAATGCTATTACTGTGCTAAATCCCCAACCCTTAATTTTTCTTTTTACTTTAACTAACTTATTTTAAATGATTATTGAACTTATTTAAACAACTATTACCTTGTTTTAAATTTGCTTAAGGAATAGGAAAAAGAGGGGCTGGCAAGGTAGCTCAGTGGTAGAGTGCTTGCCTTGCATGCATGAGGCCCTGGGTTTGATTCCTCAGCACCACATAAGTGGAAAAAGCCGCAAGTGGTGCTATGGCTCAAGCAGTAGAGCACTAGCCTTGAGCTGAAGAGCTGAGAGACAGTGCCCAGGCCTAGAGTTCAGACCCCCATGTCCTACAAAAAAGAAAGAAAGAAAAAAAACAACAACCTTGAATCTCTTAAAAAGTGACTACATAAAAATATTAAGAAAAATAGTTTCATTTTAATGCACTGCATGTATTTGTTTTCCTACTAGTTATTAGAGATTTTACTTTAAAAATATAATGAATTTACTATTATTAGAGGAAATGAAATCTATCTTTTCTTGCAATTTTAACTCATACTTGTTAACGTATAGAGTTAGTTGTCATTAAATTACAGGGATACAATGTATGAAGAAATATTTGTTTGTTAAATTGGCAATTAAAGACCAATTTAGAGATTTTATATGTAAAATATTGGAGAAATTATAGATAAAACAGAATTAAGCTACAAATTTTAATTTCATTTTTTCCTTTTTTTTTTTTTGTCAGTTGTGGGGCTTGAACTCTGGGCTTGGGCGTTGTCTCTGTACTCTTCAGCTCAAGGTGAGTGCTCCATAAACCACAAATTTAAAAAAATTAAACATATGCATGGAAACCACAGAATGGTAAAGCAAATATACTAGAAAAGTGTTTCCAGTGATATCTAAGCTCTGGATAATTTATGAGTATAGCAAATATTTGATTGTATAATTTTAAACACAAACTACATTAAATTTTCTTAATCATTTATCATCCGTTTTGACAACTTTAAACTATGGAATTATTTATATATATCCCTTTAAATAGAAATAAGTCAATGACCAAAGTGTGGAAAATTAATTTTGTTTTGGAGCTAAATTTCATATGAATAATGGTTTATAAGCATATCAGTTCAAGCATCAGTCTCTGTAATTTATTAAAGAACATATTCTAGTTAAATAAAACTAGGAAGTCATGGTTATATATTGCAGGTTTTTCTGAGAATCACTAAGAAACTATAAGAAAATTAATTTCTAGTGATGCTAAAAGATTACTATGGTCTTGATCTAAGAATTGAATTTCTGTAATAAAATTAGTGTTTTTTTCACCCCTTCCCTCACAGTTTCTTTCCTATTTTCCTTTTCCATTTTCATGTCTCCTCCCAAAAATTATCCAGTAGTCTTTGTAAAATATCTGTGGTTAATGCTTTCTGAAAAAGTCAATTCTTGGTGTCTGTTTTGTGGGATCTCCAATTCATTAAAGAGATTGGAAGGACTTTGAATATTAACACTGGTTTTTCCTACCAATGGGAAAACAACATTTTTTCAAATGAAGTAATTTCATTGTAATTATTACTATAATTATTTTATGTGAAGTCATTCAGTTCCTCACTACAATGGTAAACCAAAGAAATGAAATATACAAATGAAACGTATGTGAATGAGGATAAAAATTACAAGGAAGATGCAGAGAGCATTAGTGAAGCCTAGTCTCACCTTTTTTTTTTAAGGGATGAAGAAGAATTTCTCAAATTATCTTTTAATTATTTGTACAAAGGAGTTGCCACTTAACAAAGCAGTTTAGAAATACAGTGTATCTTGATCAATGTAATATCACCCCTTTCCACAATCTCACCCATCCCTCCCTTATCCACCCCTTTCCACACTCGTCTTAATTCTGTAGGATATACAATGAGTTTTGACTGCATTCTTCTCCCTCTTCTCCTCTTCATTTGTCCCTCCTTTTCCCCTCTTTCAAGTATGCGCTTCCTGGTGTTTTATTTTGCTGAATTTTGACTTTGCCTTTCTAAGGAATTACCTTGTTAGAGTTCTCCCTTGAATATACTACACTTCATTTAATACATCGATACACATTTGCATAGCATCCAACGAATCTATTTACAAGTTTACAAACTGAAGCTAGATTCCACATGTAAGGGAAAATATGTATCCTTTGTCCCTCTGGGACTGACTTACTTCACTGACCATTTTTTTTCTCAATCTTTCCATTTCTTCACAAGTGGTATAACACCATTATGGCAATGAACATGCTCTGTGTAACTTCTGGACCTTGGACAAGTTACCTATCTCGTATGGGCTTCAGTTTCATCATCTGTTAGGGAAAGAGAAGCTGTTAAGTGTGGAAGATATCCAAGGCTATTTCTCTGTATAATAACTTCAAATGCAGCCTATCTAACTTCTGAAAGGAGGTCATTTTATTTTGGTTGGTGAAACATAATTCCTTTAGCTCTCTCTTTTGTTTAATAAAACCCCTAAGGGTTGTCAAAATGGAGCCAAAAAGGCTCATTGAGTTCTGTCTCAAAAGGTGAGGTGGGAGGGAAAGGATGGTAGGGGAAAAACAAAGGAGGAGGTAACAATGCTGGATAGGAAATGTACTCATTACCTTACTCATGTAACTGTAACCCTTCTGTACAGTATTTTTTTGCAATAAAAATATGTTAAAAAACACAAAAAAACCCTCTGTGAGTCTCTTATCTTCACCTGTTAATGAGCAGGTTCCAGGCTGACGGAAAGGAGGCAGGGAAGCATAAAAAAGAGAAAGTAGTAAAACAAGGATTATGGTCAGTATCAGAAATGAATGACTTACTCTTGTACAGTTGTAAAAGGCCCATGCTCTGCAGCTAATTGCATTCTAATTGGTTGTAGCTAGAAGTCTTATTTAAAAACAACAACAACAACAACAACAACAACAAAAACACCTTTCTGGAAGTGTGTCTGGTCTTCGTCGGTCCCAGGAAAGACGGACAGGGTCCGAGGAAAGGAAAGTGTGGCCCCCCAGGAAAGACGGACAGGGTCCGAGGAAAGGAAGGTGTGGCCCTTAGCCGGGGAGACAATCAGATGCAGCAGGGAGTCAAGTCAAGCAGGAAACTGGTTCATTAACACAGAGCAAGCCCTTTTTAAAGCAAAAAAGAGCGGGTGGCATGGCAGGGGAGGAAGAGGAACCAATCACTGTCAAGGTCACACCCTACCATGCACCTAAGCTTCCCGGGCTGAACATAAAGCAAATCGGGCTCTGCCCACTCAACTCCCTCTCAGCACACTCTTTGCTGCCCATGTGCTTTACAGAAATGGATTTATAAGAACCAGCTATTAGGACAAGGGAGAAAGGACTATCATATGCCATGTATATACTTTGTTTTCATGTAAAATACATATTATGTAAAAATTGGGGGGGGCTTATTTTTTTCCTCTTTTTATATTGTAACGCATTCAGTATTTGATTTGGTTTAAACCTCAGAGGAGGCATAAAATCTTTTTTATGTTTGTGAAGATGCACCTTTGGTACATAGCGTCTCATAAATAAATGAAAAATTAGTAACAGTATACAAAGTAGGATAGTTGTCAAGTTAAAGATTTTAAAGCATATTCTTAGGAATTTAAAAATATGTTTTATAAGTATACCTCAGTTTCAGAATAACACTTTTTGAATGGATGGCATAACAATCTGTTAAAATAGCTGCATGTAGCATAATCCTGAAATACAGTTGGCAATAAATGAATGATTGGGAAAATGAATGAATGATGGAAGACCATTTTACAGTTGTCTTTCCAGTCCCTAAATTATTGACCAATCATAGAATGTCAGTTTTCCTATTACAGAGCAATGATTACCATCCAACTCATCACCCATGTAGATCCTGAGGTTGAAATAATTTTCTCTACAAAACATGACAAATGCATTTCATAGCAGTTTCTTTTTCTCATTTTTTGTTAATAGTGATTTGAAATAGTACTGGCAGAAATGATGACACATCAGGATCATATTACTTAAGAAGATAACTGCAGAGCAGTTAAGCACACTAATTTGTATTGAAGAATTATGGGTGCTCCATCAGATTCCCTGGGTTAAAGCTGAGTTTGCTAGCTGTGTGGCCTTGGATAATTTTTTAATACATATATTTTTATTGTAAAGATATTGTACAATGGGGGTACAGTTTCATGAGTAAGATAATAAATACATTTTTCTATCCAGCATTGTTACCCCTTCCTTTTTCCCCTACCATCCCTTCCCTCCCCACCTCCCCAACTCCTCCCTCTCCACCCAAGCTGTAAAAGCTGTAAAGTTCGTTTTCAACATAGTGTCTTGTACATCTCACTGTTACAATGGGTCAACCTGTATCCTTATTTCAGCATTTTGTTATTTCCCTTCCCCTCCCCAAATACAAGATACAGGGAACCTGAATCAAATATAGTGAAAACAAGGGTTATACCATGGGGAAAGAACATTCAAAAGAAACAAAAAAAAAAATCACATAGTACAAGTACATTAAAAACAATAGCAAGAAAGATAAAACCTCTTGTGTTCCTATTTTGGGGTCCATTTTGCTTAGCATCATCTTATATGGTCATATGTGTGTAGCTTTTGATCTATTCTGCTTGTCCTAGACATATACTAGTTATTGCAAATAGGGGAAACCATGGGATCTATGTTTCTTTGGGCTAAGCTACTTCACTTAATATAATTTTTTCCAAGTCTTTCCAGCACAACTATATTTATGACAGCATTTTTACTATAGCTAAGATATAGAACCAACCCAGATGTCCTTCAGTAGATGAATGGATCAAGAAAATGTTATATATACATATATATACATATGTATATATACATGTATACATATGTATATGTATGTATGTATACATATATGTGTATACATATAATAGAATTCTATGCCTCCATCAGAAAGAATGACACTGGCCTCGGATAATTTTATATGAACTGTTTTGTGTTTCAATTCTGTCCTTCTACACAAGGGGTAGTCATTTTGCCAAATTAAAAAAAGTGCATATTTGAAAAGTGTCCAAAATATTTTCTAGGATATGGCAAACACGCAGAAAAAGTCTATTGTTCCACACTATGTAAACTGAATGCTTTCTTAGATTATTCTCAATGCTCATTGTAGCATAAGTAAGGCAACCTTGTACCCAATTTACAGATGAAAAACCCAAGAAATTTTCAGATGAAAAACTGTTTAATAGAGATGGATTCAAGCCTAGCGCTAAAGATAAACCCTGTTCAATTTCTTCTTTCTCCTTACCTTCCTCCTTCTTCTTTTCTCTTCCCTTTTCTCTGTAGGAGAAAACTTGATAAGCAAGAGGTAATCCTTGTGGCCATACCAGTAATATAATCCCAGGTAGAATTAACAGTATTTAACATTTGAGTTTAGACTGTGTAACTTCTGTGGAAAGTGGATTTACAATTTCCATAAAACTCCTAGAAATAGCAAAGCAATGTAGGGAGTTCTATTTCTTTCAGATTAGATTAGATCCCGGGGTCCTCCCTATGTGCGCCATCACGATTCCTAATATTTCAGTTTTAGTAAACCATTTAGATGTTACCATCAATAAGATTAAGGAGTCTTGCTTAGTTTCTAATGGTGAATTCTTAAGTTGGTAGTTTTCCAGACATTAAGAAAAATGATGTTTTCAGAAGTCAACACTATGACTGCCCTGTGGTCCAATGAAGAAAGACTTTGGCAAATGATAACTCATTTCATCTACAGCCCAGAATATTCATTCTTTCTGTCCTTGTTTCCGAAGGAAACAGCCCCCACCTCCCTGCCCCCAAGCTGAGGCCTCTGCTAGTTCTAACACTAACACTCAACTTCATAATCCATTTTCTGCCCTTTTTTTGGCTGCTGCTGCTATTATCTGGCTGGAGGGGTTCCAGGGCCACACACAGAGCGTGGGCACAGGACACTATCTTTTATAGAGCTCAGGCTCAGGGAGGGGTGCGCACCAGAGCTCAGCCACAGAACAGCCTCTTTGTCCCCACCACCCACAGAATCAGGAAACCAGCACAAGTCTTGGGGAAGACTGCATGAAAGCAGACTGAATGAGGGATAATCACTGTGACATTAAAATAGGGTGATTCCAGGGGGGACCAAGACTACGTTTTCATCTCTCTGATCTTCAGGAAAGAACCCTCATCAAACTGGTGCTTAGAACTCAACACTAGTTCTGTACTTAAAGGGAAATAAAAACAGCCTTTGCCTAGAGGCTCTTTCCCACTCAAGTCAATTTTCTAGTGTTTATTTTTTAAAAATTTTAAATTAATTAATTAATTTTGCCTGCAGCTTCTCTGACCATCAGGCATTTTTCTTTAGATTTCCACTTTCACGAGGATCTTTCTGCATCCTACAATTCTCTTCTGATCATTGTTCTCCTCTCCCCCATCTTCTCCAGATCAACCCTCCCCCTTTTCTTCCCCACTCCTTCCTGTCCACCCTCCACACTCACACGGCCCCAGCTCAGCGTTCTTGACTTTGCCCTGTGTAGCCAAACACGTTCACGTAAGAAGAACTTTTAAAGTTCTTTGCCTTTCGCTTTTCTCTGAGCAAAGCAACATGGCTGTGGGCTCAAAGACGGTCGGGTCCTGGCGGTGACTCTGGACTCATCAGGCAGCTGCTGCCTTGGTGGTACAATTTGGCAGGCAACCCTGTTTCCATACAGCTCATGCCAGCAGACATTTTCCAGTGTTGCCTCGGGATAAATATTCTGTCTCTAAATAGTATGTTAAAGTGCACAAGTCACTGGTTAATGCAAAAATCTTAGATTAATTTATTCCTAATTCTCAAAGACTCTGATGTCTGGTATAGTCCCCTAGCATCGTTGAGTCAAAAGACAAATGAATGGGATAATGGAGAGCAATGTCCTGATGGGATGGAGAAGGGCACCGAAGATTCTCTTCCTTCTCCATGGACTTTTGTTGAGGGCTGAGTCTCTACCAGGGAAAGAAACTCCCAACGCTGGATTCCAAAGGTGATTGAATTCAAAATAGCCAGACATCGACCACGACTTTTCCCACTGGTTCTGTTGCTGTCCTTCTTTTTTGGTTACAAAATTTTTGGAGTGTGTTTGTCGATTTTTTCCCCCCTACACAGAGCTTTAAGCTACTAAAATCAATCAAAATGGCAACCCTGCTTTATGAGAATTTTCAGTCATGGAGTTCATTTTTTTCCCCTCAGATTGTATGTTGAGATCTAAAGTAAATCTGATATCTTTTGCCTTTCATTTTACTTAAAAAGCAAATACAAAATCCAGAAACTAATTTTTTTTATTTTATAGAAGAAACACATGTCAAAGAAACAAAACTGAATCAAAAGGTTCAGGAGAAAAGAGATGGAAAGTAAAAGCTCTCTAGCCTTACTCCTTAGAACAGTGGTTCTCAAATGGGGAGATTTGGTTGGAAACTTCCAGGTAAGCAGGGAAGTATCACTACTAGCTCCTAGCAGAAAGATCCAGAGGTGCTGTAAACATGCTTGTGCCCAAGATGGACCTCCTCACAAGAAGGAATCACTCATCCAAAATATTCTTAGTGGCCCCATTGGAAAACCCTTTCCATATTCTTCCAGAATGCTAAAGATAGGCATTTATATTTTCAGTGTTCTGTATACAAATGAAATCTATTTTCATAAATTTTGCAACTTGCTGGTTTTTTTTTTCCTCTTAACAATGTATGTCATTTTTTTAATACCAACACATACAATTTAGTTATTTTAAATTGCTGAATTCTTTTCCTTTGGCTCATTATACTATACCATGTATAACACATTCAACCATAAGGAATTTTGTCTTTTTCTTTTCCTCTTATGCAAGTACTGGGGCATACTCAGAACCTGGGTGCAATCTAATTTTTTTTTCTGTGCAAGGCTGGTACTCTACCACGTGAGCTATATACTCTGAGTTCCGAATTTTGCTGATTAATTGGAGATGGGACTTTTCTGCCTGAGGCTGGATTGAAACCATAATCTTCAGAGCTCAGCCTTCTGAATAGCTAGGGCTACAGGTGTGTGAGCTACCAACACCTAGATCTGGAAATTTTTGCCTTTAACATTCTGTGGTAATAACCTAGCCTGCAAGAAAGGGGTTATTGAAAGAGATGCATCATGAAAATCTGGGTTCTGGCACCACACTTGGATTTTTGCTTGCTGTACTTTTGCTTAAAAACTACCTTTGAGGTTAAATTCACAATAGGAGGTTGAAGTAGTCTCTCTCTCTCTCTTACAAATCCCTATTTTCACCCAGGACTCTTTCATTCAGGAGCATGGGGAGAAGAAAAATGAGTGATTGGCTTTTGTACGAGGCCACTGTAGAATTTATCCTGTAGACATTTCTAATGTCTAGTTCACCAGTCAGCCATCATGTCAGCTGTGGAAATATCAAGCTTAGAGGGCTTTCTATATCTGAATCACATCCAAAACTTTTTAAGAACCTGGATTAGTTAAAATATGCTAGAGATTCAAGCTGTCCCTTAGGTTCACAATAAAACCAGATACTTCAAAGCCAAGTACCTCATTGTCTATGTTTTTTCCCCTTTCTCTTTTTCTTTTATCCTTTGTATGAGCTCAGTCCAGAAGTTCAGCCAATTGACATTTTTTTTGTTACTTTCCTAGGTGTATTTTCATTTTGCTTTGGCAAAGCAAAGCTTGTGCATACCATACAATAGTTACAAAAAGTATGTCAGGTTCAAAACCACACAGTGCTCTTATGGATGGAACAGTGACTGGATCTCAGGTGGATCATTGAAGGTGAGTGAGATCGTCATGTCCTGGGCTATGACACAGGGAAAATAACTTCATAATAATTTCCATGTTGCAGAAACATCATTAACCTCACAAATCACACATTTTTAGTGCTTGAACTTTTTATTTTTAGGGGAAGGGGAAGTAGAGATGGAACCCAGGGCCCCACACATGGAAAGTATGCGCCTTTGTCCTGAGCTATGGGACCTAGCTTGTGGACTTATTTATTTCCCCTGGCTTCCAGCAGCAATTTAATTTTCTCTCAAGTAAGTCTTTACTATTTGTATGAGAACTGGTCAAAGTTCATATACAGAGGAACTGCCTTAAAAAAGGATAAAACTGCCTTTAAATAAAACAACACAAAATAACTCTGAGTTTCCACCCATTTTCACATTTCTTTATTAAAACCAGAAAGCAAACTGAGAAAAAAACAACAACACAAAAACAAGAAACTGCTTTCCATCATTCTATCCCTTCGTTTAAATACGTGTGGGGTTCATGTGCTGCCTTAACCTGGTCTCTCCTCCCTTCACTTTTTCTTGCATATCTTACACATTTTCTTGCAACAGGGAGCAGTTCCCACTCAACTTCCTGCCTTTTCCATAGAGATTCGAAAAAAATAAAAATGAGGCCTTAATAAGGCCTCAGTATTAATGGGTGAAATTTTAAAAGCTCCAATGGAACCTTCTGTGAGGAGCTGAAGACTGGGATGAGCTGATGCTGGACTAGTTGGTGATTCTGCTAGATTTTCCATAAAGGCTGTCATGGCTGCAAAATGGAAGGCCACCCATGAAGGGCAAGTAGGGTCCAAACATCAGTTATTGCTTCCTCTGCCAATGATTCACTAAGTGCCTTTGAGTAATTCACTCATTTCTTCCATCTGATAAAGTTATTTGACGTCTAGGAGAAGTGGCAAGTGTTTCTTATCTTCTCCTGAGCCAGAAACTATACAGGCAGGGCCACAGCCAAGTCTACTTTGAACTGTTCCTCCATAAATCCTTTGTAACAAAGCGCTCAGTTGTTAAAAGATAACCAGCAGAGAAAGTGTAGAGTAGAGCAAAGGAGGGAAAACGAGCTGACACAAGAAGATCTGTTAGAAACGAACAGGAATAGAATTTTCTTGTCAGCAAGTGTTTTCTTACTTTTGAAGAACTTCCTGTTTCATATTCCATGGCAGAATCTTAAAATGGGAGGAAGATTGTTCAAAGATGTCTAAGAAAGTGTTTCCCTCAGGAATTCAAAATCTAGGAAGATTCTCAATTAGAATCGCCCACAATATCTTTCAACTACATCTCTTCAGACCCCTCCCACCTTTTTTGTTTAGTATTTGTATGAAATAATGGGGTTCCTTGTGGCACTTTCATACATGCATATAATGCACTGTAATTATAATTACTTCTCACCCACTTTGTCTCCTCTTTCCCTAGCCCTGATTTCCTTTCTCTTCCCAAATATTCCTCCTAAAACTCTCATACCTTTAAAAAGAAATTTAGATTCTGCATGTAGAGAAGGCATGCAATATTTTTCTTTCTGAGTTTATTTCTCTTAACATGATGATTTCCAGTTCTAATATTCTGCAGAGTCAGAATTATATCTTATTTCACGGCTCACTCACTCACTCACTCTATCTATCTGTCTGTCTGTCTGTCTGTCTGTCTGTCTATCTATCTATCTATCTATCTATCTATCTATCTATCTATCTATCTATCTATCTATCTATCTATCTATCTCCCTACCTACTTAGCTACTACCTGTCTATCATCTCTGTCTGCCTGTCTCACACTTTATCCATTCATCTGTCGATGAGCACCTAAGCAGAACCTTTAACTTGGCTTTTGTGAATTATCCCCTGACAAACATGGTTGTACAAGCATCTTTGTGTGTGTTGACTTTCAGTCCATTGGATATATGCCTAGGAATGGTATAACTAGATCATATGGTACTCTATTTTTGGTTTTTCTGAGGAATGTCTGTATTGATTTCCATAGTGACTGCACTAATTTACATCTATTCCTAACAGAATACAGGGGTTCTTCCCCCCCACCAAACCTTATCAGCATTTGTTATATTATGTTTTCTTGATGACAACCATTCTGAGAAGAAATAGAATCTCAGTGGTACTTTGATTATATTTCTCAGATGGAGAAAGATGTTCAACATTTTTTTCATGTATTTATTGGTCATTTTCTACTTTCTTTGAGAACTGGCAGTTTAGTTCATTGGCCCATTTATTGATTATATTACTTGTTATTTTTGTTTGTGTATTTTAGTTCCTCCCACATTCTGGATATTGTTATGGATGAAGAGCTGGCAAGAATTTCTCCCAATCTGCAGGTGGTCTTATCACTTTGTTGTTTCCTTTGCTGTGCAGGAGGTTTTAAATCTGATGCAATTGAATTAGTTAATTCTTAATGATTATTTCCAGAGCTATTGGAGTCCTCTTCAGAAAATGGTTGCCTATGTCTATATCTTGAAACATCTTCCAAGAGTAATTTCTGAATTTCAGATCTTACATTGAAGTAGGGATGCTAAATCTGACCAGTGCCATCTTGGACACATAGTGGATGACAGGATATTGGGTTTAAAGCCAACTTCTCTTCATGGTGGAGGCAGGGAAGGCCTACCTCCCAGGGGATTGGCATGCCTGAATTTCTTGAGGCAGAAGTGGGGACTTGGACAATGGTTACTGGACCTTCCAGTCTTGAATTGTGAACTCTCAAGCTCCCTATGACCCTTGCCTCCTGACCTAACTGTATTTAGGCCCAGACCAGGTCAGACACTGGGTTGCTATGCTACATGTCTCCTGTCTGCTCCTGTCCTGTCTCCTGGCTCTCCTCTGGTCAACATGGCATTCTACTTCAGCTCTCCATTGGAGATGATCTGATTTGTTATTATTTTGTCTGCTCTTTTTATTTTCTCACGTTCTATGGCTCAGTTTTCTGACAGTACTAAGTGTATTTGTGGGCCTGCAGGTCTTTGAGACAGGAGTCCCTCTTCAGACCACCAGCACTCCAAGTTAGACTCCAAATTTGACCACTCACAATGTGGCTTCTCTCTTTTTCTTGCAGTAAAACAACAAGTCCTTTGATCCATCCATCTATGATGCTGCTTTTATAAACTGGGTTTGTCTTTTACACCTGTCTTTTGCAAATTAATACAATATTGTCAAACAACATTATCCCTAGATTATTTGTATTCATTGTATTTCATAGTCCTTACGGGCTATGAAACAGCTCAAGTAATGGGTTGTCTTCTTAAAATTCTGTATTATAGTAAAAATCTGTGCCTTAATGTATCAATTAGCCTCAGGAATTCCTAGACCACTATGAAAATGAAGGCCAGAAAGTGTACCTCTCTGTCTTGCTGTCACAGCAACATCTACAAAAGGGGGGGGGGCAGAGAAAAGATTCCTTCATTCTCTACTTGAATGGAAGCAAACTGAGTTCTTAACAGAACAAAACAGAAACTCATTTCTTTGTGCAATCCAAGTCTTTTAACATGCCTAGAGAGTTGCATAAAAATAGTGCAGGGCTGAACCTTCCAGGGAAGTTATTTTTTCTTACTGAACAGTTTCTGAAAATGAGACTGAAATTATAGTTTGCACATTGTAATGCATTGAAACTCCCTTCCACTTTACTCTAAATAGCATTGTAGTCTATCCAAATGCAGGAATGGAAGAAAATTACCACAGGAGATTTCAGAGTGGCATTCTTAAACCGAAATGCTGCCTGCTATACACGAAGACTCTGTAAATGGTGAAAAGGGATGGCTGAGTTGATGCTTTGTGGATTGTGACTTTTACCACTGGAAGGCATACATTGTCTATTTTTATATAAATATGCATATTTATACTAGTAAACACATCCACTGACATATAAATCTTCTTATTTTATGTTTATGTTTGCCTTCATATACTATGATTTGTTCCTAAAAGTTATATTACAGGACATATTCATAAAACCATTTTCAAATTAAAAGCTACTGAGCCAAGAAAAATGAGAAATTGCTGTTTCTTTTTTCCAGAGACAGACCAAATTTTCTGTTGTCATAAACCAGTTATGATTTATTAACATAATTAATGGTGATATCCAATTGAATTCAAATTTGTTCTGAAAAAATGATTCTTGATTTTTATTATCAGCTCCACAAAACTATTACCAATTTGTTTCCTTCTTAAGGTGAAAATGTCCTAGCTACTCCAATTGCCCCCATAACAATTTCTCCTTTTATTTTATTTTATTTTGCTTTAATTTTCTTGCTATTTGTCAAAATGAACTAGTGTGAGTGCATTATGTCTCTGTGTATGTCACAGATTTCTCATAATTGTTTCATGCCTGAGGAGCTTATAAAAATCCATCGGTATTACTCACCTCTTGATTTACTGCTTGTTAAATATGCACAACATTACTTGTGAGAGCCACCTGCCTCTTGAGATGTGTTTGTGGTATTTCTGTCTATGTGTGCATAATACTGAATCTAATAACAAAGAAATATTTGACAAACCAGATTGGAGGGGTATTCTGCAAAATAACTAGCCTTTGCTCTTAAAGAACAACAATAAAAGCAGCAGCCATTCAAGGTAAATCACCAAGAAAGACCAAATAAGTATTCCAGACTAAAGAAGACTGAACACACCCCCAACATGCTTGATCTTGGCAAAGATGTGATCTCTGAAGCTACTCTGCTTAACCATTTCCTCAGGGCATCCATACTTTGTGCCTCTCTGGGTTTCCTGGAGCTCCTTTGAGGCTAGTCCATCCCTGTGATTAAGGATCCACTCTTCCTTTGTTACAAGTAATTTCTAATGAGTCTGACATTCATCAAACTGGTGCTTTCCTAAGGATTCAAGAACGATAGTACCATAGTTCATTCTTTCCATTGGGCTCAACCTTCATAGGGTGCTTTGTTGTTATCTCCTTACTATAGTCTCCACCAAGGCTCTTCTTTGTGAAACCATAGATGAACATATGTCAGATCTAATTTTATTCTTCAGTCTCAAACTCTTCTTGTTATTTTTCTCTTTAACTCTATTGACTAAATTCAGAGCAGTTACTTTGGATCCATTTTTTAGTTTACCAATTTTCTATTCAATTGTGTCTATTCTACTTAATCTGTTCATTGAGTTTGTAGTTTCCAAAGCTTCTAATTGATTCTTCTAAAAAATATTTGTTATTTTATTATAGTTTCATGTTCTTGTCTTTTATTTTCAAGTCCTACTTTTACTTCTTTAATTGTAGAAACATAATTCCGTGGTATTCTGTATCTAAAGATGTCAACATAGGAAATCTTTGTTCTTCATTTCTATTTTCTGAATCTTGGTTGATTCTCTTATATTGTATTTCCTTCAGACTTTTATGACTGTTTTAGTGTAAATTCATATTTTTTAACTATGGAAATTCATTAACATCTAGATTGAAGCAATATGTTCTTTCAAAGACAGTTTACATTTGCTTCTTTCAATCATCTCAGGCACATAAACTCTTCAGCTGGACCACTTCAAACAAAATTCTCTGATTTAAATGTTCTGAATTATATTAGTAAATTCTTTTGGACTTCAGTGTCATAAATTCTCAAGAGTTCTTTTACTTTATCCAAAATTGAGAGAGAAAATCTTTTTCATGTATTTTTTCTGCCTTTATGGTATCTCCTTAAATTCCATTTGATGCCCAAGTCTACGTGGAAAACCTTTTCATTTACCTTTGTATCCTTGCTGTGTATTTATTATCTCCTGTTCTCCATACTGGTGGCAGCTCTTCTGGTGGATATTTAGAGTGTTCAGGGATTAACATAAGTCCTTGGGGGGGGGGGCGGTGGGGAAGCTGGCATCGGTAGTTACTGAACTTTTGTGTTTCTACTTTTCTACTTCCATTGTGTTTTTGACCTCTGTGGACTTCTTTGTTTTGTGCCAGGTTAGTAATGCAATTAAAGATCTATTTTTTTTTTTTTACTTAATTCACCATTTTAGTCATTTTTCTTGGCAGAGTTTTTTTTTTTAATTCAGGATATCTGGTCTACAATAGTGCCAGAAACAGAAGTTGGCTCTAAGCTTCTTAATAGCCAATGAGAAGAGGGAAATCTAATCAATTATATGGTCACAGGGGCCAGAAGAAAAATGACTCTTAGTTGCTTTGGAGAGATGTAACAATGTTCTGGCACTCAGGCCAGACTGGGATTTTTCTTAGTAGCCATTTCTGTCAGTATCATAGCTCTCCTAGTCCTTGGATGGAATCATGGGTCCAGCAGCTGTTCTACTGTGCTTCATAATCAGTGCTTTTTAGAATGCCAAACTGAGTGGTGTTTGAGGGAAAGGTCCAGGAAAACAAATTATTGTCTTTCTACTCTGTGTTAAGTTAGTAAGATGTGCTCCAAAACAAGATGTGCCAAGAAGATTCAGCGTCCTCATAATTAGCCTGGAATTTCTTACACTCTTTTTTTTTCCTGCACAATTTAAAAGCACAATATTAGCTTCTAAATGAGATAGCTGGAATGGGTCTATGACTAGGTAGTAAAACTGAGTCAGATAAACTTTTATATCCTTTTTATGGCATAGCACAACCACTCTAAAAGCAATTGCTAGATAAATTGAAATCAAAGATCAAAATGTTTTTCAGTTAAGAAATATCTCTCTTATTATTAACTCATAAGTTTTTTAAGAATTGTTCTAGTTTTATTTTAGTTTGCTAACAAATAAGGTTATAAGAGGTGAAAGAATTATTATTAGATGAAACTTAGATACTTAAATTACTTAGATTAAACTTGTAAGATATAAAAAAGTTAAGATATTAATTAATTTAAAGATGTTGAGAGTTTTGAATGAAAGTTGGCTAGAAGATATGTTTTCTAGAATATTGACTAAATTGTATGATTAATGGAATTTTTGGTGTTATTTTTCTCATTGCAGTGCTAAACTAAGACAAACAATGTAAAAATTATATTTTAAAATAAGCAGTTTGGTGAGTTGGTAATACCAGTTACCAAGATGAGATTTGTAGATAGTTGAGGGAATAAACTGGAGTCAAAACAGACAGACATAAACATTGTAAAAATAGGAATAATGGATTGATGATAAGCAATGATCTATTGCTTATGGTTCAGAGATATAAAATACATAGTCATTTCTTCATTTCTACATTGACTTGGGGTCATGTTGAAGTAGAGCATCATAATAGAGCAAATATGTGGCAGAAGCTATTCCTCTCATGTCAGACAGGAAACAGAGAGTGAGAGACTGGGGGCCCAGTGTAATCTCCCCATCCCCACTAATCTACTTCCGTCTGTTAGGCTCTACCATCTAAAATTTCTACTACCTCCCAAAATAACAGTACCAGCTGGGGACAAAACATTCAACATATGCCTGTAGGAGACATGTCATATTCTAACCGTGACAGAATTCTAGATTTCTGTTTAAGAAAAAGTAAGTATTAGTAACTTGTTTGGCTGGTGGCTCAAGCTTGTAATCCTAGCTACTCAGGAGGGTGAGATCTAAGGATCATGGTTCAAAGCCAGCCTGGCAGAAAAGTCTCTGTGAGACTGTTTTCTCCAATTAGCCATTCAAAAACAGAAAGTGGCACCGTGGCTCAAAGTGGTAGAGTTCTAGCCTTGAGCAAAAGAGCTCTGAGACAGTGCCCAGGTCCTGAGTTGAAGCCCCAAGACCCACCAAAAAACAAACAAACCTGTTTGCAAGGCAATACTAGGTAAATCATATTCTGAAAATAGCACTTAAAGGATGTTTCTTAAATGTTTCTATACTGGCAGCAGTGGAGAAAACGTAAGAAAAGTTCAAATATTAATTGGTAATTAATATTATCAATGACCAAAATGGGATTTGTAGTAGGTTGGAAGAAAAAGGTTCGGTCAAAAGAGAAATGACTGCTTGGTTATTTCAGTTGGGGTTTAGAACAGAAACAAAAAGTTGAAATCAATTGCATGGATCTCTTTATCCGGTGCAGTGAAAACAGGACTAACATTTCAAGAAAGACTTTTCTGTCATTTCTCAGAAATAATGAAAAGTTCGGTGAGGATCCAATGAAATGAATTTGAAAGGCTGAAATAAACTAGACCTTATGGGTTGGACTCTTGCTAAAGAAATACCTCTCATGACATATTGGCAACATGATGCCAGCTATACTGGTGAGGTCAGCTAAAGCTCCTATCTACTTCTGAAAGTTTTTCGTTCAGTAAACTTACTAAGTTATACTCTCTGCCTTAATTCTCATCAGTGTTTTTTTCTCTCATACAACATGATGATAATGACAACTTGAAATTGGTAGTGAATCTTTTATTCTTTTTCTAATGTTTCCTATAATTATTTTCTGGTTCACAAACAGGTTTTCCCCTTCTGGACAAATCCTACACAATGAAAAAAATAGGACAGATAGCATGCAGAATACAGATTCTAAATTTTCTTGGCAAGGAGAAATGACTATTTTTAGGTCTAGAATTTTCTTTATTTTTTTCTTTCTCTCCAAAGGAGAAATCCTGTTTTGTTTGTTAGAAGAACGCTATTTACTGTGACAACTAAAGCCCATGAATAAACTCTAAGTCTATAATTTTGTTAAAATTTAAGTTTGTAGAATAGCTATTTCCTTTCTCACCTCTACTTAGTTGGGATTAAATCAGTCCCAGTCATTTCACAGACTTCTCACTGGATATCTATCTATATCTATATCTTTCTACCTATAGGTATAGATATGTCCGATATAACTTTATTTAGCTATACACACAAATTATACATACATATACACAAATATATATACAAATACATACACATAGATATACATATATACATATATACACACATGTATATATGTATATACATATACACGCACATGTGTATACATGTATACACATATGTAAATGTGTGTATACATGTATACATATATGTATATATGTGTATACATATACACACATATGTGTATATGCATATAGTCTACAGGCATCTAGTTCTCATTAGTCATTTTTTACATGAACTTGGAAATATAAAGAAATAATTTTCCACCCAAAGATTTAAACTCTAAAAGATGTGTTCAGTGATTTTTCATTGATATTTAGCTATGAGCCTAAAGTGAATATAGTTATGAAAGAGAAGAGACACATATGAAGGAGAGCTTTGGCATTTCATCTTTTTTGATTCTCTCCTAAGGCTATCCTCTTTTGGTCTCCCTGTATATGTCTAGAATCCTGAGTAATTTGTCATACCCCTGGTCTAACTTCCACATATCAGGGAGAACCTGTGCCATTTGTCCTTCTGACCTTGGCTTACTTCATTTGTATTTTCCTTATACTGATGATTCTATATTCTTTACCTTATATACTGTGTATTCAAATGCATATCTGTGGGAGGATGGGGGAAGGACACAGAATCTGAGGAAATAGGGTGAAAAAGTGCAGCAGTGGAGTGCATGGACATTGATGAAAGTGATCTACGGAACTCGTGGAAATGGGAAGGGAGGGAAGAGGAGAGTATGAGGGAACAGATGACACTGTACGGAAGGAAATGCACTTCTTACCTGACTCATGTAGATGTAACCCCACTGGATATCACCTCTAAAATAACAAATTAAAAAAAAGAGAGGAGATACAGAGTATTGATATTGAAATCGTTTTGTAAGTTCCATTATTGAATGGAAAGACGTTATTGATTAATGATTTACATTGGAAGACGACTTATCACTGCATTAGGTGTTTTTTTTCCCTAAAACATGATATAAAAAAATATTCAGACTCATGTTCTTTATTTTGTATTTAAGCATTATATTCTCTAAATTTATGATTTCATGTTATGTACATGACTTTAGAGTTTTCAGAGTATCAAAAGTTATTCATCTTCTTGGGAAGCATGATATACAAGTGACCACTGGTAGACTGGTTCAGATGTAAATGATCTTTCAGTGTCAATTGTTTTAAAATTTCCATGAGTAAAAACTTATAAAAGACTCATAGAATTCATTCATTTAGTCAAAATGATCTTCAATTTAGGACCTATAGTCTTGACTAGAAAAGTAGGTTGTCGGCAATGATTGGTAGAAGCCATAGTTTTGTTTCCTTGTTTGTTTAGTATTATTTCCTATCATTTTTTATTCTTCATGGTCCCAATGATGGTGTGGTTGTCAGTTTGAGTCCCCAGTTCATGGGGACTCATGTGAGAGTGGTGATTGGACCCACATATGCTAGACAAGCACTCTGCAACTGAACTACGTTCTTTTTTTTTTTTTTTTTAATATTGGTCTGGTGGCCTTTATTTGAGTAGCATAGAATAGCAAACTAGAAGTCTATTAGCAAAGAACACAAAAAGATTATTAAATTTTTGGCAGAGTGGCTAAAAGTTGGTCTTCTATGTATAGCAGAGAAATATAAGCAAAGAAGAGAATTATTTTTTTTAACTTACATGCTACTCAAAAATATTCTAAATATGCCCTAGTTTAATTAATCAATGATTTTACCTTTAATTCTACCTATAGTCCTGTGTCCCCATCTTTTCTTTGCTTTTCTCTCTTTTAAAAAATTATCTTTAAGTAGTTGTGAGCTATATTCTTAACTCTCATAGGTAAATATGTAAGGTAATATGCAAGCTTAGGTTCTGGAAACTCAGGAATGTGTGTGTGTGTGTGTGTGTGTGTGTGTGTGTGTGTGTGTGTATGTGTCTGGAAAGGTAAATTATTGTCTTTACTATAGATCCAAATAGTGCCATTAGTGAATGAGGACGTTTAGCTCCACTGTGATTGTTTAGTAGGACAAATCTGCATGTGGAAATGACTGAAGTTATCTTGTGTGACACAAACGCATTGGAAGAAGCTGCATGTAATAGTTACACAGCAATAGGCACAGCTGAAAGTTGGAGAAGTTGAGCATAGGATGTTGTTTATTCCTTGATCTGTCTGTGCTTGGCTTCCTCATTCCAATGACTGTATCCTCCCTTTTTGTCCAGTCAGTTTGAATTGGATTTCTGATGCATCTAACCAAGAAGAGTCTTGACAAATGCAATCTCTGTTGCCGATCCTTTAGCACAGCTCACCTACAATTCTGCTAAATTCATTCTCTTGCTTTCTGGATTTTTTCCCTTTATTCTGACCAATGACTTGATAAGACATTAAAAATTTTTATGTTAATATGACACATTCACCAAATTGAAAGAGTGATTTCACACTTCAATTCAAACATAGATTCCCCTCTGAGCAAACACTGAGGTGTTTGTCCTTATTGAGGCCGTGTGTAATGACTTTGGGCGTAAAGCTTTCATTTACAGTTACGCTTGTGGAGCCGAGAGCACCCTAGGAGTTAACCTGTAGGACAATGTAAAGAGGAGCGTATATTCTTTGGGGGCACTTGTAGCTGTCATTTCATTTCTTGAGAGTTATGAATGGAGGCATTGTTGCAAACAGCTGTACCGTGAAGGCATTTAAGCCACTTATTACTGCCTGTGGTGTCTGCACTCGAAATGCTGCAGACACGGGAATTATGATTTACAGAGGTGAAAAATGTAAGTTTTATGAGATCTCGCTGTATGCCTAAATCTGTCTCTTTCTATTGTTGGACAGATTGTTTTGTACTGATGATTCTAAATCTGAGTGCTTACGATTCCAATGAATTCAAAAGGGTCAGACAGAATACATCACACAATGATGATAATATACTAATTTGGAAAGCAGTGCAGCCACATGAATGCTATTTTAGCATATTTAATTTTCCTTCTAACGTTAAATTAAAGCTATGCAACATGGCATATGATCAGAAGAATCACAATACATTCAGTAAACTGATTCTGGAATGTTACACATCCTAAATGAAAATAACCTTATAAGTGGGAATTTTATTTTTCTTGAAAAGATTCTGATAACTTTCTGCTTGTAGTCAGGTGGCCATAACATTAGCATGTTAAGATATGATGTCACACACAGGTTAGATGACTATTCTCTTTGAAGTTTCTTTTCTACTCACTCACATCTTGGTGAAAGAATGCTTGCATCATACTTTCCCTTTGGTTAAAATTGTATTCAATCAGCTGGATCTGGTGGGTCATGGCTTGTGATCTTAGCTACTTAAAAGGCTGAGATATGAGACTCATGGCTCCAAACCAGCCCAGGCAGACAAACCTGAGAAATATCTCTAATTAACTACCACAAAACCAGAAATGGACCTATGTATCAAATGGTAGAGTGCTAACCTTGAGCACAAAAGCTAAGGGACAGTGCCCAAGCCCTAAGTTCAAGCCTCAGGACTCACACACATACACACAAGAAGATTGAATTCAATAAATATAAAGATAGAAATTGAAGAATTGATTTGTTTATAATACTGTATTACTTTTTTATTTTATATTTTTGCCTTTCCTGGGGCTTGAACTCAGGGTCTGGGAGCTGTCTTCACACCTCTTTGTGCTCAAGGCTAACACTTCATCAGTTAAGCCACAGCACTACTTGAGTTTTTTCTGAGCACTTTATCGGAGATAAGAGTCTCGTGGGGACTTCTTCCCATGCTGGCTTGGAACTGTGATCCTCAGATCTCAGCCTCCTAAATAGCTGGGATTACATGCGTGAGCCACCAGCACCCGGCTTCTTTATTATGTTTAAGAGTAGATCATGCACCATTTGAGATCTTTAGTTCTTATGCAAATTAAAAGCTATTCCAAAATATTTGCCATAGAGCTGCCAACAGAAAAATTTCCCTATTAATTTGCAGAAGATATGGTCTCTCTTCAGTTTGTGTGCACAGCATGTCCAGAGTATTCTTGTATTACTTAACTACTTTAACTTAAAACATGTTCTAGGCCACATCTTTCTTTCTTTCTTTCTTTCTTTCTTTCTTTCTTTCTTTCTTTCTTTCTTTCTTTCTTTCTTTCTTTCTTTCTTTCTTTCTTTCTTTCTTTCTTTCTTTCTTTCTTTCTTTTTCTTTTTCTCTTTTTTTTTTTGGTGCCTTTTGCAGGATTTGAACTCAGTCAGGGCCTGAGTGCTGTCCCTGAACTCTTTTGCTCAAGGTTAGTGCTCTTCCAGTTGAGCCACAGCTCCACTTCTAGCATTTTACTGGTTAATTAGAGATAAAAATCTCAGGGACTTTCCTTTCCAGGCTGGCTTTGAATCACAATCCCTGTAGCCTCCTGAGTAGCTAGGATTATAGGTGTGAGCCACTGGAGCCCAGCCTTTCTCTTCTTTTTTTTTTCCCTTCCTCCCTCCCTCCCTCCCTCCCTCCCTCCCTCTCTCCCTCCCTCCCTCCCTCCTTCCTTCCTTCCTTCCTTCCTTCCTTCCTTCCTTCCTTCCTTCCTTCCTTCCTTCCTTCCTTCTCTTTCTTTCTCTCTTTCTCTCTTTCCTTCCTTTCTTCTTTCGTTCTTGGAAAGTATCTGAAAGATCACCTAGTAAAATATTCTCAAGTTCTATGGATGTCCATTAGGATGCTATGGGTTCATGTAACCAAAAATAGATTAAAACTTCCTCAAGTGAAAATAGGAATTTGGAGCTGAAAACATTGAATGGTCCAGGTGAGAAGACATCTTATCCAGTGCTTAGTTTCTGCAACTAGCCTTGAGTTTCTCTAACTCTTAGCCTTCCTTCTGCAGTGTGATTAGATTCTTAGGCAGAGGTTACCAAATATGAACTGATAACTCCTCACCGCATGCTTCTTGGCACTTTTATTAGGAAAAGAAAAGTCTGCCACCATGATATTTCAAATAAGATCTCAGAAGTGAGTTTTTTAAACCATAAATTAGCCTTATTTGAGTCAGGCACTCTTCTTTCTTTTCCATTTATCTGTGATTAATGAGGTCAGATCTGCTGACTGGTTTAAGGCAACAGGTTTCTGCTACTGAAGCAAAGGTAGGATTGATCCTACCTTGCTATTCTCTGACAGTGAGCACTCAGGAAGCAACCAGTAACTATGAAACAGTGAAATCCAAGAGAGTTTTAAGGGCCTCATCTGATCACACAGTGAGAAGAAAGTCCTCCTGTGGAGTAAGTAAATGCTCTTCCATCTGTCTAGCAAAGGGCAATGAACTACTATATAAATTCATCCTGTCAGCTCTTATGATGGTGGAGTTATGGAAATGGAGGCATTATCTAGCACAATGTTTATCAACTTCTGCTTCACTTCATGAAAAGCATGGAGTGTGTCTGACTCCTAGTTCCCGCTGTGGATTTGCTGATTCAGGATATGTGACTTTACATCTTAAATTCTAGACAAATAACTTGCACATTAAGGTTTGAGAACTCTTGTCAAATGATTCAGAAGTAGTGATGTTTAACAGTCATCTCAGTGCTTCTTATCATTTCTGCCTCGGGGACAGAAGATACTAATTTGGAAATGTTTTCTGAAAAAAATTAGTGACTTTTTACTTAAGATCATAACTATTTTCTCATGTGCTCATTACTCTATTAGGAGAATTGTCAGGTCTTGTTGAAGTCATCAGGTGAACAGAATAATCTACATAAGACAGACGGCCATGGTGAAAACCTTTGTTTTGCACTATAAAGGAGTATCTGCAAGTGGTAAAAATGGTGAAATTAGGACAAACAGGAAAGCCATCACTATATTTACTGTGACAAACAGCATTAAAAGACCATACTATCACCTACTTGTGGCTCTTGCTTACTTTCAGGACTCTTCTCAGTTGTCGTCTATGTATGATTGATTCATTAAGAGTTTGGTCAATCTGGAAAAAGAGTAGGGTATTGACAATAATGGCTGACAATGATGGGTGCTGATAGTAAAAAAAATATAATATTCATTAGGTTGCATTGTTAGATCTTTGTTTTTGTCAGACAGCACAAAGCTCAAGACAAATTTTCTGCCTGCTTCATAGAAATAATCTACAGAGGACTTGCTGTGTCTATGCAGGTCCTTCTGAAAGCCCAAGATGGCTCTCGTTAGTTTATTGGCAATGCTTCTGATATACTGGAGGGTGATTGTAAGTATTACTCTTTGATAGCAGTTTTCAGGAAGAACAATGAAATTAAGATAGGTACCAGAGTAAATCTGATGCTTATTTTTCCAGTATATTTCTTATCATGCTGTAGGACCTTTGGGATGTCTTATTTGAACCATCATTTGTTTAGGAACTTGAATTAATCTTTTATGTGCTGTCTGAGGAGAAATAATCTAAACTAAGTGGTGGGACAAACTTCTATGCACAATGGTGATTGCAAATAAAATAGCAGTGGGCTATGGTTGATGATAATGACAGATAATTACTGGAGCAATACATGTTACTGAGTGCTGTAAAACATGTTCTGAGCAATTTACATATAGTAGTTTATTTAATCATTTGAAAACCTTAGACGTTATGATTCCCATTATCTCACAGATGAGGAAACTAAGGCATAGACAGGTGAATACATTTGTCTAAGTTTATATATCTAGTCGGAAAAGGTGATGGAATTTGAACACACAGACAGACCATACAGATTCATGCTCTTAATCACCAAACGATAGTGTGACTGGATATGATTTTAATGTGTCATGACAAATTAGGAATTTGTTCTAGTTCCTCATCTCCTCCTACAGTGAGTTCTGTAAAGCAGATGGTGACACAAGTACAATACAAGAGTCTTTGCTTATTCTGGAGTTTGCTTTCCATGGTTTCAGTTGTTCTTGGCCAAATATGGTCTGGAAATATTCAATGAGACATTTAAGAAATAAAGAATTCATAGGTGTGAAGTTGTTCACCAGTCTAAGTGACATGAAAGAACCTTGTGCCATCTTTCTCTCTCTCACCTAACGCTACAAATTCTTCCTTTGTCCAGCACACTTATAATCATGCTTCATATGTAATTTGGGATCTTGTCTTACACATGGTTTTCCCCAGACTTGTTAGGTTTTAGTAATTGTTCCTCTCTTAATGACTACTCAATAAAGCATTGAGATGATTATCACACTTTATGAAATTATTGTGTCTGATTATTGGGCTTTTAGGAATTTTTTGTCCATTTACATTAATAAGCAACACTGTGTAACTAGATTTGGCCCATTCACCAAGTCCTGTCACCATTTATTTTTGTAAAAAAGGAATTTGTTGGACCAGGCATAGACACATGTCTATAATCACAGTGAAAGCACGTAAATGTGAGTTTGAGGCTTGCTTGGACTGCATGGTAAAGGTCTGTCTCAAAAAATAAAACAAAATAGGCAGTAACTGGTATGCATCTTGGATAATCTTACCAGACAAGTAGGAAAGGTCAAAAGCTATGTACATATGACCATATAAGATGACGCTAAGGGAAATAAACCCCAAGATAGGGACACATGAGGTTTTATCTTTGTTGCTGTTGTTTATAATGTACTATGTGATTTGTTTTTCTTTTTTATGTTCTTCCCCCATGGTATATTCCCTGTTGTCACTGTATTTGATTCTGGTGCCCCGCATCTTGTATATACATATTTTCTAATTTGGGGAGGGGAAGGGAAATAACAAAATTCTGAAATAATGATACAAGTCAACCCATTGTAACAATGAGATGTACAAGACATATATTGAAAACAAACTTTACAACTTTGGGGTAGGGGGGTGGATGAAGCTGGGGAGGTAGGGAGGGAAGGAATAGTAGGGAAAAACAAAGGATGGGGTAACAATAGGAAATATAATGATAGGAAATGTACTCATTACCTTACTCATGTAACTGTAGCCCCTCAGTATCTTTACAAGACAAAAGAAAAAAGATAAACACACGAAAACAAAACAAAACAAACAAAAAAGGAAAACATATCTACAGAAACACAGTCCTACATACTTATTCATGTACTGCAGTGTTAGTGCTGTGAAAGCAGAGTTGAGTAGATATGGCAGAATGCTTAAACTATTTATTAAGAGAAAAACTTTGGAAAATCTAAGTAATTATTAATATCCAAATTAATTATTTTAGTTTGATTAGGGTACATTTCCAGTGTTGGGATTATTTGCAATAAACTGTGTGAAGATTATGCAGTATAAAGGACATTTCCAAATTGTTTTCTGAAGATATATTGATTTATAACACTACTGACAATGAGTCTGCTACTTCTGTTCAACTTTATCATAATTGGGTTTTGTCATCTTAGGCTTTTCTTAACTTAATGACCGTGAATAGTTATACATCATTGGTCTTTTTGTTTATTCTTCCTCACTACAAAAAAGCTATTTCCTTTTGTATTTATTAGTTGTTTTTCTCTTGCATGAGCTGTCTGCTCTTGTTTCTTATTTGCTAATCTATTAGAATCTTCTTGCTCCACTCATTAATTTCTATAAGCCTGAGGATGATTTTACAACTTAAACTAAAAGAACCAGCCATAAGATATGGCTTATGATTCATTAAAGCAGATAGAGAAGTGAGGCTTATAATAATAATTATGAATGTCACCTTTTAAAGCTAGAGTATCTATGTTACTGATGTAAATAATACCAGTAGCTCTTTTATGACTCTCTAAATCTGTAAGCTGAACTCCTACAAAGAAAATACATCTTCTTTATGTAATGAAAATATTTGCTTATGTCGTATTAAATTTCTCATTTGTGTATGACTCATGGAAGTAGACAACCAACTGAGCTATGGTCTTAAATAAAAGAAACTTGTTACAATAATCTTTTGTTCCTCAAGATGATAAATGTTTACAAACTTGAGTCTCTCCTACTCTCATTGCAATTTTTTTTTAAGTCTAAAAAATTATAGGAGAGATATCTGTGACCAAATACAGAATCCATGGCCTTAAAAGGAAGAATACCTTGAGAGAGGAGCAAGAAGCGTTTACTTAAGTTTAGAATTGTAAAGTGTTTAGCAACATTTTGAGTTGATAATATTTTGAGGACATTAAGTCAGTGAGCTTCAATCTCTCCTTTAGCATAAGGTTCTTGTCTAGCTTTCACCTATGGCTGCATCCTGAGTCCTTTTATTCCAGGGAATGAGAGAACAATTCTGCCTTGAACAAAGATGCAGTTGATCATCTTCACTTAAAGAGCTGCATTTCGTGGATGAGCAACAAGAGAATTCTTTGGAAAGCCAGATTCGGGTGAAAAGGCAGTGCCTTTTCCAACTTTCTTTAGTTTATATTACTCTAAACATTTATGACATGAAAGGTGTACTTGAAACTCAAAACCTAGAAGTATTTCCTTTTTGACCGGAGGTCTGGAGAGGCAAAGTAAGAGGAAGCTAAAGGCCAGTGATGGTAGGTATCGTAGACCTCATGATCAAGACTAGTGCCACAATGATGGAAGGAGAATGAACAAAGGCAGAGTTCCTTATTCCCATGCTTGCAGCTTGATGATCTGGAGAAGAATAGAGATACTCAGAAAACCTGAACCAAGGACAAAGGATCACAGTGTGTGTGGTAGTGGGGTTAGTGTTCAAAGGTATTGGGTAGGACCATGGAACCCAATAGTGTATTCCAGCGTGATGTCTGATGATGAGAGTCACTGCACCTCAGTATTCATGTCTAGGAAGCTGATTGAACCATCAGATAATTTGAGGGAGACCTAATTCTCCCTTTCTCTCAGTCTTCTGCATGCCAGGCAACTTCTGAGTGTTAGCCAACTGTTGTGACTAAGAACTCAGGCTGTCTGAATTTGAATCCTTTGTTCCAACACTTATTAACTACCTGACCTTGGTCAAGTTCTTCATTTCCCTCATGTCTCAAATAAAGATAGGGATGTTATGACAGTTTAAGGTAATTTTTATAAGATGCTTGGAAAGGTCCCTTGCACATATTAACCTCTCAATCGCTCATTAATGTAGGTGTCATTGGAAAAGAGCAGCGCATGGACTTGAAGAGATTGTTCACCAAAAGGGACCACTTTTGCTGAAAGAATATGAGAGTGTCTATATTAATTAAGCATGTTCTATTGCCTAGTAGAAGATTAGATTAGTTGTAGGCAAATACCAAATTCACTTTTTTATTTTGGTTGCGGGGTCTGAACTCTAGGGCTGGGCGCTGTCCCTCAGCTCTTCAGCTCAAGGTTAGCACGCTAGCACTTGAGCCACAGCACCACTTCTGGCTTTTTCTGCTTAGTGGTGCTGAGGAAGCGAACCCAGGGCCTCATGCATGCAAGGCAAGCACTCTACCACTGAGCCACCTTCCCAGCCCCCCAAATGCACATTTTCTTTATTTACACCATGCAGTACTTCTGAATTTGTGATCACTGCATAGAAGCAAAATTGAGAACAAGATGGTCTCTTCTTGGCTTCTAAGCCAAGCCTTTAGAAATAGTTATGAGGTAATTCTATGTATTTTCAGAGAGAGCATTCAAAATGTAAATGAGAGTATTTCAACATTTTATTGAAAGACTTTAATGGACACCTATACCTTCCAGGAAAGGCTTCTTGGTTGGAGATGTGAGTTTCTCTTTCCCACAAAGCTTGACTTGGGGCCAGTTCCTAGCAGTCTAAACTTTGCTCAGTCTGTAGCTCTATCCTGCTACCTAGATGATGCTTATACACCTGTCTCTTTGCATATATTACTCCATTTTTAGAAGGGCTTTTGCTGGCTAGTCATTATGTGCTTTTCAAATTTTAAATTGGTGTCATTTTAGGAAAATCTTTGAACCTTTCTCTGTTTTCTCCACTCAGTACACACATTATTTACCCACCCACTGGGCCCTGTGTAAACACTGAACTCAGAGACAGAATTTGACTCATTGCTCCTTCTTCTTAATGAACTACAATCCTTGTGAGGGCAGAGGTTCCTAATTATCTTCTCAGTACCTGACAAATAATATAGCAATCATGCTTATTGAATAAATGAATGATTGGATGAGGCCTAATGCAGAAAAACAA
This sequence comes from Dipodomys spectabilis, assembly GCF_019054845.1. Lineage (NCBI taxonomy): Eukaryota > Metazoa > Chordata > Mammalia > Rodentia > Heteromyidae > Dipodomys > Dipodomys spectabilis. Next base: position 15,443,042 of record NW_024870686.1, on the reverse strand, counting down.
GTCTCTCAAAAATCCAGTTACATAACTTAGATGACTTATGAGCCTCTACTCTTTTCGGACCATGGGTGATCAGTAGTAGTTTAACAAAACAGTATGACTACATACAGATGTAATTAGCTTACATAGATCTCTTTTTATGTTTAACTTTTATTCTAACTCAGCAGACCTATTAGATAAGCAAAAACTTCTAGTATTCTTGTGCATTTAATCTCTATTAGTACTCTTTAGGAGTCTTGTTTCCTCTGATATTATAAGCAACTATATGATCACATCCTATAATGAATTAGAGACTATGAAAACAAAGTATTACTCATGGTGTAACCACAGTTATCATGCAAGTTGGTCTATAAATCTTGGGTAAATAGGGTGAAGTCTGGATGGGTTAAGGAATGTATATCCACATGTCCATTATTTAGGCTGGACACTTGGCTGCCCTATAACTTTATCTGTTCTTTTCATCCTTATACAGAAGAGAAGCAGCATGATTTCACCTTTGCAAGTTGACACTGTACCTTTTTTCCTTCTGGCTATCTTTCTGTTTTGATTGACCATGAAATAGTGGTAAAGAAACCTAGTTCTTTTAAAAAGCAGTGTATCATAGATACAGGGGATTTTTAAAATTATCATCTGGGGAATCACAACAGGAGATTCAACACTCTTGAAATCTGTTTAGTTTTTCTTGGGTAAGGGTTTCCAGAAGCTTGAGGAATGAAGGCGCTATTGGCCCATCATTTCTTTCTAAGTCAGGTCTATAAGCTGTGGATTGCCTTCTCCTTCAAACATTTAACAAAGAAATAAACAAGCACAGAAAATGTCTTTCACTTCATCAGTAAGAAGCTTAGCCTCAAACTTGGTGCAGTCTTCTTTTACATCCCATAATATAACATATATGTATTTTTAGGTTGAACCAGCATAACGCTGCCTAATTTCGGAGAGTACTTTAGAATGTGTTGAGATACTGATGTGGTCATGGGAACTGATGTGACACTGATGTTCCAAAAGCCAGAAGGATCAAGTTCCAGTCATTACACTTACAGCAACTTGTCCTCCGCAATACAAACTTTTATTTCAAGTCTCATTTATCCTGGTATTCACTTAAGCTTTCTTTAACCCAGAATTTAAATGACATATATTTTTTCCCTCTAGTACTTACAAACTTTACATATCATTAGGTTATTGGGATGTTTTCCATGTAGTCTAGCAATCTCTGACTCTTGACTGTTCATGATAAATTTATTTACATTTGTTGTCATGATGGAATACAGTATTCAGACTTGTTTCTTGTAGGCTTCCTAAATTCTCTTCATTTTACAGATTTCTCATTTGTCAAATGAATATTAATTGAGGTTGAAAATTTTTTATTTCTATGATTTAGCAATCATGCGTTACCAATGAATCCCCTTTGGAGATAGTACTAAGACTGGAGAAAAATTTATCTCAGAATACCCCTTTCTAACTTTTGTCTCCTGTCTATTTTTAAAGGCTCATAAACTTGTAACTTGTTAATATCCTCCCAAAATCCTATTTGTTCTCTATGTCCATGTTACTATATAGTTTTTGTAAACTGGTGTTTTTTGGGTCCTGGGCTAGTCTTGAACTTGTGATCTTCTTGACTTAGCCTCATTATCTCTCTATAGGTGTATATGTATCATTGTATGTGTATATAGAGTTTTTTCTCTTACTATTAGTTATGGTTCTTAATTTAATTCTATCTATCTATCTATCTATCTATCTATCTATCTATCTATCTATCTATCTATCTGTCTGTCTGTCTGTCTGTCTGTCTGTCTGTCTGTCTGTCTGTCTGTCTGTCTGTCTATCTATCTATCTATCTATCTATCTTTCCATCTTCATAGAGAGATGGTACACAGGGCTTCATTCATGCTAAGCAAGCACTTTAGCATTAGGATTTGTCTTTAGCATAGGGATTTGCTTTACTGCTTTTTATGCTCATAATATACTACTAATCATACTTCACAGTCCCAGGTGCTAGCTTCTCTTAAACTTATTTTGATAGACAAATGCCTTTTCTTCTGGAATCAAAGATTTATCTGGGAATTATCTTTAATCCTGTATAAATGTTTTATTGTAAAGATGCTATACAGAGGGGTTACAGTTACATGAGTAATGTAATGAGTACATTTCCTATTAAGCATTGTTACCTCCTCCTTTATTTTCCCCCTACCAGCCCTTCCCTCCCCACCTTCCCAACACTTCCCTCCCCCACCAAGTTGTAAAGTTCATTTTCAACATAGTGTCTTGTACATCTCATTGTCACAATGGGTCAACCTGTATTTTAAGCATTTTGTTATTTCCCTTCCCCTCCCCAAATTAGAAAAATGTATAAAAAAGATCCAGGGTACTGGAATCAAATAAAGTGAAAACAGGGTGTTATACCAAGAGGAAGAACATACAAGAGAAACAAAAAATCACATTAAAAACAGCAACAAGAAAGATAAAATCACTTGTGTCCCTATCTTGGGGTTCATTTTGCTTAGCATCATCTTATAGGGTCATATGTACATAGCTTTTGACCTTTTCTGCTTATCCTAGACATATACTAGTTATTGAAAGTAAGGGAAACCATGGGACTTAAGTTTCTTTGGGTCTGGCTTACTTCACTTAATATAATTTTTTCCAAGTCTTTCCATTTCCTAACAAATAGGGCAGTGTCATTCTTTTCTGATAGAGGCATAGAATTCCATTGTATCTCTCTCTCTGTCTGTCTGTATGTCTCTCTCTCTCTCTCTACCTATATGTATATCTATATACATACATTCATCTACTGAGGGGCATCTGGGATGGTTCCATATCTTAGTTATGGTAAATAATGCTGCAATAAACATAATTGTGCTGGTTGTTTAGTATGGCCTTGTTTATGATCATTTGGGTAAATGCCTAAGAGTGGGATTGCTGGGTCATAGGGGAGCTCTCTGTGGAGTCTTTTGAGGAACCTTCATACTGCTTTCCAAAGTGGTTGAACAAGTTTACACTCACACCAACAATGCAGTAGGGTTCCCTTTTGGCCACATCCCCTCTAGCATATGTTGTCACTAGATTCTAACTGGGTGAGGTGGAATCTAAATGTTGTCTTGATTTGCATTTGTTTTATGATTAGACAAGTTGAGCATTTCTTCATGTCTATTGGCCATTCTTATTTCTTTTTCAGAGAAGTCTCTATTTAAGTCTTTAGCCCACTTATTTATCAGGACTCTGTTTCTTTGAGGATTTGTTGTTGGGGGATTTAATTTTTTGAGTTCTAAGTATATTTTAGATATGAGTCCCTTGTCTGTTGTATGGCTAGTGAAGATCTTCTCCCAGTCTGTGGGGTTTCTTTTGATCTTGCTAGCTATGTCCTTTACAATGAAGAAACTGCAGTTTCATGCAATCCCATTTGTCCGAACTTTATTTGATTTGTTGCATTTCTGGGTCTTTACTAAGAAAATTTCGGCCTGTGCCAAGGAGCCCTAGACTTTCTCCTATTCCTTCCTGTAATGTCTTCAGGGTGTCTGCTATTATTTCAAGGTCTTTGATCCATTTGGAGTTGATTCTAGTGCAGCGTGATATATATGGATCTAGCTTTAGGTTTCTATAGGTATTTAACCAATTTTGCCAGCACCATTTACTAAAAGACTGTCTTTCTTCCATTCTATTTTTTTTAATCTAAGATTACATGGCTATCTGGGTCTTCAGTCCTTTTCTGGTCCTCAGGGCTGTTCTTGTGCCAGTACCAAGCTGTTTTGATTACTGTGGCTTTGTAGTAGAGTTTGAAATCTGGAATTGATATTCTTCCAATGCTGTTCTTTCTACTAAGGATTGTTTTTGCTATTCAGGGTCTTTTATTGTTCCATATGATTTTTTGGATTGGTTCTTCTATTTCTTTGAAGAGTGAGGTTGGGATATTGACAGATATCATATTGAATTTGTATATAGTCTTTGACAGTATTGCTATTTTCATGATATTAATCCTCTCAATCCAGGAGCATGGGAGGTTTTTCCACCCTCTTAGTTCTGCTTTAATTTCCTTTTTCAGGTGTTTAAAGTTTCATCATAGAGGTCCTTCACTTCTTTAGTTAACTCATAGATATTTTATTTTTTGTGGGCCTGTTACAAAAGGGGTTGCTTTCCTAATTTCAGCTTCACTCCATTCATTGTTGGCATACAGGAAGGCCATTGATTTCTGAAGGTTAATTTTATACCTGCTACTGCGAATTATCTTAAATCTTATTGCCCCCTTTCTCTCCTCTAGTTCATTCGGCTATGTGTGGCTAGATATTCTCACTCTACACTTTCCACATCTTAACTGTTTCTCAGATCTGCCATCTCTGCAACTCACTTTTTTTGTTCTCTAATTAATTCATAAACTTCCTCCACCCTTAAGTTTACTGCTGTCAGTACGTTTGTCTGTTCCTCAGTGTATCAGTCAAGCTTCTTTTTGTTTTTAATTCTAAAACTCTTTTTGAATTACTTACCAAATATCTCTAGAGATTTTGATCTTTTTTGAGTGTCATACTATTTTGTCCAGGCTTGAACTTATGAGTTCAAGTACCATCTTACCTCAGCCTGCAGAGTAGCTGGGACTACAGGTATACCTCACCATTGCTAGCTCGATCTTGCTTACTGTCTTGTGATTCAAAACAAGTTAAAAAATTTTAACTCTAATATTCTAATACCTGGAGCATCTGAATATCTAAATTTGCCATATTTGTTGATTTCAAAGTAATATTTTTTTCATGTTTATCATCTAATTTGCAACTTACATTGCTTCATTTTATTTCAGGGAAACCAATCAGCTTACAATGAGGTTACTTTTATCCAGGGAGGACTTAGGTTTGCTGCTGCTGTAATTCAGTAGACAACTTATGTGATGACTGTTCTAGTAAATACTTTCTCAAAATGTGAAAATTCCACGTCTTTTTTTTTCCTCTCTTCTTTTTATCTAGAACAACGTTATACTTCACAGTTTTATCAGCCTGTGTTTCAGCTTTCCCATTTTGCTCTAAGCCTGTCTCCACCACAGAGAAGGAATTGGCACCTCTCCTTCTATCGTCACTGTCTTCTCCAGCTCTGAATATCCCAGTTCTCTTAAAGATTTTCAATAAAGGATGTGATCTGAGCAATGAATTTTGTTTTATATAAACATTAGCCCAGTACCCATAGCAGAAGTCATTCTCTTTCTTCTTCTCTCTCCTCAGAGAGATTAGAAAGAGACCCTCTCTTGCTCCAGTGCTCTGTGCCTAGAGCATGCTCTGTGGAGCTCTCCGGGAATAGCTTGGTGGTGATAGTGGTGATATTAATGCTGATGTGAGGGGAGACAGAGAGGAGAGACCCTAGTCAATTCCAGCCTTGCATTGCATTCTATTTTCCTCTCGGATTGTAATGATAGTAGGTGTCTATGCTTTAAATATTTGTTCAAGGGGCTAGGAAGGTGGCTCAGTGGTAGAGCGCTTGCTTTGCATGCATGAGGCCCTGGGTTCGATTCCTCAGCACCACAAAAGCAAAAAGAAAAAAGCCGGAAGTGGTGCTGTGGCTCAAGTGGTAGAGTGCTAGCCTTGAGCTGAAGAGCTGAGGGACAGCGCCCAGGCCCAGAGTTCAGGCCCCACGACTGGACCTCCCCCCCCCAAAAAAAATATTTGTTCAAATCAAACAAGTGATTTCATTATTCTCCAGTTCTATTTATCCTTCCTATTCAATCCCAAAGTTTCATTGTTATAATTTGTACATGTAGATTTTTTTTTTAATGCGAAAATACTTTAAGCATACAGAAACAAAGACTAGAGAATTCCAGCAAGGGAAGAAGTTACTACCTCATCAAGATACCCTATAGAAAGGATGACGGTATTGACCAGGAGACGGTGTCTTTTAGGTTAAAGACTTGACTATTTTAAGAGTGGATAATAATGCTAACATTAAAAAAAGTATCATTAAACATAGTGCAACTGTCTTTAATATTGCTTCATAGGAATCTCTTTACACCATCAGAGTCATTTATTCACCCTCTTGCAAGTATGTATTAAGAGTTGTAGCTTTTTCAAACATTGCCTTATGGTAGAAAATCTAGCTACAGGTAAATCATTATGCTTGATTTTTCACTTAATTCATTTTTATGAGTTTGTACTAAGCAAAAACATATACTAGAAAAACAATTATATTAAAGTCAAGATTTGTATCATAGTATAACCATGTCTCTGGGCTAAGCTTGCTGTAATTATAGAACAAGTTCTTCTGGAAGATTGCAAACTACTAAAAAACAATATTACATTTTGTAGGAAAGTGATATGCTTTCTATGAGCCAAACACGTTATATAAAGTTTCTCATTTAGTTCTCTTTAACCTTTAAAATAATTGAGTGAGTTTTGTAAGCTTCATTTTAAAAAATGAGGCCGAGAGAAGGTCAGTAACTGAGGTCTCATAGTTGGTAAGAGGTGGAATAAGTTTGAGATGGATCTGCTTGCAAAGCTTTGTGTATTCACAGATGTTTGTTTAAATATATACATGCACACATCTAGATTCATACTTCTCGTTCCAGAAAACCCATCCTGCTATATATATATGAAGCATGTTTATTCTTCTCTGACTTTTTCTTAATTATTGTTGATTTATTTGTTCATGACCACCAATGAACATAATTGCCATTACCATAACTATATTTTGAATTCAGTAGTTACATAAAACTTGTTTGCATCCTGCTTTAAAAAGGTTTTTACTCTCATGTGTTCACAGAAATCTTATGAGGTTAGTTATTACTGCTTTCTAAGTGAGACAAAGAGTAGAGTTCATTTGATGTTAAAAATGGAGATTTGGGGCATTGAAATGATGGTCCCCAAATTTTCCTATCGACAGGGAACTTCAGAGATCTCTCCACTACACACTGCAAATATATTTGTCATGGAAAACTAAGTTTTAACACTATTTGCATAAACTAATCCTAATGTTCAGATTTAAGGATGAAATTTCCAAGTCTTTTGTTACTACTATCTTTAATCGGTTCAAAAAAGCCTTCTTAAGTGTTAAAATTACTATAAATATTTTTTGAATGCTTAACCTTCATCAGTACTTTATCAACGTACATAGGTAAGTAACAGCCAAAGATGCATAGCAAATCGTTTTGAAAGAAAATGAAATCTGAGATTTTTATTTCCCATATTTTAGAATTCTTTGATCTGTATATAAAAAAATGAAAAAAAAACTATGCCCAAGAGGTCTCTGTTTATACCATAAGACTGGAATGACCTGTATAGAGCAACAATCATAAATTAAATACTTAAAGGGATTAAAATAATTTTGAATGTTATTAAGCCTATTTACACAAACAAGTAAGAAGGCAAAATGGGGAAAGTAAGAGAAGTGGGGCAGTTACTTAACCAGAAAACTCACACTATGGCTAACTCATTTAATTTATTTAAGCCTTCTTTATCATTTCTGCACAATTGAGAGTACCATGACAAGAACATCTGAAATTTTATGCTATTGTTTATAAAAGCTGAGTTACTTCTATAGATGTTATTGAGAGAAGACTATTAATAACAGCAACAGTCTATTTAAGGTGGGAATTTGTGTGTGTGTATGTGTGTGTGTGTGTGTGTGTGTGTGTGTGTGTGTGTGTGTGCGTGTGTGCATGTTTACATGCAAATATATGTTAAGAAGAAGGAGAGGGAAACCAATTATTTTTGTTCCTGGATGTCCCCTGAGATACTTACACAGAAATATTTGTATTTTATCGACTATAATATAAAAGTAATCACTTAGAAGATTTCTAAAGTTTAGCTCCAAGTTACTATTATTTTATGAATTCTTGATTAAAGAAGATACTTTGGTATTTGTACCGAATGAATATAAATCCAGAGTCACTTAAGATATTTTGCTTAGCCTACCTTTTGTGATTTCTCAGTTATATTGTTCAATGCTTAGATATTCAAACATAAGCTGAAAAATAAAGAAGAATCTTACCCTTTTTTTCCCATGAGACACAACAGTGGCAATCATAGAAAGGTTAGGAAGTATAAGTCCTTTGTAAGTATAAATTGGGTTCAAAATAATTGTTATAAGGTATTGGATAGCATGTGTGATTTTTAAGGAATGTTGAACAATGTTGGACATCATCCTTGGAATAAAACAAAACAAAAGATAAACGGACTTCCCAATAAAAGACAAAGGAATACTAAGTAAACAGGGGAAAGTTATTTGTTAGAGAATCAAGAGAGAAAAACCACAGAGATTATGTTATAAAAGAGTGTCAGGCAAGCTGGCTTGTCAGCTTGCCATGCAGGGCTTCACATCTGCTTTCCACAAAAAAGGCAAATATCATGGCACCTACAATTCCAGGCATGTTACCAAGAAATCTCTTTGCTCAAGCTAATTCATGTTAGATGCGCATTTCCAGTTGCTGTTGGAATTCTAGGCAGTGTGCTGATTTGAGGATGGTGTGACAGATCAGATATCATCAGAGTAATTTTCATCTTCTCTGCATACATGGAAAGGTAAATTACTCCAAAGGCCTGAAGGGATACTCTTGGATGGAATTCAAAACGACACACAGTGGAAAGAAAATGACTGCAGAACTGAGCACCGACCCTGCCTATTTGAGCTTCAGTACTGTTTCAAATAATTTAAAGACTGGAACTGACTTTTTGGGGAGAGTGACTGAGACCAGTGAGATTCAGAAATGGAAGGCAAACCTACAGCTCTTCTTGGAAAGTCAGGAAGTTTCAAGGAATTGAGTGGAAAAAGAACTTGTAGAGGCAGCAAGTGTTCAGTGTATACATTCTTATTTTCCATAGGTTCTTAGCACATATATGTGTTTAGCAGATGGGAATTCCAATATAGAATGTGCTCAGTTTTCACTGAAGGTGATTCTTGTCCTTTTCTAGTGGGTCTTCTTATACTGCAGAGAATTGAAAGAACAAAATGATTTCCTGCCTGGCAGGGTGGTACATGCCAATAATTTCAGCCACTTCGGAGGGAGAGGTAGAAGGACTATAGGGCAGAGTATAAGACTCTTAAAAACTAACTGTATCCTGGGTACCTCCTGAGGGTTTGAGTAAATCTGAAAGATATAATAGAAAGAGATCCAAAACCAAACCAGAACAAACAAACTATTAAAACAAGAACTAGGGTGTGGCTCAAGTGGTAGTGTGTTTGCAAGTGTGAGGCTCTGAGTGCAATTCCTTGCAAACTTGCAATTCCTAGCACACTTGCAAACACTCTACCACAGCTTGCACCTATGGTTTTAGCTGTAAATTAGGTTGATACAAAGTAGGTATAATCATACAAGCTGAAAAAGAAGGAATTGTGCAGAAGGTAGGAAGAACCCACCTTATTGCATTGAACTATTTCTACTGCCAGATGGGTTTTAATTCCATTGCCTGTGGCAGTCTGATTTCCTTGGTGGCTCAAATGGACACAGCCACCTTTTCCAATGTGACTTTCTAGCTCTTCACATCGAGGGATGGAGTCTGTTTTCCATTCTTTCACTCTGGCCTGTCGGAGTGATTTGCTTCAGTTAATAGAATGATATGGAATGATGGTGTGCCAGTTCTAAGTCTAAGCCTCTCGCGGATTTGCACATTTTTGCTTTTCCTTCAAACCCTGCCAGCAATGGCCAATGAAAGTCATTTCAGCCATTATAGCCCAGCCAGTTTCCTGACAACCTGAGAACTGCCTGCCCAACAAGCCAGAATGAACACAACCGCATAGCTGACACATTGAGTGAGCTAAATATCATGATTAGTGGTCTGTGACATTAATCATTTTCATCATGTAGCATTATTGTGATAATAGAAAATAGATACAAGGTCTGTTTTCACAACCTGTGCATTGTTGAAAAAAAAAAACCACCCACATCAGAAGTTAGCTTGTAACCAACCAGTTTTAAGATGCAATTGTCGTAGCTTCCAGATTCCCAGATTAGAGTTGGGGAAACATTTTGAACCTATAGATTACAGTGTCAGTCTCCTGAATCCCCTAGGCTGAGAATTTGTTTCCTCCAAATAGTTCCACTATTGTGTCAAGTCTGGCACATAAAATCCCAATTAGAATCTTCCTTCTAATCCTTTTGATGAGTTTCAAGAACCTAATAATGTAATACTGAATACTTTCTGTTCAATATATTTGCGAAGTTTTTTGTAACTTTCATTGAAACTTGACAGACATACCTATTGTCCTTCTCATTGTTACTATTCTTTGTCATCTTTTCAAATCCATACTGACTATATATCATGTTATGTATGATCTTTCTAGAGGGAAGAGAAGTAAATAATGCTTCATAGCACAACAGTGCAGTTTCCTCTCACTATCAGTCTTTTCATGTGGAATCATGTTCTTTCTAAAATTATGTCTGGAAAGTTCCATGCTAAAGTTGGCCTTTAGTAATTTATTCATTCACTACATGAATGTTTAAAGCTTATAATATGACAAGGCTAGTTCTGGACACCTTTGTATAAAAGAAGGACAGCTGAGTTCTCAGTAAATAAAGGTTAAAATAAACAAACCATTCCTGTAGGAATACATACTACCAGGGAACAGAGTGATGTGGTAACTTATTTTAGAAGCAATGATCAGAAGAAGTCTCCTTGCGGCAGGACATTGACCTGAGCCCTGAATGAAATGATCCAGACATTCGCACATTTAATTGGAGATAATCATAGGCAAAAAGAATATGAAGTGCAGAGATGCTGAAAGGGGACGGGGTTTCATGTATTTGAGGGGAATAAAGTAGATTGTAGTAGGAGGGACAGTAAGCAAATGGGACACTTTTTAATGAGATGCTTTTTAAAGACTTTCAGGAACTCCATGTGACTGAAAAGCTTGGTCTTAACCTTGTTGCCTTCCTACTTTGTAAATCTTATAATTCCTTTTATTGGCCCCACACAGCAGCTATGACTCTGGTCATCAGAGAATGATCAGGCCCATTTCCTAAAGGCTCTGGTTTATTGCCCTTGTGCTTTTTGAACCAACATGTTCTGATCCAATGTTTGATAAGATGTTTGGTCTATGACATTAGGTTTCTTTGAAAATATCCTGTTTGTTGTTTTTAGTCTAAAAAATCTCTGTCTTCTTTCTTCTTTACATTCTCATTTCTTCAGGGAAAAAATTTCTTGTTTCAGCTGGGGGAAGGCATCAAATGAAAGTTTTAAAAATCTCAGATGAATGTGTTATTAATAGTGTGTGGCTGACATACCAAGCGTATGGAGGTAGAAAGGCTGTTCTTTCATTGGTAGCTGTGTTTGCTCTTTGAGCAACTTGTTACTTGCATGGTTGTTTCCTCATGGATTATTTGACAGTTTTTCTTCACAGTGTGTCTTATTATTATTATGCACTTTGTTGGTTTCATTTGCTAGTATTTTTTTTTCATTTCACAAGGAAGTATACTTATTGATGATGCATGGGAATGTATTTAATTTTCTGCCAGGGTGTCAGCCCACTGTCCCAGGGCTGCTCAGGAACTTTTTTTTTATCTATTTTCTTTACCTTTCCAGAGCTAGGAGAGTTGAAACACAGGAATCCAATCTCAATATTGATGTCAGACTCTAATATAGGTCCTCATTATTGACTGGCTTATGGGTTTTTTTTAAAAATTTTATTTTATTTTATTTGAGAACATACTGTACAGAGGGGTTACAATTACATGGGCAGGATAATGCATACATTTCTTAACAAGCATTGCAGCCCTTTTTTTTTTTTTTTTTTTTTTTTACCTTGAGAACTGCTTGTTGGTAATAATGATAAAAGGCTTTGAAATTTTAGATCCTCATTGGTAGTAGGTTTGATATTCATTGTCAGTTGTAGGTCAAATACTTATATTTGTTTTATAAGTACTTATATTTGTCTTATGGACTGAGATAGAAGTTGTCTACTGCTCTTATTCAGTGTCTGGGTGAAACCTAATAGATGGACCTTATTTTTCCTATAAGATTATTACAAATACATTTTTAGTGGTAAGCCCGTGATTGTGCCATGAGACAGAAGAATTTAGAGACAGATGGTAGCAAGAAAATGTTAAATGTGAAGTCAGGCTATAGCTAAGCGGTAGAGCACTTGCCTGCATGTGTGAGGTTCTGGGTTTGATCCATACTAGTGAAAACAATCTTAAATGTGGTTCTTCTATTAATATTTCCATGACTCACCAGTGTGTGGAATTTTGTAAGATAGCTTAGAAGAAGTCCAGAGGTGGTCAAGACTGCTATCTAAATAACTATACTAAGAATATTTTAATGTGAGAAAAGTGATGGATGTTTAGTATGAAACCAGCTACCAAGGTTCTATCACATCTTTGTACAGTGTAGGCTGACTAAACTTCCGAAGTTTTCTCTTTTCTTTTCTTTCTTTCCCTTTCCTTTCCTTTTTTTTTTCATTTTGTAATGGGGAATGAGTAAGACAGACACTTTTGACTTGAAACCCTGTAACTTTTAGCAGGGAACCAAAGATTTTTTTGAAAAGGCTGATGAAAATCAAGCTGAAGAATAATAGGCTTGTGTACCTTTTCTGTCTGTTGTCAGTTTCCTTGCACAGAACTCAATTACCTCCAGAGGGAGAGAGGAACCTCCTTTCCTGCCTATGGTTGAAAATGAAACTTGTTGCTTAAAATTGAAAGTTAAGATATTTACTGTCATTTTGGACAATGACCCTCTATTAATTCATTCAAATGCTACATGCCTGCAACATATTCTCATTGTTCTCTTCTAGTTTTGTTTCAGTCATGTTTATTTTCTAATGCTTTATTTTCTAATGTGCAAGCCTATAAGCCTAATACTCTGGAGTCTGAGTCTGGAGGATCACAAGTTAGAGGGCAGAAAAACTGTCTCAAACCAAACAAACAAAAACCCCAACCATGTGTTTTTGCTTGTGATATTATTTTGATTTAAAGAGTCATAGTCTGACTGGTGTTCAAATGCCTTATGTGCCTTTTTGATATTAGTTTTCTGTTTTAACTTTTAAGAAATTGATGCTTACCACTTCAATGCACCATTAGAAGATTTTATTAGATATATGTGGATTGTAAAAATTATTTTTCATGTTTTTCCAATTTATACATATGTATGTTATCATATATATGATACCATATTTATACATACACACATGTGTATGTATGTGGGCCTTGTGTTGGGGCTCAGGAAATCCAACACACTCCCTTGGATTCAAGAGTCTCTGAGCACAGGGAATGCAGGGCTGACTGGGGTTGGGAGCTTTCTGTGAAGTCCCCTCTCCAAGGGAAGTTCCTCAGGAGGGAAGGCAATTATCCTGAACCCCTTCCTATAATCTCATCAAACAGGAAGATTAACTTCTAGCAAAGCAGACTAGGGTAGACAGTACATCCAGAGTTCCACAATGAACTTTGTCCCAGGTTGTATTCCATTCTTCAGGTCTGTTCATCTCTCTTTAGAACCTAGTTTGCACTTCCTCTGGAAGTGCCCATATCCAGCACCTAACGCTCCCTTACAAAGAAGGTATATAAACCTCCAAATCTCCCTGGGTTATGAGGTTCTTGTCTCCTGTCATGCTCTTATGCCTATAATAGGCTTGTGTACCTTTTCTGTCTGTTGTCAGTTTCCTTGCACAGAACTCAATTACCTCCAGAGGGAGAGAGGAACCTCCTTTCCTGCCTATGGTTGAATACGAATAGTAGCAGACACCATTCTTGTTCTTTGCTTTCACTGCAATGGGGATGCTTCTCAAGTGAAGTCATGAGCCCTCTTCAATTTGTCTTTAAACGCTATCATTACCCTTACAGATAGTCATATATTACTCAAAAGCAAAAAAACAATTTATAGAGCAAGTGTGTGAAAAAATACTGATAAATATTTTCAGCCATGTACCGAATTTCAGGAGAGTCTGAAGATTTAATATTGGTATAGCTAAGAGTCCCTGTCCCAAGTCACTGAAAGAGAGCTATGGTGATCAAAAGATGAACGGTCCCTAAACTAGTGTGAAAATGTCTAGTATGAAAGTTTGTTCCACCTTGAAGAGACTTTCAGACTGCGGAAGGCATAGCCAGTGTCAGGATTTCACCTCAGCTGGCAACAGCAGAGTTCCAATTACGAGAGTTCACTGCAACAGCTCCTCAGATCTCCAGGCAGAGAGGCACTCCCTTTGGGCACCAGGACAGTCCAAGAAAACAAAAGAAAAGAAAAGAAAAGAAAAAGTGTACACCCTACCCCTTAGGTAAATTTCCTCTCCTACTGGTGAAAACATAACTGCCACTATTGAGCATAGTCAGAAACTCAACTCCTTTTTGCTACCAAAACAAAAACAGCGCCCTCCCCTGCCCCAATGAAAAGCTGTGACTCCTCACTCAGGCCTACAAACATCCAAGGGAGAGGTGAAAGCCAGAGAGCTTGATATCCTTGCCTCCATTTTGTAATGGGGTCATTTGTTTTGGATACCACTCTCTGCAGTCACCTTGCAGCCATCCTGCTATCCAGGAAGGACAGGACTGATGGAGAGATTCTCATGGTGGCCAGGCACCACCTGACTCATTTAGGTGATGACCAACCAGATCATGCCTGTGACTGGGCTCATTTAATCATTCTGCATACTTTTCTCCATATCTCAATTCTTTCTCTATTTAAATCTAAAGTTCACATTTGTATTCTGAACATGGGCCAGAGTCCCCACTTTACCTCTTTACTCAACATGAGCCTTGTAATACAAATTCTTTTCCCTAATCTCCAGTCTCTGTCTCTTGACATTTAGTGTATTGGGACAGGTGGCCTGATCTGACATCTGTAACCCTACTGTTGGGCCTATGGCTTAAAATTTTCCAGTTACAAGCGTAGACATCATGGCTTGATTTGCTGACATCTTTAAGATGGAAAACTAAACCAAATGGTTGCTTTTGAGACCCAAGGTAACCATAGTAACATCTTGTTGCTCACCATGCTGCCCATTGGACTCAATGTGGCCTCTGCCCCTTGACATCATCAGATTCTGGGTCAGAATAAGGGAGAAAGTCTATTTCTTCTAATGCAGCCATGTGTACCACCCTGCATGGCTACCATGGAGAATAAAAGACAAGAGTTTGTCTCAAAAGGTAGATACTCCTTTGAATAAGAGAGTTCAGCACGTGTAGCTCAATGAAGCAGAAACATCCATACAGCCAGGTGCTAATGGTTCACACCTATAATCCCAACTATTAAGGAGGCTGAGATCATGTTCAAAGCCAGCCTGGTCTGGAAAGCCTATAGTTAATCTCTGATTAACTAAAAAAAAAAAAAATACACAAAAGAACAAAACACACACACACACACACACACACACACACACACACACATGAAAACCTCATCAAAACTGAAAGTGGATCTGTTGCTCTAGCAATAGAGCACTAACCTTCAGCAAAAGAAGCTCAGGAACAGTACCTACGTCCTGAGTTCAAGCCCCAGGACCAAAAGAGAGAAAAGAAAGGAATAAAGGAAGGGGGGAGGGAGGAAGGGAAGAAGGAAGGAAGGAAGCCAGAAGCAGGCAGGCAGGCAGGAAGGAAGGAAGGAAGAAAGGAAAGAAGGGAGGAAGGAAAGAAAGGAGGAAAAAAGGAAAGGAGGAAGTAAGGAAGGAAGGAAAAACAAGAAGATAATCCATATAACAGTATATAACTTTGGAAAGATGTCAGAGTTCTCCCCCAGATTTAGGGAAATAGGAAACTTCCCTTCCCTTTGGACGGAAATTTCAGAATGCTTTCTTCAAGCATAGACCAGACACAAATCAAGGCATTAAATCTGTCACAAAGCATTCAGCCTTGAATATCCTTTACTCAAAAAGTGTTCTGCATACCACCAAGTACAAAGTTTACAGGTCACAACAAGATTGCTCTAACTGCCAAAATAGCTCGGGGTGCTGTGCTCAAACAATTTTTTACCTTCACCATCACTACCAATAATAATCAGTGGAATTCAAGCTCCACTGAATATTTGGCTGGTGAGGTTGGATGGAAGGCAGCTCTATTAGACCAGCATTTCTAAGCAGTAGAAACAGCCTTTGTGAGCTTGTCCAGGACAGGTACCTGTAATTTTATTTAGCCACTTATGAGTCAGGAGACACAGAGGCTGTCTAATTAAAAATGCCCTTTAGCTCAGACTCTTTTTTAGACCCCAACTGCACTTTCATACAAAGGAATGCATAAATATACATGATAATTGACTCTAATGACAGGAAAAGAATGTGATGAAACATTTCCTGATAAAATCTAGTCTCTGCATGCACAGAAGATCAGGACTCTCCTTTTGCCCACTGTGATTTACAACCCAAGGGGTGAAACTGGAAAGGGTGAAGTAATTTCCTTCTAAATTGAGACTACCTGTGTGAAGAAGAGCAGAGACCTTTGTGTTATTCAGACAAGGGAAAATTATAAATGTTATGTAGATGGAAAAGAAAAGCTTTGTATGACAAGCCAGCCTTCCTTCGTAGCCTTTTTCCTTTCAAGGTATCAGTCTGATTTTTCTGTTCCTCTTGTAAGTTTGTGGGGCTCCTGATTACTTAGCCATCTAGCTTAGTAAGCAGCATGAAGAGGGCATTGTTTCTGGGCTCTCTTCCATTGTTTTTGTAGAGCATGCCTCCAGACACACTTCCCCTGTTCTATTATGAATCTGGCACTCTTCAGAGATATGGAATGCAGTTATAATGATCAAGGATTCGAGGGTTAGAAAATGAGTCTTTGAAACTAGATACAGTTGTTAGATCATAGTAACAGGGCCTTCAGTGAACATTCCACGCATTTCAGAGATGGTAGCAAATTTGGAGATGTGCTTGCATAGAATGCTATATATTAATCAAGCCCAGCGTGACTAGTACCAGATGGATAGTTGATCAGATTTCTTAAAATCATTCTGTGTTGGGCTTCTCACAAATTTAGCTTTAGTTTTCTTTGGAAAAGAATTGAAGAAAAAAAGCATACACAGACAGAACTGTGGGACAATAAACAAACACCCATCTAATTCAATACAGGATTTTAGTGATTAAAACAATCATCAGCAGATTAAATCCATTCATACAGCATTCAGCAGCAAGCACTCCACAGATTGAGAGACTCTGGTGTACTTGCGTGCCACTCTTTTTGGGTATACTTCCCACGTAACAATGAAAGTAGTCTTAGTTTGGAAATCTAGAAATACTTTTAGCCAACTTAAAGGATATAGGTTTTACTGAAATGGATTTCTGAAACTGAATTGCAGAGCTAGTAGCTCCTAATTCTATCAAAATGTACAGTCTTCAAGCTCAGTATTCATTATGGCTAACCCAAACTCCATCTTCTGCTTTCACTGGCATTGCTCAGCTTTTTAGTCTTAACAATCTGGCTTTGGAGGAGGGGGAGATTGCTTTCTGCTTGGGCACAACAGCTCCTGCTAAGTGTCAAACAGGACACGGGGGTGGAGGTGGCGGGTTGTGGCCATGTGGTGACAGGACCATGTTCTGTTTCCCTGGCTCCCAGAACTATGGCAGGAAGTTGGAGGTAGAGGATCTTGCATACTCTGAAACTTCCCGACGGCCCCTTCCCCTACCCTTGGGTCCTCCTGAGTTTCCATCGCTTCTTCCATTAACTTGATGGATGCCAACCCAGTCAGAGCCAGCCTGTGAAAATTAGCACCATATGTCAGCCCACAGGGAGAAGAGCGTATACCTAAAGTAAGATTAGAGAAGAAAGGTGGGCCAATTTCTTGCACATGACTGGACGAAGAGTCATGTGCAGTATAAGGACATCTCAGTCTTCAACAAACCACATACCTCCTGACACTGTAGCAGTCTTGTTTATGTAAACCTAGTCTGGGGTGCTTACCCAGAACCATAGAGATTATGTAAAGGCACATTTCTCAGAGAATATCCCTTCATTAACGCATGACTACAACTCGAATCCATCCCCCATTATTCATGCGTGCTTCCTCCTCTCCAGTTCAGATCCTTGGAGTTCTTCCTTATCACAGAAACCACCTTCTGACCGGGTTCCTTGAGTTGCAGCAGGGTCCGTTATTAACAACACCACCTTTGGAGCTGGAGTCCTGACTTCTCTGGGTAGATTAAATCAGTGTAACACATGAGCACAGGTTCTGGTTCACCATAAGCATTTGGTACATGTTAGAAGTTATTACTATCTCCCTTTCACAAATGACAGCTTTTGTTTTGTACTGGGGCTATCTCTGCAAGGAGATGATTCGTTAACTATTAGGTGCTTAAGGGCTGGGTCTGTTTAGTCATCTCTTAAGGTCCTGCGCCTTAGTCACTAGTAGATGTCAGGCTCTAAGTGAGTGACGCAGGGGTACCTCTGTAGGACTCACAGGGTATGGGGAGCACTGCGGAATTCATGGAACTCTGCAAATAATGTGTACAGGGGGCCGCCAAGCATTTCTACCATTTCTGTTGGTTTGGAGTTGACTCTTTTACCCCATCATTTACTATTTTTTTCTCATATCCCAGTCTTTATTTTCATTCTGGTTGCTAATACTTCCTATTTGAATTTTCCCTAATCTTTTATCAGTCTATCTATATGTGTACACATATACACACTTATATGTATACACATATATACATATGTGCATATAGTATATTTACTTGCATATATGTATATAGAGTATATATAGTATGTAGATAGGGTATGTATACACTTATATATAACATATATACACACACACCCTACATCAAATTGCCACCCCCGAAAGATAGTAATAATAACAGCTAATCTTTTTTGAGTCATATGCACTACACCAGAAACTGAATTTTTTTTTTTTGCAAACCCAATCATTTGATTCTCACTCACTCATGCAAAACTTAGACTGTTTCTGTAAGGTTGTCTAATTTTCAATGATTAATTTTCAGATAAGAAAATTGAAAGACAGGAAAGCAAGGTGACCTGCCCAAGGTGTCTGGCTGCTGAGTAGAAGGGAAGATGCTCATGTTATTTGTACCTCAATCTCCATTATTTTCTTGCACATGACTTTATTTCTACCTTTCTCCATATTTCTAAACATTCTTACCCCTCTGTCGTGCAGGGGATCTTAGTTTATAAATCATGTTACATACATGATTGGTTTGATATTGGTAAGAGCTGTCTGAGTTGGAGAAGGTAGATTTTACTACTTGCATTTGACAAATGAGAAAAATGTTCACAGACACTGTTACTTGGCCATATGGCACATTAGTTCTGGGAGTATTTTAAAGATTATCTAATCCAGACCATTCATTTTTTAGAAGAAAAGTTCATGCCTTTCCCTAATTTCCACTGCTGCTGTCTGTACCAGTATCTAGTCCTTTGCTGGCTGGGTGCTGTGGATGTTTTATTGACTTTGGAGCCAATTATTCAACTTCTCTGAGCTAATGTTTACTCTCTATAAAGTGAGGACATTTTCTACCTCATAAGGCTGTTGTGGAAAAACAACAACAACAAATAAATGAAATGAAATGAATCTGAAACAGGCATAATATCATCCAGATAACCACTAAATATTCACCAGAAGTCGGGTCTTTGTTCCACTCTCATTTCTGTTTTTTCTCTAAGGTTGTTGAGAGGATGTAATGAGATAAATATTTTATTCTATACAATATGTCTTATTCAATAGCATGGAGCTAAGAAACTAAGAAAATCTTACATCCCGTTTCCATTCTCCTAGATGTACTAGAGATTTTCTTGCTCTGGTTCATGACATTTTTTTAATACCCAGTAATCCCCTGGACTGCAGGAAGGCCTGCAGATGGGATGAGGTCGTTTCTGATCTCATCAGGTTCCATTTCTAGAGTAAACCCTCCAGCTCCTCACTCTAATCCCTGTCCTGCCACTAATTTCATTTCCTTTTTTCTGTTTAGTTTCCTTCCTCTCTCTCTACTCAGCATAACTCCAGGCCCCACTCTATCCAAATGCTCGATTTCTTCGCCCACTCTTTAGCTTCCTATCTGACATTACCATGGCACCTTTGAAGTTGCTCTGTCTCACATAAGTTGGGCCCTCCATTTTGTACAGAAATAATTTCCCAACCCCAGACTCGTTTTGTTTTTTCACAGCTTTTCATCTCATTGCTCCAACTCTTAACTTGAACACCTTATCCATCTCTTGAAAATGAAGGCTTGGTTTCCTGCTTGCTATGGTTTGGATGGGAAATGTGCCCCAAAGGCTCCTGTGGTAAACCTGGTGGCCAGCCTATGGTATGTTGGGAGGTGGGGAGAGCTTTAAGTGGTGGAACCCAGAAGGAAGGGAGTTATGTTATTGGGAGCTGTGCCCTTAAAGGGGAGTTTGTCACCAACAACTCCAGTCCCTTCTTCCTATATACCATGTGCTTCCTCTGTGATGTGCTACCTTACCACAAGGTCAAAGCAATGGGGCATGTGACCTTGGAGAAAACTCTGCAACTGTGATCCAAAATAAAGCTCTCTTTCATTTATGTTGATGATGTTCTCAGGTACTTTGTCCCATGATGTAAAGGTGGTTAGCACACTACTGAGAAACCCAAAGTTCGCATAATGGATAATTGCCAACATTGACCGAGTGCTTACTATATGTCAGGCATTGTGCTAAGTCCTTTATTTAAATTATTCCATTCCTCTTCACCAAAGAGCTCTGAAACAATACACTTATTGTTTAGTTATTATTATTCTGTTTTACAGCAAAAGCAGCTTTGGCTCAAAAAGTCTGGAAAATTTGCTTAAGCTAGGAGGTTATAAATTTTCCCTGGAGTTGATCCTTTAAATAGCAAACAACAAATTCCACAAGGTTATGCCTGTGAGTTGCGAATTTACCTTCATTATTTTTAAAAAGAGAGAGAGGGAGAGGGAGGGAGGGAGAGAGGGTGATAGAGAGGAAAGAAAGAGAGGGGGAGAGGGAGAGAGAGCGTGCACCAGTCCTGGGGATTAAGCTCAGGGCCTGGGCACTGTCCCTCAGTTTTTTGAACCAAAGCTGCATTTCTGCTTTTTGTTGGTTAATTGGAGATAAGAGTCTCACTGACTTTCTTGCCCAGAGTAGCTTTGAATTGCAGTTCTCAGATCTTAGTTTCCTGAGTAGTGCTAGGATGTCAGGCACAAGCCTCCAGCACCCAGCTTAAGGTTTTTGGTTTTAGTTTCTTTTTATTTTTTTCTTAAAGATCTTTATGACAGACCACTATCCATGTTTTTATTTATTTTTGTTCAGTACTCGGGTTTGAATTCAAGTCCTTGCATGTGCTTGGTTCGTCTGCCCCATTTTCCCTCTGCTACTTGTTTTATGCTTCAGTCTGGCTTTTTGCTGGTTAATTGGAGATAGAGTCTTGTCGAATTTTCTGCTTACTCTAGCTCTGAACCATATTCCTTCAGATTTCAGCCTTCTGAGTAGCTAGGGATATAAGCTAAGCCTACAATGCAGGTTGTCTTCTTAATTTCTTCTTCCTTAAGACCAACCAATTTTAGCTGAGGATTTTGGCACTAATATCTGTATTGCTTAATATCACACAGATGTTGTTACTTACTATTTTGTCCCTTTGATTCATTTCAATTGGCTTTCCACAAATAGTGAGGACTGAGCTCACCTACACCTTATCCACACATGTGTTTTCTTTCCATTTCCATCCTCCTTTCCTACAAGTTATGTCCATTGATATAATTGTTTCTTTGATTTTGATTTTTAATCTTTTTTTCTTTCCTCTCCTTTGCTTTGCTTTCTCTCTCTCTCTTTCTTTTTTTCTCTCTCTCTTTTTTCTTCCTTCCTTCCTTCCTTCCTTCCTTCCTTCCTTCCTTCCTTCCTTCCTTCCTTCCTTCCTTCCTTCCTTCCTACCTTTCTTTCTCTTTCTTTCTCTCTTTCTCTCTTTCTTTCTCTCTTTCTCTCTCTTTCTTTCTATTCTTTCTTCTATGGATTGAATCCAGGATGTTGCACTTGCTAAGCAAATGTTTTGCCACTGAGCTACATCTCAGCCTGATTTTTTTTTTGGAGGGGGGGAGTGTTGAGGGGAGATCTTACTATGTAGTCCAGGCTGATCTTGAACTTGCTATCTTTCTGCCACAATGTCTTGAATGCTGCAATTATAGGCAGATACCACTATATCTGGTATTATTTATATCTTATAAAATTTAGACTAATGATAACTAAACCATAGTGTCCCTTTCTGAACACTAGTGTGTTCACACACTAGTGTGTGAAAATAGGGCCTCATCATTTGAGAAGCCAGGAAGGCCACAAATGGCCTGACTAACTCTACATTCAGTTCCATGGATAAAGCCCTCTAGCCAAGACCCCTTCCACTGATCTAGAAAACCAAGTGTAGCTTCTGCCTATCTTTGGATAATGCTCTTCAGTTCCCTGCCAGCTCGTGTAAGTACTTTCTGCCATGGGAACCAGGGGTTGTCTCACAGTTTCAATGATACAAAGCTTCCCATAGACTCTGGTTGCTCTCTCTGGCCTATGTGCATCTTCTCCCCGTGGTCCTGCATAATGGCTTTGACGTCTTCCCTGGCCTCTATAGTTAAAAAGCTGTGATCGTCCCTGCCCAGTGTCAGGGCTATGAGATCAGCATTTCTCCCTTCATCAAGGGATGAACAGTAGATACCTTAGTCTGTTTTCTGCTTCTAGACTACTACACCAAAGAGTAGGTAATTCAAAAACCAAGAAATGTAGTTTTTATAGTTCTGAAGGCTGGAAAATCCAACAGGAAGGCACTGGCATGTGATCATGGCCTTCTTGTCGGATCATCATGTGGCAAAGGAAAGCACAATGACAAGAACATGGGAGCACACAGATTCAGGTCTCTTTTCTTGCCATAAAGCCAATAACGCCAGCAGAGGGGTCTCAGCTAACAGCTGGCTAAGGGCCTCACCTGTAAATATCAGAGACAGCTGTCTGGGGATTAAATTTTCTAACTCTGGGACGTTTGGGAGATATATTCAACTATAGCAAATCAAAACCTATATCTCTTAGTGTTTGTAGGACTGACAATGGCCTCTTCGTTTTCTTTAAGCTTGTTCTCAGTTGTGAAAATTCCTTCTCATTCCCTTCGCCCCTGACTATGAATTTCCACTTCTTTGAAAGGTCTTTTTTTTAGAGCTTTGTGCTGTTCCCATCTAGATCTTGAAGTCTGTTTTGTAGCTGTTAGCTTTTAGAAATTTTGCATGTCTGAAAATGTAGTTATTCTCACATTTATTTGATCACTTGGCCTGGTTTAGAATTACTGCTTGAAAATCATTTTGCCTCAGAACTTTGAAGCTATTTTCCATATATCTTATAGTTTCCAACATTGCTATTGAGAAGTTCAAAACCACTTAAATTCTTAATCCTTCACGTGACCTGTTTTTCCTCTGCTCAGTGGAAAAGCTTCCCCTTACTCCCCTTTCTAAATTTACCAATGAGATGTACATATGTGCTTCTATTTTCATTCACTGAACTTGGCACTTGTAGGCCTTTCTAATCTGGAAGCTCATTCATAACCTTTAGTTCTGGAGAAATTTTTCTTGATGTAGTCATTTGGATGATTTTTCTCCATTTCATTTTTCTCCCTGTTTTTGTTTCCTGGAACTCTTCAATGGCCATGGTTCCCCTTCAAAAGTTCTCTAAGTTTTTTAATTTGTTTTCTCTCTCCATTTTATTATTTCCATCTTCAGTTTTCTACATTATACTGAGGTTTTCACATTTCTGGTAATATTTTAAATTTCAAGGTTTGTTGTTTTGAATCTATGTTTGTGTTTCTGTGTGTGTGTGTGTGAGTGTGTGTGTGTGTGTGTGTGTGTGTGTGTGTGTGTGTGTGTGTGTTATGGGATGGTGAGTTTCTAGGGTGAGCTAGCTGCTATTTCTTTGCAGAATCTCCATTGTTTGGTCTTAGAGTAGGCCAGGTTTTCTAGGCTAGGCTCTTCTAAGTCCTTGCTTTGAGGAGCACATCTCCTGGCTAGCATATTGCCTGCTACTTCCTCTACTAATTATTTAGTTTTCAGTTCCCGAAATGCATTCCTTGATGTTAATATTCCTGTTGGAGTTTTATATTTTAATATGTATCGATAATGTTACTGTTTTTTAAAGGGCATTTGGGAAAGAGTTGAGAAAAAAAAGTTGAGATGAAATTTTGAGATGAAAGCCGGTTCAACTTTGGTTCCTTTATTTCTTTTCTTTTTAAAAAAATGTATTTTATTGTTACTGTAGAGGTAATATACAAAGGGATTATGGTTACACAAGTCAGGCAGTTTGTGTCTTAATTTCTGTCATACTTTTTGTCCCCCATTTCCTCTGATTGTAGCTGAGTTATTTTCTATCAGTTCACTGATGTTTGAATTCAGAATGCATGAATTCAAACTATATTTCTATCTCCCTAGACGCATTATCAATGGTCATCCCTCCATACTTTATTCGACAAGTAATAACTGTTTGGGTTAATAGCGTAAGAAATGATGCAGGGTGCAATTTCCAGAAGAGTGATGGCTTTTCCGTTTATGATCTAATCAACAAGCAGTATCACTATTCAACAAATTAACAAAGGCAGACATATGGGTGACATCTCTACCTTTTCCTGGTCCCTTAGCTTTCACTTTAACCAGTCATAGAGATCTTGAAATTCTACCTCATGGAGAGTTCTCAGCATCTTGCCTTTTCTTAGATTATCACTTTATGTTAGGATTTCACACTTAATGTCTAAAATGTTGCATTAATTTCCTCATTAAAATACTTGCTTTGGGCCTTGCGTTTTTTTTTTTAAGATATTAGACAGAATAGTGTCAGAACGTAAAATACTCACCTCAGCATGTTGTTACCCTCTTTAAAAAAAATTAAATGTATTGCCGAGGTGATGTACAGAGAGATTACAGTTATAGACATAAGGTAGTGAATACAATTCTTGTCGAACATTGTTACCCCCTCCCTTGTTTTCTTCCCATTTTCCTTCCTCCCAATGTCCCCCCCGAAGTTGTAAAGTTCATTTCCAACATATTGTCTTGTATTGCTGTTGCATTGGTTCATACTTTGTCCTTTGTCTCACAATTTTGTTGTTCCCCTTCCCTTCCCTAATACAGATAAACATATATAGAATACCTGGGTTATCAAAATCAAATACAGTGACAACAGGGGATAAACCAAAGGGAAAAAAAAGAAAGAGAAAAGAAAGAAATAACAGTACATTAAAAACAATAACAACAAAGAAACCTCTTGTTTCCATATCTTGAAGTTCATTTCGAATAGCATCATCATATATCATATGTACATAGCTATTGAGCTATTGTGATCTTCTGCCAGGACTATCCTAGACATATACTAATTATTACAAATGAAGGAACCCATGGAGTCTATGTTTCTTTGGGTCTGGCTTACTTTACGTAATATGATTTTTTTTCCCAGCTCTTTCCATTTCCTTACAAATGGGGTGATGTCATTCTTTCTAATGGAAGCATAGAATTCCATTGTGTATATATACCACATTTTTTTGATTCATTCAACTACTGAGGGGCATCTGGGTTGGTTCCATATCTTTGCTACGGTAAATAATGCTGCAACAAACTTGGTAGTGCTGGTAGCTTTAGTATGGGCATGTTTGTGGTCATTTGGGTAAATGCCCAGAAGTGGAATTGCTGGCTCACCCTAGTCAGAATGGTCATTATCAAGAAAGCTAATAACAACAGATGCTGAATGCTAGTACACAGTTGGTCAGAGTGTAAACTTGTTCAACCACCCTTGAAAGTAGTATAGAGGTTCCTCAAAGGATTAAATAGCAATTATACAAGACAATACTTTGGAAATGAGCTGAACAACTTTGGGGGGGGGGGTGGAAAGAAAGTAGGGGAAAATTAAGGGAAGGGGTAGCAAGTTTGAAAAGAAATGTATTCATTACCTTACTCATGTAACTGCAACCCCTCTGTACATCACCCTGACAATATAAAAAAGAGAAAAAAAGACTAAACATAGAGCTCCCCTGTTGTTACCATCTAAAAAAACAAAACAGAACAAAAATCACCTTCAATGTCTCCCCAAGGTTCAAGTTCCTTAACCTAGGAATCAAGGCTTTCATGCATCTTCTGAAGATACCCTGACTTTCTACTTAGCTTTGTTCCATTATCCCATGTCTTTTTACCATGGAAACAATAGACATGAGGTTGCTCTTCTTCAAATTCTCTTCATTCTCTTCTTTTCCTCTTTATCTAACTAACTTCAATGTCACTCTAAAGTTCTGTGAGAGTCATTTATATAGAGAGTCCTTCTATATGTAAGTTGACTTTATGTTTATGATACTTAATCCAGTACTTGACCCAAGATGCATCTTTTATTGAAGGACTATTTTGTCATTCTGATTTTAAAGAGTATTTTCTTTTTGCTTTTCAATTTTTCAAGTGTGTCAAGACAGACTATTGTGTGGACGTGAAATGTAGAACTTCATATAAATAACCATACAGGATTATTTTGAGTTATCTTTATGTGCTTCTCATGGTTGTTTCTGGGATATGGTTAGTACTGAAGTGTCAGAGTAGATGGGAAGTTGACACACATGTAAGTCTATTGCAATGTATTACACATGTTAAGGGGAAATTGTTGTAAAGTGATATCATTAAAGCACTATAATAGGCAATTGGTTGAATTGTGTGTATATTCTCTTGCCAAATTACATAGTATGACAAGGCAAAGTGCATCATAAAATTGCATGCTTTCTATATATCGAGCACTAAGAAAATCACACACAAATACGCACTAGTTATAGTCAAGCTGCCCTGTAAGAGTTTTCTTTCTGTAAGTTTTTTCTTTGTACTTTTCCTCAAAGCTTCCTTTAGAACAAGAAAACACTTCTTTTCTCCCTTCCATTTCTGTTTGTATCTTAGATCATTTCAATAGTATATATTTCCCATTGAAATTTCCTCCAATGCATTACTTTAAGAAGAAGACAACTTGGCCTTAGAATCAACTCATGAGATTTGCAATTGCAATGACTTAGCAATTTAATGGGTCTTAATCATGATACTCTAATTTTCTCTCTCTCTTCCTTTTCTCAGGTAGCATCATATCATGTTAGAGACAAAATGAACTCAGGACACATCATGTAGCTCAGAGACTTTTCTACAAGAAAGTGAGGGGCATGCAGATGGGCAGGGATAATTTGTCTCATAATTGGAACAGAAACTTTTCAACATATCTAACCCTGATTTCTTGATTTCTTCCCTCCTAAACTCTGTTGGCAAGCAAAAGTGTTAAATATACATGTTCACATAGCAAATTCAATGCTTCTAGGTAATCATAGTCTCTTCTAGCCTTTCTGAGTTGAGAACTATTGATTTCATGTTGTTTTTAATTCTCAGGAAACTGAAGCTCAGTAAGTTCAAGGTTCAGTGGCTTGTCCTAGTTAATGGCAAAGCCAGAAGTAGCTATTTCTCTAGCTATTGCCGAAGAGTGTCTTCTATTCCCTGCACTGCTTTTTTGGTCTACTCTCAAAAGCCACCTTCTCAGCTTTAATGAATCTAGAGGAATACTTTGAGGTGTGTGTGTGTGTGTGTGTGTGTGTGTGTGTGTGTGTGTTGGTACTGAGGCTTGGATACAGTTTCTTAGATTCTTCACTCAAGAATGGTGGTATCTGACTTAAGCCACAGCTCTACTTCTGATATTTTTTGGTGGTTAATTGGATAAGAGTTTCACAGACTTTTCTGCTATGGCTGGCTTCAAACATCAATCCTCATGTCTCAGTCTCTGAGACATAGCTAGGATTATGGGTGTGAGACACTTGCATCAGACTTGATCAGACACTGGATCAAAAATTTTTCTTTAAAAAATTTTTTTTATTGTCAAAATACTGTACAGAGGGGTTACAATTACATGGGCAAGAAATGAGTACATTTCTTATCAAGCATTGTAGCCTCCTCCTTTGTTTCCCCTTCCCATCCCATCTCCCCCCCCCCCCGCCCCCACCAAAGTTGTAAAGTTCATTTTCGACATAACGACTTGTACGTCTCATTGTTGCAATGGGTCCACCTTTCCCTATTTAAACGATTTGTTTTTTTCCCTTCCCCTCCACAAATTATAACAACATCAAATACAGTGAAAGCAGGGGTTATACCATGGGGGAGGGACATACAAAGCAACAGAGAAATAATCTTATAAATGTGTTAGAAACAATCGTATGAAAGAAAAGAACATTTGAATACATATCTTAGGGTTCATTTCCCTAACATCAACTTAACTGACCTTTTCTGCTTGACTCATACATATACTAGATATTGCAAATAAGGGAAACCATGGGACCTATGTTTCTTTGGACTTGGCTTACTTCACTTAATATAATTTTTTCCAAGTCTTTCCATTTCCTAACAAATGGGGCAATGTCATTCTTTCTGATGGAGACATAGAATTCCATTGTGTATATATACCACATTTTCTTGTGGATCAAGAATTTTTCTAGACTGGCATCAGACTTCTAGAAAAATTCTTGATCCAATTCTTAGTGACAAGCAGTTCAAAGTACCACAAGGTCACTCTGCCAAGGAAATTATCTTACATCGCCTCCTATCACTTTGTGTCCAAAGATCATTTCAAAACCTTATGTCTAGGATTTTACATGAATGTTGCAAGCTCCAGAGAATGACTTCTTCTCATAGTTGTGAAAACAAGGTTAGGGAAGGAACTCGAGTAATTATCACTCCTTCCTTTCTCCATCCCTCTTCCTTCCTCCCTTCCTGTCTTCCATTTGACAAGTTCTCCCTATCTAGAACTTCCTATACAGCTAGACTGGCCTGGAACATTGTCCTCCTGTCTCTGCTTCCTAAGTGATGGGATTACAAATATGGACCACCTCATCTGGCCCTTCATTGTTTAAAATCAAGGGAGGCATATACAGATCTAGATGCCCAGGTGAGTTTGAGAAATGAGTGAGTGGTTCTTAGAAATGAAGCCATGGGTAAGCTTGCCCTAGGTGATAGAATCTTCACTGTAATTCTGAGTCCCTCCATGGCTACACAGTTGCTATTTTGCTCTGGAAAGCACTGCCACTCTGATAGGAAAGACAGGGTGATCTCTCACTATGAATATCCTCTTACCATATAGTAGTTTCCTCCTAAAGAAATCATTTTCAACTGGTATTTTTATTTTTGGGAAGAAATAGGCTTAGAAAATTCTGAGTGAACTAACTGCTCTCCTCTTTCTTTTTTTTTCAAATACTGTCTAAAAATCCTGTCTTATAAAAATTCTGGCTGCAAAAGGAAACCAAACCAAGCCAAACCAAATATCATCCTTAAGATCCAAATACAGTGAATAGTAAATAAGATTAGGCTTGTACAGTCAATCTCCTTAGAAAGCAAAAGGAGCCTGATTTTGGACAAAGGTTCTGGGGAAATCACATCTTATAAAAGCAAGAGTAGAAAGGAAATGGACCTGTGAAAGGTAAATGGTACCTTGCATTCCACCCAGGGTAAAAGACACTTTAGGATCAGCTCAGTCAATTGCAGAAATGGTTTATAGGACAAACAGAGTAGGAGGGCTGGGTTAGCCTGGGAGATTTTGTGTCCTGATTGGGGGACAGCAGAATTGAAACCTCACATTAAAACTACCCCCTCCCACACACACTGTGCACAAATCTATAAATATATGGTCTGAAAGGTCTTTTCTTTGAGCTAAAAATTAATAAAGCAATAAGCGATTGCTTAGGAAGGAAAGTTCTAGAATTTGCTCTAGCAAGCTAGGGAAACAACAGATGGTGGGAAGTTTGCTCATCCTGCTTGAGAACCACACACAGCCAGACAGCAACGCTGTCATTTGGTCTTGAGATGTTTTATTCTGAATGACTTGGAGTCAGTTCCAGTGCTGTTGCAAGTTGTGCAATGCATTTGAAATCTTTTTACTGGATTTCCCCTCTTTGTTTTAACATGAGGACAAGAAGCTCATTAGTGCTTTGAAATGGGCATGTCTGAAATCATAAATGAGAACAGATTCCAAGGTCATACCTGGTGCCTTACCTGCATCCCTGGCCACACCTGTCACTGGAATCAAGTTCTATCCCCTCTTCTTTGGGTAGCTCCATTCTTCTTCTTCTTCCCCATCACGAATCCAAAATATCACTTCCAAAACTTGCTCCCCAGGGAAATGATGGCTCTGTTCTCTCCACTTCAACTGTACTTTCCTCTAAGTTTGTCGTCTAGGTTTCCTGGGGAGCAACACTTCTCTGTACTCCAAAAGTCTCTATCTTACTTCTTTCTCTGTAAAATAAAACCCCTGTCTGGCTAGTCTTCTATCCCTATCCTTGACCCCTGGCTCTTTCCCTATCCTGGTAGCTTTAGTTCTTGTGTCAACCTACTGGTTGGCCCACTGTGCTCTCTGCTGCCATATGAATCCATTTCCTGCTATGTTGTTAAGGACCTCATCCATTCCTTCAGGAATGGTCAGTGCTACCCAAAGAGCACTTCTGTCACTCCTTCATGTGAAGTAAGCCCTTCCCTCTCCTCTTCACTATTTCATGCCTAATCGGTGGAATGTGTTTCTGATACTCTTTTTATACCATGAGCTCCTGGAGTAGTCAGAACAGAAGGCTTCTTTCTAGAGATGACAATGAAGGAGAAGCTGGATTCTGAAGAGTAGGGATTGGAAAAACTATAATAAGGCAGAGATCTCTCATATGACATGAATTTGTTAGTATAATTATTTTACATATAAAATATACTAAGTGTTGGTTTATATAAAAGAAGATAGAATTCAATCCGAGACATCAGACTTCTGCACTTGCTGATGTATAAGTTGCGTTGTCATCTGCTTAACTCCCTCGTTAATAAAGAACTTTCTGCCCATCACTTCTCAATATTTATTTATGCAAATAAGACATGAATCACAAAGATGGGGAGAGGAACTCTGATTTATGATAACATTGGGAAAATGGCTAAAAATAAGTGTGTCTTGAGATGACTCACAGCATAATAAGGGAATTTCCAATGATTTGGTAACAAATGTAGCAGCCAACTCCATTCAATTTTCCAGCAAATATTCCCAAGGAGCAATAAAGAAATGACAGCTGTTTAATATGAACAGTTGATATTTTCATGTTTCTAGATTCAACCTTTTGTGTGCATGTACATGAGTATGTGGGAGAGAGAGAAAGAGAAATGCAAGTAATAGATGAAATTTATATAGTAACGACTTGGAAAATAAATCCCCTATTAATCCTGTAGCCAAATAAAAACATTCCAGACTTCAGTCTGAATTACCCAGAAAGGATGCAGTAACAACAGGACCTGGCTGTGTTCTTGGTGAGATGGCCATGTGAGAGATCAAATTTAGAAGGCTGAGGCAAAAAGAAATGGGAGCTATCACTGAGTGCAGCCTTTCACCTTGGACAATAGTAATATGTAAATCACTGTTCTCTGAGAGGTAGAATCCAGCCTATTGAATAACTATAGCAACTGGAGCCTCACTCTGTATCCCTCCCCAACCTGCCCCACCCCCCCACTCAGGTCACTGGCCGTCACAAATTACCAGGTTTAGTGGTTTAAAAAGTCAGGTCTTTATTTCTTCCAGTTCAGGAGGCAGAAGTCCCTGGAAACTCCTCAGGAGTATCTATTTCTTGGTCCTAGCTTCTCCTAGTGGTTTGGGACCGTTGGTTTGTAGCCATCTGTACTTCCATGATACCAGGTTCAACTACATTGTACTTTGTGTTGCCTTCTCTGTTTCTTTATGGGACAATTGTTGTTGGATTTAGGAATCATTCTAGTAATCCAAAATGAGCTCTTCTCCAGATTTTTAACTTAATGACACCTACAAAGATTATTCAAATTAGGTAACAATCGGAAGTTCAAAGCCATTGGGCCATGGACAAGTTTTGGAAGTCATCATTCAGCCTAGTACAAGTTTGCCAAGGCAATCCATTCATTTCTTGACAGGTTGTATTACACAGATTTTGTTGTTTTGAACAGTAACCATGCATCATGCTTTATTGTTTTTGGATAATTTCATCCTCGTATCATTCTTCCAAGACAAACCTGTTGAGAGTTTTCAATCCAATTTAATAGAGTTGTCATATTTTCGAATACAACATTACTATAATGAACACAATTTTTTTTTTGTAGAAATCATCAGTTCCTTGGAGTCGTGAAGCTAGCCTCTGAGAACTTCCACAAGGAAACATTTTTCCCCTAGACATCCTAGAACGCATTCCTAAAGGTAGATGCTTTGTTCTGCCAAATTCTTATTCTGTTTTCATCTGTGAGTCACAATCATCCCACCATTATTCTTTCTCGTGTCCCTTTTGTCTTCTCTAATCTTACAAATCCCATGTTATCATGCTAAACATTACTTCACAAATACTAATCTTGTCATTCAACCATAATTTTCCTCATTTGAATTTTGGCCACAAACATTTGATTGGCATTAACTTAGAACTTACAGTAGGCTTTCTTAAGTGTTTTTTTTTTCTCCCAAAATTAATTTATTTGGGCTAGATTTGGTGTTCTTCTGCATTCCCAGCTACTTAGGAGGCAGATATCAGAAGAAACACAGTTAAAGGTCAGCCTGAACAAGTGAAATCTGCTCTCAATAAATGAACCAGGTATGGAAGTGGTCCATCTCTGTGTGAGGATTTTGGTCCAAGACTGGCCCTCAAGTCAAAAGGATTGGGGATGTGGCTTCAGTGGGAGATTTTACAATACACTGAATTTAAACCCCAGTACCACTAAAAGAAAGTCTTGGTTCAGATACATAACTAAACTCATGTAGTTTTCAAACAAAATTATGCTTATATACTTGGTCTCATAGTAAATCTTAAATGTTTTGAACAAGGAATATTTTGATCTCAATCCAAAAAGGAAAACAATATCAAATCTTTGTTCGGAATTTTTTTTTTTTATTATTTAAGATGTTGTATAAAGGAGTTACCATTCAATAAATCAGTTTATAAGTAAAATACATCTTGATCACTGTCATTCCTTTCATCATTCTCTCCTATCCCTTCCAGCCCAACCCCTCCCTTAAATTTTCCTAGAAAAATGTTAAACCTTTTGATTTTAAGAAACTCACTTCTAGATAAACCATGTAACAAGGTAAATATGAAGAAAAAGGCTGAGCATGTACCCTGGCAGTACAGAACTTGCTTAGTAAGACCCAGAGTTTGATCTCCAACACCATAAAGAATGAAAAGAAAAATTAATGAGTTATGTTAAGTGAAATGAAGAAGTGAATAGTCTCCCTAAAAACCCATGGAAAGCCAGGTTCTGGTGGCTCATGCCGGTAATGCTAGTTACTTAGGAGGCTGAGATCTGAGGATTGCAGTTAAAAGCCTGCTCGGGCAAGAACATCCATGAGATTCTTATCTCCAATCAACCACCAGAAAACCGGATGTGGCACTGTGGTTCAAGTAGTAGAGTGCTTGCCTTGAGCTGAAGAGCTCAGGAACAGTCCCCAGGCCTAGAGTTCATGACTGACGGGGGAAAACAAAAACAATAAAACAAAACAAAGCAAAACAAAAAAAACCTGTGGGTTAGAGTGGTTAGTCTATTCCAAAGGGAGTTGTGCATTGGAAATGCCTTATGCTAACAGTAAATGAACTTGGCAGCTGGTGAGTCTGCTGAGATAATCTAACTAGTAGAAGCTTTGGTCATTGACAGGAAGTGCCAGAAGTTAAGAGTAACATCAGGAAGGGCCCACTGGTGCACATGTACAAGAAATACATCACCAGAAGTTATAACCTTCCTTAGATATTACTGCACTTTACCATCACAATCCCAAAATCATCTGATTCAGGTTTACAGTCCTGCCCTGACTCTGGTAGGCAAAGGTTGAAGGAAGTGTTTTCAGAGACAGGAAATGATTCTCCAGAAACTTAATAAACAAAAGAAACCTACAGACCCATAAATTGGGAGGTGATCAAGAAGAGAGAGGTATGAAGAACTGTTTGTTCAGCCTTAAATTTCAAATCAATGGCCTTCTAATTCATATTTGTTTGGGGATTTGCTTATATTCTTCACTCAAAAATGTGTCAAATTTTTCATGTCAATAAAGAAATGCACTATGTATTTGTAATTGAATTTGTTATTGTATAGTTATACCATTATCTTAATCATTTTTCCTCCTGGTACTGGGGTTTGAACTCAGGACTTGGCATTTGCTTAGTTTTCTTGAACATGGCTGGTGTTCTTCAGCCCAGGTTTTTGCTCGTGACTTTGGAAATGGAGTCTTGTGGAGTTTTCTGCCTGGTAGCTTTGGACCACAATCCTCTAAATCTCAGCCACCTGAGTAGCTAGGATTATAGTTGTGAGCCAGCAATGCCTGGCAGTATGTTACCCAATTTTTAAAAAGTCATTTATGCTTTATTTTGTATTGTATTTATTTTATATTTTATTTATTTTATTAATTATCGACAATCTTCAAGGACCTTCTTTTAAGTATTTTTTAGGGGCACATTTCTGAGGATATGTTCCTAGAAATGGTTGTGTGACAATATTTTAAACAGGGATAGAGACTTCCATATTGTTTTCCAGAAAGGATTATTTGCAGTTCATAGAATGTTAGCTGGGAGCCTGAGCAGTACTCTATGGTTCAGGAAACTTTGGGAGAACTTTGGGGTATGAAACAAGTATGAGGAAGAAATAAAGACTAAGAGCAGAGCAAAGAAAGAGGTGGGCTGAAAGGTTACAGTTCTTAGAGAGTAAATACAGAGAGCGATGTAAATATATGTGGTGTGATGACAAGCAAAATAAAGCAAAAGCAAAAGCAAAATCCAATGTAAGTGTATTTCCCAAGGTTACTCCTCCATTTTGGATTCAGTCATAAGCATTGCAGTATAGCTGCAGTGTTTATTGAAAGAAAGCTGCTTCTTTTAATGTTTATTAATTATTTTTAGCAGTATTGGGATCTCAGTCAGGACCTTGTACTTTGTGAAGCAGGCACTTTACCACTTTAGCTGTGCCTCTAGCCAGAAAAAGTGATCTCTTCACATCATTTGTGCTATTATGAGCCGTTTACTTTATTTTCCACAACTGGTGGGTGTTTTATATGTACACAGTCATTAATAGAAATTGCAATAGTAATGATAAGTATACCAGAAGAGAGAAATGGTCACTTCTAGGTCAAATGTAAATGATTTTGCTCTTGTTGGATTCAAATAAAAGCAATTTTCAACATCAGAACATGCTATGCTTAAAGGTGTAAAATCCTACATGGTTATATAAATACTTAATTCTTTGGAAGCTTTATTTTATTTTCTGATGAGTTTGTGATCACAGCAGTACTTTAATTATGATAGATACTTTTCTTTTACATTACAGAGAATTGAAGCAAAGGCCTCATGTTTGATCTGTGTTTCCAGCCCTTGTACATATTTTGGTGGTGTTAATTTTCCAAGGTGAGCCTTGAACTCTCAATCATCTTGCCTCTGTCTCCCCAGTCACTGGGATTACCTGTGTGAAATACCATACCTGACTTAGAAATTATTGGAGTTAATGTTTAGTCAGTAATTTGCATTTAGCAAGGATGGCCTTTTTTTCCTTTTCATTCTTCACATATATGTGGTTGGGACTTCTCCAGGGAGCCTTAATTAAGGTGTTTATGATGTGGGGATAACACTTCCTACAAATGACAGAATTGTGAGTGACATTGCAAATTGTAACAGGAGAAATGTGCTTGTCCTGGCAAAAAGCTCTGGAAAGAAACCGAACGAGAAGGTTACAGAAATGGATTAAGGCATCAGTACTAGAGGAAGGAAGAAGATATTGGCCATGGACTTACCTGGGTGTACTGCTTACATGATTTACATCATGTTTGTGAATGCCTTACAAAAGGTAAAATTCCAGCAGTTGTTTCAGTAAGCTGGGAGTGGGCTTTGAGTGATTTACTTTCTGTAGTTTCAAATGTGATATATTCTTTCATTGCTTTTTGAGCAAACAGTACCTCAATGTCTGACTGTAATACTTGTGCAAACACTAACCATATAAAATGCTTGTCATAATTTACTACATATTAAAACATATCAATATCTCTTAAGGTAAAATACTAACAGCAATACTGATATTGTTGTCATTGAGAGAAATTATTTGAATAAAATGATTCAAGTCCATAGGCAAAACATAATCAATACAATATAAATAATAGCTACAATACAATTAATTTTGTTGGAATGATGGTTTCACTGTTAAGGAATAAAGCTTGTATAGGGTATTTCTAATTCGCTGCACATCATGCAGTGATTATGTAAAAATCTAGAGTTTTCCAGCTAGATGCATTACTTAAGTATAAAATTCTACTATTTTAAGTCAAAGCCTCCTTTCCCCTCAAACCTATTTTGATGGATAGCTCATTTTTACAGATGTTTCAGTCAAAGAACTAATATTTTAAAATATACAGCATTAGATTTTTAAAGGAGAAATTTCAGATCTTTTAAAGGTTAACATTAATATTTAGAAAAGTGATATGCATTTTAAGTAATCATATGTTTGTTTTTCCATTGGTTCTTTTGGAAGTGGGGTATGGCTGCATACCTGAGCTGGCCTGGGCTATGATCCTTCTACTTTGCTTTGTCCTGTTACAAAGGCTAAGCTACTGAGCACAGTGTGCTTCCACTGTAATTTGGATGACAAATGTGTGCGCCCTGTATCCAGCCTTTGAGAATGAGGGAATCTCTTAAACTCTTATGCTCAAGCTGGTCTTGATATCCCAATCTCTACTTACCCAGTAGTTAGTGTTACAGGCTTTAGTTGGCTGCAAATGAATGTTCAATGAAAAATTAGTTTAAAAAAAGTCAAGGCATTATATAAATCCATTTTTGTAGAGTATAAGGACTTCCTGGGACTAGTATGAATCTATGGTATTGGAAAAAATAGTGAAAATACAGATGTGTGTGTGTGTGTGTGTGTGTGTGTGTGTGTGTGTGTGTGTGTATGCCAGTCCTGAGGCTAGAACTCAGGGCCTAGACACTGTCTCTGAGCTTTTGTGCTCAAGGCTAATGTTCTACCACGTAAGCCACAGATCCACTTTTGGCTTTTTGGTGGCTATTTACAGGTAATGGATTTTCCGACCCATGCTGATTTCTAACCTTGATTCTAAATCTCAGTCTCCTGAGTAGCTTGGATTACAGCTATAAGCCTACTCAGATTCTTTGTCATTGCTTTATATCTTTTTGGCCCCAGAAGAATGCCTTCCCTCCTCTCCTCTCTTCTTTCCCTCCTTCTCTCTCCCCTTCTCTTTCTGCAAGGCTTTTTTCCATCCAACGAACCTCCCCTTTTTTCACCAAATGCTGCCAATTACATTCAGTTTCCGTTTGCAAGGATTTCATCCTATCTTGTACCTCATGTCATGTTTGCATTTCTTCCTCTGTGTTCTTCAATGATTTCATTTCATTGTGTGCATTGCCTTTTTTCTTGTCCCTTTATGCCCAATACAGTGCCTGTTATTTCTGAATGAACATTAGTTAAATAAATAATCAAAACCAATTATTTTAGCTTAAGCCACATAAGAGTTTTATACATTTACTTACTAAATGTTGATTAAGTATCTGACTAATTTCCATCAAATGAAACCATGTGTTTCAGGTTTTGATTTCTCTCCCACACCACACCACAACTTAATTTGCTTTTTTGCTCAAGCTGTATGTATTAAAATGCACAGTATACCTTAAATTATGGGTTTTATTTTATAGTATGACATTATTTTATTTCTTTTATTCTATGATATAATTTGTTTGTTTTATTATTAACCTTGCAGGGTCATGGCTGGTATTTCTAAGGAGCTAATGGTCTGCTCTAACATGACTATGTCCTGAGGTGAGTTCTTATAAAACATATGTCACAAAACAAGTGACTCATATTTACACGTGTGGTTCCTTGGGCTTGTAAATATGAGAGGGTAGAAGAAAGAGAAACAATGCCCGAGAGATATTTGTTCTCAGTGTTGAAAACCTTTATCCCTAGGATCAAGGTGATTGGTGAGTGTAAAGGGAAACATAAGAGTTGAATAATAATAATAAAAAAACAGTAACCAAAAAAACCCCAAAGAAACATTGTGCTGAATACAGTCAGTGGTTTTTGTTTACTATCTTTGCTCAACTTTAATTTTCACATTATTAAGAAGTTACAGACAATAAATACTTTCAGTGTGAAAAACGGAAATGTGAAAGACTTTCCTCTTTAGTTAATAAATCAAAACATTATACTCTTGCTGCTGTATTTACCACTCAGGTTTCTATAGCACTCATGGCATAGTTATGAGTGAGTAAAGGTGATTTACAGGTAAATGATTTCCTGTGCAGTGCCCCACCTTAGGAAAGGCTTGGGAGAGTCTCTGAAATGAATTGCTCAGGGCTTATATTTTAAATGACATAAGACTTCTGGAACAGATCCCTGATAGAGGGATCAGGATGATAGGACTAGGAAATGTCTGTATGACCTCCTCTGTGTGATTACAGCAATAAACTGCTTTCAAGAAACAATTATATACACTACAGGTGCTTAGAGTATGGTGGATTTGTCAGCTAGACTTTGCTAACCAAATTGAATCAAAATATCATCAAGTTAGTCATCTGATACCCTGTTCTAAATTTAATACAGTTCTATCATGATAACATTTACATTTATCTGTAGAAAAAAAAGATGGAATAAAGAAATTGCTTGTGAAATTCTGACCACAAGAATATTTTAAGGGTGTAGTTCAGTGTTGGAGTGCTTGCTGTTCACAGCAAACAAACAAAATCTACATTTTACTTGAAATATTCATAAGCTAAAACATTTACTTCCTAAGAAATATCCTAGGAAACATCATCAGTTATCAAGTTCAAGTTCCTGTGTCTGTAGGCAAAGAACATCACACAGAAGCCAGAGCATTGTTTGTTTAGAGGTGTAGATGACCCTTGCTTGTTACCCTGCCTGCCTTTCCTTATTTATTCTCGTCCATGATTTTTATCAGGTAACGTTCTTCACACAGTATGTCTGTGTTATTACGTGTGCTTCCTGAGAAGCCCATTTTAGCATTTTTTTTGGTAAAAGTGCTGGTGAGTTCTCATCTTTGAAGTCTGAGGCTAAGTTATCTCGTTTGTTATGTACCTTAATTGTGTGTGTGTGTGTGTGTGTGTGTGTGTGTGAACTGGAGAAAGTAATGTTCTTCATTCTGTGAGTAAAGCAAGACACATCTGTAGGAATGAGAACCAGAGCAGGAGGCTGAGAACAGGGAAGTTAAATTTCCTATGTCATCTATAAAGTGAGAGGTAGTAATTGACTTGCCAGATTGGAAACCACAGCACAGCGATATAAACAGAAAATATCCTCTTTGGAACAGATAGGATGTTATATGCTAGGACCAGGCTTACCGTGATGATCTAGTTCAGTCTACGAAGAAGGGCCTGTAATGGAGACTGATGGAGGTGACTTAAACACCCTAACTCTCCAATTATGCATTCAGGAACTGAGGGGAGCAGCAGTGACCTCATAGCATCAGGAGAAATTAATGAGATGCTGACATACACATTTAATAAA
Organism: Dipodomys spectabilis; assembly: GCF_019054845.1. Lineage (NCBI taxonomy): Eukaryota > Metazoa > Chordata > Mammalia > Rodentia > Heteromyidae > Dipodomys > Dipodomys spectabilis. The sequence continues at coordinate 15,403,727 of NW_024870686.1, read as the reverse complement.
CAGCTGTGAGTTTGTGCATTCTAAATGACAGTTATTATACAAATAAATGTTTCTAACTCTATGAAGCACTTTAAGTTAACCAAATGACTTTCTCTGGCAGACTTCCCTGACAATGGAGATATTCAGGAGGTTGTTCAAAAGATCTAGATGTGTTTATATCCACATGATCACAAATTGGAAGTCTTTCTTGGTAGGTAAGATGTAGTACCAGGATTTGCTCCAGAAAATGCTGAATCTAGATTCTAGAAATGTCCGTCTCCTGCTTTTGTTTCTGTTGGTAAAATCTGTTATTGCTTTATGATTCATTGTTCAGTCAATCACCCAAAGTCCGCTGTGGCTTCTTACAGACAGAATTGTGTTTCTGCCCCAGTCTCACTATTTGGCCATCCCTGGTAAATGTCACTGGAATTTCACTGCTTTATGACCTGTTGTTGCAGGTGACTTTGATCGGTTTTATTCACTGTGCTCCCTTTGGGAAAGGTGGCATTTTTACTTACTGCATGCATGTATGGTGATGACCTTCAATGAGAATCGCTGACTCTCAGTTCTCAATATGTCTAGAAACTTGATCCAGGAAGGTTTCGTGGAACTGGATAAAAATAGTTAAATCCTCTAATTCAGTGGTTTTCAACTTTTTTTTTTTTTGAGACAGGGTTTTGCTAGGTAGATATAGTCCTAGGCTTGCTTCAAATTTATAATCTTCCTGCTGGCACATCCCAAGTGCTGGATTATAGTCTCTGAAACCTGGACAGGCTCAAAGGACAATTTTTGGATCTGTTTTAGATATATTCTTCAGCATTTCTGAACTTTCTGTGAGCCTTTTTAAACAGTTGCTTTTCTAATGCAAACTTAAAAGAAATGAACACGAGCGTATTCCGTGTTATCTCCCAGGTCATTTTATTACTGAATTATGGGCTTGTTCTGTGTTTACCTCTGATCACACTAGTGCTGGGAGTAAGAATATCTCATTTTAGTCATATTGAGAAGTGTGTCAGGTGACTTTTAAAGCACTACGAAATTACCACTCTTGAAGTGCCATTGTGCTTATGCAGAATCCTTTCTCCAAAGGAAACATTGCTAGCTTTTCTTTAGGAGAGTTAATATTGGCAACTGGAAGTAATTTATTTTTTGGTATGTTAATAATAAAATAATAGAAGTTGACCTAATGTGTAAAATGCTGTCACATCAGATAATGTGACATTACTGTGAGGTGTTCACAGCAAGCTGACTGTTCCAAGTTGAAAAAGTACAAGCAATAGTAAGAAAAACTGATGGATGCTCACATTAAGATTGTTAGGAATAAGCATGCATAGCATTTTTCCCCTTTCCTTCTGCAGTTTAGGGATAAGGTTTATGCTCAAATCAGAAATTTGTTTAAATACCTATTAAAATAAAAAACTAAATTCAGATTTTATTTTCCTGATAGATTGCAGCAATAGTTGGATTGGGTTCCAATTTCAGGTAGATTCTAATAATTCTGCAATTTTTTTTTCTGGCTCAAAAGTGATTTAAGTTAATCCTGAGAATATTTTTCCTCAAAAGTTTCTAGCATATGTTGGCTATGTGTCAGTGACTCACACCTGTGATCCCAGCTAACTCAGGAGGTGGAGATCTGAGGATTGCAGTTTGAAGCCAGTCTACAAACTAAAGTCCATGAGATTCTTATATCTAATGTACCACCAAAAAGCAAGAAGAAGAGCTGTAGCTCAGATGGTAGCCTTTATCACAAAAGCTCAGAGACAGTGCCCAGGCCTGAGTGTAAGTCCCAGGACTCACACAAACACAGACAGACATGCACACATGCACACACATACTCACATACACATAGATATGAATAAACCAGCTATTTCAGGGGACCTTTATATCCTTTATCTAATTTTGTGAGCTTAATATAGTTGTGCTTCTGGAAATACCTCCTTCTCTGTATGGAATATTTTTGTTGCATAGAATTGTTTCTGTGTGATGTTGACTTTCCTTCTTAAAATAAGGACCTCCAAATAGTGAAAGAATAGGAGGATGGCTCACATGCTCGGGAGAAGGGAGTTGGAGGATTACTCTTAGACATTTGAGGATAAAGCAGATAACCAATCTCGGACTAAGACCTATTACTTAGCAACTGGGAACTGGGAAGGGGCCTGACAGACGTATTCCCTCCTGAAATAGCCAAGAGACACCCACCTGTGATTTTACATCATAATGTAATAACTTGCTGATAGCAAAACTTGAATTAGATCCGCCAGCAACTTCGTCATCGCTATCAAGTTCACTTCCCGTAATAATTCTATAAATGTGATTGTTATCTTATATTTAAAAATTCTGCCACAAGGACTTCATCTCTAATAGTAAAGTTTTACTGTAATTAATTGGATAGAAATTTTTAAACTCATAGTGAACCAAATGATAGTTTTAAACAGCCAATGGCAATTTTTAGGCTCTTATATATTAATGTGAAGAAAATATACTTATGTCTGGAAGCATATATCTTTAGAAGAAAAAGATCTTTTACTTGTGTCAAGGTGGACTTTTAAAAAAAACCTATTGATTGTTTTCTTGATTCAAAAATTGAGAATCTGATGTAATAAGTACTAATGTTTGGTTGGGCTGAAAGTTCGCTTAAGATTTGGTCTCACAACATTATGGTTGCCGTGATTACGATTCTGAGTGATGGTGAAGAGCTGCCTGGGAAGAAGTAAGCTTATGTCATAACAAGTTATGTTTGTTGATAAAGCATGGCAGAGCTCAAACGAAAGGCTCTTATGGAATTCTCACTCTAGCACTTTTTGTCAAAACAAATCAACTAGCACAGAAGAAATTGAAGGGTCCCTCTGCAAAGTACACTTTCCTGAAGCATTTATTTTGCTTTTTCTACTTTTGCTTTTCTTCCTCCTCCCTGTCTAAGTCCCTAAATGTCATTTATTATGAATTCACATGGGTAATTTGCCTTCTTTCTATAAAAGGTAGCAGATGCTTATGCCCTAAAATATGTTTACTAAGTATCTGTTACGTGACATTTGCCCATCGAAGGACCCAGATCTATTAAGTATCCAAACAATCTATAGCTCCTAGTTCCTATCTTCAGGAAACTCAGTGGATCATGAGGAGATAAGCACAATGAAGGATAAAGAGTTTAAGGTCAGCTTGGGCTACATAGTAAGACTATCTCAGCCAGAGAAAGGAAAAAGGAAAAGTCCAGTGTGTGTAACACAGGACATGGAAACTCCTCTTCAACATCATTTTTACGGGCTCATGAAGGATAATGCTCAGCGTGCCTTGAGAACCTGGCAGAGCTTAACAGTAGATCTAGCCTTTTAGAATAAATAGAAACTTGGCAAACAAATTAACATAAAGCAAAGTTTAAAATGGGTGGACAGGGATGGAGTTAATTCTGTCCAAATAGAGGCCACAGCATGTGCGAAAGCATGGAGTTTCGCAAGACTATCATGTATCCTGGACAGTCAGCGTGGCTCCATACCTATTTCATCCTATAAGAAAGAGATGAGACCAAGAAAAGCATTAAGAATAAGTATCTTATTTAAAAAGCAAACAAACACACATGTGAGGTGTGATTTGGTAATGTAAGCAGAAAGAACCTGACTAACAGGAACAGTGAGGGGGCTGGGAAGGTGGCTCAGTGGTAGAGCGCTTGCCTTGCATGCATGAGGGCCTGGGTTCGATTCCTCAGCACCACATAAGAAAAAAGAAAAAAGCCGGAAGTGGCACTGCGGCTCAAGCGGTAGAGCGCTAGCCTTGAGCTGAAGAGCTGAGGGACAGCACCCAGGCCCAGAGTTCAGGCCCCACGACTGGACCCCCCTCCAAAAAAAAAATTCTATAAAAGGAACAGTGACTAGTGACTGATGACAATAACAACAAACAGGCCTTTGATTTTGTTCATTTTTTAAATTTATTTTTTATACAGCGACACATCAAACACAGGGTCTTGCACATACTAGGCAATGGCTGCAACATCTCCTGATCTTTTGCTGCTGAATAAGTGTAAGATCTATGGAACACATATGACGTAGCAAATACTGAAGTAATAAAACATTTTCTTTATTATCTCACTCTGTTAATAGTACAATTCATTTAATAGGTACTATGATTATATATGCTTTGTGAAGAGCCAGACGAGTATCAAGGAGATTAAGTAACTTGCCCAAGGTGATGTATTCACACAGAAATCCCTGATGCAGCATTTGAACCTAGTAAGTCTCACACCATGCTCCCTAGGGATTAATCACCATACACGGCCTCTCTGACTCACACACTTAATTGATATAACTTTATAAGGGTAGAATTAGAATTTGTATAGCTGTGTTGATGTATATGGACAGAACAAAGACTAAATAAAATAGAAAAAATATGACAACAACAACAATAAATCTTTCCTAGGCAAATTTAGACATGGATGTTCAAAGAAAGCTTGGTTAAAATAAAGCAAATTGTTCTACTTTTAAGATTCTTTGTCAGAGAGGAATAAAAGCATCAGAGTTTTATAAAGATGTATGTTCCTGAATATGCTGATTATGACTGATGATGAAGTTTCTATTAAGAAATAAAGAAAATTCAAATGTATATCTGTGCACTGCTATCTTTTGCTAGTCTCTTTTTCCTTTTCTTAACAATTTTATTTTAAAAGGCAATTCTTTTTTCAGTTTTATGTGTTCAATCTTTTGGTTATCCTCCTTCTTAGGACATTTTTCATACCTTTTCCAATAGTGACAGTATAGGTCAATAAGAACTTACTGGTTCAGCTACATGTTGAAGATGACCAGATTTATGGCATACTCTGAAGAGACTTATGTAGGACTATCCTGAAGGATGGGAACAGTCCAAGAATGCACGAGGCAAGTGATTTATTCTTTACTGATAAGAAGACGAGAGAGGCAGTCAGAGGACCCAGAACCTTGGGAAGGTGCGGCTAGCATTAAGGAGGACTGACTTCATGATGTCTTGTCTTAGTTCAAAGGATTTCATAGAAGTCCAGACAGAGTATAGTTCACCTAGTATCAGTCAAGACATTCAGGAGTGTCTAAGGTTGAGATCAAACCTGGTTGATGGTGTCACGGACCAAGTCCAGATGTGTTTAGATCCTCATGTGAACAAGGCCTGTGTGGGCAAGTTCTATGCAGCTTTAGAAACTCAGAATCTCTGGAATGTCAATGGGAGTCAAGTGCTAGTGAGCGCTACTCTGACCAAACCTAGCTGGCTACTGCATAGGGCTCTTAGTAGAAGGGGCAAGGTTACTTCTGAATAACAAGTAAGTAAAAAGAGACCATGAGTAGCAATTGTAATAAGCCTTTGGGCATCTGGCAGGAGTTGCAGTTACAGAGGAGAAAGTTCAAGTCAATGGAAGAATCTAGTAGGAGGGTGATTATGTAAGCTACCCAAAGCAGTCTTGCAGATATACATGCCATGTTGTTTTAAACATTATTAAAGATGGATTACAACCTTCCCTCAAATTCCTGGTGGTCTAAGCAGAAAAAGGTTAAGCAGAATAATTTACATGACTTTTACAATTTATAGAGGAAACACACCCAGATGTCAAATGTTAAAATCACTTTTCATCACAGTTCAAAACAAAACAAAGCAGGGAGAAGACAAAATTTGCTCAGAGAGGAACATGTGAACAGTCTTTAGAATTCCTTTCTTTGGCTTTCTGGAAAGAAGTATTTGAAAGCTATTTGTCTCAGAATGTGAAAATAATACTCTATTCACAAAATTTCTAATAGATTTGCTTTAGTAACACTCAGAAAGGTTTAAAGTTTCATAACAATTACACTGTATATATGTAGGCAAATCTGATTTTATTAGGTTCTGACATTTTTGTTACATTAAGGAATCATCTACAATAAAAATATACTATAGATAACAGATTTAAAAGCACCTGGCGTATATTTGTTATTCTCAGCATATTGAACAAGTGTAGAACAGATAAAGAAAATATACATTGGTGTGTGTGTATGGAGGGGGTGTTCCTATTGCTCCTCACATTCTGAGATGGAATGTAGTTCATTTCTCTCCTTTTTCTCTCAGTTCAGTGGTTTGTTTTCTGTTCTCCAAGTTAATTCTAAAGAACTAGCTCTGATTGATTTTGTCCCATGTTGAAAGTGGCTCTAAACAAAGCCATGATTAAGACGATGGGAATTTATATCCATAAGAGATACACTGATCTAATAATTGAATACATCAGCAACAACAAAAACAAACAATGACCTACTCTTTATTGCTGAGAAAATGTATATTCATTTTTGTTTAATGTGATCAAATTATTGATTTAGGTGCAGAAAAAGTAGTTAGAAGACATGTCTGGACAAAGACTATTTCACAGTTCACATAGCAAGAGATATTATGAGATCTCAAAAGAGAGCTCTGATTTCATTTGGATTAAAATTTAGTTACTGCTGTAATGTTACTATCCTTTGTACTGAAATGCTAAATAAAAAGCATACGTTATTGGTCTTTTTATTTTTTCACATGGATAGTCATTGTGAGATTTCAAAACCTTGGGGATTTATATACTGTGAGGCATAATAGAAATCTGATAGTTCAACTGACAGAGTTGTACAATCTTACCTTCTATGTGTAAACATGAATGTTTTTTAAAAAATAGACAAAACAATACACTCTTTTATTGTTTGTAGCTCACCTTCAACACATTGACTGTAAATCTTTGAGATATCCATCAGTCCAGCAATTGCTTTTTGGTTATTGTTGTTACGTAAGAACTCGGGGACTTCAGTCTGTGCCAAGAACTAACAGGAAACAAGACCAGATATATTGTAGGAGCCATTGATTTCTATCCCTGATGAATTCAGGTAAAATAGCAAACTGAAATTATTCACAATACTGTTAAGCCATTTTTAAATGGCACATCTGTCTGAATTTATTGGTTCAAAGAATCAACTATGTACACAGGTGCAGAGGTCGAGAATGTAAAGTGGCTTCTTAAACCAGCTAAGAACTTTTAAGAACATGGTCATGTTTTCCAGGCCCTGGTTTTCTTACCATGGAAGAAACTATCAAAAATGGGCTTGGTTGTAAACATGAGGATTAATTTCTTTAAAAAGATTGATGCTGTTTATTGTCTTTTATTAGAAAATCATGGGGGAAAAAAGGACATGTATCATTAATATTGCCAGCAAATTGCCAGCACTGAGAGGGTCAATGAAATAGCTTTTTAAGGAAAATTAATATAACTTTCATTGCTTTGGTAGTGATTGAGTACAGGAGGGGCTGTGCCCACATAGGTCATCTTGGCCAATTGACTATTTTAAACTGAAGGAAAAGAAAGAACCTGAGAAGGGCATTCTCTGATCTTTTCTTACCTTTTCCCCTTGAGACCATTCAGAAACAAAAATTCTCGGACTTATCTCTGCTAGGAGCAGGTCACAAGATTCTCATTCCAGAGAGATCCTGCTTCTACCCCAGATGCTGAGGAAGGAGCTAAACAAACAAGTCTTACTCATTCCCCACAGGTTATTTGTGTTAGTTCCTACCCTTTATTTGTCTGATCATACTTCGCAAGGATGCCTATTCTTTATCAAACAGAGAGTAAAATGTCAGCTTTTCCTGGGTCATTGGCTCTTCATTTCTTCAGTCTCCCTTGTCATGTAAAACTTTGGTTAGATAAATTCATCATGCTTTTCTCTTGTTAATATGTCTCTTCTTCTGAGAATGCCAGCCACTCGCCTCATGATGGGTAAGGAATGGATAGTACTTTCTCCTCTACAAAGAGGTTTTAATATTTGGATTCATTAAAAAGAATAAGTATTTTAAAATTAAGTTAAATGTAACAAATAATAATTAAAAATTTTAACAATATAATAAAATGCATAATTCATAGTCAATATCCATGTATAGCCAAACAAGATTGACCTTTGGTACGGAATATTTATTGCGCCGTATTTGTGTGCACTTGCAAACAAAATGTTAACTTTCTTTGATAGTGCTTTTAAGAGCAGAAAAGTGAGAAGCAGTAGAATATCCTGGGAGATTTGGGTTTGTATTGCTTTCCCTTGCTCATGTGTTCATGCTTTCGTTTCAAAATGATTTGAAATCTTATTACTAGTTTTACTTTATTTTTTCCAAAATGGTTGTCTAGACATTAATTTGAAGAGTCTAAATTTAATGCTGTTGTCATTTATTCCTTCCTTCCTTCCTTGCTTCCTTCCTTCCTTCCTTCCTTCCTTTCTTCCTTTTCTTTCTTTTTTCTTCAAGACTCTTGGTTTTAAAATAGATCACACAGCTAAGTCTGGCCTAGGCAATGAAGTCATAAACTATACTGACATCGCCAATTCCATTTGCTACTTTACTTATCATCGCAGTCTGCAATGGTTCTTCACACAGCCTCAGCAAGCATCACAAGTCTTCATGTTCTAACTACTGGAAGCTACACAGTATGTTTCTTCCTATACTGAGAATATGTAACTCAGACAAAATGATCTTTCAATGAAGAGCTTTAAGATGAGTAATTTGCCATATTTTGAGTTTTAGGTAAAGGGCAGGACTAACAATGGTCATGTCTTCACTTTTGATTTATATACTTACTCATGATTATTTGTAGTGCTCAAGATCAGATCTCTGGCCTTCTGTAAAAATGTTAGGAAACACTCTCCCACTGAGATACTTCCTCAGCCCCTTCGCATTTATTTCAGTTTTCACTAATTTTTGTCTCCATTCATTGATTCTAAGAACAGTGGGAAAATTTTTCAAAGTACCTGGTGTTGATTCTAAAGTACTAAGAAGATTTCTTCTGAGTTTTCAGCTTTTTCTTTTTTTTGTCAAGACCTGGGGCTTGAACTCAGGGCCTGGACACTGTCCATAAGCTTCTTTTGCTCAAGGCTAGCACTCTATCACTTGAGCCACAGCGCCACTTCTGGCTTTTTCTGTTTATGTGGTACTGAGGAATCAAGTCCAGGGCTTCATGAATGCTAGGCAAATTGAGCCACATATCCAGCCCTTAAGATAGAATTTTTTTTAAGAAATGCTTATTTTTTTTTAAACTAAACAGTATTTATTTACTTATTTATTGTCAATTGTGGGCCTTGAACTCAGGGCCTGGTTGCTGTCCTTGAGCCTCTTTGTGCTCAAGGCTTGTGCTTTACCACTTGAGCAACACTGCCACTTCCTGATTTTTCAACTTTTGAGATATAGTTAAATGAAGGAACATGATTCACCGGAGTAAACAATGTAATGCCATTTGTAGTCTGAAACCTCAAGTATGTAGTAATAAAAGAAGTCATGTTATATAAAATAGTGTCCAATTAATTCTTCCCAGAGAAATACCAAACTTCAGAATTAGCTACTGTAAGAATCAGTTGCTTAGTATTTTATTCTACATTGTGTTTCTAGATGAGTAATACCCTATCATAAATTCTAATCATGCTTTATTTTACTGTTTTCCAGATACAACCTAAGAAATAACTTCTCTGGAGAGAAAATTTTAGCCTTATGAAAGTGGAGTGTTAGCCAGGTATGGTAGTTTAGAACATGAGAGGTTAAATAATCTATCATTTACCTTTATTTTTGGTAGTAGAATGATTTGAGCTCAGGCCTTACCCTACTGGGAAGTGCTCTATTGCTTGAGATACACCTTAGTTCTCAGCTTGTTTTATGAGTGTATATTTGGCACAGTGAAGATAAACTTTTATGTCCACTTCCATGACTGGTCTAAGAGTATTGACATTATGAATCTTATAATTAGTGAGATGTCAGATGAAAATAATTGGATAATTGTATTGAAGGGTTAGAAAGGAATACATGGATATGTTAATAAAGCACTATCATCTGCAAGATGAAGGATTTCATAAAGATCTAAGGAAATCTTATAGCAAGACCACAAGCCTCAAAAAAAGTAGAAAAATTCTCTACAGAAATACCTTTAGGATATACAGTACCAGTGTATACTTTTATTTGACTATTGTTGATCTTCCTTTACACTTTACATTAAATTATCTTAGGTTTATAGCATGACAAGTAGCAGAACAGACAAATAGATTGAAACTGCCTTTTTTATTTTTTAGAATATATGTGCTCCATCAGCCATTTTCAGGGATACCCTTTTCATTCTGATAAAGAGAAAGAAAGGCCGATGCCAAAGTTAAAAGTAATTTACATTATTCATTTTGAGTGAAGCATTTATTAAAGGAAAGATTTATAAACAGTTGGAATTTAAAGTTTTATCATTGGGATGATTTACAATGTGATTTTGGACTCTGAATAATAAGCTGATTTATACAAATTTCAACTCCTGGACAATAGCATCAGTCCTAGCTGACCATGATTGCAAATGTATATGTGTTTGAGTGTGTGTGTGTGTGCATATATGTGCGTGTACTAGAAATAGTATGTAATGTTGAAAAAGGAGATTTTTTTCTTGATATAACTCAAATCCATTGTTCAGAAATGAAAAGAGAATACAGCTGCCAAAACCCATGACGTTTTGAACAATAAAGGAATTTTGTTTTCATTATTTTCTTATGGTACCCACTAACTTATGTATTTATGAATTATGTTTATTCTGAAACATATATTAGGCTCTGTTCTTTTTTTTATCATGACTCACCAAACTAAAAATTTTAATTTTAGAGGAAGATTACATGTGGAATAATAAAGCCAGTTTTGAAGTTTCTATCAATACCATGAACTTGACAGAGGAAGTTTCATACATACGTATCTTAGAACATTAAAGGCAAATATTAGTCAGTAGCTCTTGAGTATGTTGAATTACCTTCTTAATTCTCTACAAGAAGTTATTTACCTCTTAAGTTTATGAAGATATGAAGATATGACCAGAGTAGAGTCCGGAGAATGTTATGTCAAATTAAGAAGATTAGCAAAACAAAACAGAACAAAACTCCAAAATTTATCTGGGTAAAATATTATTATTTAGTGGAATACAATAAAAACTGGAATGAGAATCAATGACTGAAAGTAATAACTAAAGACAATATGAAGGCTTTTCCTTTTATAGTTGTATATTAATAGAAGTGCTGACATTGTTATCTGATTCCAAATTCTAAGTCATTTTTCAAATTCCTTTCAATGGAGGTATCTTGGGTTATTATGTTTTAGAAGGAATATGATTAACATCTGGGGAAGATGTAAATAATATCAACTTCAAGAGGTTTCCTCCCTCTTAGACCTTGCTGATTTGTGAATAGAGTCCTGGTTGTTGATGTGAATAGATGTTATTGCTACTTCATTACTGCAAAATTAGTGAAAAGAAGTGAATCACTATGGAGGAGGAAAACGAAAGTTTGAAACAGCCCCAAGTTAGGCGGAAAAGCAATGGGAGATGTGACTCATGGGGTCAGAGTGATTAGAAGCAAGACAGAAAGACAGAATAAAATGAGGCATGAAGATGGTCCAGAGCTAAAATTATGAATGTGTCAAAGACCTACATGATAGGAAAGGAAGCCTGACATTTAAAAGCAAAGGGTCATGTCAAAGCGGTCTGGACATTTAGAAATGGCAGATTCACGACAAAGCCGTCTGGACATTTGGAAGTGGTCTTGCCCTAATGGATTTTCTGCCAAGTACAATCTCACATTTCTAGACTACTCTAAAACAAGAAAACATAACAGCAAGGTAGAATACTGTTTTCACAAGTATGGACCTCAGCTTCCAAGAATAGGAATGAAATTTAAACTAGTTTTATTGTTATTCTTATTTTCAGGATTAATTATAATGTATTCCTTTTATTAGCAATATGCCAGTATTTTCCAAGCACTTGTCATGAATGGATTACATGGGGTACAAAATATTGGCAGGAGCAGGGCGTGGCTTACTCCTGTAATCCTAGCAACTCAGGAGGTTAAGGATCAGTTTGAGGACAGCCCAGGCAGGAAGTTTGTGAGACTTATCTCCAATTAATCACAGAAAAAGCTGGAAATGGAGCTCTGGCTCAAGTGGTAGAGCACTAGCCTTGAGCAGGAGCCCAAGGACAGCATTCAGGTCCAGAGTTCAAGCCCCATAATTGGCAATAAATAAATAAATATATATATATATATGGGCATGGGTGAAAAGATTTGGAATTACCTGCTGCAACAAATAGAAGTGACTGTGGATCTTAGAAAAAGGGCAACAAATAATAGATCATTAGATGGGAGAAGTAAAACATTCTAGCTATAGGAAACTGAGGAATGGTTATGGATAAGGAAGGAGCAGAATAAAGGAGAAGGAAGACAGGGAGAGGAGGAGGAAGAAAAAGCTCAACTTGTGGGAAAATCAGGTTTGTTTGAACCTAAGCAACTCTCATGCTGGAATGACTTAGGATTTTCTCAGATAAATCCAGAAGACTTAGCTCAATCTAAGTTCTGGTGCCACATTCCAATTCCTAGAATCGGGGAATTTAACATTTAACCAAAGTAAACTGAATGTAAACCTGTTTTACTATGGATTCCAGTATTTTCCTATTCTACAAAATGGTATTTCCATCTTGTGACTTCTTTGGAGTAACTATGTCTGTATTATTCCCAAGTCTCTCGCTTATTTCTCTCTACCTAAGCCTAATTTGCTATCTGTGACTATAGTTATAAGCCTTAAGCTTTCCTACCTATTTTATAGTCAGAGGTGATAACCATGGGATGTTGGTTTTACGAGGAAGGAATTTTGACGCAGACAGAAGACTACGGGACTTGTGTAATCTGCTACAGGTTCTAACAACGTAGAATAATGAAGATGAGGTTTTATACAAGCAATAACTATGATAGAATGTTCTTGACTAAGAACTATTCCATAAGTAAAAATGGAATGACTGTAGATGGAAAAGTATCTCCTAGTATTTCACGATCCTAAAATACCAAAATGTATTCATAATTTTCATTCTCCTTTTTAGTTTTTACTAATGTGAATGCATGATTTTTATTTAATCATAACCACAGCAGTGATCCAAATTAATGTGCCAACTTATTTCAAAAAGAAAATGTAAAAGTGTGTGTTTTACTACTCCATATATTAAACAAAACAATAACTTATTGAAAATTATGCTACCACTTACTGTCCTGGCTGGTGATCACAGAAGTTCTAGCATTTACGTTTTCCTATATGGAGCTGAACTTCATGAGAAAAAAAAAATGATTTCATTACCACTCATAGAAAGATCCTTGAAAAGTGTAGAAACTTTCGGCTCTCTGCATTGTATACATCTTCTTAATTTTACTACTGCTTTGATTCTACACATTACCCAACCTCTTTAAAACCAACTGCTTAAAGTCATACTCATCACCTTATTTCCTTTCCAGTTAAAATTTTGGGAGACTAGAAAACCACCTTTCAGAGGCTGGGCATGTAGCTGATTTATAAAGTGTCTGCTGTGTGTGAGAGAACTAACCAGCAACCAAACATAAGATAAAATAAGACACCATAAACAATACAATAAAAAGTCCTTCAGCAAAGAAATGCAACAATAATAAACATTTTACACTGTTAAGTAAAGGATTATTAAGTTATGGAAAGAGACTGTTGCTGGGCTTTTGGGGAGACATCTACATGATATTTGCCATTTAAATTTGGTGATCAGTTAATACAATTGATAAAATTGTTGAATATAAACTTATTCAATATGAAAATTGAATATAGTGTTAGTGGTAGAAGAACATCATTTTTCAAAATATGATACAGGGTTAGTGTTAGGTGATCCTGCATAGTTCATAAACTTGTCTTGGAATCACCTGGATTCTGCTTTTTCTTACAATCTTTGTCTTTCTCATACCCACAGATCTTATTTCCAGATGATACAGAGTTCTTGATGGTTTAACACAGAAGTTTTGTGATGTAATTACCAGAAAGGTAAAAAAACAGCTGTACAGAAAGGTTATACATTTTGCACGAAGAATCTTGGGACTGCATTTAAGCAGAGAGAGTGGTTATTTTATCTTATAAACTCAAGGCTGCATTTCTGGAAAGGGAACTATTTGTGGGATTAAAGGACTCCTGATCTAGTACCTATCTATCTATTCAGTGTGGGTACAGGCACCTTGAGAAATAGTCAACAAGGTCTTTTGAAGAATTATGCAGATCATCTCAAGTCTTAGAGAAAAAAACGAGGAATAGAAAACTGAAAATCATTTTTATTAAAGAAGGGATATTTGTTATATCTCCGTGTGAAGACCATATGCCTTAGACTTCTCCTGGAAAAAAAATGATAAAGTCAACTCATTGATCATCAGAATCCATCAACAGGAATATTTCCCTCCTGGGACTTAGGAAACAGTTGTGTGATTTCACTTCTTTGAACACATTTGTGACATTTTGTTTCCTGATAAGATTTCTTCCTTAGCAATGACTTCATCAGTCCTCCTATATTTCTTCCTTCAAGCATGTTCAACATGCTGCTTTAGTAATGAGGCTAAGACTAAATTAAGTCGTTGATGGCATCCTTTGAAAGCCCTAACCTCTCTGCTGAGGAAAAGAATCATGGCTAGGTTGTTGCTTCTTCCACTGCGGACTCTGTGCATGAAACATGCATAGAGATATGATGAATTTTGACATACGAAGAAACAAAGATTTGAAGTAGTTGTTACTAAAAGGGTGCATGTGTATGTAATCATATTTGATGACTAATGGCAATGCTATTTATCTTTAAAATTCATTCATCATTGGAATGACAAAAAAACAAGGTTTTATCAAGTACTGAAGGTTCTTTCCTGAGAAATACAGTCATATAAATGAAACTATACTATTTTACAAAGATACTTATGGATTTAATGGGGACCTTTTCCTCTTTCTAGTTTTGTTTTGGGAAGACAGTTTATTTACTTATTTTTGGGGCAGCAAAGGTGACAAGCATATTCAATTAAGAAATGTATACTTTTTGGAGTTTTTTCTTTTATGATCTGACATTGTTGTAACCACAGTGATCCAAGATCTAAAACATAAAATTCACACTATCATATGTGGCCAAATGCAAAATATTCCATTGGGTTTTACCGAGTACCTCATAGCAAACTTTATATCCACTAATATCTTATGCTTCAATGTGAAACACAGAGGGTCTGGTTTTCATTTACTCTCAAAGATAAAGTCCTTTGCTCATTATACAACATTCCAACACAGAATAAATCTGGGATTAGCTGTCCATCAGTTAAATTAGTGGCCAAACAGAGCAAGAAGAATTCTTGACCAGAATTAGAAGTTGTGCATTAATGTGAGTAGTTTTCATTTCTTTGTATATTCTATAATTGTATTCTTTCCTTAGGACAAGGCCCCACTTGGGAAATAATCATTGGGTTGTTTATTTTTCAAAGGTTCAAACCTCACAAAATTGTGACTACAGATGTGGCAATTAAATTCTTCCAACAGGTAATGCTGCCTTTTGTGTGGACTTTGTGGCAAATCTGGCTTGGTTATATTCTCTTCAGTCCGACAGTGAATTCAGCCTGAAAAGCATCAGTGTGGCAAGTTGCTGACTATTGCCTGACCTGAGAGAGATGACTGGTTTGGAAACTCTCTTTGTCGTGGCTCCTGTAACACTCTGATTTTCCTTTAAAGTAGAGGCTGGCGTAATGGACTGTACAATAGATGACCTTATGCAAGCTGACCTAAACAAATTCAGTTGTCTGAATTTGGTTAGGCCCTTTGGCATAACCTTCTAGATATTACTATACATGTATCATATCAGAATGGAAAATTTTGATTACTTTGGGGATCAATAGCTAATCAGAGACATTTCTGAAACATGGAGCAACATAAACTTGCTACTCTTTTTTTTCCCTCTCTTCATTTTTAGACACATGACTCTATTAAGGGAAATTTAATCCGTATGTTTCTGATTCCTTTACACTTAACTCATCAAAATGTTGTTTTGTAAGAACCCTTTGAAGTTGAGGAAGCCTTTTAAGTCATTTTTTATGAGACTTTTTCAAGCCTCTTTTCTTAGGAACAGGAAGTGGCATTTAGCCAACAGTTAACAAACTCAAACACCAAAAGGTTCAAGTTGGGTTGGAATCTCTAGACCCTCTTGACATGGGCCATCTTTGCTGTATATTAGTGCCAATCACCATCATAACAGTCCTAATTACCAAAATGGCTCCATGATCTTAAGCAACTGCCAGCTCACAAGTGTTTCTCTAATCAATCTACTTCATGCTAAATTATGACTCATTGAACTTTAAAGGAACTACTTTATTACCCAGCCAGCCGGCCTAGTGTTTTTGTGACTTCTGTGAGAGCTATTTAAATTGTCACTCTCACAAAGCTAGCTAGCTAGAATGTTTAAATCCAGTCACTAGTAAAATCACACAAGATTTCAAGTTCACAGGACAAGCGAATGTTGATTGACTGTGAAGACATCTACCCACAACGACAAAGAGATGATTTCAGCTGCTCAGTTCTGAGGAAAGAAGATAACATGGATCCTGCAATCCTGTGGAAAATAAAACACACATTAAAATAACAAATGAAGCATCTGGCTTCAGAAGTCTTCATTTGATTTATTCTCAACAGTTGTTGTAAGTATAAACTAGATCCCATTTCTGAGGAAATTTATAGACCAAACACTGTGCTGTCACAGTGGCTCTCATTGCCTAATGCATTTGAAGTGATCCTGTCCACTAGTAGGGTTTGAAATCAGCCTGCAAAGTATACAGCAATGAATATGCAAAAGAGTCACAGCCAATCTAGGTTAAAAAGCTTTAGGGTTCTCTCAAAGGTAGCTTAGAACCTTATAGAACCAATAGCTTTAGTAATGAATAGTGATGTGTAAGAGCTTGGGCAAAAGTTTCCACATCCTCTGAAGGGTTGTATGACTCAGTCCTCAAGCTCCAGTGTTGACAATCTAGGCTGAAGAGTCTAGGAGGCAATGCAGACAATCTTTGTTGAATATATCAGGTTAAGATTAGACACTAAGAGTTCAGAGCCTCTAGAATCAGAATTGGTTCAAAGACTGACTTCATTCATTTATCACTGGATATTTGGTGTGGGGAAAGAGGAGGTAATAACAGAAGTGGAGGTAATAACAGATTTTATTTCATTGGGGTGCTGTGAGCATTACATGCGATGATATATGTAAAGTTCCTAGCAGAACCTTAATAAATATTAACGTGGTAACTATTAGGACTTGAAACTATTATAACAGGGAAATAGTGATTTGGGGTTGGAATAGATTGGATGACACTGATCAAGATGAATTGTATGCATAAACTGAGATGTGACTTGAAACCCTTTGTACAACAAACACCAGATGTAGGTCATACCATAGGGGCTATGAATGCCTGGTGCTCTTCAATATTCTAGGAATTCTCTCACCCATGGCTGTAAGTGAAGCTTGTTTATTCATCATTCAGATCGATATTCCTTTATTCCTTGCTCAGAGAAAAGCTGTTGTCAGCCTAGTATGCAGACCTTTTTATTATTGTTTTACAACTTGCATATTTTTATATTCTATAGCTCTATGCAGGATTTTCCCTTTGTATTTAATACCTTTACTCCTTGTCTGGAAAATTTCAACTGCTCCTTTAGTGCTCAAGCAATGTGTCCTCTGTAGAAAAGAAGTCTTGAAATCATTTCCACTGGTTTAGGTGTCTCTCTCTCCATCCGCCTTATGCTTTCCCTTCACCTCACCCTAGGCCCTGTGAGCATCATTAGATTGCATCGTATTGTATGAAATTCCTCTGTGTGTTTGTGTCTCCAACCAACTGAGGCACTGCAAGGCAAGGTCTTAAATTTCATGTCTTTGAATCTCTGCCTTTAACAGGCTCCATTTCTAGTAAATCTGAATGCCATAGAACTTGTCTACTTGTATGGATGTTTTCCCTTTCTCTATTAAAGATATGCAACATCTCGATAAAACAAGAGTGCACCTTTTATTTCTCATATTATGCATGTAATATCATAGCCTATATTTGAAAGCAGTTCAACCAAGCCATAGATTATCTGGGTATTTGGTGAATGACTGTATGAAATCAAAAGAGATACAGTATTTGGTTCCTTAAGAGGAAAGCACCAGTGTTCTTGATCAGGAATTGGTGTTAGGTCTTTAGAGCTGGTTTCTTGGAGTTAGTTCTTTGGCAGTCTTCAGAGTGATTTACTGAGTTTATGATCAGCCAGTTGCAAATGTATCTTCTTTCTTCATTGTCATTGCTAATACTGCCATATTGTCCTCACCTATGTGGGACTTGCTGAGAAGCTTAAGATGAGCTTCAGAACTTTACTATGTATATACTATATGGAAGTTACATGCCTCTTGATGTGAATAATTGATGTATAGGGTCAGGAGTCTATGCACAGTCTATGTCCTGTCCTACTGTGGACTCTGCTCAATTTCAGACCCATGATGTGAATTCGGAGCTACCTGAAGACATCCTAGGAATTTGTTTTACCTACAAGTGGAAAGTCTAAAGTGCAGTCAATTGTTGAGAGCTGCTTGAAACACTGTGGCCCAATGATCATTTGTTTCAAGAGAGTGATCTAAAATCTAGATCATTCTCGCCAATCATCCCACAACAGGTGATCTTCCAAAGAAGTGACTGGATAGCTACAGGTCACATCCTATTACTGGGGGTGAAATTAACCTCATAGGTTGCACACAGCATTTAAAAATGAGACAAAACAGGACATACTGGTGTATGTTGCATAGATGTTAGCACTTCTTAAAGCTGCTTTTGGTTTTGAAAATATCTGCTCTGTTTCTCTTCTTGTGTGAAATATGTGAAGTGGGTGGGTAGTGTGTGCTGGGTCTTCCTATAAAATTTGTTTCTTACTCTGGATCACAGTACAAAAGTTTGAAAACTGCTAACGTAGAAATTCTAAAGCCACCTGGGGTTTGGATGTTGTTAAAGGAATCACAACTACCCTACACTGCCAAGCAGCCAATGTGAAACATTGTTTGGCCCACACTCATGTGTGTCATGTGGTTGTGACATATTAATGTCAACTTGCAGTTATTCATAAAAATAGAGGACAAAGTTATTTTTCATATTTAGATATGCTTGTGTCTAATTTGATTCATTCTCTCCCTTAAGTACAGACACATCTATTGCATATCTAGTTTGTGTCAAAGGAGCTTCCGAATGCTTGTGTCTAACAATGTAAATGTCTGTCTGTGCTTTGGTAGAACATAAGACATTTCCTGATATAATATCTTATAATTTGGAGTAACAAAGTCAACTGGCTTATTTGATCTGCTTAGTTTTCCCTCTACATATCAACTTTCTCTGATAAAAGTCTTAAAAGAGAAACTGGTCAAATAGCAACTTAAAGGGAAAAAAAAAATAGAAAAGAATGAAAAAAAAAAAAGAGTCTGAATGACACGTAATTAGACCCTAGGTATTTGAAGCACTAAGGGAAGTAATAAAATGTCATCTATGTGCTTGGTTTCTGAAGTTGAGGCAGAGGGCAAACCCCTGTCCTATATCTATAGAGTTCTATTGCTGTCTAAGTGTCATTGGACTTCCTGGATTTAAGCCCTCAGAAGGAAATAAGAAGTTTTCTTCTCCCCCGCCCCCACCCCCAAGATTCTGATGCAGATTTCAAATTCTCTGGAGTAAAACTAAGGAGCAAGTTTTCTCCCCTCCCCACTCCTGCCTCACACATGACTTTCCCCTGTTTCTAGTGGCTTTAAGCTGGATTGTAAAGATTGACAAGTAAAATTCCTTTGGAATGATCACTCACAAACCTTCCATGTTTAGTTTACCAGTACAGAAAGGAGAGCAATAGACATGCTTTTTCAAAGACATGAAGGCAAAGGACTTGTGCCCAGGCCCCTGAAAGCCTTTCCCATGTTCTGTTTACACAGGAATTTCAAAGGCTGACAATATCTTTCCTTCCTTCCTGCTCCTTGATGTGGTCAAAACCCTCCCATGTAAGTTTGATCATTTTAATTTAAAATATTTATATTGCCTCCTGTACTCAAATGCTTTTCTGTAAAAAGTACAGCTGATAGCCTCTAAACTCCTGTTTTGTTTGTGTTTTTTTTCTCCCCACAAACTCCACTTGTCTGAACTATCATATAATTTCCCCTTAGGATTATTCCACATGGCTGCAGGAAATCTTCTTTTAAACATGATTATATACCTCAAGAATGGAGTTGCTCATTTCTTTACTGAGTAGTTTTTATGGCTGTTCCTCTACTTCCTGGTAGCATTTTTTGGATGACACATCCATAGCAACGGTTGTTTTATTTATAAGTAAACTGAAGAAGAAACATGGACTTTGGCTAACCTGGGTGTACAAAGCACACGCTGAATGTAATCAGTAATTATGTCCACTAGTGATTCTGTGGTCCAAAGTTGATCTGAATTTCCAAGGAATTCTGTGCTATAAGAAGAAATGTATCAGCCATCATAATACATCATGACATAAATGGATGTAGAGATTTCTGTCCTTGTAAAACATTTAAACTTATTTAAACAAATAAGTAAAAGCTAGCCACAGGGTGGAACTCTTTGGACAACTTGAATCTACTTAGTAATTCAACAAATTTATACTGGTGGTTCTGTGAAAGTGTAGGAATTATCCTGCTAAATAGTATCTCATCTTCAACTTGAACTGAGGTCTATGGAGCAGATATATGTATGAATACATGGGGATAACTCACTATGGAGCAATATACATTAAAATCTTAAATAATCAAGTGTTGCTTTAAGGTCATAGAGGCTGGGATGAATGAAAAGTTCCTATTTCTAAACCAGAGTCCTGGTAGTTTCAGAGTAGTTTCCCAGAACTACAATAAGGAGAAACAAATCCAGGGGGCATGGGGCAGTTTCAGCCATTGTAACATTGACAGGGAAGACAATCCTAGAATGAGTGT
Source organism: Dipodomys spectabilis (assembly GCF_019054845.1). NCBI lineage: Eukaryota > Metazoa > Chordata > Mammalia > Rodentia > Heteromyidae > Dipodomys > Dipodomys spectabilis. Next base: position 15,382,978 of record NW_024870686.1, on the reverse strand, counting down.
CTCTCCACAATATGGAGTGTGAAGAGTGTCACCAAACAGATGAAGTCTAGAGTTCAAGGCCCTGAACGCTCCAATAGATAGGTCACACTTTCTATTCTGTGAAACAAAACAAAACAAAGCAAAACAAAACAAAAACCTCCTGTTTGGGGAAAAAAAGCTTTTATTATTTACAACAATAGCAGTCCAGTGTTCTTTTGAACTCTGATAGCCACAAGGCAACATGAAGAGGACCGACCAGGTGACATTTGAATATATAGAAGGTTATGCTGGAGAACAAAAAGCTGACCTCAGGAAACTTATATCTCTTACATTGGACAGTTAGGACACTTGTTCTTTGCTCAGGGGGAAATACTCTTTTGTATTATGCTATGTAGTACACACTCTTCTGATGTTGTAAACAGTGCTCCCATCTGTATCTGCCAAGACTGTGAGCAAGCCTACTCTTTGTCTATTTGCTGTTTGCTCTGCAGAGCATCCTTAGAAAGTTAACCTTGAGCAAAGACAGATAGCAAGTTTCTTCCAAGAAAGCCTGCAGAACTATGAGTAGCTCAGAGAACTGCCATCTAACAATTAGTACTCTAGTATTTTTTCACTGTGCAAAAAAATGGTCTAAAATAACTTCATACAGTGAAGACCTATCTCCTAGTAATCTATACTATATAAGCATTTCCTCTTCATTTAAAATGAAGCAAAAAGTACTCATAATGTCATCCAACATTTCATGCTTGTAGTAAGGAGAAACAGATACAAAAATATCATCATAATTGAGACTACTGCTTGAGGTGTGTTTGACTCTTTGATGACATCACAATCACCAAGGTGTTAATGGGCCAACTGAGCATTCCAACAGCATTCCTAGATTGGCCCTTTGGAGGTGTTCTTTTTTTGATATCTGGTCTCCAGCCTAACTTATGGGCTTTCCTATTCCTCCTGTAGGACATGATCTATTTGTACTCTGGGGCATATATGGAACCATACATTGTTCCAGCTCAGGATAGGAGTGAGCATGCAGCTGGGGTGGAAACTCATGTTTCAGATTTACTGGGGATGATACAAATCAGATGCAGCTCCAAGTATTATGGATCCAGAGATCACTTTAAAGCAGCAGAAGAAATTTTCCTTATGGGTGAAATTTGAGTGCAGCATTTGCTAATTATTCTGCAGTGATAACACTAAAGACAATGAGTGTATTTCATCTATAATCAGGCAATATTACAATATACATGGCAATAGGCACTAGACACAATCTACTGTAGATTTAATTTTACTCAATAGTTTAATATGGGGAGAATTGTCAGTTCTGTATTCTGGTTAGATAAATGAGCATGATGAGACACTCCGCAAGGAAGGCAGGGTATGCATTAGAATTAAGAATGTTCAATTTCTGACTTCAGTCTTGGAACACTAATAATTAAATTTCTTGTTGTCTCCTAAATTCATGTTTGGATTCCTTTTCATTGGTTTAGTTCAATTTGATGTATAATTTCATTTTAAGGGTGAACAGAAAATCGATCACTTATCATCTGAATGTTGCTGTAATGTCTGATAGCTTGAAGGAAAATGGTGAAGTAGTTTGGAATACTACTTCAGTCAATACAGCAAGAAAGAATGGAAAAAGAAATCAGTAGAAAAACGTCATTATCAGTTTTGTTGCTTGCGTTCAATATGCTTAAATTTTTTTTCACCGTGACCCTTTTCGACTTCCTCTCAATTCTGGCTGTCTGAAGCTATTCTATTTTTTTTATAATACTTTTTGTATTAGCCAGTAATGTTTCCATATTACCTTATGTGTTGTCACTGTAAGAAAATACTCAGACAGCTACTGTTGAGGCTACATTTCTAGAGGTTTAAGGACCTAGTGCCTGCATCAGCTTAGTTCTAATGAGGCCCTTCCTAACTGTATCACATCATAGCAGATGACAAATAGTGAGAGAACTGAGTCCAAGCTATCAGACAGGAAGACGAAGGGATCTGGGTGGAGCCAGGCTCAGCCTTCTGTAATAACTCTATTGAAAGAACTTCCAAGGGACCAAAAGCACTTGTAAGGGACCAAGAACACTTTAAGGAGAAGCACCTCCATAAAACTAGGCCCTCCCACTGGAACTCATCTCTCAAATGTCCCCAATATCTGGGACACACTCAGCAGGCATATAAATTTCAGGGAGAACACCCAATATGCAGACCATAACAGCCTTTTAAAACATTTACGGCCTCATTATTTCTTTTCTCCTCTTTGTTCTCTTATTCCTTCCCTCCATTTTGGTTTTCTTATCCCTCCATTTAATATTTTCTATCAATTCATTCTTACCATTGAGTATTTTTAGAGAGAGGGAGAACAGGATTACGAGAAAGACAAAGAAAAGGTTTTGGAAAGTTTATTGAAATATTCATTCTGAGGACAAATTCTTATTTTGTGTTTAGGAAGCTTTTCTTTCCATTTCTTCGGGTTGGACCTTAGGGCCTCACAGCTAAGGGCTTTCTGTTGAACCACATCTCCAATTCTTTTTTGACAAGTTCTAACTTCCTGCCCAGATGCATGCCTGGTTTGTGTCCTGCCTATGTTTAGTCTTTGCATCACATTTAGGATGACAGGCATGTACCACGATGACTAGCTATTGGTTGAGAAGGGGGCTTTTTATGAACTTTTCTTCCCAATTTGGCCTCAAATTCGAATCCTCCCAACTCCGACTCCTAAGTAGCAAGGACTGCAGGTAGAAACCAGAGGTGCTTTGGTGATTTTTCCAATCATGTAAGCTATTCTTTGGATTTTCTTGCTAATATTCGAGATTGGTTGCAATGTCCAGCCTTACCATTGAGGGTGATTACCAAAAGGAATGCAATTCGCCAATGCAAATCTAGCTTACTCTCAGCAAACAAAATGGTGAAAGGAAAGTGAGAAATAAAGCTTTGGTCTACCAAGCGTTTGTGTCTTCTAAGTTCAGGAACATAAACTCTTGACTTGATGAGGAGTTGGGGAGGTAGTGAGGTCATTCATGATGGTAGCAGCCTTGCCATGGGATTAATATCAGTAAGAAGAGACCCCAGGGAGATCCCTTACCTCTTCTAGATATATGAGGACATCATGACAACACGGCAGTCTATGAGTCAGGAAGCAAGTTCTTACCCAACAATGAGTCTGCTGCAGCTTTGTCTTGAACTTTTTAGCCTCTAGAACTAGGAAAAATAAAATTCACAGCAGCAAAGATTCTCCTCAATGAAGTTTAGGGTTCTAAATCAGTATTACTAGCTAATTGCTATTAATATCACCTAGAATTACCTGCAAAGGACTTACTGGCATTCAGCGCATTGACAAATATCAGACAAATGACTTCTACTTAGCTTGTTATACAAGGGCAAGCAGAAGATAGTGTCAGTAGAGGAAACTAAAACCATAGGACTATAAGCAGAGGAAAAACTTTCAGGAAAGAGCAAAATCCAATTCAAATATTGAGAATACACAGTGAATGGCAGGGAAATGGCTCTTGTGACAGACCATCCCAGGTCTCTTCTAGTCATTTGAACTATCTTGGTTTCAAATGTGGTTTTTGAGCCAAGAGGATGTGTGATTGCTGTTGTCTGGATGTATCTATTTCAAGTAGTCATCAGTTTGTTAGATTTTTTTTAATTGAAAGGATTTTGGGTCATGTGTATATTTTTCTTCAAATTTATGTGCCTGTTAGATGCTATTAAAGAAAGGTAGTTATATTAGCCATGGATGAGTGAGCAAAAGGAATGTACATAATCTGAATATGTGCATGAAATTGAGTCAGCAGTAATAAAAAGAGCATATATCACTTACTGGCTGAATGCTGTCTGTCAGGTTCAATGCTGGCATGTGAGATATGGTGTCATATGAGGTGAATTTAGTTCCTGCCCACCAACAGTCTGATGCAAATCTACCAGGAAAGAGGGAATTCATCAGTACTGAAGGTAAAGCCAGTGCTTCAGGATGTCAGACAAGATACAATAAAATGTCAGAAAAATAAACACCAGAAAGAACGACATCGCCCCATTTGTTAAGAAATGGAAAGACTTGGTAAAAATTATATTAAGTGAAATAAGCCAGGCCCAAAGAAACATGGGTCCCATTGTTTCCCTTATTTGCCATAACTAGTATATGTCTGGGATAAGCAGAAAAGGTCAAAAGCTATGAACATATGATCAGATAAGATGAAGTTAAGTGAAATGAACCCCAAGATAGGGACACAGTGTTTTTTTTCTTGCTTGCTATTGTTTCTAACGTATTTATAATGTACCATGTGATTTTTTTTGTTTCTTTGTATGTTCCTTCCCCACGGTGTAACCCCTGTTTGCACTATATTTGATGTTGGTGCCCTGCATCTTGCATATACACTTCTCTAATTTGCCGGGGGGAAGGGAAAAAACAAAATGCTTAAATAGGGATACAGGTTGTAACAATGAGATGTACAAGACACTATGTTGAAAAATGAACTTTACTGTTTAGGCAGGGGTTGGGGCTGGGAGGTGGGCAGGGAGTGTAGTTGTAGAGGTGGGAGGGAAGGGAGGAGGTAACAATGCTTGATAGGAAATGTACTCATCACCTTACTCATATAACTGTAACCCCTCTGTACAGTATTTTTACAATTAAAAATGTATTAAAAAAACACCAGATGCTTTCTTATGGAGATGTTGAAAACAAAGCTATTTTACTCTCCTATCAAAATCTCTTTTTTTTTCCATGCAAAGGGTCAGAAGTTACTCAGTGGAGGTGATAGATCGAGGAACAAGGGGAACATAGATAAGAAAATTCAGCCAGTTAGAAGAGGGAAGGCAAGATCAATGACTAGAACCAATTTTGACATGTGGATCAAAACTCTGGTCAGGACATTTGCTTTTATGTAGTAGTGAGACTCAGAAAACCATCTCCCAAACCCCCAAGAGCGGCACCTTTGTACTCTAACAATCAATTTCAAGCTTCAACTTCAAGGTTGAACTTAATTTCCCTCCACCCACATCCCTTAACAATCTAGTGCTCCTGCATAGCATGGAGATGCCTTTTTCTGAAACTCCCTTTCCAGAAGGAATGGAAAAGTGTCCTGAAACTTTATTGATCAGCAAAGAATAACCATTGGAGAGGGAAAAATGACCCATGGTTTCCATGCGCAGGATACCCCTCTTGGGCAGACTATGTGTCTATTCTTCTGCGGGCAGCTCCAAGAGGTTACCTAGGAGACTATCTACAATCTCATAATAACATACCTTGGTTTATCTACTCTGCCCATGGTTTATCAAATGTACCTTGCCAGAGAGTTTAAGCCCTTCCTTATTTAAGCCTCACCTTTCTGGCCTTTCTGAGATGCTCGTGTCTTGTGTGTGACTCCCTTGCTGTTATTTTTCCTTATGTACGCTAATAAATTGCCTGTTTTCTCCTACCTGTCTGCTCACTGCTGGTTAGTTTTCATAGATGGTGTCTTGTGTTTGCAAACATTCAGTAAGAATTTGTCCCCCAAAATAAGGAGGAAAAGGTGGCTGTATCAGGCTTCTTTTTTGGTCATTTTTATGTCTCTTCTCATCTCTTTACTTTCTGCTAGAAGCGTTATAACTTAGGAGCTGTGTTTTTTTGTCAATGAAGTAACAAGACATAAACTTTCTATTAACAAGGTTGTTTCTTGTTAAAAGAAAAGGTGGGGAAAAAAAGATGACAATGTTGAGGCTGGGAAGGTGGCTCAGTGGTAGAGTGCTTGCCTTGTACGCATGAGGCCCTGGGTTCGATTCCTCAGCACCACATAAGCAAAAATAAAAAAGCCAGAAGTGGTGCTGTGGTTCAAGTGGTAGAGCACTAGCCTTGAGCTGAAGAGCTGAGGGACAGCGCCCAGGTCCAGAGTTCAGGCCCCATGACTGGACACCCCCCCCCAAAAAAAAAGATGACAATGCAGCACATTGAAGTACAAAGGCATGTCCAAATTATGAGGAGATCCTGCAAATGGGATCTCTAATTTTAATCCGGGGTGAGATTTTAATGTAATGTTAAAGGGGAGGCAATAATGATACAGAATTTGAGGAATTACTTGTAGTTTGGTAAGTCCTATACATAGCTCCAGGAGGCTGAGGGTAGGTTTAAAGAGAATAAAAATGTATTGTAGAAATATATATGTATGGTGTATGTATATGCAAAAATGTGTATGATAATATGTTGAAATTGATGTACTGTAGGATTGTATCAAAAGGTATTGCTAGAGGAGGGATTAAGTTTGGAAAGGCAAATTAGGAAACTTGCACAATCTATGCTTTTTTATAGGACCTATGTACCTATTATCATTTTGGATGAAGATATGAGCCTGGTTAACATGTTTGTGCGGCATTCCCTGGCCATACTGATTGGACAACAGGTGATTTATGATCTCTGGAGGAAGCAGACTACAGCCTCTCAAACCAGTTGAATCAGTTCTCTTAAAAACTATGTGCTGAAGATGGGTGCCAGTGGCTCACGCCTGTCATCCTGGCAACTCAAGAAGCTGAGACCTGAGGATAGCAGCTCAAAACCAGCCCAGAAAGTCTGTGAGCCTCTTATCTCCAATTGACCACCAGAAAACTGGATGTGGCATTGTGGCTCAAGTGGTAGAGTGCTAGTCTTGAGCTGAAGAGCTCAGGGACAGCGCCCAGGCCCAGAGTTCAAGCCCCATGACCCACAGGAAAAAAATGCACTGAATTCATACCAGTGTGTGATGGATAAGTGAGGTCACCTAGCACTCCTCCATTTACTCCTCTGTGAAGGGGTAGTATGACTAGCTCCTCTCTCTGTGTTCTTCTCTGTGGGACTCATGCTAGAGATAGAATGGTATGACGTGCCAGGAGATCATTGTTGACTGTAATAAATTCCTCTTTGGGGCTAGGGTAGTCTGTGTTGTCTGCAAACAAGCATACATATACACCACTATAAAAGGTTTGACTTTTATCCTCTAAGGCTGGGCCCTGTGAAGAGTAGTAAGCAAGGTTAGCAGACTGATTTATTTTGTTATAAATTAACTTTACTACAACATGGAGAATGATCCTGAGAAGATCAAAGTCAGGAGAGAAACTTGCGGAGAGCCATAGGAATAATCTGGGCAAGGACTGAGGAAAGGACAGAGAAACTGTCCTTCTCCAGGAAGAGAATCTCCATCTGAGAGCTATTTAGAAATCTCTGACAAATGGACCAAGCAGATGAGGTTTACCAAGGATAGACAGAGGATGGATAATGAATTTGTTGGTGAGAACATCAAGTTGGTAGTCACATAAAGACTTAAGAAGGAGATAAATTTACAAAGCAAAACAAAAACAAAACATAACAAAACCCAAAGGAGTTCACATTTAAGACCCCGAGGAACATAAAGACTTTGCCTCAAAGGTTATAGCTCCAAGGAAAGCTCTGGGTTTTCCTATAGAAATGATAGGTGAGGGCTGGGAAGGTGGCTCAGTGGTAGAGCGTTTGCCTTGCATGTATGAGGCCCTGGGTTTGATTCCTCAGCAACACATAAGCAAAAATAAAAAAGCCGGAAGTGGCGCTGTGGCTCAAGTGGTAGAGAGCTGAAGAGCTGAGGGACAGCGCCCAGGCCCAGAGATCAGGCCCCATGACCAGACCCCCAAAAAAAAGAAAAAAGAAAAAAAAAAGAAATGAAAGGTGAATGGATGAATCAAAACTAATTGCCAAGGGCTGGGAAGGTAACTTGGTGGTAGAGTGCTTACCTTGCATGCACGAGGTCCTGGGTTCGATCCCTCAGCATAAGCAGAAAAAAGCCAGAAGTGGTGCTGTGACTCAAGTGGTAGAGCACTAGCTTTGAGCTGAAGAGCTGAGGGACAGTGCCCAGGCCCAAAGTTCAGGCCCATGACCAACAAAAACAAACAAAAACTAATTGCCAAGTAAATAGAATGAGGATCCCATGGAGTTAAAAATGAAGTGAGGAAAAGACTGAGAAAGAAGCAATAAGAGATAGAAGAAAAGGTAAGAAATCACCGGTCAAAGGGTGAAAAAAAGAATATGCTTTTTAAAAAGTGTCAAATTAGCCAGCAAAATCAATGGATATAATACTTGGATTTAGACATTAGAGGAGACTTGGTAATCCCAGTCCAGAGAGTACTGGGACCAAAGACCAGCAAAGACTCTGAATGCCAGAGAACAGAGGCCATTTGAGGGTTAGGGACACCCACAGAGTCAGATTCAGGCTGATGGCCAGAAGAGGCCATAAAGGATCTGTGAAACATTTCCCATCCTTGCAAGACTAAGGATTTTTTTTTTAAATCAGTTGTGGATCTTGAACTCTGGCCTGGGCGCTGTCCTGAGCTCTTCAGCTCAAGGCTAGTACTCTACCACTTGAGCCACAGAGCCATTTCCGGCTTTTGTTGTTTGATGTGGTGCTCAGGAGTTGAACCCAGGGCCTCATGCATTCAAGGCAAGCACTCTACCACTGAGCCACCTTCCCAGCCCATAAGGATTTTTAAAAAAACTATACTTCCTTTACTCTGAATTTTAATGACCTAACTATGTAAGAGCATTTAAGAACGGCATTATTTCCAGGCTTATGAAACCTCCCATTTTGCTAATGAGAGAAGACAATTACTGTCTAACCAAAATAATTGAATGGCTAAGTAAGATCATTTAAAGAACTAGGGAGAGTCATGAATGCAAATGAGTAATTTTCTGTAATGTTTGTGTGCTCCTCCTAGCTGAAGTCACCCATGCCATGCTCTGGAATCCACGCCCAGGCCACCTGCTAGCAAGCTTTGCATCTCCAGGTTCAGGTTCAGGTTCAATGGGATTGTGAGTGAGGCTTGCAAGGAGTCTCAGCCTCCTGCAGGTGTCCTAGAATTTCCTGACACCCACCTCCCTCTGCGTTTGTCAGCCATGGATTTTTTTGCTCTCTTTTCTTATGTGATCCCGTTCCCTTTCCAGACTATCTTGTAAGAACTCTACAGACCCTGACATTGACCCGAGCCAGCTCTTGATCAAGCTAGAGTTGCCCTTGCTCTGGGCCCAGGCAGAGTGAATTTCCCACAGTCTTTCCACAGCTGCCTCCACTTCCCCATCTGGCTGTGTTCCCAGGGTGCAGCCTGCTGGCCCCTCATTTATGAAAGTTCATGATGTTTAATTAAGGATAAATAGCTACTTTCACAGGGGGAAAAAAAAGCTTTCAGTTTTGCTTCTGTTATTTTTTTTTTCAGGGACACAATTTAAATGGAATAAAAAGAAAGAAATATCATAGCCTCAAGTAGTGAGTAGCTTCACTTGAAAAACTATTCAAGTCTCTCCATTTTATCATGGATAGGAGCCAGCAGCGGAAGGGATGTGAACCCTTTCAGTGGACATGAGTTTCTCTTCAATGAACTAGAGGCTATGGTGGGAGCCGGGGGTTTGTGCTGTTCTTCCTTAAAAATTGATAGTACAAACTAGTGTTTGATGAGCTGGCTGTGGCAGATCTCATGTACGCTGGATATGCTTTTGTACTTTGGCTGACAGGGAATTCTGTCTATACCGCATCTTCTTTTCTAAAATGAAATGGGGTACTTTTTCTGTTATGAAAAAATATCTGCTGAATTAAAGACAAATTTCATTGTTTTATGAACCTGTTTTTATATTTGAGGTTAAAGATATCATAAGGAATATGGTACTGAAATAAAAAAGCTATGTGCATTTTAGAAACTTGGTTCCACCGATAAACATAATTACAATATAAATCCAAAATTGAGCTTGTATTAGATCTAATCTTATCCTTTACCTTTCCCCTCTTCCTGATGAATAATCTAAATTGAGCCAGGTGAGGTGGCTCAGAACTATAATCCTACCTATGCCAAGGTGGAGATCAGCCGGATCATTGTTTGGGGCCAGACTTACAAAAAGTTTAGGAGTCTTTATGTCAACTAATACATAGCTGGGCATGTTGATGTGCGTCTACCATCTCAGCTTTGTAAGGAGCATAAATAGGAGGATCACAGGCTGTCAGGTATAAAAACTAGACATCCTTCTTGAAAAAAAAATAACTAAAGATAAATAGAATGGGGGTGCAGCTTAATTCTAGAACATCTGTCCTAACAGGAACAATGTATTGAGCTTAAACTCAGTACCACACACACACCAAATTCAAAACAACAACAAAACATAGGTCCCATGGTTTCCCTTATTTGCAATTACTAGTATATGTCTGAGACAAGCAGAAACACTCAGATAAGTTGACGTTAGGTGAAATGAACCCCAAGATAAGGACTCAAATGTTTTTTTCTTTCTTGCTATTGTTTCTAACATATTTAAAGATTATTTCTTTGTTGCTTTGTATGTCCCTCCCCCACGGTATAACCCCTGTTTTCATTGTATTTGATGTAGGTATAATTTGTGGAGGGGAAGGTGGACCCATTGCAACAATGAGATGCACAAGACGTTATGTTGAAAAACGGGGGTGGGGACGAGGGGGGAATGGGAAGGGATGGTAAGGGGAAACAAAGGAGGAGGCAACAATGCTTGATAAGAAATGTACTCATTACCTTGCCCATGTAATTGTAACCCCTCTGTATGGTATTTTCACAATAAAAAAAGAAAAAAACAAAAAAAAACAAAAAAAAAAAACAAAAAAAAACCCCAAAAACAAAACCCCACACCAAGTACATTGGTCTACCACTTAATTGACTTTGGAAACAGTTTTAATAATGAAATGTTCATTTTTTTGTTGTTTTTGCTTTGGGGTAATACTAGCAACTGAACTCAGAGCCTTGTGCTTGCTAGACAAGTGTTCTACCACTTGGGATATCCTCTTTTTCAATCCTCTTGTCTCATACTTTTATCCAGGCTGACCTCAGACCTTGAACCTCATACCTCTGCCTCCAAGTTAGTGGGATTATGATCAAGAATCACCACACTAGGTTTGTTTGTGTGTAAGCTGGACTTGAACCACTATCTCTGCTTCTCAGGTAGCCGGGGTTAAAGGTGTAAGCCCCTGCATCTAGTTCTAGTTTGTTCTAAAAGCATATTGCTTCTAGTCTGTAATTATGTAAAGATGTTTAAAAACAGATTAATGGATAACATGTTTTGGAAGTCAGCTTTTACAAACTACCATTATATCCATACTTTAAGGTGCCAAGGATGTTTTTTCTGCTTTGATGAAACATTTAGATGTTTTCTAGCTAGAGAAGATCAATAAAACACAGGCGAACACTTTGTCAATATATTGCAATTCTTTTTCTTCTTGGGCCAGAAGTGGACAGGGGTGGAGCTTTGCTATGTTTTTAACCACTAAAAATAACTTGTAGAAGATGATGTCACCCAAAAGACACCATGAGCATGGGAAAATGAGAGGCCTGGGGTTTGCTTTCTGTGATAAGATGATTTCAAAGTACCTTGGGGATTCTGAATGAGACATCAGATTCCCAGGCCCTCATCCCTAGAGGTACTTATTTTGGGAATGCTGTGGAGGAGAAGACCATGTTTGTAGACTAACAACTTGGAAAGAAAATGCATACTCCACTGGCTGTAGGTGACAGGAAGGAGGCATGGCATGTTTCTCTCAGAAAAGTCAGGGTGTGATTTGCAGAGAAATCAGATTAGGAACTTCATAAGCCTTTGAAATGCCTGGCTGTTAGGCCTGGATGAGAGAGGTTAAGGGAGCTTTATGAGGAAAAAGCAACAGCTGCAGGAATTACTGTTAATCAAGTGGAGGACGGGAGTATTTGGAAAGGGCTCAGAATACTTTCTCCTTTTCCTGTCTCCTCGTTAATCCCTGGGATTGCTTGTGTCTTGTGTATTTTAGAATGGGAAGGATCCAGCTTAGGAGTTATTTTAAGGTTAATTGCTCTTAGGGGATATTGGGCTATGACCATATTTCTGTAGCCTTTCCCCTTTGGACTGACATCATCCTTTGCTATGCAAGCTGTTAGAACCCACTGATCTAGAGATGGGAGCTTGAGCTAGAGGTTAGCCCTGTAGGTAGAAGTGATGAGGGACTCCACACAGGGAAATGCTTGCTCTTACCCCCCTGGGCTTGCATCTCCTCCCGCTATGGGTAGACAGTGGAGCCCAGTGTAGTGTAACTCCTCCTGCCTCAGGCATGTGCATCAGAATCTTTAGGATGACACTTGCTTCCCTTTCACAGCCTTCCCCATGCACATTAGACTTGTGGTCAGAACAGGAGCTCTCTCTCTCTGGATTCTCAAAGTGTCTAGAAATAGTACTGTTGTTGCCGGTGCTGGGCCAAATACAAGCCGATAACCAGTGAGTTTCTGTGAATAGTAGAAGGTCAACCACCTGCTCTACTGGTCACATAATCAGAAACTCCATTCCAAATCATTTTAGGGAGAGCTAAGGTGCGCTACGGTTAACTTTCATGTCTAATTTTATGTAAATATCTCATTAGTTTGCATTTAGTCCCCTGTTATCGCCTACAGAAAATAAAGAGTATGGCTTGTTCAATTATTATAGCTCTACAAAAAATCCCTGCTGACACCTGGCTTCCATGGATTAGTGCTAATTTGTGGCTCCTTAGGACACTCATAACTGTCAATATAGCCCTGTTTTACCTGTAATAAGAACCCTATGGTTTCATTGCTTTTATCTTTATGAATAGAGTTGGTCAGCTCTGATTGGCCATGTGTGTCTCTGATTGTTGCATTATTTCTGGGCTCAGTGCTCCTACCCTCCTTCTATCCAAGGGGTAGTAGTAACACCAGACAATTTTTTTTATACTTAGTACATAGCAGGTACATTGAACAAGTAGTATCACATGTTATGTTATTTTGTCTTCATAGTAATCCTATATTATAATAATAATTGGTGTCCTGGCTTTATACTGTGAACACTGCTGGAATATCCCAGTTATTTCTCTCATTACAAGTCTGAACCATGAGTTCACATGCTAGAAAATTCATGAGCTGACTAGTATTGCTCCATTTTTTATGTTGATCAATTTATGTATGCATGGGTATGTATGTATACATATTTATTATATATATGTGTATGGCATTTTGTGTTCTAAGGTTCATTTATGTGCACAAATATCAAAATTTAAATAGAATAAAATACCTGGGGAAGAAGAACCCAAGTTTAACGATAGGCTATATTGCGTGTAGAGTTAATTTTTGGAGAATTATTATGGAATGAATTCAGTGAGACTAAAATCATCTTCCAAGCAAGATGAGATGTATAGAAACTTTTTGGTTAACTACAGAGGGAATGACGAGGTCTCCTTTTGACATCATTACAATCTGATGTCTTGGAAGTGAGAATTAAACACAGGCCAGGTCTCTACAATGTCTGGGATGAAGGCTCAGAGCCTGACCGAAGGGAAGTCCATTTTAAATGCACAGGGATGGGCAGAGGTTTTTGTTTTTGTTTTCTTTTGGTGCTACTGATGTTTTGCATTCAGGGTCTCATACTGGTAGGTAAGAACTCTGCCACTTTTTTGCACTGGCTATTTTTGAGATAATGTCTCACTTTTTGTTTGAATTAGCTCCTATTTATTCTCCTTGCTCATAGCTGCTCATAGTACGGCAGACATAGCCACCATAGCCCAGTTATTAAGAGATTTTATTTAAGGAAGACATTATCCATCCTCTTGTTGACAAATCTCATACTTCCAGTTTCGTTTGTTTGTTTGTTTTGCTTTTAAAAATAATGCTGTTCAAACAGTTTTCATGTTTGCTCATGGACACTTTCTCATGAAAATATACTCAGGAATGGAATATTTAGGTCACTGTGTATGCATATCTTCACATTTACTAGATAGTGCTAAACTGTTTTTCAAAAGGATTTGGGCTGCATTTGTTAGGAAATGGAAAGACTTGGGAAAAATTACATTCAGTGAAGTAAGCCAGGCCCAAAGAAACATAGGTCCCATGGTTTCTTTTATTTGCAATAACTAGTATATGTCTGAGACAAGCAGAAATGGTCAGATAAGTTGATGTTAGGTGAAATGAACCCCAAGATAAGTATTCAAATGTTTCTGCTGTCATGCGATTGTTTCTAACATATTTAGAAGATGATTTCTTTGTTGCTTTGTATGTCCCTCCCTCACGGTCTAACCCCTGCTTTCACCATATTTGATGTTGGTATAATTTGTAGAGGGGAAGGGAAAAACCAAATAGTTTAAATAGGGATACAGGTGGACCCATTGTAACAATGAGATGTAAAAATTATTATGTTGAAAAATGAACTTTACAACTTTGGCAGGGGTGGGAGGTGGGGGGTGAGGGGTGGGGAGGTAGGGGAGAGTGGGAGGGGGTGGGGGGAAATGGGAAAGGATGGGAAGGGGAAACAAAGGAAGAAGCTACAGTGCTTGATAAGAAATGTACTCATTATCTTGCCCATGTAATTGTAACCCCTCTGTACAGTATTTTCACAAAAAAATCCCCAAAATGCAGTATATTGGAATTTAGGGGTTTATTAACAAACTAATCTTTACTAGGTTATAAAATTCTCACCCAAATTGCCTTTGACTCGGATTGTGTATTTTTAACATCTTTTGAAGGCTTGTCTGCATTATATCTGCTCTGAAATCGGCATAATTTCAATCTAGCTTGTGGGAATTTTGTGTGGGTTTATGATAATGGGTGTAATGGCTGAGAAGCATAATGTAATATTCATATAAATAATGAGGTTGGTCCCTCACAACACAAGTGGAGAAATGCTCAGAGGCTGAGTTAATGAGAGAAGTCTTAAACTAAAAAAATAAAATAAAAATAAATCTTTGAATGCCTTTAAGTATGGTAAAATTTGAGATATGTAATTATTTCGGGTGAGCCAGGATGCTGAACAGCTGTGACTCCCTGGCTTAGCAGGTGTAGGTCCTCTGTCAGTCTACAGCGGTAGCAAATTTAGGTCATTGAGAAAGTCAGCTCTTGCTGTTTCTGTCACTTTCCAACAATCTGAAAAACGATACTCTGTGTGTGTGTGTGTGTGTGTGTGTGTGTGTGTGTGTGTGTGTGTGTGTGTGTTCTTCAGGAAGCCTAAGCCTTCAAGGAATCACGATGGAGTGAGGGAGCATGAGGACATTAAGAAGAAAAACGGGAGAATTCTCTCCTTGGTTAGTAAATTTCCAGAGAGAACCCAGTTCATGACTCAGAGTTAGCGTCTTAGGGTCTGCCACCCGGCCATGAGATTATGCCGTGATTCAACTCTGTCTCTGAGTGACAGTTGTTCACCTCAGAGAGTCAACACACATTCCACAAGCCTCCTGACAAAGCCAGTCAGAAAGTATCACCCTTTAATTCAACAGCATCAATGGCAGGAAGACATCTCTGTGAGAAAGAACAGAAGCTATCAAAACAAATTCAGTTCAATCCAACAAACTCTTCTTGCAGTTCTGTTGTGCTCACAGCACTGAACAGCTATGGTAAAGAAAGCAAAGAAGGAAACCTTCCCTTCAGAGGACCTGTACCCTTCAAGCTGATTGACCAGTGAAGGGAAACAAGAAGAAAGATGTCAACAGGGCACCAATGGCTTACACTTGGAATTCTAGCTACTAAGAAGGCTGAGAGCTGAGGATGGAGATTCCAAGACAGTCCTGGCAAAAGAAGAATAAAAGTCCATGAGGCTCTTCTCTCCAATTTATCACCAAAAAGCCAGAGATGCAGCTGTGGCTGAAGTGGTAGAGCACTAGCCTTGAGTGAAAAAGCTAAGGGACAGTGCCCAGGCTATGAGTTCAGGCTCCAGCAGAGGCATACATTAATGCACGCACACACACACACACACACACACACACACACACTTGCACACGGAACACCTTTTGTCTAGATAGATTTATTCTTTATCCTGCCTTATTTGCACAATTAAGAGTTTACAACTTTAATACTAGTGGTTTTCTGAAAAGGATATGATTCATTCACAAAGGAAGAGGGACTTGCTGAGATTGTGTTTTGCCAGAGAAAAGGTATAGACTACAAATCTTCCCTGAAAATAGAGAGCTGGAGAAAGCCAGGCCTCTCCTATCAAAGAGATAACCATCACTGGAAAAGTGTTGGTTGCTTCTGTGTGTTTGACACTGTAGTGAGAGTGAACTGGACCAATGTCAGCCCAGAAAACTTGGAACAGGCTGCGTCTATCTGGAAGCAAACACTCCACAGATGGAGAGGGAAGTGGGAGGTTAGCTCCAACCACTTGATTTTAATTAAACGGCTTTCATTTGTTTGTGAACTTGGAAAAGAAAAGGCAAGCAGAACCAACTAAGTCCATGTGACTTTTTCCTTAACACCTAGATAATGAACAAGAGCAGAGTGGATTTGTGTGGAACACAGGATCTATGTTGCAATTCCTTTCCGGAGGAGGAGGAATACTTCCATTGCTGCTGATAAGTATGAAGTGTTTGAGAAGCATAGAGTCATTGAAAGAGACCTTAATAAATTTTGGCATATGTCAGAAGACAGGGCAGATGTAGGAGTGATATTTGCTATTTAGGGATGTTCGACAGGACACCAGTGGGAGGGAACATGGCCCCATGCTTACTAAACAGATGGACTAAAGGGCAATCTTGACCTGCTTCTACAATCCACTGTTGTACTCTTGGTTGACATTTAGGATACAGCCATCCAGAAACATTGTAAAGCCAGATGTGGGACTCACTCCAAGTTCCAGGTATATATGAGATTTGGGGGCAAACTAGTTCATTGCCTGGAGCTCCACCTCCCTCATCTTTCCTTCTGCAGAAGGTTTTGTAAAACCAGAGCAGAATGCCCTAGAAGATGAGAACATCTTCATTCCACCCCTAACCTTATTGAGGGCAACCTTCTCTCCCACACCCCTGCTTTTATTACCCAGAATTTATTAGCCAGAAACATAGTAGCAGTCATTGTTGATATTTTAATAGTACACATACAATATCTAGGTCAGTTCTCAGCTGAATGTGATTTCATTCCTCAGGCGACATCTAGAAGTATCTGGAAACAGGTGTCACAACAGAGAAGGATGATACTACAGGTTTGTGATGAGTAGAGGCCCAAGAGGCAACTAGATACCTAGAGTGCCCGGGATAGCTAAGAATTAGTGGGCTCAGATAGTCAGTAATGTGGGAATTCTTAATTAAGATAATAAATTTTTGCAGAGAGAGTTGAACCAAGTTGTGGTACGAGATGTAATTTTTTGTAAGCCATTTTCGTTAGCCATTAAACATCTAGTAAACAGTTTTAAAGATGTTTTTGCCATCAATACTCTGATGATCAATTTTATCTTTATGAACTATGGTACAACACATATGTAAATCTAATCTAGGAATATAATATATATTGCTCAAGGCAAATGTTCCACTACTTTTTTTTCTTTGGTCCGGTCGTGGGGCCTGAACTCTGGGCCTGGGCGCTGTCCCTCAGCTCTTCAGCTCAAGGCTAGCGCTCTACCACTTGAGCCACAGCGCTACTTCCGGCTTTTTTCTTTTTGCTTATGTGGTGTTGAGGAGTCGAACTCAGGACCTCAGGCATGCAAGGTAAGCGCTCTACCACTGAGCCACCTTCCCAGCCCAAATGTTCCACTACTTTGAGCCACAGCTTTACTTCCAGTTTTCTAGTGGTTAATTGGAGATAAGAGCCCCATGGATTTTCCTGCCCAGGCTGGCTTTCAACCACGATAATCCTCAGATCTCAGGTTCTTGAGTAGCTAGGATTAAAGGCATGAGCCACCAATACCCAGTATTAGTCTTATTTTAGTAAGGGAAAGCATTTTACTGCTTCAAGGTAATTTTTGTTTATGAAGGAATGACACTCTCAGTGGTAATAAACAACATATTTTGCATTGTCATTGTTTAAATTTTTTTTTGTGTCAGTTATGGGGCTTGAACTCTGGGCCTGGGCACTGTCCCTGTTCTCTTCAACTCAGGTGAGCTCTCTACCACTTAAGCCCCACTTAAGCACCACTTCTGGTTTTCTAGTGGTTTATTGGAGATAAGAGTTTCACAGAGTTTCCTGCCGGGGCTGGCTTTGAATCATGATCTTCAGATCTCATCTTCCTGAGTAGCTAGCATTACAGGTGTGAACCACTGGCACCCAGCTCTTTTTAATTTATCAAAATTTATTTAAATATTTGTTATTATTATTATTTTGAATTCAACAAAATGAGTGGAAAAAAACCCCCTATTTTGGACTTCTAAAATGTCCTACACTTGACTGTGGTTAGTCTTTCTAAATCATCTTTCATAGTAACTGCTACTTCTAGGACAGATGGCATGGCAGCCCACTTACGGAGCTCCACTCCACAACTTGGGATAGGGCAGAGATTTGGAGCTTTAATACAGATGCCTAAATATTAGTTGACTTTGAATCTAGAGCACTCTCAGCTAAAAAGATCTTGGCTTTTTTGTGCCATTTAAAACATATGAATATTCAAAGATTATGACAAAATAATCAAACATCCAACTGGAAAAGACTTATAGCTTAAAAAAATAAAAAGCTTGCTGATTAACTAACCATGGGAGAAGAGACAAAGCCCAGGTGCTCTGTTTGCATGGCTCCATGTGTATCAGCCACATGTTCTCTCTTGGAGTGCTGGTAATATGCTTCTGAAAGAGTTTGTAGGTTAAAAAAAAACTTTAGAGAAAAAATATGAATAAACTACTATGCCAAAGCACTTGGATTCCTGGCTATGACAACTTTTTGGTAGTTATAAATTAAGCTTATCATAGGTTGTGTAGCCTAAAGTCACTCAAATAACATAAATGTATATGGATGGCAATATTAAAGAGAATTTCTATATTTCAACTTCTCTAACATTTCCTACTTGGGTGACACTGCACAAGTAACAACTGCTTTTCAACTTCATTTATTAATGTTCCTCACAGCATCTGCCAAAGAAGCATGAGATAATCTACTTTGAAACCTGGTTGTTAAAGGTCAGTTGGAACTGTTAGGTAAAAGAATAAAGCTTTCTAATGAGATTAGTTATGTCTTTGACTGTCAGCAATTTATATCTTCCATGTTGGTGGCAAAAGTATAGAGTGTTTTTTTTTTTGAGGGGCTGCAATAGAATATAAAATAGTTTTGAAACAATGGCAATACTTTTGCTTTCAAAATTGGGTGCAATAGCTAAAAAATCTATGTCATTTTAGCTATTTCCTTCCTTCCTTCCTTCCTTTGTTCCTTCTTTGATTCCTTCCTTTGTTCCTTCTTTGATTCCTTCCTTTGTTCCTTCTTTCCTTCTCTGCTTCTTTTCTTTGCTGGCACTGAGTCTTGAATTCAGTACTTTATGCTCTCCTTTGGCTTTTTCATTCAAGGTGGGCCCTGTACTGCTTAAGCCACACCTAAACTTTGGCTTTTTGCTGGCTAAGTGTTGTTAAGAGTCTAAGAGCCTTTTTTGCCTGGCCTGCTTTGGAAATACAATCCTTTGGAAATACAATCTTTCTGAGTAGCTGGGATGATAGGCATGGGCCACTGGTGCCCAACCTTCATCTAATTTTTGATAGATGTAAAAAAAAAAAGTCACATTTTCTCCAACTTTAGAGAGCTTTAACTCATCCCAACTTTCCACATTGTTATCTCTTGTTCTTTGTTATTCTTGTTCTAAGTTATCTCTTCTTCTATTAACTCAAGTAAACATATCAGTGTGTAAACTTTGACCTACATACTGAGACATCTGGACAAGACAGCATACTAGCAGGAAAAGGTGATCTTCTATCCTCTTCCCTATATTCTACTAGGAAACACTACACAGACACAAGGAAAAGCACTGATAACTGAATTAATGCAGCAATTTGTATGTGGTAACAATTAGTGTCAATCATTTTCTATAAGGCGAGCAGTAGTAGCTCAAACCTACAGTGAATCAGGTGCCACTAAGGAAGGGATTTTCTGTGAGGGAGCATTCTAATTGGTCTTTCATCTTTAATTGCTTTCAATAGACCATTCATTGTTTTTCCCAATACTGCCCATAGCCCCGGGCACCACTGGTGAAGCAGATACTGAGATAGCTAGGGAAATGTGACTCCAGTGCCCAAGGCTTCTTTCCCCTTCTTGCTTCATGGACCAGGTGATTACAAAAGGGAAAAGTAGATCCTAGAAATGAGAAGAAAGGGTAAGCTGTATGAATGAGTGAAAGTTCAAAAAGACTTAGGTTAGCAATAGAGAATTCCAGACTTGCAATAACAAATGCTCTCTGCTATCTTCTTTTTCTCTGGATAGTTCCCCATGTTCTTAAAACAAATCAAAACAAAACAACAAGAGGAAAGCACAGGCTGGGTCTAATCTTTCATCTCTACTCCTGAATGAATAATCTATACTACTAGCTAAGACAATTGAGTTCTAATAGAAATGGAGCTTATAAGAGAGGAGTATTTTGAACATTTTCCATTGTCTATTGGCTATTCTTATTTCTTCTCCAGAAAAGTGTTTTTAAAATTTTTTTTGTCTACTTATTAATAGGGTGGTTGTTTCTTTGAGAAATTTTTACTGGGGGAGGGGTAATTTTTGGAGCTCTAGGTATTTTTTTGATATGAGGCTCTCGTCTGTTGTATAGCTAATGAAGACCTTCTCCCAATCTGTAGTCTTTCTATTTCTCTTGATAGCTATGTCCTTTGCCATGCAGAAGCTCTGTGGTTTAGTGCAATCCCATTTACCCAGCCTTTCTTTGATTCGTTGTGTTTCTGGATTGTTACTTAGGAAGTTTCAACCTGTGCCAAGGAGTCCTAGTGTTTCCCCTATCTCTTCCTGTAATATTTTCAGAGTACCTGCTCTTACCTCGAGGTCTTTGATCCATTTGAAGTTGATTCTGGTGCAGGGTGATATATAAAGATCTAGCTTCAGTTTTCTATATGTGTGTAGTCAATTCTGCCAACACCATTTGTTGAAGAAGCTGTCATTCTTCCATCTGATGTTTTGGGATCCCTTATCAAAGATTAGGTAGCCATAAGTCTGTGGGCTCATGTCTGGGTCTTCAATTCTATTCCATTGGTCTTCAGTCCTGTTCATGTGCCAAAACCAAGCTGTTTTTGTTTTTATTTTTTTTTAAATAACTACAGCTCTAGAGTAGAATTGGAAGTTTGGTATTGCTATTCTTCCAGGACTGTTTGTCCTGCTAAGGATTGTTTTTGCTATTGAGGTCTTCTATTATTCCATATGAATTTATGGATTGCTTCTTCTATTTCACTAAAGAATGTTGTTGGGATATTGATGGGTATTGCATTGAATTTGCAGATAGATTTTGGCAATATTGCCATTTTAATGATGCTAATCCTCCCAATCCAGGTGCATGAGAGGTTTTCTCACACATCCTTAAGTCTGCTTTAATTTCTTTTTTTAGGTTTTGAAAGTTTTCATCATAGAGGTCCTTCACCTGTTTGGTTAATTCCTAGGTATTTTATTTTATTTGATGTTTTGAGGCTATTACAAAAGGAGTTGCTTTTCTAATTTCCCCCTCACTCTCTGTCCATAAAAGAATTGCAAATAAAAACCACATGGAGATTCCACCTCATCCTAGTTAGAATGGCCATCATCAAGAAAACAAGTAATAGTAGATATGGCCAAAAGTGAATGCTACTATACTCTTGGTGGGAACGTAAACTGGTTCAACCACTTTGGAAAGCAGTATGGAGGTTCCTCAAAAGACTAAACATAGAGCTCCCCTATGACCCAGCAATTCCACTTTTGGGCATTTACCCAAATGGTCCAAACAAGACCACACTAAAGCTACCAGCACAACTATGTTTATCACAGCATTATTTACCATGGCTAAGATATGGAACCAACTCAGATGCCTCTCAGTAGATGAATGGATCAAAAAAATGTGGTATATATACACAATGGAATTCTATGCTTCCATCAGAAAGAATGACACCACCCCATTTATTAGGAAATGGAAAGACTTGGAAAAAAGTCATATTTAGTAAGCCAGACCCAAAGAAACATAGGCTCCATGCTCTCCCTCATTAGTAATAATTAGTATATGTCTAGGATAGTTCTACAGAGAATCATAACAGCTCAATAGCTATATACATATGACCATATAAAATGGCGCTAATTGAAAGTGAACACCAAGATATGAAACGAGGGGTTTTTTGTTTTTAATGTACTGTGAAGCTATTTGTTTTTCATTCATTAATTATTTTTCCTTTGGTTTATCCTCTGTCGTCATTGTATTTGATTTTGGTACTCTGTGTCTTGTATATACTGTTGATTTGGAGAAGGAAAGGGGAATAACAGAATGGTGAAACAAAGGACAAAGGGTGAACCAATGCAGTAGCAATGCAGAACACTATGTTGGATATGAACTTTACAGTTTGTAGGTGAGGAGTCAGGTAGGGAAAGCTGGAGAGAAAAGAGGGAGGGAGTACAATATTTGACAAGAACTATAGTCACTACCTTACTTATAACTGTAACCCATCTGTACATCACCTTTACAACAAAATAAATATTAAATTTAAAAAAGAAAGAAGAAGATTTGCAATGAGGATACTAGCTTCATTCAAAAAAACAAAAACAAAAACAGTGCAGAACATCACCCAAGGGGCTGAATTAATGGTCCACAAAACAAGCATGTGAAATAAATAAAATTAACATCTTCAGAGAGGAGTGGAAGATATTGCATGTATGAAACTGTTACAGTGAAGAAGAATGAAACAGAGACAGAAGTAAACAACAGAAGAGAGATAAATAATGTGGTTGGGAAAATTTCCCTGAAGACATATTAAAGGTATGAAAGAGGAAAATATCTAAAGAAGATCTGAAGTAAAGAAGGTAGACTTAGGTCAACTTTGATCTACTAGATAAAGTTAAATGGAATACATTAAAGAAGTTTTTTTATTGTTGAAATAATAGTTGCGAATTAAAAGAAGTTGGACACATCATCAAAAGATCCCCTTAAAACAATAGACAACATAGATAAGGGAAACCTTGCATCTTGACATTGTATTTAATTTAAAAATGCAGAGACAAAATTCCAAATGCATCCAATTAAAAATACAATTTCATTATAAAGCAAGAGTAATTGGCATCAACCTCAATGGCAAAACAAGAGTATTAAAATAAAGTTTTTATAAGTGTTGGAGGAAATTACTTTGAAATCTAGAACTCTGTACATAGTAAACATTAGGTTTAATAAAATAAAGGCATTCCAAGATATATTTACAAGGAAAATACAACTAAAACCATATAGAAAAATTTTATAGAAGCTATTCTACAGAGAAAATTCCAAGCAAAGTTTAAAAAGCTCTATTGTTTCTTAGCCATGGTGATAAAAAACAATGTGTATGGTTATTTCTGTGTAGATGTAAACAGTGATTTTCAAGACTTTTGTTAGGTATTTGACTTGTATTAAAATGTAAAGTGTGGTTAATGTGGTCAAGGAACTGAATTTTAATCTTATTTATTTTTAAGGAGTTTAAAATTTAATAACTGTACTGCTCAGTGTCTACTAAATTATACAGGGCAGCCCTATTATAATGCAAATATGTTGTGGAATATGCCAACTTTTCTTGAAAAATAGGGAGTGAGTAGAGATCAGATTTTTGACAGTATGTTGAGTTCCTTGTTCAATGGGAGAAAGAATATTTTACTCTAAAATAAAGCATGAGATTTAATAACCTGAAATTTTAGTTTTAATAACCTGAATTTAGTTTTCAAGCCAGAAAAATAAAATGATCTGATTAACAGAAAGAAATAAGCGAGTACAAAAACGTGACAAGAAGGAAGGGGAGTTGGAGTGTTCAGCAGAAGCATGAGACAGAAAGACAGGAATAAATTGTAATATGGTAGTTGTTAGGTTTTGAAAAGAGGTTGAGTAAGAACAGCTCCACGCACGTAGTATTCAGGTAAGGGGTAGGTTTACTCATTGTTCCGGCTGGCACCAGGCCATGTTGGCCCTCCATGTGGCTGGGAAAGGCCTGGGAAATACCTAGGAAAGAGGGCATCTGGGCCTGGGCTAGGCCTTATCTAGGGTATGGGCGGAGAAAGGTGTGGCCACATGGAATTCAGATGTGACCTCAGCAGACGCAGATGTGACCTCTTCCAGGTGTGCCAGTTGCCTAGGTAATGAAGGTACTAGGTGGAGACTTTGCTGCGAGGAGGGTGGAGTCTGCTAGCCATCCAGGGGCAGACCTTACAGTAGTAATTAATGTAAATAGATTAAACATGCATATCAAATCACAGAGGTTCTGAGATAGAAAAATAAAAGGTCATCATGTTTTCTGTAAGAGGTATTCACAGAAAAAGAAAAATAAAACCAGTTAATAATACATGAGTAATATCAATATTTTGTTCTTAAATTTAATAACAGAAAAGAAAAGCTACATAAGTAGCTGTTAGCTACACAAGTAAAAGATATGAATATTACATATACAAAATGAGACCAAAAGAAAGCAGAAAGATATACAGCTCTTGGTATGATGAATAAAGTTAAATAATAAGGAAAGAGTTTGTCGCCTATTATAGCTGGAGTTAGAATTTTACTCTTCTGATACAAAATGAACATTCTTTGTGCACCTGATAAATATTTATAAGTGAACTCTTAAACTCTAGAAAACCCAACTCACAAAATTTAGAGATCCATAACTAGTTTTAAAGCACAAAGAGATAACCTTGAATAATACAGAGATCAAAGTATGGTTATAGTACATGATGAACAACAGAATGGTTAAAACTTCAAACATTTCTATGCAATCAATACATTTGTAGTGTTAAGAAATAATACCAAAATTTTTATAGGATTAAATATAAAATTTTCATGAGACAAACATCAGGGAAGAAATTAAAATATACCTAAGTCGTTCCCTTTTAGTGAAGCTCTAGCTTAATTCTATCTGGTGGAGTTCTTTTAGGATGAGGTCTTTGATTATATTTTAATTATAATCAGCACAGTAATTAATTTTTATATATTTGTGTTTTTGCTAGCGATTGAAATCAGGGCCTGGTGCATACTAAGATTAGTATTCTATCACTAAGCTAGCTAACATGTCCAAGCCAGAGAGCTTTAAACGTAAGTTCCACTAAATTTCCATGGCACAGAAAAAATCTCTGTCTTGTAAAAGGTGAATCTTCTGAAGTCAGCGAAGTCTAATAATATTTCCAAACACATTATAGTCAGATACTTTCCCCTCAAGGAATGCAAGATTATTTTATCAGATATAGAAAAGCTATAGCTCTATATAGTCTTTTAAGATGAGAGCAGGCAAAAAGATCCCATTTATTCCTGCAAATGTTTAACATAACATTGAAAGTCTAAGTCAATGCAAAATGATAAGAAAGAAAAAGGTGCATAAGATCAGAAAGATATGAAAAATAGCCTCATTTATTTGCAGATGATAGGACTCTCTAAATAGAAAAACCAAGCAAAATCAATAAAGCCATGTAATCATGATTAAACTGAGCAAAGTTGTTTAATACAGAATAAGAATCTGAAATCAATAGAATTTTTTAATACTAAACTTGAAAATGTAATAAATACAGGACATTATTCCTAGTAACCACATTTCTCAAATTGCTCAGGAATTATAATGACAAAGAATCCAATTGCTTCTACAGCTTAGAATTTGGAACAGAGATCAGAGCAAATCTACTTGCTAACTTTTCATGAAATTATTTCAGCAAATTATCTCAGCTCAACTGAGTTGAGCTTAAAATCATAATTTTTTTCTTTTGTTCACCTCTTTGTTTTGTCTATTATTATCTTTAGTTGTACAAAAGAGCTGCCATATAACAAAGAAGTTTATGAATACATTTTGATCAATGTCACCTCTTTCAACATTTTCATCCATCCCTCCCCATCCACTTCTTCTTTCATGATTCTAAATTCTGTAGAATACATATTGGATTCTTGTCTGAATTTCCCCCCTCTTCTTCTCTTTATTCGTCTACCCTTTTCCCCTTGACCTTACCCCAGCTTTTTTGAGTACTGTTTTTCTTTTTCCACTTAAACTGGCTTTTAGCTATAATATCAGATTCTTCTCAATATTATCATTGCATATTCTATGAGCTAACCAGACTAGAGTCCACCTATAGAGTTCATAGTAACACCTAATTGGTGTCATCTGTAGATAATATGGAGGACAGGCCTCCAACAGGGGTTCCTAATGAACCCCAACTCTTGTCTTCCCACCTTTGTGGATGCCCCTGCTTGACAGTATCTGGGACTATGCCTATCTTCCAATATGCAGAATTTAGCAAAGGCCATAGGATATCATTTCTGAGAGTTTATGAGATAAGTTATAAAAGAGTGAGCTGCATGGTGGAAAGGCCCATGCGGCACAGAAACAAAGGAAACAAATATACAGTGAGAAACTGAGTCTTGAAAAAGACCATGGGAGTGATCTTACAAGTAGATTTCCTAGTTGAGCTTTTAGATGAGGCCAGAGCTCCTGTCACCTTGTTGCTTATAGTCTTGAGAGACATTTGGGGATAAGGACTCTGCAGTAAATCACCCCTGGACTCCCAGCACACTGACTGTCACAATGTTTACTCTTTGAACCTTCTAAATTTTGGGTGCACTTTGATATGTAGCAATAGCTAATATAATAAAATAGACAGCTTAAAAGGAATGTTGATAATTATATGAGCTCAGAATGAGAATGAATAACTTAGTTAATGGGCCAAATTAAAACAAAAATAGAAAAAGCAAACCAAATATCTAGTCTTATTTCCATTAAAGCCTTGGAGTCATTGCATTTATTTAATTAATTTAAGGGGAAAATTGCATTATGAAGCTCTGATGAGGTACTGTAGGTTGACTTACTTCAAACTCACCTTAACTCATTCATTCCTTGTCTTCCTAAATCTTGGAGCTAGATAGGAGATAACTGGATTCTCTAGCCTTATTTTCACTAACAGTGTTCATAGACACAATTCTGGGTGAGAAGAACAAGGTAGAAGATTCCAAGGAGGATTTCATTTTATTTTAATAATACACAAACTCTCAGCCTGGTGCAGGTGGCTCAGGCCTGCATTCCCAGCTATTCAGGAGGCTGAGATCTGAGGATGGCAGGGTTTTATTTTTTTGTTTTTTGTTGGTCGTGGAGCCTGAACTCTGGGCCTGTGTGCTGTACATCAGCTCTTCAGCTCAAGGCTAGCATTCTACCACTTGAGCTACAGAGTCACTTGTGGATTTTTCTGCTTATGTGATGCTGAGGACTCCAACCAGGGCCTCATGTATGCAAGACAAACACTCTATCACTGAGCCACCTTCCCAGCCTGAGGATGGCAGTTTGAACTCAGCCTGGGCAAGAAAGTTGATGAGGCTCTTATCTTTAATTAACTACCCCAAATCCAGAAATGGTAGTGCCTTGAGTAAACATGGTAAGGGACAGCACCCAAGACCTGAGTTTAAGCTCAGTGCCTGCATAAAAATGAAAGAAAAGAGATAAAGGGAAGAGGGGATAAGAGGAAGAGAGAAAGAGGGTAGAGAAGAGAGGTAGGAGAGGAATCCATTTCAAATGCATGTTCCCAGTGACTTTCCCCCACTTAGCCCACCTTCTAAAGTTTTTAGCATCTCCCCAACGTACCACCATGGCTCAAACCTTCAACACTTGACTCTTTACAAGACATCCCAGATACAAACTATGACCAGATGTTCATATTGCAAACATGACCATGAATGGGGAAAACCACCTGTTAAAAATAGAAAGGTTGGAAGCTCCTATGGCTTTGTTGAAATAAAGACTGATCGGGGCTCTTTTTTACGTATTGCATAATGCAGTTACATTTTAACCCATGTGGTAGGGTTTTCTACTCTTCAGAGCTAAGTGGTACCCAAACTGATTTTTTTGTATTAAAATTTGCTATGCTGTAGGAACTTAATTTAGATGAAAAACTTTGGGAGAAGCATAAATTTCTTTGTGTTATTTCAATTAATAGCAAATGAAATTAGGAGAATATTATAAATGTCTATTCTAAGTATTATGTTTGCTTTGGCAGACATTAGATGAAAAATAGAAGTTACGGAAAATTGGTCAAAGTATTAAAGACCTATTTTGTGTGTGTGTGTGTGTGTGTGTGTGTGTTAGTTCACTGTGGATGGTCCAATGAATCTGGATGGACTTGTACCTGATTCCAGTAAGTTACAAACTCACCCAGGTATGTAATAGTTCAAAACGGGACCTCTTTTATTACGATGTTTAACTTAGGGAATTTTTCCATGGTCATTAAATAGAATTTCTATGACAACTTGAAATCTAGTGTTAGAACTAGATGGAGCTATGCAGTATATAATGAATCTAACTATATTTTTACCTTTTACTTTGGTTCCTAAGAAATAGCAGTACGTTATAAATTTAGGGCACCATTCAGCACTATCCAGGAAATAGTACACTAATGATCTGAGAGTCTAATAAATCTCTCTGTTTTAGTCAGAGTACTTGTGGCCAGCAATAGAAACCAACTCTGGCAGTAGAAATCAACTTGGAAAGGGACTTTACTGGAAGGATCTTGGGTAATGCATAGAATTGCCAGAATCACTGGCGAATCAGACATGGAAAATAGGCCAGGCACCATGGGTGGGGATGGATGATGACTTCAGCCAGACTTCCATCCACAACAGTCTGGCAGGGCTCTTTCTCTTGTCAGGAAATGACAGAGGCCAGCACTGGTTCTGGGTACTTCAATAAGCACAAACTCTGGGCACCATTTCTGGTTCTACTGCCCTGGAAAGAGTGGTATGTTACCACTCTGGAACAAAACTCTCCTCTTCCCCAGCATCTTTGTTCACTCATTCCACATTCATAAGTCATCAGTACCAATGTCTGATCAATCAAGTTAAATATTTGAAGTTGATAGAAAGGTAAATGAAGCTTAGTGTTTCTTAGGTTCCACATCTTCGAATAATTTGTTGAGGGGAAAAATGGATGCTAAGGAAAAAAAAGAAACAGGAAGAGTTGATGTAATAATACAGGCAGATGACCAAAGAATGTGAGTCCTTAATGTATTGTGTGTGTGTGTATGTGTGTGTATGTTTGTATGTAGTAAGAATCTAAATTCAAAGCTGGTGCAGATGATGAAGTCGATTGGCTTTGGGTGTGGTGAAAACTCAGAAAATAATTAAACAAATGTGTTAGCTTCTGGTCTATCCTGTTTCAGGCAATGCAGTCAAATGAATCTTTCCACATTCCATGGTGATTGGGCATGCAGTCAGTGTTTAAGGAAAAAGAATACAGTAAGTCATTTGGAAACCTTTGTTCACCTTATACTAATAACTGCACAATCCTTTATAGGACTTAGTGTCTTTGGAGAATTGTTTATGACTTTAGCTCTATTTCCTCTGAACATTCTCTCTTTGTTTTTCTTTTGTTACTCTAGATTAATTTAGTTTCTATCACCTCACTTAACTGGGTTCAGATGACGTTCTGCATAATGACTTTGCTGTGGTAATTGTCATACACTATTCATCTGTTTGTGTAGGAGAATTACAAGCAACCTTACCAGAGGCAATGCATTCATGAGTTTGCAGTATTCAGGTGGTAGCCAAATCCAAGAATGTTAAGAGCAGGAAAGATAGAACACCGATGGTTGGTTCCAAAGTCCTTCTTGTGGAAGAAGGAAGACAGATGACTGGGAGGACTTGGGGGTGCCTAATCAGAACTTTCAACCATCAAGGGGAGAGATTTTTTTCCAGTCAGTGCTGAAAATGGCATCCATGGGATTTTCAGATCTATGTTCTTCAACCTCATCAATAGGAGAGCCTAAAAGACAAGACAAGGAAGTTCTTACCCTTGAGCATTTTTATGCAAAATGATGAAATTTAGAGGAAAATTGGAAGCAGCCTATTTCTGAGAATTACACAAAGACAATGGATAAAGTATGGTAGGATCATTGTTTGTGTTAATACTACTTAATGCTTCAGGGAATTTGATTTTGATTGAAACCAGAATTCTTTCTTTTCCTAGTTGACCAGATTAGTTTTGGTAGACATTGAGCCAAGCATTCATGTAATTTCTTCATTGTTGGTCTTTACCTCTAGTATATCAGTTTTAAAAAGAAGAAGCTGAGTCTGCCCCCCCACCCTGTTCCCTCACCTGGCACATGTATACCTGGCTCATGGTAAGTCATAATTTGTTGATTAGTTGGTCAATAGGAGCATGGAAGGAAATGAAATATATGTTATATTATATAATTCATATATATTATATTTATATATTATTTGTATATAATTTTTTTGGGTCCGGTCGTGGGGCCTGAACTCTGGGCCTGGGCACTGTCCCTCAGCTCTTCAGCTCAAGGCTAACGCTCTACCACTTGAGCCACAGCGCCATTTCCGGCTTTTTTCTTTTTGCTTATGTGGTGCTGAGGAATTGAACCCAGGGCTTCAGGCATGCAAGGCAAGCGCTCTACCACTGAGCCACCTTCCCAGCCCCTTGTATATAATTTTATCCTGAAGATATCTGTGGAGGATAGAAGGCAAATAAGTAAATGTTCTATTTTTAACTCAGTGTGATTTCTTGATTCCTCAGGATTTTTGCTGGCTTTTGCTCAGTTCCAAGGTTCTCTGTCTGATTCCTGATTGATCCTTACCAATGCTTTGAAAGGACTAAGCCTTGTGTATAACACACTTTCCATCAATATTTGTTTGGACATCATTCACTTTTGACTGCTCTAGGAGTTTGGGCTATAATTTTTTAACTCAGTTTTCTATTGATCTAGTTGACTATGGCCTCTGGGATTATACTAAGCAGGTATTCAGTTGAGCATTGTGTGTATGTATTTAGAATCTCCACATCTTGGACATTCTGTCTGAAACTATAGGAAACCCCTCCTTCCTTGGACTCACTTTTTGAAGCATAAATATGAAAGTATTTTTAAAATATATGTATTGACCTATAAGGACTGTCATATTTGTGTATTTACTACAAAGCTCAATTGTTTGATCATTACCAGGAACAGAAAGTAATTTTGAAGTATGATGATATTATTATTTCTGACTTTGCCATTATTTTTCTAGCTTCCATGGTTGTATTCTTACTCTCTATTTTGTTTGAAACACTTTTCTTACAATTCTCTTTTCCATCACAGCTCTTCTACTACCCATCGAAGCAACAAAAGCAAAACAAAATGAAACAAACAAAATACAAACAAATAAAAATTCCAAAAAAGCAAAAAGCATTTTAAAAAAGAGAAACAGAGGAAAGGGGCAAGAGTTAGCTTTCCCTAATATTAACTGCTATTTACATCTTCATTGTGAATACTTCACATGCACCCGTTTTTGCCTTTTTGTTTCTGTTTCCTTTACTAGACCAGATCTACACAATGTAAGTTCACCAGTTTTACGTGTTCTTTGTTCTATATATCAGTGTCTATCACATCATTGTCAATATTTTTGTTGGATGAAGATTGAATGGCTGAAAGAATACGTGGCCCAAATAAAATATGTATCTGTCTTATATTTATGAGCTTACGATTAGCTTTTTGTGTGTTTCAGTAGCACTGGAAAAGGAGCTATATGAGCAATGATGTTTCTATTTCAACTTTGGAGGTAGACCATATGACTTGCTATTTATTCATTGACTGGCCCCCACCACCAGTGACGTTCACGTAAGTCATAGACATGAGCCTAGTAAGAGCCCTACAGGCTGCTGTGAAGCCATTTAACCAAGGGCAGGCAGGTAGATTTCAGCGTGTGTGTTGTTTTCCAAATGACATGTGCAGGTAAGTTGTGTTCCCTTGTCCAGCTAGCCATTGGGACTCCTCCATCCATTGCTTTGCTCTTTCTGCTTCAAGAACATCAGTGCTTCTGAAGGTAGCATCATGGATTTTGTCCTTATTGCCTGGGCCAGCATTTGGTCACCAATTTGGAAGGAGAGAAAATGAACTCTAATAGTGTGTTGGGAGCTCTTACCTTTCAGTTTAACATTCTTTGACAAGCTCACCATGTGGGCTGGGGATTGGTGGCATGCTATGTGAGAGGGTGGTGGACGGTACTCGATGCCATCACCCTCAGAATTTTGGATGATACGCTCAGAACCTTTAATACATTCCCTATAGGTTGTATGAAACCAGAGTCTGTACTTTTTGCATGTGTCTGAAGCTAGCTATATGATCTTAGACAAGTTAATTTATACCTTGGAGACTCACTTTCTTGTCTCTAAGAGGAAAAGTGTTAGAGGTGTTTCTAAGATCACTTATAGTTTTTTGCCATCCTTCAATGTTAACTAACTTATGAATTGTAAAATCACTCCTTTGCATAGAAGTGGGACACTCTGGTCTCTACAAACAATGTAGAAGAAGAAATCAAGACCTGAATATGAGATAGCCACATCCCAGTCAGTTTTATTTCCTTTCTAACAGGAAGGAAACGTTACATGAGTGTAATGTATGCCATTTCTCACTGACCTCATGAAATCACAGCTTGTGACCTCTGAAATTTAAATACTAAAAGGTAAAAATCATTATTTTTCTTCATATTACTGTAAAGTCTATTGACTCTTTAAGAACATGCTTTTGTCTACTAAGCTAGAATCTTGAGCCATGTGTAGCTAAGTTATATATTTTTTCCTGAAGTCATACTTTATAGGATATTATATTATGATCTGGATAATATAATTAGCATACAAATGCATTCTCTTCATAAAAGGCTCAAGCAGTAATGAATTTCACAAAGTACAACAGAGAAGGCCCTCAGCACTCTGCATCCTCATCCCCATGGGCTCAAGTTCAAATGATGAATTGGTCATTCATTGCAGTGCAGTGTTTAGAGAAGCACCTATAACTCTACATCTTCTCTCCCTGCTTCTCTTACAGTCTTGTAACCCTCATCCCAGTCTTTGAATAACTGGACTTTTGATGACATTTCCATTTAAGTATCAATTCATTGACAGAGAGGGTTTGGACAATCATAATACTCTAAAGTGCACCTGTTTGTTTTATTCCTTTCCCTGATCTGTTTTTGCTATTTGCTCCCATGTTGCAAACTCAGGAAGGTAGAGTGGGGTTTGCTTGTTTTGTTGGTTATTTTGTCCTACTCTTCTCTGTGTGTGTGTGTGTGTGTGTGTGTGTGTGTGTGTGTGTGTGTGTGTGCCAGTGTTGGGACTTGAACTCAGTATGTGGATACTGTCTCTGAGCTTTTTTGGCTAAGGTGAGTTTTCCACTATTTGAGTCCCAGTTCTACTTCTAGCTGGTTGGATGCATAATTGGAGGTAAGAGTCTCATGGAGTTCTCTGCCCAAGATGGCTTTGAACCATGATCTTCAGATCTCAACTTTCTGAACTTTTTAGGATTATAAATGTGAGCACTGGAAACTGGCTCTTTCTCCTTTTCTTATTACCTGGAATAAGCAACAGTAGAATAAACTTGCACACATGTACACTTGTATACATGAATAGACACATAAATCAGAGCACCATTGTCTATTACTTGTATAGTAACTTCCTCTTTTTTAAAATGCAGTAAATCATAGAGATCTTTCCTTACCAGAACATTCTCTCAATAATGACTAGCATTGCACAGTGTGGAAATACCCATCATTTATCAAACTTTTTATTACAGCCACATTTTGATGGCTTGTTTCCCTCATTCTGTCTACTCAGGAGCCTGAGAGCCAGAAGATTAAGGTTCAAAGCCAGTCTGGAAGTAAATGCTATTATAGAATGTTTGTGAATACAATCAGATATCCAGTAAGTTCGAATGAATTAAAAAATCCATGAGGATACATCTCCAAGCAAAATGTCTAACTACAAGCATAGTTCAACTGGTTGACCTCCAAGCAAGCAAGCTGAGCAAGTGAGAGACCTTGAGTTCAAATCCTGCTTAAAACAAACAAACAACCCCCCCCCCCCCACAACACAACAAAACAAAACTTCTCATTTAGAGTGGCTGACTTGGATTGTTCCCAACTTTTAATCATACATACACAATACTTCATTGGCTATCTCAGGCTTTCCAGACTTTACCTGAGCACCATACAAGTACTTCTCTAAGATAAATTCCTACAAGTGCAATTTTTGAGGTGAAAGAGTGACATTTTAAATTTTGGTACATATTCTTAACTGTTTAAATTGATGTTCAAAATCCTGTCTGATCTGACTGCTTTACAAGTCTATATTTTGTGATTCCTAGTATCATTGGACATTATGATCAATGGGCCAATTGAATGGTCTTTTCACAAAGTTTCTGCTGATTTTTTTGTTTTTGTTCCTGAAGTACATGCTTTATTTCAGTACAACGCCTTGCATTCCAGGTCTTAATCTCGAATACCAGGCTCAGAACCACAAGCAGCAGGATATGGCCTTAAGCCTTTCCCAATGGAAAGCCTCTAGAGTAGTCTATGTGTGAGGAGGAAGGTTTTGGTCACTTGTGTTGGGGGCATTGCCCTTCTGGTCTCCCAGACCCCAGCCTGTACTTGATCTTCTGTCTTCCCATTTCTGGGGTGACAGCTAAAGACCTGCAATGGATGCCTTTGAAGAGTCACCATTTGGGGAGAATATACCAGCGGGCTCATAGCCGGTGGCTGACTAATGTGGAGTGTTAGATCAGCTCTTTGTTCCTAGCCAGGGCATCATCTGATCTGTGGAGTATTATGATTGTGTGTGTGTGTTTGTGTGTGTGTGTGTGTGTGTGTGTGTGTGTGTGTGTGTGTGTGTGTCCTAAGGCCTGTGTACTGCTGTCCCTGAGGGTTTTTTTTTTGCTGAAGGCTAACATTCTACCACATGAACCACAGATCCATTTCTGACTTTCTGTGGTTAATTGGAGACAAGAGTCTCATGGACTTTACTTACCAGGTTGGCTTTGAACCCCAATTCTCAGATCTCAGCCTCTTAAGTACCTAGGATTACAGATGTGAGCCAACAGTAAACTGCATGTGGAACAATTTTTTTAAAAATTATTATTATGTTCCAGAGTCCACCTAGTGGCTGGCTAAGGCTAGATCACCACTAAGACACATCCTCCACAGCTCTTTCCTCTTTCCTGATCTACTCTTTTCCTTTCTTCCAGGCTACTCCCCAGCATCATCTTTCAATAATAATCACATAGAGCCAAGACAAGAGTCTTTGTTTTAGCTAACCTACTCTAGATGTCTTATCTTAGCTATGATTCCATTTCTTGAGGATGACAGAGTAGGAGAGTAAATTTGAGGTACCCAATTTGCAGCTAGCTAAGATATAAGCATTATATTGTTCTTTTACTTCCTTAATTATAATTAAAATCTACATTGTATTATCACTCAAAAGATATTCATTATAAAAATAAATCCTAGCCAGGCGCCAGTGGCTCATGCCTGTAATCCTAGCTACTCAGGAGGCTGAGATCTGAGGATCGCAGTTCAAAGCCAGCCCAGGCAGAAAGTCTGTGAGAAAACTGGAAGTGGTGCTGTGGCTTAGCAGTAGAGCGCTAGCCTTGAGCTGAAGAGCTCAGGGACAGATCCCACGCTCAGAGGTCAAGCCCTATGACCAACAAAAACAACAACAACAAAATCCTTACTGGAAAACAAATTGAAAATTCCTTAAATATGAATAACACAACAACTGGCTAGCATGGCAGTGCTACTCCTATGTATATAGCTGAAGGAAAATCAAAGTCAGCACTCAGTAACATACTCATTTTTCTTATGGCCATATCCAAATAGCCAAGACATGTATACAGCCTATCAACAGATGAATGAAAAAGAAATATACATATATATATGCATATATACATATACACATATATACATGAATAATAATTCATTCATGAAAAAGAATGAACTTTTTTTTTTATTGTGAGAATACCGTACAGTGGAGTTACAATTACATGGGCAAGATATCGAGTACATTTCTTATCAAGCATTGTTGCCTCCTCTTTGTTTCCCCTTCCCATCCCTTCCAATACTCCCCCCTCCCCCACCCGACCCTCCCCCCACCCCCCACCAAAGTTGTAAAGTTTGTTTTTCAACATAAGGACTTGTATATTTCATTGTTGCAATGGGTTCACCTGTATCCTTAGTTAAACGATTTGTTTTTTTTTTCCCTTTCCCTCCACAAATTATACCAACATCAAATACAGTGAAAGCAGGGGTTATACCGTGGGGGAGGGACATACAAAGCAGCAAAATAATCATCTTATAAATATGTTAGAAACAATTGCATGAAAGGAAAAAAAACCAAAAACATTTGAATACTTATCTTGGGGTTCATTCCCCTAATATCAATTTATCTGACCTTTTCTGCTTGACTCAGACATATACTAGTTATTGCAAATAAGGGAAACTATGGGACCTATGTTTCTTTGGGCCTGGCTTACTTCACTTAATATAATTTTTTCCATGTCTTTCCATTTCCTAACAAATGGGGCAATGTCATTCTTTCTGATGGAAGCATAGAATTCCATTGTGTATATATACCACATTTTCTTGATCCATTCATCTACTGAGGGGCATCTGGATTGGTTCCATATCTTAGCTATGGTAAATAATGCTGCAATAAACATAGTCGTGCTGGTAGCTTTAGTGTGGTCTTGTTTGTGATCATTTGGTTAAATGCCCAAAAGTGGGATTGCTGGGTCATAGAGGAGCTCTATGTGGAGTCTTTTAAGGAACCTCCATACTGCTTTCCAAAGTTGTTGAACAAGTTTACACTTCTACCAACAATGCAGTAAGGTTCCCTTCTGTCCACATCCCCTCCAGCATCTGCTGTCATTAGAGTTCCTGATTATAACCATTCTAACTCAGGTGAGGTGGTATCTCAATGTTTTGATTTGTATTTCTTTTATGGCTATAGAGGTTGATCAGTTCTTCATGTGTCTGTTGACCATCCTTCTTTCCTCTTCAGAGAAGTTTCTCTTTAAGTCTTTAGCCCACTTATTTATTGGGCAGTTGTTTCTTTGAAGATTTGTTGTTAGAGGATTTAATTTTTTAAGTTCCAGGTATATTTTAGATATGAGACCCTTGTCTGTTGTATGACAAGTGAAGATCTTCTCCCAATCCGTGGGCTTTCTATTGATCTTGCGAGCTATATGTCTTTTGCCATGCAGAAGCTAAGAATGAACTTTTATCATTCACAAGAAAATTTGTAGAGCTGGATGGAAATGTTCATGTTAAGCCAAATAAGCTAGATACAAGACAATAATTATTACATATTGTCTGTTATATGTGGTAACTAAAAATAATTTTTTTACAAGTACCAGCTGAAAGTAGAAGAGGAATTAATAAGGAAGTGGAAGAGAATAAGAAATAAGGGAAGAAGTGGAGGGACAAGAGGGTAGAAATATATCATACTTTATTAAAGCATGATATATGTCTATGTAGAATCCTTACAATGAAATCTATTAATTTATACAATTAATGTGTTGATAACTTAGAAAATAAGTGCTATTTTATTTTAAAGGCTTGTGCTTTTTGAAAAAAATCATTAAATTAGCGGCTGTCAAAAGGTGGACGAGTTTGTTCTGTAGAGGACATTTGACAACTTTTGACTGTCACAAATGGGACAATCAAACTCCCATAATGCACACAGCAGCCCCCCAGAGAATTAAACTTGCCCCAAATGTCACCAGTGCTGAAGCCTGGGCTCATTCATGGAACATGGCCTTTACACAAAAAAATATTTGTGCCACTCAAATGACAAAAATGAATACTCGCAATTCGTTGTCTTCTTTTGGAAGACATGATTATTCTGTTTTTATTTTCTTGGCAGATTTCATAGGGGACAAAAAAAAACACACTAAAAAAAGAATCAATTTCATTGATTCTCCCCCTCCCTGCCCCGAATTTGGCAAGAGTAATGAAAACAGAACTTCCGTTTGTTTTAGTTTCAGACTCTTGGCTTATGTCAAATGAATTTGAATAAAACTATTAGAGCAAAAACATTAAACCTGCAGCCCCTCCTCGTCCTCATGTGTTCATTGAAGACAGAGGATGGAAGAAATGTTGAAAAGGAAGAGTAATAGTTCTTATGGGCTCATGACACCCATTTTCTGCACTTCACAGATTCTCGTCTTTCAGCAGGAGAACTCTTTATGCTTTGGAATTGTCTTGTGAAATAAATTCATTAAAACCCCTTTTGTTCCAGCTTCAGTAAAAAAAAATAATACTTTGAAATGTCATGATGCACTTACTCTTCAAAGAATAAAGCATTTAAAATCAAATTAGTTAGCCTTTGACTTTACTTTCCATGTGACATGGACTCCTTGGGGAAATGAAGGGTATTCAGTTTCATCTAAGGGTTCGTGGAACACTTAAATATGATCTCTTGTCTCTAACTCATTCTTGTCATAGTGGGGTGGCCATGGAATACAATTCTTGTGACTTAAACCTTTTTCAGAATCTTTAAAAAAGAGTAAATTTTTCTTCTCTATAGATTCCTTTTGCTTCTTTCTGTTGGTTCAATGCTGGATGCAAACCTTCCTTCTTTTTCTCCTCCTCCTCCTCCTCCTCCTCCTCCTCCTCCTTCTCCTCCTCCTCCTTCTCCTCCTCCTCCTCCTCCTCCTTCTCCTCCTCCTCTTCTTCCTCCCCTTCCTCCCTTTCCTCCCCTTTCTCTCCTTCCTTTCTTTTCTCTTCTCCTCCTTCTCCTTCTTCTCCTTGTTCTTCTTCTCCTCCTCCTCCTCCTCCTTCCCCCCTCCTCCTCCTTCTTCTCTTTTTTTTTTGTTTCGTGAATGTGTTTATATGTGAACTGTCTCACATATACAACAAAAGGTTTACTGGCACTAGACCTTTCGGCTCATGAGCTTGTCTTCTGTTCTCTGGCTCTGTTATCTCTCCTGGCCCACATTCAAACATCTTACATAGCATCTACTTCTGTGGTATGCCCTATCTTTGCAGGTAGGTGCCCTGGATGTCTGATCCAAAGCCAATATTCTCAACAGAAGTAGAATTGACCCATGAATTCCTTTGATTTTATAGAAGCTCCTCTTCAACTTCTCTAGTTTGTAGTCACCTACATATTGTAATGGTTTAAATAATGTATAAAATATGAACATGTCCCAGACATTTTGAAGGAAAAATGTACTCTGGGAATTGAATGGTAGCTGCGTTTTTTCTTCTTCTTTAGAAATTATGAGAAATTTCTCAGTCACGTTCTTTTCTTGACTTTGGAAAGTGAATTGAATACATGAAGATGAAGTTGTGATCTGTTTCATTGCTCTGAAATGTCTTTTTTTTAAATACAGATGTGGCCAGGTGACAGTGGTTCATACCTCTAATCTTACTTACTCAGGAGGCTGAGATCTGAGGATCGTGGTTCAAAGCCAGCCGAGCAAGAAAGTCTGCGAGATCTTTATCTCCAATTAACCACAACAAAACTGGGAGTGGTGTTGAGGTTCAAGTGGCAGAGCATTAGCCTTGAGGTGAAGAGCTGAGGGACAGTGCCCAGGCCCAGAGTGCAGGCCCCACAACCTACAAAAATAAATAAATAAAAAAATAAATACAGATTTGCAATTGGAAATGTTGACACTACAGTCCTTTAATCTCCACATATAATGGATTTTTAAACAAAAAAAGTAAATTTACAGAACTGAATTGCAGGAAATCACATATCATTTGTTAATTAAAATATGGCTGGGTAATACTAAGTTTACCTATAGTGACCATATTCCTAATTGTGGTCTTTGTAGTGATAGATGTTACAGGAATTTACCAGAGTTAGAATAAGATTTATGAGATTAGAAAAACGTTTGTAAGGTTCATGCTATGCTGTTATAAGAATAATAATTATAAGAAAATGATGGGGATAATTATGAATAAAAGATATATACATATTAGACCATCATACAAAACCATTTTTGGTATATTTGATATATATTAATAAGAAATGTAAAAACTATGCTAATACTCATGACTAATTGAACATTTATGTTGAAATTAAGTTTATGTTCATGATTAGCTAAAACATTTGTGACACAGCCTCTGTCTTTTCCACATTTTTTTTTTTTTTTGGCCAGTCGTGGGGCCTGAACTCTGGGCCTGGGCGCTGTCCCTCAGCTCTTCAGCTCAAGGCTAGCGCTCTACCACTTGAGCCACAGCGCCACTTCCGACTTTTTCTGCTTATGTGGTGCTGAGGAATCGACCCCAGGGCCTCATGCATACAAGGCAAACACTCTACCACTGAGACACCTTCCCAGCCCTTTTCCACATTTTTTTATCTTTGTTTTTCATGATTTCTCATACAAAAAAAATAAACTTTGCTTTGTAAATATGTGCTGATTTTAGTGGAAGTATTGTACTTTCTTAGATTTCTTTTAAAATCTTAATTAAAAAAAATAAATTCATTTTTATTACCTTTAAATGGTTGTTCAAAGGGTTTCAATTCAACCTTTCAATTAGAGGAGTACAATGCATCTTCATTCATGTTCCTCTTCCAGCCTTCTCTCTCATCTCTTCCAACCTCACTCATCCCCTAAAGTTACCTTGTTCCGTGTTCACCTATGTGCATTGTGTGTTATGATTGTATTCACCCAACATTTCTCCATTAGTCCACCTAGACAGGTTCCAAAAGGTCCATTTTTTTTCCCTGTAGCACCTTGTGGGTTGTGATATTACTCATTTTAAAGTTCTCATTCTTCCCTCCCACCTTCCACTCCTAAATTCCATGTAGCTGCTACTCGTGGTTACATTTGTCAGTGACAAATGATGGATGGTTGCTCAGCTTCTTATAAAGGCAGTCATCTTGGTGCCTTTTCATACTTGACTTGTATTGCTCGTGTTGATTGATGGTGTGTTATTTACCTGGCATTGAAGGACTGCTACTTTATAACACTCAAGGTAAAACATTTTAAACAGGGCATACTGTGGAGATTTCCTTTTACTGGGGAAGGTAACTGGCCTACCAAAAAGTGGAGGATTCGTATATCAGGAATAGTTGAAGCCTTCTGAAGCCAAGATTGACTGATGGGGTAATTTTCATATCCATTTGATGATTAAGGTAGTATATTTTCATCTTTGTAATTGCCCTCAATTTCTTTAGAAGCAAGATTAGAGATGATTGGCTTTTAGTGGTCTATTTGCTGAGGAATACCTAGGCAAAACTTGTATTTGGGAACTGAATAACTCCTTTCTGTTTGCTTGTTTAGGCAGAATAGTTTCTAGCATCAAAATCAGCCTGGTTGTTCCATTTCTTTTTTTTTTTTTTAAATTTAATTTAATTTTATTTGTGAACATACTGTACAGAGGAGTTACAGTTACATGGGCAGGATAATGCGTACATTTCTTACCAAGCATTGCAGCCTCCTCCTTTGTTTACCCTTCACATCCCTTCCCAGCCTCCCCCCTCCCCCCCTAATCCCAATCCTTCTCCTTCTCCCCCTTCCCCCCCTTCCCCCCCCCCCCCCCCCCGCACTAACATTGTAAAGCTCGTTTTGGACATGACAACTTGTACTTCTCATTGTTGCAACAGGTCCACCTGTATCCTTAAACAACTGGTTTTTCCCCATCTCCTCCTTAACAAACAATATATCATTCTTTTACAATGGATGAGTAAAATACTACTGTGTATACCAGAGGGAATGATATTGTATTGTTGTAAAGAAATAGAAGACCTGGAAAAAAATTATTTTAAGTGAAGTAAGTCAGGCTCAGAGAAACAAAGGTGCCATGTGTTTCCTCATATGTGGAAGCCAGATTTAGCTTATAAACTCAGAAGCAAATGTGTTGGGTGGTATGCAAGTGTATATAAATATTTTTGACTGAAATATGGTAGATTCAAGGGAGAGCTCAAATAGTGTAATTCCTTAGAAAGGCAAAGGCAAAGTTCAATAAAATAAACTCCAAAAAGCAGGTACTTGAAAGAAGTGGGATCAAGGGGAGAGGAGTAGACAAATGAGGAGGAGAAGGGGGAAGAATGCAGTCAAGAATCCAATGCATATCCTACAAAATTAAGAAGAGTGGGGGAAGAGGTGGGTAGGAGAAGCATGGACGAGGATGTTGAAAGGAGTGACATTCATCATGATGCACTGTATTCATAAACTGCTTTGTTAAGTGGCCCCTCCTTTCTATAATGATTAAAAGATAACAGCCAGGTGGTAGTATGTATTTAGAGAGGAACAATCTTACTCATATATAACATTGGCAGAGAATGCCTCCTCTATTCCATCTATATTCCACAGGGTAGTTAACATAATATTGGGTTTGTGGTCAGACAGAATGTGTAAGTATTTATGATTAGGTGAATGAAAATGAATAACCAAAATTCTCTTTCATCGATCTTACTTTTTAGCTTTCTCTTTTATTCTTTTTTTTGGCAGTACTGGATTTGAACTCAGGACCTCATGCTTGTTAGACAGATGCTCTTCCACTTGAGCTATGTTCCTACCCATTGTTTTCTAGCTTACCGTTTCAAGGAAATTTTATTAAAATATGTTTGGGACTTTGATATTTAACTTTATAAGTTACACATGTGTTTTTATTCATAGCATGATTGTTTTGTAGGTCACAGGTGAGACTGAATCTAAACTGGGAATACTAGGAAATCTATTCATATGAGTTGAAGTAACAGGCTATCTTTATTTTAGGTAGTGTAATTCATGAAAACAACAGCTCCATGCAGTGCTAACGAGTATGTACAGAATTTTGAAATCTTTTACAATTGATTTTTGGGTTATATTTGCATTTTTATTTTATTTTTATTGTTTTCTTTTAGAAAAAGTGTACCTGCACAGGATTTGAGCTCAGGGCCTGAGTGATGTCCCTTAGTTTTTTCATTCAAGGCTGGATGGAACTCTACCACTAGAGCCACAGCTCCACTATGAACTTTTTGTTGGTAAATCAGAGATAAGAATCTCACAAACTTTTGCGTCCAGGCAAGCTTCAAACCATGATCCTTATATCTCAGCTTCCTGGGTACTTAGGATTATAGGTGGGAACCACAGGTACTCCAGAAAATTTTGTTTTGGTGTAAAACTAAGGTAATAATTGAACATTAAAATACAACATTTTTACTGGGCTCCAGTGGCTCATGCCTGTAATCCTAGGTACTCAGGAGACTGAGATCTGAAGTTCATGGTTCAAAGCCAGCCCAGGCAGGAAAGTTTATGAGACTTTTATCTCCGGTAAGCCACCAGAAGTGGAGCTGTGGCTCAAAGTGGTAAAGTGCTAGCTGTGAGTGAAAAAGCTCAGGGATAATGCTCACACCCTGAATTCAAGCTCAGTGACCAAAAATAAAATAAAATAAACTTAACATTTTTAATTAGTATATTTCAAGTAATGAAGCTGCAAGCATGGAAATTAAAACAGGGAAAACACAGAAGAATGCCAAGAATGCCCACAAGGTTGACATAAATACATGTAATGGTTTGTTCTTGGTAAGATCCTTCTCTATTCAGGCAGAAGATGAATACTGGTATTCCTGATAGTTACAACAGAGTGGAGTTAATATTTAATGTGGCATTTATAGACTTGTACCAATTTAGAAGTAGCAAAAGATTGAATTGATATAGTAGGAATTTAAACTATTTCATGAAATGAAACTGAAGAGACTTTTCTTCCTGTTTTAAGGAAATCTTATGGCTCTATATGAAACTGCAACATCAAGCAGAAGTTAGGAAATAAATAGTGAGATATGTAATTATAGCTTCAAATTATTAACTAGGCATTGAGGAACTTACGTACTGTAAGAATTTCTTAACAAGTTCTGACAGCGCTGCTAACTGATTAAAAATACCTAATAAGGTTGCTGGATTCATTAATGGGTACTTTTAGAGAGAAAATTGGCAATGAAACAATAGCATTTGTTTAAACAGGGGGGAAAATCCCCTGCATTCCTTTTTTGAAAGGAAGCAGACGCATGATGGGTGTTCTAGTTTTCTGTTGAAACACGGCGCCTTTTCAAAAACTGTCAAGTTTGGTATTTCAAAGACATGTTGAAGAATTAGGATGGTGGGTGTGTAAGTAAATGTGCAGATTGCATACAAGCTGTTTCTAGTTTTCCGTAAGTGATTTTAGAGCCCCTGAAGGAGTGTGATTTTTAAAGGTGAAATATTTAAACCAGTTTCTTTTTTGGTAATACTGGGTATTAGTGACCCTAAAAATTTGCAGTGTATATATGGAACATGTTAATAATTATGGGGCTGTTTGAGGAGAAGAAGGCAGTGGGGAAGAGAAGGTTAGGGGGTGAATACTATCAAAAAAC
The DNA here is from genome assembly GCF_019054845.1 of Dipodomys spectabilis. Taxonomy (NCBI): domain Eukaryota; kingdom Metazoa; phylum Chordata; class Mammalia; order Rodentia; family Heteromyidae; genus Dipodomys; species Dipodomys spectabilis. The sequence continues at coordinate 15,339,089 of NW_024870686.1, read as the reverse complement.
ACTGCATCTACGAATGAAGGTGACAAAATGCAACTCATTGAAAACAGTTGCATCATGGGGGTAGTAGAGATGAAGCAAGGAGATCAGTCTGATTTCAGTCTGTATGAAATGACAGTGAACCCTTGGAACCATTAACATCTATGGGCAGAAACCATGAATGACAGCAATATGAAACAGTGGGTACACATTACTATGAGTGGAGAGAATGAAAAGAGAGAGTGCAGAAGGGTGAATATGTCCAAGTTGATGGCCAAAACCTTTATGTGCATGTGTGACATTGGAACAATGAAGCTTATTGGAGGAAGAATGGTGTGGAGGAGGGTGAGTCAGATCAAGGTATGATCGTAGACACAGAGGGACATACCAAAGTGAAACCCACTCCCTCTGGTGTAACTAATAGATGCAAGTCAATATTTGGAAAAAATATTCTGTTGTCTAAGTAAGAACTCTGGCCTATTCAGGTCTTACTATGTAGTTTCAGTTGGTTTTTAGCTTGCTCTAGATCCCAGATGGCTCTTTATTATTATTATTTTTTATAGTGAAAATACTGTACAGAGAGGTACAATTACATGGGCAAGATAATGAGTACATTTCTTATCAAGCATTGTAGCCTCCTCCTTTGTTTCCCCTTCCCATCCCATTCTCTCCCCACCTCCACCCAATCCTCCCCACCAAAGTTGTAAAGTTCGTTTTCGACATAATGAATTGTACATCTCATGGTTGCAATGGGTCCACCTGTATCCCTAGTTAAACAATTTGTTTTTTCCCTTCCCTTCCACAAATTATAACAACATCAAATACAGTGAAAGCAGGGATTATACCGTGGGGGAAGAACATACAAAGCAACAAAGAAATAATCTTATAAATATGTTAGAAACAATCGTATGAAAGAAATAAAACATTTGAATACATATCTTAGGGTTCATTTCCCTAACATCAACTTCTCTGACCTTTTCTGCTTGACTCAGACATATACTAGTTATTGTAAATAAGGGAGACCATGGGACCAGATTGCTCTTAAACCTGCAATTCTCCTGCCTTGGTCTCCTGAGTGCTGGGATTATAGGAATGCACTACCAGCTTATTAGTTTTTTTTCTTTTGTTGCTTATGCATTTGGTGTTATACTTAAAAATCTAGTGTCAGATATGTTTATATCAATATTTATCATTTAATATTTTCTAATAAAAGATTGTATCATCTGTAAATAGTAATAGTTTTACTTCTTTTCTTCCAAAGTGGGTGCCTTAAATTTTTTTTTTCTTGAACTGAGTGCTGATGGTTCATGCCGACAATTCAAGCTATTCAGGGGAGATTCAGAGGATGGTGATCCAAAGACAGCATGGCAAGATAAATCTGAGAGATTATTTCCAACTAATTAGTTAAAAAAAACTGTACTGTAGGTGAGGTTCAATTGGTAGAGCATCAATCATGAGAAACATTGCCTTAATAGAGTGTGAGGCCTTGCGTTCAAGTCCCGGTGCCAAAATGAACAGTGAACAGAAATGGCCAAAGCAGCACCCTCATCTTGATCTTCCTTAGGGAGAAAGATTTAGTGGAAAATTTAGCAAGAAAACTTTGGATCCTTCATCATTGCTGATGATGTTACTTGTAGGCTTTTCATAAATGACCTTTATCATGTTAGACATTTCCTTTACACCCCTCATTTACATTCTGATTTTATCATGAAAGAGATTTTGCCTTTCTTGAAAGCTGTTTCTATATCGTTTGAGATGTTCCTGTGCTTTTCCTCTCATTCTATTAATGTGATGGATTATGTGGATTGATTTTTTTGTGTGTGCGTTGAACTACTTTTATATTACTAGGATAATTCTACCTGGCCACGAAGCTTAGTATTTCATTGTGAATTTTTGCGTCTGTATTTTTGAAGGATATCTGTCATTTTCCTTTTTGATGATACCTTTGTCTGGCTTTGATGTCAGTCTAATTCTGGCCTCCTATTCTGATATAGAAGATCTTCATTCCCTTTTTACTTTTGGGGAGAGTTTGAAAATGATTGGTATGAATTCTTTTTTTAAATATTTCAGATTATTCAACAGTGAGATCATCTTTAGGTCTTTACTTAAAATTTGGTAAAGACTGACAATTAAACCTAAATGTATAAACTCAGATGTGAATGGCTTAGATTTTGTACTAACAAAACATTTTATAAGTGAAAATGAAATCTTCCCAATGAGTAGCTACACTTCCAAAATTAGCTACTTAGTAAAATAGGAAGAGGAGATAAAGAGTAATTTTTATATTGTTTCACAATATCTTCAAATTTTCTATGAGGTGTATTGTATTTATACTTAGTTATAAAATATGCTAGGGAATTAGGGTAATTACCACAAAGTAGGAATATAATTGGGACATGAGTTGTTAGTGTACTCTATTGAGGTGATTACTTTAATTCTTCATTTCTTTTTATCCATATGCAATGATCTCAGTTAATTGGAATTGTATTTAAACTAGAAAGAGAAGAAAAAGCTTCACATGCTTCTACAATTTAATTTTTTCTCTCAAACTCATTATATTTTTCCAAGTTTTCCAGTTAAAGTTTCAAATGAATTTCCCATTCTTGATGTCATATTTTTCTGTAACACACACTTTTATCTGTCTCTCAAGAATAGAATCGACTAGCTCTAAATATAGAAGTATATCACACATAGCCCTCCTATATACCAATACTGACACCAATATCCTGAATGCATTAGTTCTAGAAGGTGTAGATGAGAAGTGGGTTCAGAAAGACTGATGGACTGTGAAGTCTGTGAAGCTGTTGAGTGATGGTGATGAAGGGCTAGGAAAATAAATGAATTGAATATCAATTCATCTCTCAGAAGAAATGGTGTTGATCTTTAGGTAGTTCCTGTCAGAGATAAAGAGACAAATAATCACAGTCCAACCAAACTTCACAGGTAGGAAATTGGTAATTTTGCTAACTTTTAAAATAAACATATCATACAAACAGTATTTTGCATGCTTAAAATTTCAGAAACAAACACCCTGGATTGATAGAGTGCTTCAGTAACGGGCAGACCTTATAGACAGCTATTAGTAAATCATACTGGCTCTTCTCAAGGTAGGGTGTGTTGTATTCAAAGGCTTGACCCACTCAGCTACCTTCTGTGATTCACTACTATTAAAATAACTCCAAATGCCTCTAGAGCACTCTATCCTCTATTAGCACTTGGACTTTAATCAGATCATCAGCAGTGCTCACAGCACTATCCTGGATGCCTGACACATATAGAACACGTATTCAATAAGTATTTATTGAATAAATAATCCCCCAGTGAAAGAAGCTTGAGCTGAGAACTACATTTCCTTTCAACTTTACAAGTTTTGATTACTCTAATGACTAAGACTACTTAGTTCTGCCACCTTAACTTTTTAGAGTTTCATTTTTTTTGGAATCAGGAGTTGGCTAGTGTAGTATCCCTTTTAACTTCTAAGAGATACAACAGGTTTGGAACCTGACAGTTTTTTCAGTTTGTGGGATTGAACTCAGGGCCTCCTCTATTATGAGAGATATGCCCTGGTGTTCAAGATGAAATTTTTGAACTGAATGGAGTTCAGTCCAAAGTTGAAGAAGACTGGAACCTTTCAGTAGGAAATGAAGTTCAGTTGGAACTTCATTCTAAATGTCTTGCATTGAGTCTTGTAAGAAGTAAAAATTGAATGGGCTTAAGTCATTGGGAATTTTTAACTCAAATTGTTATAAATGTAAATGTAAATTTAAATTGTAAATCAAATTGTAAATCAATCAGCACCTATAAACACTGGTACTGCTCAGTTATTTTAGTCCACATAAGTACTTAGTACTAGCCAAGCCAGACCCTGCTTGGGCCATGAGATCAGAGGAAATCAGGTGTATTCTACTTAGATATTTTCTAAATATAATTAATGGTATCTATTGTTCATGAGCTTATAATCTACAGCATAACAAAACACATAGGTGCAAAACATAATATATGTATGATAATATACATATACATACATGTATATGATTATACATGTATGTCTACATATACATATATGTAGACATACCTAATATGAGAACCTAGGGTTAGTGGGGAAGTATTTTAGCGTTTTATAATTTGTTTGCTGGGAGTATAGATTTATTAGAGACTTCACATAAAGAAATATAGCTACAAAAAAGGAAATAGCAACTGTTTTAGGATGTACTTAATGATTTCTTTAGCTGAGTTGCTCTTTGTACGTAAACAAATGTGTAATTTTAGTAGAAATTAGAGTGGAAAATCCAAATTATATGTTGATATAGATACTATGGAAATAAGTCCAACAAAAGTAAAAGTCTTAGTAAACACTTTTTGTTCAAAGTTTCTGCCCCTGAGCTTGTCCTTGGTTTTTCTTTAGATGGAAGAAAGCTTGTTAGAAAAGATGCCGTTCTCACACGGAGATAGTTTCCCCCAAGAATTAAAAAGGAAGAAAAGGAGAGAAGGGATGGAGAAGGACATTTTGTGGTGATAAGGTTTTGGCCCATAGATTTGCATATGTGAAGAAATGAAGGTCTCCCATCTATTGAGAGAAGGGAACAATCACTGTTAATTTTGTTTCCATAGTTTTGCCTGGCATTTAATGTGAAGAGCTATTTTTGGGGTTATGTGACTCACACACTGAATAAAAGTTTGAGAATTAATAGTAGTCACATCTTCTAAGGTATTGAATGTAATTCCAGTGAGTTCTCTACTTAAAAAGGAGTCAAATAGGAAAATGTGCTGTTTAAGTTCTCTTTACCCATGGCAACTTTTTTCCATACAACCAACTAATTTTACTTTCTGACAGCAGCAAAGAATAGAAAATAGAGAAACCAGAAATGAATGAGTAGACACACTAAAGTTCACACAGAGATAGACGTTTGGGATTTAAAACATACAATTTTTTTTTAGAAATCTTAGTTTTGTTAAAGAAAGGAAACATATACATTGGTAGGTCATAAGTGAAATGTTTGAGTATGATCACTAGCCCCGATGAATGAGATGTACTCAAACTTCATTAACACTAACTGTACACTAGTTGCTATGAATTCTAGGCCAAGTAGGATTATGTAATTGAGTATTACCTTTTTTTATGGAGTTTGCCTTTCCATTCAGCCAGTATTTGTGTATTTTGGATGCATAAAATATTTAAAATTATAGTAGAAATTAGAAAACATGTAAGGCAAAAATTTCTATATTTATAATGCTTTTTAGTATACAGGCATAGTGAATCCTATCTTTAGTTCAGGCTATTCAGCAGGCAGAAATCAGGATTGTGGTTTAAAGCTAGCCTGGGCCAAAAGATAGTGTGATAGCATCTCAACAAATAAGCTGGACACAGTGGTGCACACTTCTTACATAAGAGCTGTAGATAGGAGGATCATGGTCCATTGTTGATGCCAGTGAAAAACAAGAAATCCTATTTGCACAATAACTAACACAAAAGTACTGAGGATATGATTCAGGTGGTAGAATGACTGCCGAGCAATCACAACGCCATGAGTTCAAACTTAGCACTGCAAAAGGTAAAGACAAAATGGAAGAAATATTTGATCTAGTAAGAAGATTTAACAAAGGAGGATAGCCCCAGAATAGAAAACTTAGTCTTCTAAAGACTTGAAAGGAGAACAAAACATACCAGTGAGGAAGATGATTTGTGGAGGAGGTTACATTTGATTTGGGCTCAAAAGAGCAATCAGGCTTTTGATAGAAGATTATGTAGTATGAAGAGCATTTAGGTAGGTATCTGACATAAGACAAATGGTACCAGAAGAGAAAATCTGGAGTGTGTTTGATGGTGAGAATTCCAGGATGGTTTCAGTATGGGAGAACAGAGAGAATAAAAGTTGAGAGGATAGTTTGGACTAAAGTGTGAGAGAGAAACCTGGATCTGTTACAAACAGAGAACAGCCATTCCCAGGATAATGTTCAGGACAGGACTAAGTGATGGCTCTAATATTAGAAAAACCCCATCATCCTTAATTACTATCACAGAACTCATAGGCAGATAGATAGGAATTTGCAATACTAGCTATCTTCTCCTGAATGCATATGGATTGTCAAGTAGAACACTACATATCATATCCAGTTTGGTTTGCACTATGTTGGTGGCATAGATATTTTTGCAGGAAAGAATAGAATTTCACAAGGAACTTGAAGTTAAGGAGGAATAATGTATGTCAGACTAGTAAGATGACTTAGTTTATTACCTGGGTATCTTAGAGAAAGAGAGGGCTCATAATGTTTTGTAGTTACAATTGAAGTCATAGAATATCTCCCATGTGAATTTCCCAAGCAGTCCTTCCAATCTATAATACTTGGCAATAAAATACAAATGCCAGCACCAACAACAATAACAGAGCTGAATGCCCTTAAATAACTATAGTTAGAAACAGACCCCCAGTTTTCTATCGAAGGTTATTAAGAACAGCAGTCACACTTCCAATGGTCATCACCCATTTTTCAAGATGGTATGTTTCAAGTAGGACTATTAATCTCATTTCCTGTCTATCTCAATCTGATTGCAAAATGCAAAGTTGCTCAGAGACACATTTATCGAATGCATTCTGTAACACTGTTCAAGATTTCTCATTCAGTATGTAGGAGTTTTGTTACATAAACAATATGAGAGTCTTTTCTCCAGAGAAAACAATTAATCTTTAGTGACTTAAACCATTCACCAAAATCCCTCTGTTTGATTTTTCATTCCCCACTCTTCCTCCCTATCCTTAGAATTTTTTTTTCCTTTTCTTCAGTACTAGGGTTTGAACTCAAAGTCCTGTTAAACAAAAGATCTACCACAAGAACTATGCCCTTGAACCTTTTTTCTTTAGTTATTTTTCTAATAGGGTCTCACTTTTTGCCTGACCTGATCTGGACTTTGATTCTCCTATTGAACTGTGACCTTCCTGATCACTGACTCCCAAGTCGCTAGTTTCATATATGTGAACTGCCTTGTTTACTATCTTCAGACTTCTTTCTCATCAAGCCTGTCTCAACACAGCCCCAAAACATAAGTGATTTTTCAAATATCAATTTTCATTGTTGCTGTTTATGTTAATTAAATAAGGTGACCTTGATTTGGTATTGACTTAGATTTTTTTTTTTTTTTGAGATCCTGCCTGAAAACATATTATTGTGAAACCAGGTTGAAAAGAGTATGGACAATAGTTCATTGAAAATTAAACATGGCTGGGAGCCAGTACCATATATCTCTAAGTCTATCTACTCAGGAAGCTGAGATTTGAAGGATATCAGATCAAAGCCAGCTCCAGGCATGAGACACCATTTCCAAACAAATAAGAAAGCAAAAAAACAAAAAGCTGGGCTAGAGATGTGGCTCAAATGGTAGAGCATCAGCTGAGCAATATGATGTCTGATGTCTGATACTGCCCTCAAATAAACTCTCTCTCTCTCTCTCTCTCTCTCTCTCTCTCTCACACACACACACACACACACATACACACACACACACGCATGCATACGTGCATACCCCCACCCCCACACACCATTTTTGCTAAAAACAATGAGTTAGGGTTCTCCTATTGATTCACAATCAAAAGTGTGTGTGCATATGTGTGCATGTGCTTGTATGCGTGTGCCTATGATTATATTTGAACAACTTCATATACCCACATATAATCACTTCTCACAGGAAGAATCTATCTTTTGAGGGACATTTTCCTCGGTCTGGAAAACTATTTGACCATGTTTTATTATAGAGAAAATTCTGATCTGTGATCGGTAGGTCTGAAGTTACAGCTTTATAGACCTAAACTGCTCTGCCCTTCTATTGTTAAAAGCTGTCTCTACAGATTTTGTTTCCTTTAAGAGCAGTTTGTTTTCACACTCTAGATTTAGACTGCCATCTGTGTTAGTTATTGCTTGCTCTGGGGAGGTTTAGATGTGGGTTGTCTGGCTGGGCAATGTGTTTAGCCATTGTTCATTGGTGTTTGGAATCCAAGGCAGTGGAAATACTTGGAATTAATGTAAGGTACACGAAGAGGGGGAGAAGAATAGTGGCCCTGCACCCCTCTGTTACTTCCCTCAACTATGGTGGAAATGCTGGCTGATTGCCTTTCCAATAATTACCTCTAATAGTCCGTGTGAAAGTCATTGCATCAACAAAAGCATAGTGACTTATTGATAGACTTGAAATTGTTGTCTCAAAACCCCTATGTTGAAATCCCACCCCCAGTGTGATGATTTTAGGCACTGAGGCCTTTGGGAGAGGATTAGGCCATGAGGGCCAAGCCTCATGAATGGGATTAGTGTCTTCTATGAGCAGAAACTTGAGAGAGTCCGTGTTACTAAACCAGGCTTGGCGTTCCCACCACACACTGTGCCAATCACAGAACTAAGATTTGCAAAAGAGGAAAAGTTTATTCACTAGGCTGCCAAATGTGAGGAGGTGGGAGCCCAAGTCTTAAATCCCTCTTTCAAAGATGGAGTTGGGGTGATTTATAGGATAAAGAAACAGGACGATGAGAGGTGTGAGGAAAGGTGATTAGAGGTAAGGAACAGTGAAGTCATGAGATAAGCACTTTGGTAATAAACCTCATGGTCTTCGTTGGACACATGTTTGAAGAGTGGAGGCTTTGAGGATCTCAGTGTGGAGTTTTCATCTTCCTGATTTCAAATGTGACCCTTGGTCACTTGTGAAGGCCTAAGTGAATCGGTGGTGATTTCTGCAGATCTGAGATCTGAATGCCCTGTCTTTGACCTTTTCCCATTGAATGGTGGGATCCCTTCAGACTGGAGAATTCCATCCTTCTCCCTTCAAGAATGGTGTTTGAGCCACTGACATCTTGTTTCCAATGAACAGCTTGCCTCTTTCTCTCCCTCCTCCTTGTTTTCTAGCTTACTCGTCTTGTTTGCTCTGCTGTTGTTGTACTACTTGATTGATACCAGCAGCCTTGCTTTTTGTCAGTTATTTTGGTGATGGAGTCTTGCAGACTTTCCTACTTGGGCTAACTTTGAACCTCGATCCCCTAGGTCTCAGCCTACTGAGTAATGAGGAGCATAGCCATGAGCCACTCGTGCTTTGCTGCTACATTTTTGAATTAAAAAAAAAACGTATTGATTTTTAACATTACCTCTTATTTTCTTGATTTTTCTATTTTTTTTCCTTAATGGGAGCTGAGAGTCTATGTCTCTGTACTTTCCTCCCCTGCTCTTGTCTCTTAGTTCCCCACCTAAATATAAAATCATATTAGATGATTTTTTATTGAGGTCATTATTATCAGTAGTCAGATTTTTTTGTATTAGGATCATGTTAGCACTATTAACACCTGATCCAAGTAATAATACAATTTCCTATCTTCTCTGTGCTTAAAAAAAACGATCATTGGACCTACTAGCTCCCTGTTTTTATCCTTGATTTTAATGGCCTATTTCACCACGATCTCAAATCCCTCCTACATTTCTCTTAAAGAAACACAGTTGGTTTTCCATATCCAATGGTTCCACAGAAAAAAGAGTAGAGAGGGTTCTGCTGAGAGGAAATCATGTTCAGTTGGGTGTGACTCACAGGGGACTGACTTAGCGTGGCCTTTGTGAATCTTCTTTCTATTGAGTATATGCACACAGCTACAACATTCCCTTTAACTTACTCTTAGAACACTGATTGCAGAGTGTCCTGAAGTAAATGAACATATCTGACTTGTCAGGCCTTGGATATGATTTTCTGATTTCTGGATAAACTGTAGATTTCATTGAGAAATACTCCATGTCCCAACAAATGGGAAAAGAGTCCCCAGAAATAGGCAAAGGTTCATCTTCTGAATGCATTCACTGTCTTACCAAAGAAAAACTCCCACCTTTCAGTGCACTATTAGCCCTGAGAGCTGAGAGCCAGCCTCCTCAAATTTAAGCAATTTGTTGTGTGGTCTTTATTGTTTCTTAGACCATGAGATTCAGTGCTTTCTTAAGGCACAAGACAAATGATGGCTTTAGAAAACCATTTACTGTCATTTTCTTACCATTTCTCTAGGTGTTTGATGCATCTGAAAATCATAGACTTTCGTCCCTAATACTTTATGGCATATTTTCTCAGTAAGAAGAAAAGGGTTCAGGTTGTCAATGTTTGCAATTTTGGGAGCAAAAAAAAAAAAAGATAAAAGTTTCCCTTTCTATCATGAAAGAAAATGTGCAAATGTGGAAAAAGAGGTTCATCTTGTCCTACAGATAGTTTAATCTAAATAGAAGGGATCTCAGAAGAATCCTCAATGCCAAGTCCTGTCATTTATTCAGAAGAAAAACAAAATGGTTATTTTTATTATTTTGATAGTGTTTTATTAAACAAGCTCACTTGAATGATATTAAGTAAACTGCTTCCTGCCTCCGGTAAATCAATTGTGCTTAAAATAATGTATGTTCTGCTCAGTTGGGAGGTCATAGGAGTATGTTGAAATCTGGATGTTTTAAAGGTGTACATGTATGTAGTGCTTGCATAGAATTCCAGTTAAATTAATTGAAACATATTCTGTAATTTGGAGTGGGGAAGAAAATGACAAATTGAATTCAGCTGCCTATTCTATGTTTTAATAAAGTATGTGTCATTCATTGCTGTAATTGAGTCTGAGCTGAACTTGCTAACACTGAACTTGCTCTGATTCTATAATTGGAATTCCAGTAGAATGGAATTGTTCCTTCTCGTGTCCTTCTAACCATGCCAACATTTCCTAAGGTAGCTAGCTCATGACAGTAAAGAAAATCCCCCACAGAAACCAGAAGACAACTTTAGAAAGTCACCTATGTTGTATCTTTTATAAGCTTTTATTGTTATTTAAATGATATTTTATCTTTAAGTATTTGTAAACAATGGTTCCCATTCAACAAATTGGTCTCTAAGTACAATGTATCTTAATCAATGTCACCCGTTTTGTCATTCTCTCTAAAAAGAAAAAGATATACCTTGAAAAGTCCCAGGTTAAAAATTCATGCTTTCAAATTTTTATTTTCCTAAGATAAACTTTTTTATTCCTCTATACCCTAAAGCCTTCTTTTGTATATTGGAGTCTGGCCTTGGATTTTAAATGAGTCAGTTGCAGTGTACAAGGTTCTAGTGGTAGGATCTACAACTCTCTCTTGAACATGCTGAACCTGACCCAGGCTATATATCACTCAGGTCTCTGTAGGAGAGCTTCTCCTGGCAGACATTTCTAACTGAGTGCACTGAATTTTCCTGCTGGGTCTTGTGTAGCCTTACAATCTTGCTCAACATCCCGGCTTCCAACAAGACCAGTTGGGAAAAGTCATTAAGTGATCTGAAAGTGTTTCTTTTAGCTGAGCTTAGACTCTAAGAAAATAGGAACTCAGACCATTCTATGAGTAATACATATTTTAAAATACCAAAGGAAGAACACAGAGGCACAATGCCTATGTGCAGCTAATCATACCAAATAATATTTATCAAAATGAACTCCAAGAAATGGAAATAAAAGGTTTTATATTTTTTTCTGGTTTTCTTTTATTTTGTCCTGTTTGTTCATTTATATGTCCTTGGGAGTATAAGAGAAAGCACAGAAATGGAGGGACAGAGGGTAAGTACCAGCAATATTACTCACTGTAACACTATGTTGAAAATGGACTATACAACTTGTGGGTGGGGTTGGGAAGGAAGAGCAAGGGGAAAGGTAACATTATCTGAAAAGAAATGTACTCTTTGCCTGACTTATGTACATCACCTTTATAACAATAAGATTAATAAGATTATATATATGTATAATATAGAATTTTCTTTAGGTTTGAGGAAAGCTAGAATAAAAATACATTAGTAATAATTTTACGTCTTGCTTCTCAAATTTTACCTTGGTATGGATGTAATTCCTGGGAAAATTTATCATATTACCTCTACTTATGATTTCATAGCCTAGGAACATGAAGTAGTTTTAAAATATGAATTACAATGTAATACAGAACAGCAGCCTTTACAATTATGCTGGTCTTCCTACTGTAAATGGAATCCAATTTCAGAGGAAGGACATAGCAAAGCAAGGCTCTTTGGTGCTGATAGATTCACTCATAACACAGAGATTGAAACAAGCAGAAGTATTTGGACTAGAGTACTCAGAATGCTACCATTTGACGAGTCTGAAATATTTCTACAACATCAATTGTAAATTTTATCTCAGAGAAAGACTTGACTTATTCAATGCAAAAAAGGGCTGTTTTATAGAAATACTTTAGAAATCTTTTTTAAGATTATAGGCATTTTATGAAATGAAAGATAACTACAGCCAAATAATTCACTCTAAAGAATTGACAAAGCAATTTAATGAGTTTCTGTTCCATGTAAGGCACTGTGCATGAAATTACACCTACTTAGAAGAGTTGACTGTGGATACAGAGTTCACATGACATTACAAATTAGCTTATGATACACACAGGCGACAGGGCATAGAATCTCAAAATGAGAGTAATTCTAATCAAGATGACTTTCAAAGTAGAAGCAGTCTGGGCAAAAAATTAGTAAAACCCCATCTCAACAAATAAGCAAAACATAGTGGTAAATATCTAGAGTCATAGCTGGGTAGGAGGTATGGGTAGGAATAGTGGTGTCTGAAGTTAGGCTTGGGCAAAAATGAGACAGTATCTGAAAAAAATAACTACAAGTAACAAAGGTTAGTGGTGGGTCTCCAGTGGTAGAGTGTTTACTTAACAAGGGTGAGACCCTGAGTTCAAATGCTACTGCTGAAGAATGAAAGAATAAAAAAGGTATTTATCAAGAGTTAACAAAAGCTCAAGGAGCCACAATACCCAGAAACCTGCTTTAAAGAAAAATGAATTTCATTATATATACTATTCTAAGGAAAAGGAAACACGCACACACACACACACACACACACACACACACACACACACACACACACACAGACAACAGTAACCCTTGAAATCAAAGCTTACAACCTTTCAAAACCTTTGTTGAGGACAGAATAATGACTCTGTCCTTGGCATACTGTGCTTTACTTTGACTAAGTCACAGAATCATTTGCAACCTCAAGTCTTCAGAATAAAGACAAAAATCAATGACATCGATGATTAAGTTTTCGATGAAAATAGTTGGTTGCATCAGAATACGGTTATCTTTTGAATCACTAAGCCAATGAAAGCTTTCTGTTGCCTTGCACTGGGAACTAGCTTCCACAAATCCCTGCTGCTGGCTGGAAGTTGGCTAGTGAAGTTTACTTCAAGAAGAATTGTGGAGACTGGGTTGTTCGTGGTAACCTAATACATTAAGGAGTGCCACCACATGGCATTCTTAGCCCATGCTCTCATTTTAGCTTGTCACCGAGTCTAAGGAGACCTTGACTTTAGGATGTTCCTGCTGGACAGAGCCAATGAAAATACTTTTGGGGGGCTGTGGGAGACACACAATGGGCTGAAAGCGACAAATGAGGTGATTTTTAACAATACAACAAAATATTTTGCCAACCAAGCAAGGAATAGTTTATTTTTCTGTTAATTTATTAAGGAGTACATTAGAAAGATTTCAGTGTCACACACAGGTTTCATCTTAATCAATTGTTTCATTTCTTTTTTAGTGAAGGTGTTTATAGATGGTTATACAGAAAGTCGAGAAAAAAACTCTTCACTAGCCAGGTGCCAGTGGCCCATGCCTGTAATCCTAGCTATACATGAAGTTGAGATCTTAGGATTATGGTCTGAAGCCAACCTGGGCAGGAAAGTCTGTGAGACTATTACTTCCAGTTAACCACTAGAAAACCAGAAGTGGCTCAGTGGCTCAAAATGGTAGCGCACTAACCTAGTGAAAAAGCTTGGGGACAGTGTCCAGGTCCTGAGTTCAAATCCCACTACTGTCAAAAGACAAACCATTCCTCATTGCTTATGTAATCATACCTTTGATGGAAATATGAAATTTCATTCTAGGAGACATCTCATCAGCCATGTAGAATCAATGACACAGCTAACAGAATGGAAATGTCACTGAAAGCAATGATTCTTGTCTTTGGTCAACCTAAGGGATGATGACATGTTCAGTCTGGTGCATTCTCCTCAAGGTTGAATTATGGAATCGTCTTTTTTTTTTCTTTATTGTATATAGTCTCACTTACGAAGTATCCAGATAGTGGTGATTTCCATTCTTTGTTTGGATGAGAATATGGAATGCATAACCCAAGAGGTTTTCTTTCCATTTCTTCTACTATGTCGAAATATGGGCAAACAGTCTGTTCAGAGCTAAAATTGTGGACAGCAGTAGTTTGCTGTAGTTTTGTGTGTGAGCCACATGAAGGATGCCCACTGTCCAGGTGTCAGCTCCTTGGGTAGGTGCTCAAGGGGCTCCGCTATGAGGTCTGAAAGCCGTCTTTCCCGCCTGGAATCCCAGGCCCCTCACTGTGTGTGACACACCTGTCCCCAGCAACTCCTCTCATCCAATGCCTTTGCAGACAGAACTTATATTTTCTCCTTTGCCTCTTAAATCTGGCCGACTTCAGTTAAGTATGTCTCACATTGTACTTTTTCTGTGACTCTTTTCAGAGTGTATCCAAGTTCATTCACAGGATAGAACTTTGTCTGCCATCAATAGCAAACCTTGGGCAAAAAGTGCAAAATCCTCTTTTTAAAATAACTAAAATTTAAAAAGGACGGAGGAGTGGCTCAAGTGGTAAGCATGAAGGCCCAAGTTCAAAACTGTAGTACCACCAAAAAAGAAAGAAGAAAAGAAAAACAGTGTTCTTGTGCACATGTGTGTGCCAGTATGTGTGCATGTGGGTGGGGCCTGGCAGTCCATCAGACAGGAACATCATGCATATTTGATGCCCTAGAATTTTCTGTGAGGTCCACAACACACAGCAGGTAAATTAATATCTGTCTCCCTGAAGTAAGAGCATGAAGGAGGCTGTGTGCTTCTTCTCTGTAGGTCTCCCCTTTGAGGTTTCTGTGCTCACACTAGGGGGTACCCTAGTTCCTTTGGTATAGCCCCTCAGCCTGACCTAGTCTTTCTCTTCTATTAAACACTTGCTGGGTGAAGGCCTGAGGGTTGGACGCGTAGGAAAGGAAGAGAGAGTGTATTCTTGAATTTATGAACTATGTGTGTGAGAGGAATTTAAATGCAGCACTTTTTTAGTCCACATTACAGATCTGGACAAAATAATAATCCTTTTTTTTATCATCCCACAGTCCATAAAATGAATACATTTTAATGATGTGGGCATAATGAAAGGAAATAGGCAGTTAATTGGACAGACACTGATGTCAAGTCCTCAGTAGCAACTGACTGTGGACTGGTGGGTTGCTTTAGCTTTCACTGATCAGATTGCAAATGATTGTTGCAGAGAAAAGTCCCCAATAGATGCTTGGCACAAAGCTCCTCCCCTCCCCTCCTTTCCCCCACTCCTCTCCTCCTCTCTCCTCTCCTTTCTTCTCACCTCTCCTCTCCTTTCCTTTTCCTTTTTCTCTCCCACTCCTTTTGTCTTTTTCTTTTCCTTTCTTTCCTTTCTTTAAATGCTTCTTTCCTCATCCCCACTTTGCTCTCTCTCCCTTCCAAAAGCTCCTTCCTTCCCTCCCTAAAGCTTAGCATCCCCTCTTGAGACTTAAACATTATGTGAAACATTCAATTAGGAGCCTTGCTATCAATTTCCCTAATACCTCACTGAGAAATGCTAGTCTCTTTGACTACACAGCAGCACTCACCACCTGGACCAAGTGTATGGCTACTAAATTTTTAGTCATGGTTTATATAGCCACTTCCAAGTGGGCTTATATTTTCTTAATATCCTTTAGTGACATTTCAGTCACAAACACAATAGAGGAGGAAAATCCTGAGCAATTTTAGAGCCATTTTTTCCCATGGCATGTCAGATATGATAGCCTATATAGACAAAGCTCTTGAATTTTTTTTTTGTAAAAACAGAAAAAAAACTTTTGAACCTTTATATTTCCTTCTTGTTTCTGCACTGTATAATAAAGCATCAGTTCCCTTTCCAGTTCATGTTTCTCATTTTGTTTTATTCATTCTGCCTTTATGGACTTTGCAAAGATGACTTTCAGTTAACCTTATGCCCCCTGAGGCTAAACCTTTGATTTAAAATTATTTGAGGGTTTGGAATCTGGCCTTTAGAATGTATAAAGATCCATGTTAGATGCGGGCGACCTAGAGCTTGGGAAGAGTTGATGTGGCCACTAGCTGCTGGATCTGCAGGGTGAGCATGGCTGGGAGTTACAATGCTCCCAGGAGCTTTGAGCTGATGTCAGAGGATTCCTTTTCCCAGGTCAAGCTATGACACAAGGTAGTTCCAACAGCAGGGAGTTCAGTTCTCACATCAACCACAGCCCTAAGGCTGTCTGCTCATCCTATGCTACATATCTGATTAAGTTTCTCTCCTCTGTTCTCTGGCATGGACAGCAGCTTCATGCATTGTTAGGGGAAGGGCTGCCTCTGGGGTCTCTTTCCATGCTCATCCTTTTGGATGCTGCTTCTCTGCATTTCTTCCAGTCTGTTATATTTCTTAGGGTTTCCTTTCTAGGTCTTGCCAACTTCAATATAATTCTACCAACACTATCAGATGTTTTACCCTTTAACCTTCAGTTGTAACTCTATGCCAATTTTGGAGGAATAGCTACTTCATGTCCTGATTGATCTTTGTTCTACGCCAGGCTTGAAAGATGTGAAGACTTTCCAGACCTTTTGGGATTGGTGCTCTGTCTCTTCATATCAGTACATGACCTGTAAGAAGAAATGATGTCAGCTCTAATTCCCCGACTTTCCCGTAAGTCTGCATCTCCAGGTCAGACAGCTATCTCTGTGTTTTCCCTTGCTGCTAAATGCATGAATGCTACTATCCCTTTAGCCACGATCCTGGGTGGAGCCAAGTATATCAAGAAACCGAAAAAGAAGAAAGGAAAGAAAAAAGAAAAAGATGCAATGGAAACAAATTCTGCAAACCAATGGTTAATAACCTGTTAAAATGTACAAGGCCCTTGGGAAGTGGTGAGCGATACAGACAGAGAGAGATAGGAGGGAGGTGGGAGGAAGGAAGGAAAGAAGGAAGGGAGAGAAACGAGAGAAGAAAGAGATAAAGAAAGGGGGATCTTTGAACAAACTTTCTCGGAGTTCATTAAGTCAAAGTTCAATTTAAAGCTAGAATATTTTATAATAAAACCATACATACTCCCCAAACCTCATAGTTTTTATCAGTACTGGACATGAGTGGATTGATAGCATTAGATGTTTATTTGTTTTTTAAAATATATTTTTCTTAAAAGTCAGATAAGTAACACTATTAAGAAACAACTTGCAGTGTTGGGAATGTGGCTCAGTGGTAGAGTGCTTGCTTAGCATGCATGAAGCCCTGGGTTCAAGTCCTCAGTACCACATAAACAGAAAAAGCTGAAGTGGTGCTGTGGCTCAAGTGGTAGAGCTCTTGCCTTGAGCAAAAGAAGCTCAGGACAGTGCCTAGGCCCTGAGTTCAAGCCCCATGACTGGCAAGCAGAGAAAAAAAAAAAAGAAAAAGAAACAACATCCAGTGTTCACAATCATTTTTTAAATCTCCCACAAGACAAAGATCTTTCTTGTGTCCATCAATAAGTTTTATTTATCTGATCATCAGTCAGTAAAGGAATTAGACATTTTTTTGTAAATTTGAGGTTACTGGGAAGTACCAGAGGAGATACTCATTTCAACTTGAAGGATTGAAGGATTAGAAGTAATAATAAGTGTGCTGAAGCAAAACTAACTTCATCTTCTCCAAGTTCATCTCCTCCAGCCTTTGTGATGATTTTGCTACTGGGTGACAATTGTCAGTCTTCTTGTTTCGCTGATTGCTCCTGGAGGCTGAGCTCTGCGATGCTATTAGAGAAGAGTCCTCAGCCGAACGCTGGTGCAGGTTAGATACTCCCGTCTAAAAAGAACAAGTAAATAAAATAACACAGATTCCTAAAAGAATGCAAACTTGTTCAACCACTTTGGAAAGTAGTATGGAGGTTCCTCAAAAGACTCCACATAGAGCTCCCCTATGACCCAGCAATCCCACTTTTGGGCATTTACCCAAATGGTCACAAACAAGACCATACTAAAGTTACCAGCACAACTATGTTTATTGCAGCATTATTTACCATAGCTAAGATATGGAACCAACCCAGATGCCCCTCAGTAAATGAATGGATCAAGAAAATGTGGTATATATACACAATGGAATTTTATGCTTCCATCAGAAAGAATCACATTGCTCCATTTGTTAGGAAATGGAAAGACTTGGAAAAAATTATATTAAGTGAAGTAAGCCAGGCACAAGGAAACATAGGTCCTATGATTTCCTTTATTTGCAATAACTAGTATATGTCTGAGATAAGCAGAAAAGCTCAGACAAGTTGATGTTAGGTGAAATGAACCCCAAGATAAGTACTCAAATATTTTTGCTTTCATGCAATTGTTTCTAACATATTTATAAGATGATTTCTTTGTTGTTTTGTATGTCCCTCCCCCATGGTATAACCCCTGCTTTCACTGTATTTGATGTTGGTATAATTTGCGGGGGGTGGGGGGAGGAAGGGAAAAAACAAACCGTTTAAATAGGGATACGGGTGGACCCATTGCAACAATGAGATGTACAAATTGTTATGTCGAAAAACAAAGTTTACAACTTTGATGGGGGGTTGGGAGTTGGCAGGGGAGATGGGAAGGGATAGGAAGGGGAAACAAAGGAGGAGGCCACAATGCTTGATAAGAAATGTACTCATTACCTTGCCCATGTAATTGTAACCCCTCTGTATGGTATTTTCACAATAAAAAAGATGTAAATACGATTCCATATACATATATTAAGCTGCTCAATATCTATCTCCTGTTAAGTAACTATTGTACAGATAGTGTACAGAGCTAGGAGTGGGAGTGGTTCTAGGGAGTCCCGGCAAATCACAGAGATGGTGTGTGTTCATATCATACCCTCTTACTTTTGTTGTTGTTGTTGCTATTGTTGTTGTTTTTATCATTTTGGATCCTTAATTTCCAGTGATTTTTGTACTTCAAAAAATTGTGCCATACAATATCTTCCTAATAAAATTCAGGGAGTCTTTCCTACACAAGTCCTGTAAGATTGCTTTCTGTTGCTTACAAATAGGAACCGAAATACCCAGAAACAGAAAAAAAAAACATTTAGTTTATAACTTTGATGAATCCCATTTATCCCATGCATGGATTCTGCCTCCCTCTCTCAGTCCAGTGGGGCTGCTAGTTTTCAGAGGCTATACTCAAAAATTGAATGGGTAACATGTCTTCAGAAAAGGAAGACAGATAGGAGTAAATCTCAATTTTCTTAAAACTCTTCCATGCATTCTTTTGCTGTGATTATGTAGGTTTTGTCTTTTGGTATGATTCAAAGCAAATAAGTTCAAAAGCAAATTTTCCTTTCTCATTCCAGAAGCCAATTTCCTAGGAAACATGAAGGTAAAATGTTTGTCTGTTATACTGTTTAGTTAGTAAGCTCTATCATATTTCCTCCTCTTCCAGCTAGCTGTAACTTCATCCCTTCCATGTTTACTGAACGTTACCTGCAGCCAGCTAAGTAACATCAGCAGAGATATCTTAGGATGCCTATTGTGTGAGCCATGGCATTATTTATTCTAGACAGAATTTGTCTTTAACACTTATGGATGTCTCCAATGTCAAGTTTACTCCCCAGGCAGACATAACACACAGTAAAATGACCTTTTCTTCTCATTCTGGAGCTAAACGATTATCACCGTCATGAAGTGATTCTCTATGAGAGTTGAGTCTTTGGTTTCTCTGCTATCAAGGGAGTTGTTTGTAGCCATTTACCCTTTTTGTATAATGAGGACACATGTTTGAAAAATCACAGCACCGAGGGCATTACCATACAGTGCACTAAAAAGTGGCCGTGTGGCTCAAGTGGTAGAGTGCTTGCCTTGAGCTGAAGAGCTGGAGGACAGCGCCCAGGCCCAGTGTTCAAACCCTGTGACTAACAACAACAAAAAGTACACTATGCCTTGCAGAACACACAAGATCAGATAAATCTTTGCTCTTGGTAGATTAACAGGCCATTGCTTTGCAAAGTAGCTAAACTGACAACAAATTTTCTGGTATTTATTGCAGTTCACTTTAATAAGCAGCTGTTATACTTGAATAACAGATTATGTTATAGCAGGTATAATAAATATCATGAGGCATTGTCAATTAGAGTGCTTGATTATCCCTATCTTCATGTCACAGGATAATAATCAAAAACAAAGCACAGAAGGAATAAGTGAGTTCCATGAGTGAAACAAATTCCTTTTCACTGTGACTCAAAGTGTTTGACTGTGGCTTGAGTAAACTAATGTAGGCTAATATACAATAACTCTTGATGGGATTCTCAGGAAATGACTGTCTACACAGACAAATCATCTGATTCTACTTGGGCAGTGATGGTCCTGAAGAGTCCAGGATTCGGATCAAGTACCTCTTTGTACTGGCAAATGCTTTGCCTTCTCTTAATTTGAAGTATAGTATCTAGGCTAGGTGCACCACTATAGTAGCTTTACAAAGAAGAAAATTTTCAGACTTCTGCAGACATTGGCAGAAGCAGTAATTCAAATGAAAGATTAAAATCAGAATGTTAATAAACAAATTGCCAGAAAGTCTGTAGCCAAGGATTGTGATTGTTATCTTTTTATTCATATCCTCTTTTCAGGATCAGATAGTTAAACAAGCTATAATAAGAATATTGGTAAGTAAAACATGTTGATATAAAACATCAAAGGTAAAAGTAAAGAAGAAATCAAAGGACTTACACCCAGATTACCAACCATCTTTCATCTAATATATACATGTCTATAACAATAAATTAATTAATGAAAATTTATTTTTATGACTATTTTGTTAAAAGCACCTTACCAAAAACATAGGTTGGAACTTGCAGAAAGCTTTAAGGATTACATTATTTAGTTTGCATTAAAAACCAAGACTAGAGTGTTGAAGTGATTTGCTTAGTCTCCCTCATTATGAGCTAGGAGTCACTCTTCCTTAAATTATAATAATGATAGTAACACATATACAGTGATTTTTCTGTATTTCTGCTTGATAGATTCTGACTTAACATTTATTAACTCTGAGATAAAGCATAGTTTGCCTCAGATCTAAATTCTCTGCCAATATAGAGGATAATGCCATTATCAAGTTGAGTTCAAGTAAATTGTTTTTTAAATTCATTCACCTGCTCATATCCCAATTTCACATAGCTCTCAAATTAGATCTGATCATACTGACTTCTTCAAATCCTCATCCACACACTGAGACAAAACTGCTTCTTCAGGTGGTAGCAGGACTCTCCAAAGTAACAGAGTCTTAAAATGTCCTTCTTTTCCAGTCTCTTTAAGATGATGCCATTAGGTTTAGGATGTAGGGGGATTCCATGGCTGCTCTGCCTCTGCTGAGCCCCTAGTGTAGTGTTCTTGTACCCAGAGACTTTGTGCATTTTTGGTCTTTATTTTTTTTTTTTACACCAAATTCTTTTTCCTGGTAGGCAGTGGGGACTGAACACAGGGCCTTGAGCCCCATGTCTTTTTCTTTTGCTTTTAGTTTGTTGTTGAGATAGGGTCTTACATTAACTTTGTCTGAACTGGCCTCAAACTTCAAAACTCCCACCTCCAATTATGAGTAGCTGGAACCACAGATATACACTACTACACCTAGCCCTTAACAAAATCCTTGCAGTATTCAAAGGTTGTATGATCAATTTCTACTTTATTACTCCCTCTTGGCTCCCAAGAGGGAGTGTGTCTGTGTCTGTGTCTGTGTCTGTGTCTGTCTGTCTGTCTGTTTCTCTCTCTCTCTCTCTCTCTCTCTCTTTTTCCCCTAGAAAACAATAGGGGCAAAGTAAAACTTCCAGAGAAGGAGTGAGTGCTGCTCCTCTGCCTCTGAGAAAAGCATCTCTGTTTCATCATTACTCAGCCAAGATAGCCATTTAGGAATACTTCAAGATGCATCTTGCTTTCTCCAAACTGGCACAGAAGATTGGCTACCATTACTCTAATTAAGCATTTCTGTGTGGAAGGATAATGCAGATTTGTATCATTTGGCTGAAACTTTGAGTCTCTATTAGGAAGTTTTTTTTCTAATTACTAAAATTAAAAAACAGACCCCTGAAGCAAACATGGGAAGGAATCTTTCCTTCAGTGTGTGCTCCTAACGTATCACTTTCTCAAAACTCCAAATGGATCTCAAGTCTTTTTCAAGGGCAGTGAAACAGAAAATGATAGTTGGGAGGCGATGATCTTTAGAAAACATTTTGGAAAGGCTGCTATAGCATTGGGCAGCTATTAGTGTCATGTAGTGGGAGGAAGGTAGAATCATTGGGTTTTACAAATGGAAGGGGATTTAGGAATAATTTTGTTCAACTCTCTTGTCTTGAACATAAAAGTAGTCATGGAACAATTTGTCATTTTATAACCAATTTAGAAGCTGGCAATATTCTTCTATAAAATGAAAACATACTATCAAATAAGGCACAGCTGTTTGTGGTGACACTGTATTTGAGCAGAATAGCTTTTACATTTAACTGCTGTGCTGGTGAGTACAGTGGTAACTCCTATTCTTGATGTATGACAATCCCGGGTGCATTTTAAACTTTATTCATGGAATTATTGAAACAAGCTAAAAAAGCAGCTCTCATTTTAATAAAGAATTCTGCAAAGATGCTTACATCACAAGGACATCTTTTGCACCAAGATAGGATTAGGTATTTACATTGGCTCTGAAAATAAGGGATTCCTAGAGCAACTGATAGAATTGGTTGAAGACTATGAAAATACCATGAATGAACAAGGAAGAAAGGATCAAAGCTAAGCACATTTACTTTATATCTCCATGGGAAGAATGTAATAACATTTAAGCCTCTGAAAATTCTGTAAGATGTTCAATTTCATTTCCTATTCAATGGACTGCCTGTTTCCCTTGTGTAGTGTTAAACTGTCCTGGGCTCTTCATGGCTCTCCATGGAATTTCTAGCTCCTTGCCCTGGCTAAGAGCCATCTGTTGCATAGAAATCCCCACTGGACCCAACATAAATATTTACATGTCAGTTCATCACGGGGAAGAAGTCCTGCTTAATAAATTTCAGTGGTACTGAATTGGCCATCAAATGCATCATTACAATGTATTCTTCTCAAGGTATCTTAGCTAAAGCTAGCATTGGCTAAACGTTTAAAAGATGTTGAAAACATTTGTAGTCGTTGAGTGCCTTAAATGGTCAGGGTTCTTTTCATAGAGGTTGGGAAAAAATCTCTATTGAAATAAATAAAAATGGCCATATGACTTAAAATATTTAGGTAATATTTTTCCCATGAGTCAAATTCAAATGATGGGGCTGAGTTCCTCCAGACTGATTGCACTGACAGAATTTATGTAAGGGCCATCAAGATACCATCGACTAGAAGTAAATTGGTTATAAATTACTGAAAAATGTTTCGGTGCCCATGTTCATTGTCTTCTGAAGTGGACTCACAAAATCAGAAAAGTGTATTCCTGGACATATTTAGTAATGCTTTCAGGCAGGTGTTTTGTCAAATATTTTTGAGACTGTATTAAATAGAAAGATCCTTTAAACACTTGTTTTGATGAAAGACACATGAAAAATGATCTTCCACAATATACAGAGCCCCATATACAATAAATGCATTGAGCAACAGAGGACTTACAATAGTGACATGGAACTGGGTTTTGGTACTTTTAGATATTTATTTGTCTGTTTTTTTAATTTCAGAAAAGTATTTTTTCCGGATCATGAAATTAATACATATTTATTGTATAAAAGTTGGAAAAATACAAAAGAAAAGTTAAAAGAACAAACTGAACAGATTTATGTAGCTGTGAAAGAAAAAATATACACACTATGACTTCTCTTTTAGTATTTTTGTTTTTAAATAAAAAGATATGTGTGTATATTTCTTCTGTATTTATTTGAACTTTACAACTTCAGGAAGGAGGTTGAGGAGGGAAGAGATTGTAGGAAAAAAACAAAAGAGGGAGTAACAATGTTCTACAAGAAATGTACTCATTACCTTAGTCTTGTAACTACAACCCCTCTGTACAATATTTTATTACAATAAAATAAAAATTAAAAAAACAATGTTTTAAGCCTCCCTCAAAAAGTTGATGTCTACAAGATTAAAAACTATATGCTATTGTACATACTAGCAGTTTATATTATACATTTGATAAATATAAATATATGTAAGCAACATATTTATTTCTCTAGTTCTCTATAACTGAATATTTATGTAGTTTCTTTTTAAGATTTCTATTGCAGGTTATCATTTGATGAGTATTTGTGTACTTAGTCTTATTAGCTCTTTTTCATTTTTTTTAATTATTATTGTAAAGTGATATACAGAGGAGTTACAGGTAAAGTCAGGTAAAGAGTACATTTCCTTTTTTTCTTTTTAAATATATATATATATATATATTATTGTAAAGATACTGCAGAGGGGTTACAGTTACACTATTAGCTCTTTTTAAATTATAACAATATAGGTGTCACATTGTGATTATATCTTGCTCAAATTCTAGAAGCAATCTGGATGAGGTGACTGGTAGATTGTTAAATACTCTTGGCCCAGAGTGTCAAAGTTTTCTCCATAAAATTTGTTCCAGTGTTTACTTACACAATAAGTTAAGGATAGTCTTTATTCTTGAACTTAATCAATTTTGTGAATTTTAATATTTCATCATTTTGTAATCCACATATTTTTAGGGGGAAACATTTACTAATGATTTATCACATGTAAATCTTGTTTTAATAAATCCTTTCCCTGAAGGTTATATTTGCATTTCCTCTTTCTGGGAAGCTGTGGTCACAGAATTGAGGAAATGGCCATTTCACTTCACCAACAGACTTTTCTCTTACATGTACTATCATCTTCCTAATTGCTTTTAGGTCTTGAATAAGCGTGATTTCTACTCCTTTGGAATGTGGATAGTTTATCTGTTCTTCTAAATCTCTTTTTTCCTTTATGACCCAATATTATTGTACGCACTTAGGTATCTTCCCTAGTCCATCTGAGACAGGTTAATTACCAATTCTCAGGTTTTTTAATGCCATATTATAGCTCTAAAATAGAAAAAAAGGTACAGCTCTATCTCTGCCTATCTATTGTTCTTAAGACAAGTTGGAACATTTGTAGGTTTTAATCTTTTAAATTGCTGTTTTCTGCTGAGGTTTGTTATTATTCTGCCACTCTGTTGCATAAATATCTCTGTAGCTTCTCTTTAGAATCCTTCAACACCAACCAAAATGGCTGAGTTTGTCTTTTATCCATCCATCTTGGCATCATTAGATCCTTCCTCTGAATCTGTTATTATTTCCAGTAATACTTGTTACTTTCAGTGATGCAACAGTAACTCCAACAACATGACAACTTTAGAGATATCCACTATAACACCAAATAAATTAGTTAAACTTTGAACTTTGAGAACACCTAAAAAATTTTAGTTACTTTAAACCAAGAATATATATATATATTGTGTATATACATAGCCATACAAACACACACACTTCATTCTAACAAATTATTTATTTGTTTAAGATGTAGCGTTGACTACAAATAACCATTATACACATAATTAGGTTTCTTAAAATACAATATTTGAAAAGCCTCTATCAACTTTTAAAATACTAGCATACTTCTCAGAATGTAATAAAACTCCCAATTATTTAAATATTGAATAGTTAAGTTCTGTAATCTTGAATCATAGTCTTCATTACATAAAGGTATTAGCATATTCTAATTCTTTTAATTTTTTTCTCTTACTTTAATCAACAAGCCTGAAATATATGAGTGGTCCAATTTCTCCATGTATTTAACAGCCTATTGGGTTTTATGCATCTAATAATTGCAGCCACCCATCAACCTATGCAGATGCCTTATAAATTATGGATTTTTTTCATAACAAAAGCCAATGGCCACATGTTCATTTGGATTTTAATAATTCAGTACTAATCTTCTATAGGTAAAGTGTGACAGGTTTACATTATATAGCAGAACAAGGAAAGATAGACAAATAGGATTTATTTAGCTTACTCTGTAATACTTTAAGGGTTGAAATTAAAGTTGGTTAGTATAATTAATTGGTATGGGCATCATAACTTGAAGGGAAATTCATGTAAGACCAATGTAGTGTCTACTTTTTATCTGTAGTAGTAAGATATAGTCTCTTGAAGTCTGAGAATTATAAATGTATTTAAAGAATGTAAAATATCAGCTTGAATATAAAATTTTGAACGGTGGAAATTACAATTCTGTGGTTCTGCTAGGTTGAGTAATGTTCCCTTTAGAGATGTCTGCATCGAACCAGTGCTACCTTCTATGGCAAAAGGGACTTGTCAAAATCATAAAGTTAAAGGTCAATACAAGAAGATAACCTGGTGTGTTAAGCTTTTTGTCACTATGTCATAAAACTGAAGAAAATTAACCTAAAAGGAAGAAAGACTTATTTTGCCTCATGATTCCAGCAAGTTTTGTCTGAGTCACTTGGCCCCATTACTCTTGGGCCTCTGGTAAGATAGTACAGTACATTAGGGGAAGGCAAATGACAGAAGAAACTGCTTACCTCAGGGTGGTTGCAAAGTAGAGGAAGAGAGGAAGGGACGGGTTTCCTAACATCACCTTCCAGGGCAGGTCTCCCAGCGACTTAATCCCTTCCATTAGTCTCCACTTCCTGAAGATTTTACTACCTCCAAATAGGAACCCAGGTGGGGGGACCATATACCTTTGGCACATGAGCCTTTTGGGAAACATTTAAGAGAATGTTAGTGTTATCCTGGTGGCCCCTAGGTGGCATCTAAAAATGGGAGAAGGGATAGAAATGAAGTCTTTTGTTGGGATTGGAACCAGTCCTCCATACTCTCTACCACCAGCCTGTGAGATTAATTTTGGACTTCTGACATTTAGAACCAAAATATTTATTCTTTCAAGCTATGAAGTTTGTATTAATATATCATAGCAGCAATAGGTATTAAGGCAGAAGCAAGAGTCCACTCTAGACTTAGTTCTAGATTCTCTGGATGCAGTCTTTATGCTTTGTGTTTTTTAGAGGTGTCTATATGTTGGATTTGTCTCTAGACATCCTCGTTCTGTATGTCTGATAGCTATCTTGTAGCAAGGCATGTGGATAGGTGTCTGCCATAGTCTTAGGTTTAATCATCATCAAAGAAGCTTAAGGACAGCCTGGCACAAAGATCTTACATGCAAAAATAAAAGGCTAAGGATATGATCAACGTGATAGAGCAGCTGGATGATACTCGAGTTTAATCTTAAACACCACTGATACTAATTAATAATTAGTAATAGTAATTTATTTTTAAAAATATATATACTTGAAGAAAATCCAGGCTTTTAAAGAATAGAAGGCATTTTTAGGTTTCCTCTTGAATCTATGCCTGGAATGCATAATAAGTTAATGTGGCTACACAAGTATACCTCACCAACCCTGGCAGCATAGCTTTCCCCATCTAATCAAATTCGCTGACCTAACTTACAGTTAGACTCTATCTCTGCCAGTGGCTAAACTAGGATGATTTTCCTGTTTCTAAGATGAAAAGGTGCTTTGCAATTGTATTTTAAAAAACTAAAGAGGGCTCAAGAATTGGATAGTGCTCCAAGGTTTTGGAGATTTTGATTTCAATGAGGTAGAAGTAGGTATACTCCATTTCTTTTTAATAAACTAAAATTTACAGATTAAAGACTACCTCTATTTCTATGAGTTATAGCCCTAAGAATGGCAAAACACCTTTTCAAAATACACATTTTATAGAATGGAAGAAAGACTAGCCTCTTCAGTAGATGGCGCTGGCAAAATTGGTTAACTACTTGTAGAAAACTAAAGCTAGATCCTTATATATCACCCTGCACCAGAATCAACTCCAAATGAATCAAAGACCTCGCAGTCAAAGCAGACACTCTGAAAACATTACAGGATGGAATAGGAGAAACCCTAGGCCTCCTTGGCGCAGGCCAAAATTTTCTTAATAGAGACCCAGAAACACAACAAAGCAAAGAAAGGTTGGACAAATGGGATTGCATGAAATTTCAGAGCTTCTGCATAGCAAAGGCCACAGCTAGCAAGATCAATAGAAAGCCCACAGATTGGCAGAAGATCTTCACTAGCCATACAACGGACAAGGGTCTCATATCTAAAATATACCTGGAACTCAAAAAATTAAATCTCCCAACAACATACCCTCAAAGAAACAACTGCCCAATAAATAAGTGGGCTAAAGAAGTGGACAGAAAGTTCCAAAGTTGCCTTTGGAATGGTGGTAGGTGATTATGAACAGTGTTCACTAAAACTATCAATCCTTTTGTGCTTAGTAGGGGTCAGACACTGTACTGTTTTATGGACATCATCCTATTTGATTTGCACAGTAAGAACAGTATGAGGCAGGTATTATCTCTGATTTACATATGAGGAAATGGAGGCTCAAGAGGATTACATAGCATCTAGTCTCAAGGCTTAGATAGCTCTAAGTGATGAAGCTTGGCTTCCACACTTGACTCCAAAATGACTCAAACATTATTAGGAGATGAGTGCAGTAATCATCCCCTGGGGGTAGAAGATGGTGTACTTGGCTCACATGGGACTCTGCAGATGCACAAGAATTCATGGTGTTAGCCATCATTGTTTCCAGAGAATTGTGTGGAACTGTCAAGATGGAGACAGCATCAAGGTATGAGCCATCAATGTCCAACAGCCTCAGCTATGTTATCACACATTTTTACCTGCACATGAACTTTGTAAAATGGAAATTGCATTTTATAATATCAAAGATGGTAATGAGGTTTAAATACTGTGATATGTGTAATGTACATAACAACAGGTATACAACTGGTGCTGAATAAATTATACCCCAGTGTTATCATTTAATGGAGCCATAGAGATTTTGTGGAAACTTGACCAAGTCAGAAACATGAGGTTCAAATACAACTTGTACAACATGGGAATCACACAAACATTGCTCATTTATTTAACTTCTCAGCATCTGGGGCTGGGAAGGTGGCTCAGTGGTAGAGTGCTTGCCTTGCATGCATGAAGCCCTGGGTTTGATTCCTCAGCACCAAATAAGCAGAAAAAGCTGGAAGTGACACTGTGGCTCAAGTGGTAGAGTGCTATACTTGAGCTGAAGAGCTGAGGGACAGCAACCAGGCCCAGAGTTCAGGCTCCACAACCGACAAAAAAAAGAGCAGGATTAACTTCTCATCATCCAACTTTTTAAGGAATGGACTGCTTATTTTATAGAATTATAATTAGAGATACTGTGTGCATGTATGTGTGCATGTGCACTGGTCCTGGGCTTGAACTCTGGTCTCACTTTTTTTTTCCTTTCAAATCGAATACTCTACCACTTGAGCCACAGCTTCCCTTCTCCATTTTGCTGGTTAATTGGAAACAAGAGCCTCACAGAGTCACAGTTCACAAACTTACAGATTGCAGCATCCCGAGTAGCTAGAATTACAGGTGTGAGCCACCACCGTCCAATGAGATAGTGTCTTTAAAGTCTTCATCACGATACATTTTATAATCATGGTTCATGAAAACAGTCATGTTATCATTACTGCTATTTTTACAGTATTCTAAAAAATAAGTTTACTCTCTTTTTGGCCTATGAACTCACCCAGAAGGGAATTCTCTGTGGGGTGTGGCAGGGCTAGTGCAATGCATGTCTTTAACATGTATGTGTTTTGTTTCAAGGAAGGCACCTGCAGAAGGCTGTGTAAACAGTACACCAGACACTCTGTTGGCCTTGACAACTTGAACTGGGATTCCAGTTTGTTTCCTCCAGCTTTGGCGTTTGTTTATTCCTTATCCTCCTTGTTGCCTTCTTGCTGTAGCCAAGGATTTTTCCAGCTTCAGATTTTTATGGCTGCTTTTTCATTCTTTTGACAAATTTGTTGCAGAAAAATCAGATAATGAAACAGCAAGCGTGAAAACAATTTCTAATATGAATTTTACTTATTCTGACACTAGCTATTTATTTAGATCTTTACTAGAAAGTTGCACCTAATTATTGAGTTCACAACATTTAAAGCCTCATGTTAAAATCATAAACGAACCTACAGATCCTCTAGGCTGTCTTAGACTCAAGTGTGTGGCCCAGCAGTAGAGCACCTCATTTATTTAGCAAGCACGAAGAGCTGAGTTCAAACCCCAGTACTGTCATTTTTTTTTAAAAATAAGGAAGTCCTAAACTAGCACACACTATTCAACATCTCACCTAGTCCTTTCTTCTCCATATCAACTTTTCTCTTGAGTTAAAATATTCACCTACAACATTTTCCAGTTTAAAATGAACAATTTTGCTCTTGCTCATAGAAAGGTGACTGTAAACTTCTACTTCTAGACAAGGAAATCAGCAAGAAGGAAAAAAGAAAAGAGTGTGATTATTTCTGACCTTCTTCTCACAGTTCTCCTCCCTCAGTTTACTGTCTCAAGCAAGTTGTGTTTTTCCTTAGATTGAGAGTGACTGGGAGAGTCTGGCCAGTTCAAAGCAGACTATCTAAAAGAATTTTCCCAGGCAGCAGGATAAACACGTAGCCAACACTACATTGCTTTTTAAGGAGGAAAGCTCTTTTTTATTTACTAGCTGCTATTTTGAAAACTCCTAATGAAAATTAAGCTATTGGTTTGTGCAAGACAACTTAGTGAGAAACAACTCTCTTTTCAAAAAGGAAGTCATTTTTCGTGGCGGGCAGGGTGCGTAGAGAATGAGGTGAGCCCTTCAACCTGTGGCTTAGAAATCAAGGTCACTGCTATTTGATGACAAGATACATGTGATTCAGAATGGCTGAGGAGAAGATGTACAGGACCTGGCGGGTTAATTGTGCTTGTGTTGTTTCTCACATCTACATTCTTTGAGGGAAGCTGTCAAGTTCCGTTTGGTTTGGTAGAAAATTACTTCAGAAGACTTGCATTCGTTGAGTATTTCTTCTCTGCTACTTCTATTACCAATGACCTGGAATTACCCTTGTGTCCTTGAAAGAATAAGGACATAAATAGAAGCAGAGTCATCTTAAATTAACGAGACAGGCAAGGCTATGAGACTAGAGGACTGCAGAGTTCAAACTATGCTTCCTGTACTCATGTCAGCACTTGCCAGTATTTCCAAGTTTCTGATTACTTCCTCCTTTTTGAGTTCCCACAGCAATAACTGATAACCCATAACTCTTGTACAACTCATCAAATCATCCTTTATCTAGCTGTTCATGTGCTCATAATGCCTATAGTTTTTGATGCTAACGAACATTGCTTTGATAGAGTTTTTAATTCCTCCTGACTAGAATAGTGCTAGGTATATAGTAGGTAGTAAAGTTCTACGCTTGACGTCATGAACATTATTAGTAGACAAACACTGAGGTATAATCAGATGTAATATCTGACCTTTTGATGAAAGCATCCCAACAATATGAGAATACTATAACCAACATTCGTGTGTGTGTGTGTGTGTGTGTGTGTGTGTGTGTGTGTGTGTGTGTTACTGAGGATTGTATTTAGTGCCTAGGCTTTCTCGGCAAGCAGTATCAATACGTTAGTGATACTCTGCCATCCTTCCTCAAGTCTTCTATTTTTTTTAAATAAGGGAGATTTAGTCCATTAGTGTGATTTATTAAGTATCCATTAAAATCCAGAGTTCAGTTTCTTTTTTTCTCAACATGAACAAGCTATTCCAGTAGACTATGTCTGGGTGTAGAGGCCTGGGACACTCTGGTTCCATGTCAAATTGTTTGCCTCCATGTACCTCCTAGAGTCCCTGTTAGTGGGGGTGGAGTAGAGTGCTTTACTTACATGGAGCACCTTTAATTTGTGCATGGATCACCACCTCATTTCAAGTTCCCTAACCCATACAGTAACTTTATCTGTTCCCAGATTTGGACCTTTTAAGAAATGCAGCAAGTCTGGAGCTTGGCATTGCTTCTTAGAGATGCTGACTCAGCTTACCAGCTGCCCACCCAGAGAGTCTCGGACTTACTGAATGAGCCCAGTCTCTGCTTGACTGAGGCATGCTGCACTAGCCAAATACATGGAAGGCATAGGCACACTGTGGAAGATACCACAGCACCTTCTCAGGACAGAGGCACTTATTCTGTCAGCTTCTAGAAGGGAGTGGACATAGGTAAATATGCAAGTCTATGTTGTAAGTACATCACAGTTCAATTCTATCCACTCAACCCTGACTTCCTTCAGTATTCCATAGATCTTGATCATGAGCAAGACCCCCCCCCCCAATAAAAGTTTGCAAATCTCCACCTTAAATCTATTTCCCAAGGAAGTTTACTCTGTTGTGATTCGAATATATTCCTGTTTGCAAGAAAGTCTCATGTATTAGAGTCTTGATCCTCAGCTGGTGGTATTATTTTGGGAGGTGTTAAAAGCTTCAGGAGGTGGGGTCTAGCTTGTGGAAGTAGGTCTCTGAGGGAAGGTCCTTAGCAGTATCTTATCCCTCCTTCCCTCCCTCCCTTCCTCCCTCCCTCTCTCCCTTCCTCCCTCTTCCTACCTTTTCTCCCTTCCCCCTCCCTTCTTCCTTCCTTCCTTCCTTCCTTCCTTCCTTCCTTCCTTCCTTCCTTCCTTCCTTCCTTCCTTCCTTCCTTCCTTCCTTCCTTCCTTCCTTCCCTTCTTTCATTCCTTTCTCCTCTTCCTCCTCTTCCTCCTCCTATTTCTCTCCTTTTCTTTTCTTCTCCTTCTACATGCTCCTGCTACCATGATGTTCTGCCTCTCTACAGGCCAAGAAACACAGAGCAAAGAGACCGTGGACTGAAACCACTAAAACTATGATCAATATAAATAATTCTTTCATTTAAGTAGTTCTGTTCAGGTATCTTCTCATAGTGAGGCAAAGTCTGATTAACTCACACCCCACCAGGCAGAAATTCTAACCTTCCTGCATACCTAGCCTTAAAGATAAATTTAGAGAAGAAGGAAGGGGAAAAGGAATGAAGTCCACAGCCTCTAGCTTCTTAACAGTTGGTTCTACAGATGCTTGTTCAGTCCAGAGCATGGACTCTTCCAGTGTCAAATGGCAGGACTCTGAAAGCCACTGGAGACCATGATTTAGCCTCTTATGGATTAAAATAATTTGGTCTTGACCACATGAAATTTCCTGAACTCAGACCCATAAAACCTTCATGTAAACCCCTATTTTCAGGAATTACAGCTGGAAAAACAAATCAGGGCTTCAAGAAAACTTGGGAATTCGGTTTTTGCTTTTGAAATTATAGAACTGGTAATAATAAGTGACTAATTTCTTCACTAAAATTGTAATTTTTAATGCTTGACATATAAAAGCACATAGAGTAGTAAACAAAGAAATTCTAACTCCCGGTTTGAATATACTATCACCTCTCCTTGTCCACAGCTAGATTTAACCAACCACCATTAAAAAATATTTTAAAAATTGTGTCTCTAGCCGGGCACAATGGCTCACACCTGTAATACTAGCTACTCAGGAGGCTGAGATCTGAGGATCACGGTTCAGTCAGTAGGAAAGTCCATGAGACTCTTATCTCCAAAAAACCACTCAGAAAACTGGAAATGGCACTGTGGCTCAAGTAGTAGAGCATTAGCCTAGCCTTGAGCTGAAGAGCTGAGGGGCAGTGCTCAGGCCCCAAGTTCAAGCCCCACGACCAACCAAAAAAGTGTGTCTCTACCTAGCATGCAAAAACATTTTTCTTAATATTATTCCATACATAATGCAGAATAGCAAGTATTTACATAGTATTTTCATTGTCTTGAGATCATAATTAATCTGGAGATGATTTAATGAGGATGTAAGCTTATATGCAAATATGATACTTCTTTTATATAAGGGACTTGAGCATTTATGGATTCTGAAACTGAGAATATCAATAAACAAAATCATCTGTCATAGCTTTTGCCCTCTTTTATAGTTATCTACTCTTTGCATGAACAATTTTCAAGCTCACTGTACATTTTCTTTAACCTAGAGTTACAAAGAAGGACTCATTCCTCAGGAAATTAATTACATTCTGAAAGAGAATCTCTTCATATCTAATCTATGGGTTGTATCGAGGAAGAGTTTTATGACTAGACTTATGGAGACTAGTTGGTCCATTCAGGCTGCTATATCAAAGTACCACAGACAGAGCGTAGGATAAATCATAGTAGCTATGGTTTATAGTTTGGAGTCTGGGATTAACATGATTAAATATTTGGTGAGGGATTCTCTCTACTTCTCAAAGTGCCTCCAATGGTAGAAAAGGAGGAGGTTGTGTCTTTACCTGGTAGAAAACAAAAGGGACTGGCTCATTCCCTCAATCACTTTTCTAAGTGCACTAATCCCATCCATTAGGGTGGTGTCTTCCTGGTCAATTCATCTTTCAAACCTCTTCATACCATCGTCTTTAAGTTTAACTTGCAAGGTACAAGACTGAGAAGCACAGATATATGTCAAGCTTGGCCAAGAACAACAATTATCATTGACTCTCTGCTTGATTGAAGGCACAGGCATCCAAGATAGCTGATGTCCCCCACACTTTCTAGGACCCCCATAGTTTCCTGTGTGGTATCTGAAGCCAATGCCAAGTATCTAATTTCTGTTCCTATGGAAGAAGAGTATCAAGCAGTTGCCTGGCATTTCGTGGCAACATCTTTCCAGTGCTTGGCAGCTGGGAAAGCCCTTGAGATTTCAAAGGAACAGATGGCAGCACTGCTTTTTCTATACCCTTGGGGATGAATGGGTTGTGATCACAATTATTTCTTTTTCCCTTCAGGGCTACCTAACCAAGTTGCCTGCTTTCCCACTTATAGAAAGATTTTCTATATCACTTGTAGCCTTAGTATATTAGGAAGGGGAGACACTGGCATCCTCTCAAAGCACTGGGTAGGACCGTTGACTCCCACACAACATAGACTGGTTGATCTCTGCCATTCCCAACACATTCATTTTCTTCTTTAAAGGAACCCTACATGATGCCTAAGGAAGAAAGTAGTGCATATGGAAGAGATAAGGCTGACCCAAGATCGAACTCAACTTTTTGTCAGATATTTCACTTGTTTCCACTTGTTTTTGATATATTCATGTGTTTATTTAATTATTTTTAAGTGATTACACAAATTTCACAGCATTGTGGGATAGTGATACATAGCCACAGTCACAAACACATTTTAACCTTCACAAGGCACATTGTCATTATCATGGTCTATAAAGCTTATGAACTCTATACAAACTTTGACATTATTTTTTCCACATTGGGTGATATGTACATTTCTTTCCTTTTGCTTAGTGTAAGCTGTTCCTTCTTTCTCTCTCATTCCCTCCCTCCCAATGCTGCCCTTGAATTGTTTAGTTCACTTTGATGGATGTCCAGAGCAACCGATGGGCCCCTCTATTGTATTTTTTGCCCATTTCCCTCTGGTTCTGTGCCTTCCTCCTAGCTTCCCTCAGATGTGCACATGTATATATACCATACATGAGGTCAAGAACATGGAGTCATCTAAAAATGATGCAATAAATTCAGAGGCCCTTTGTTTCTTGACTTCTGTTTACTTGGTCATATCTCCTTGCATTTTGAATTTAACATCTGCATATCAGGGAGACCACATGCCATCTGTCTCTCTAATCTTGGCTTATTTGTCTCAACATGATTTGTTCTAGTTC
Organism: Dipodomys spectabilis; assembly: GCF_019054845.1. Lineage (NCBI taxonomy): Eukaryota > Metazoa > Chordata > Mammalia > Rodentia > Heteromyidae > Dipodomys > Dipodomys spectabilis. Next base: position 15,303,465 of record NW_024870686.1, on the reverse strand, counting down.
CATCCATTTCTCTGAGAATGCCATTATTTTGCTCTTTCTAATGGCTGTGTAATATTCCATTGTATATGGGTGCCTCAGTTTTTTGATCCATTCATCTGTAGTGGGGCATTGAGTTGTTTCCATATCTTGGCTACTGTGAACAGTGCTGCAATGAACATGGAGGTGCATGTGTCCTGGTATCCTGGTTCCTGTTGCTCAGAGTAGATGCCTAGGAGTGGTATGGCTGGGTCATGGGGAAGGTCTATATTTAGCTTTCTGAGGAACCTCCAGACTGCTTTGCAGAGTGGCTGTACTAGTTTACATTCCCACCAGCAACACAATAGGGTTCCTCTTTCTCAGCATCCCTGCCAGCATTTATCATTGGATCACTTTAGTATCTAGGCCATTCTGACTGGGGTAAGGTGGTATCTCAGAATGATTTTTATTTGCATTTATTTTATGGTCAGGGATGATGAACATTTCCTCATGTGTTTCTGAGTCATTTTTATCTCTTCTTTTGAGAAATCTCTCTAGCTCCCTTGCCCATTTGATGATTGGTTTCTTAGATTTGGCATATAATATATATAATGGATATTAGGCCTTTGTCGGATATATTGCTGGCAAATATCTTTTCCCAATTGATTGGCTGTCTTTCTAGTTTGGTAGCTACGTCTTTAGCTGTGCAGAAGCTTTTTATTTTAAGGTAGTCCCATTTGTCGAGTCTCTGTCCAATGTATTGTGATCCTAAGACTCTGTTCAGGAAGTTCCTGCTCATGTGTATATTTATCAGTGTTTCTATGCTTAGGCAGAGGAGGGGGAGACAGAGAAGGTGTGGCAGAGGGCACTAAGTGAACCATTCTTGCCTGGCCACCTGCTGCCTAGGCTCAGAGGTCCAGCCTGGGTTGAGGAAGGCAGCAAGGAAGCTCTTCTCTGACACAGTCAGACTTGGCTCTATGCTCTTCTCTGACACCTAAACGAGATGCACATGCTGTAAGCGTTTTTCTCTCTTCCAGTGGGCATTTAGCAAACTGGCTTAGTCTCTACCCCACTCTTCCAGTCCTACTTAATTTTTTTTAATCACAAACTAAAACAATTCATTTTAGGAAATTTAGCTCTATTCACAAGTTCAGTTTATGCCCATTACCCATTGAGAAGAAGACAATTTGAGCTAATGATCACAGTTAATTAGGAACAAAAAAGAATGACACTCGTTCCCCTTGAAAACAGGCAATCTGAGTTATTAAAAGTACTCTAGAGAAGCATTGATTTTTTAAAAATTAAAGTATTCCCAGAAGATTATTTACATTTTACATATAGTCTAATAACATTTTTTATTCCATATGGGCTTCAGGATTTTCTACATCCCAGAAAAATAATTGAGAATACTCTATAAATACTTTAAATTTATGAGACTATCTCTCACTTGCTTGACCACAATTCTCTCAGTGTAACAGCTGGGAGAAAGGATAGTAGAATGCTAGCAAACTTTTAACTTCATGGTCAACAGCTTTATTATGGTTGAAATTCCACAAATTAAAATGCAAAAGCACAGTTTCTTGACTGGGCTTGCTTACTTAACCTTAATAAAATCAAAGGCTCTGTTTCATTAACCAGAAACACACTGGACTCAGTGCATGAATTTTATCTTCCACTTTGTTCTTTTCACTTCAGAATGATGATATTAATAAAAATGTCTTAGGTTTGGCAGGCCAGACAAGTCTGTCTCCATTGTTTCTATTATGTTCCTATGTAAAGTGGATTTCTCAGACAGACGACATGCCTTGAGGGGTAAAAATTCCTGTGTTCTTCGGTAGAAACCTTTAAAAATTGAATAAGTTTTCTTTGCTTTGGGTGTGGTTTAAATACAGTCCACTTTTGGCAGAGGGGGATGGTTTAACTGACCTGTGGATGCTATGTTAAGCTGAAAGATGGCTTAAATGGAGAATTTCCCTTTAATCCTTGCCAGATTCAATTGATCACAACAATACATGATGCTTTTGGAAAACGGATGTAGTAAAACAAAAATCAGATGCCACCTTCTTTCTCATTGTAATCAGTCTATTTTTCAAATTTGAGACAATGAATTTAAATCAGGAACATGTAGGATGTATTCTCAGTCTGTGCTCCCTAATCAAGTAAAATCTTCTCATAGGGTGACAGCTTGATGGGGAGGTGACTTCTTAACTAGCATGGGGAGCAATTTTATTATCAATAGTGGAGATCCATCATTCTCTTCCTACCCCAGACACCGTGGGCAAACAAGAGTTCCCTGCTGTCCGGTGCCCTTTGCCTAGAGTGGTTATATTATAGAAGTTCTCGTTTTCCACAGAAATGCCAAAGAAAAGAAAAACATTATTATTCTAGCACAAAACCATCATTAAGACAGGCGCATGCATACATACGCTCACACACTTGTCGAGAGGCGCAACAATGGGTCAGGTTTTAGAAATGATTTCAGCTAGAGTCAGATTAAAAACTCATAGTTGCTCAAGCATTTACCAATTCCTGTTTTATAAAAATCTCTTTTTGAAGAGACTACAGAATATGTTTTAAATGGTTGATGTTTATTGAGGTGTTGTTTAGCTGAAAATAGCCCATTGTATACATTCAAGCCCACATTTTTAGAAGTGAATTTATTTAATTAGGTAGCCCTCAGTTAAATCTAGTTTTTTTTCTTTCTTTTTATTGTGAAAATACCATACAGAGGGGTTACAATTACATGGGCAAGATAACGAGTACATTTCTTATCAAACATTGTAGCCTCCTCCTTTGTTTCCCCTTCCCATCCCTTCCCATACCCACGCCACCTCCCCATCGGATCTTCCTCCCTCCCCCCCCCACCACCAAAGTTGTAAAGTTTGTTTTTCAACATAACGACTTGTACATCTCATTGTTGCAATGGGTCCACCTGTATCCCTATTTAAACGATTTGGAGTTAAACCTAGTTTTATGGTGGTTCTGTTACCCCAGTCTCTTCCCTCCCATCTTCTCAGTTTTAAGCAAACACCAATTCTGCTTTTTCTCAAAATTTCATGTAAAACAAAAGATCAAATGTATGATAGTTCATCTGGGTTGTAGAAGGTATCTGTTTTTTGCACCTTTTTATTGCTGGCTAATATCCCAATATATAGGTATTGTGCATTAAGAAAATTCCACATGAAAGGCATTTGGCTTGTTTCCAATTTCTGGAATTAAGAAAGTCACACACAAGTCTTGGGGTAAATATCAGTTCTCATTTCTCTTGGGTAAAATACTTAAGAATGCAATGTGTGTGCTCTATACTGCTGTATTTAACTTTTTTAAAAAAAGAAACATAAATTGTTTTTAAAATGACCAAGTTTACATTTCTTTCAGCAATATAAGAGGGCTTCAGTTTTTGACATCCGTTTCAATACTTATTAGTGTCTGGATTTTGATTATTGATACCAAGAGGGTATAAAATATCACTGTGGATTTGATTTATAATTGCCTGATGATTGTTAATATTGAATATTCTTTCAGTGTGCTTATTGGCCATTGTATGTTATCTCTGGAGAGAGGTCTGTCTGTACATATTCTTTCCTTAATTATTTTTTCACAAAGGGTTTGTAATTTAATATATCTTGGATACAAGCCTTTTATGAAATACATATTTGAGAATACTTTCTGTGTTTTAATGTGACTGGTGTTTTTTGAGAAGTAGAACAAGTAAATTTTGATGAAGGTCATGTTATTAATTTTTCCTTTCTATTGTCACATTTAAGAAATCTTTACATAAATTAATGTTATAGATATTTCACTCATGTTTTTGCCAGAAGTTTTGTAATTTTATTTGTCATATTTGGGGCCTGTGATACATTTTTTCCCCTGGGGCATAAACTCAGGGCCTGCGTGCTGTCCCTGAGCTTCTGTTAAAGGCTAGTACTCTACCACTTGAGCCACAGCTCCACTTCTGGCCTTTTCTGAGTAGTTGATTGGAGATGAGAGTCTCATGGACTTTCCTGCCTGATCTGGCTTTGAACCATGATTTTCAGATCGCAGTCTCCTGAGTAGCTAGGATTATAGGCATGAGCCACTGCTACCCAGCCTGTGGTCCATTTTGAGTTTGTTTTTGGTGTGGGAAAAGGATCTTAGATTGTTATCATTATTACTATTGTCTTTGTTACAGGAAAATGCAATTGTTTCAACATCATTCATTGAAAAAAAAAAGCTATAACCTTTCCTTATTGAAGTTCTTTCACTCTGACAAAAATCAAGTGGCTATAAGTGTAAATGCTTAGTTCTGGATTTTTACATTTCCATTGTTTGCCTATACTTATGCCTCATGTCCTTTAGTTTACATTCAGTGATAGTGAATTTGACAATTGAGAAAAAGTATTATCATAATACTCTTGTTTCCACTATAGAGAATGGTTTGATTTCCCTATCTGAAGAAAGGATCATCATTACCTTTCTATCATGTAAATATGTTTGACACTTTGTATTGACTACTCTATAAATTAGCACCTATTACAAAAGAAAGCATCTCATAAAAGTGTCTTAGAAGAACAACCAGTTGTTTAGCTAACAATTTTATGGGTCAGCCATTTGGTATGTGCTTAGCTGACCAGTTTTTCTCATGGCCTCAGTCATCTTTGTGGTCAGCTGCCAGTCACTAGCAGTTCTTTTTCTGGAGGTTGAGTGGATGTCAGCTAAGGCAAAGGAGCTGGGGAAGGAAGGACTGGACCATGTGTTTATCATTCAGCAGCCTTGCTAGGGGCTTGCTCCTATGGCAACAGGATGCCAAAATAGGAAAAGAGACTTTTCAAGTCTCTGCTTATATCTCCTTTGCTAGCATCCTGTTGGTCAAAGCAAATAACAAGCCCAAACCAGAGTCAATTTAAGAGACCCCAAAGGGATTCATGAAGTAATTGAAAGTATTACTTTGGTCAATCCACTACAGTTTCTAATGACCTCAAGCAGTTGCTTTGAATGTCAAGAGAGCCAAGTTTGTAAGGATGAAATATACTAAACTCTAACACATCAGCTGTTTCAAAATAATGATTCTTGGTAATTGGCACTTACTCTGACACAGATTGCCAATCCGTAGATACCAACATTTCACCTGACAGCTAATCTGAGTAACCGAGAAGGTAGAGACATAAAATAATGCTTTACCATTTTCTTTAGAATTGCAAAATTCTGAGGAAAACAAAATAACTAAAAATACACTCTAACTAAAAACAATTAAAAATATTCTAAACAAACAATTCTAAATGACAACAAATTCTAGCCTTTCCTCATTGAACATGGTTAACCTTTAAAATGGATAATCATATGTATTTTAGTAGTACATGTAGGCTAAATTTTAAAAAATTGTACCTTGGAGCTATACTAAAGGAATAGTATTCTTTCTATGAAAAAGGTAGACATCCAGAAGATACAGTACTTGTATATAAATAAACACACAAATGACTTTTTATTTTTCTGAAAAGAGAACATATAAATGGTTATAATGGTTTTGGTTATTTCCAACTTTGTGAAAATCATTATTATTGCTGGTTATTATTATTATTATATACTGGCTAAACCAGTATATATGGCTCAGATAGTTTATTTTACCAACCAGGTAAACCAACTCCTATTCTAATCTATTGGAGGAAAAAAAAATAACTGAGCAAATGGTTTTACAAATATACATCATTTATGTGTTGGAACTGACCTGAGTTAATGTTTATTTTAGAATTCATGGCCAATATCTGGACTAATCTGAAAAGGATGGCAGACTTTTTAAACTACCCAATTAACTCAATTCCATGCAGACAATGTAAAAAGGCTCCCTATTTTATATTTGATATGACACCTTTGTTAGTTGAAACAATTATTCTGGTGAATAATGTTGGGATGGTAGGTATGGAATTAGCCTTGGTAAATTTAAGTAAAAATCACTTTAGGTACTTAATGAGAATCTCCTAGTGCTGTCAGGGCTTGCTGTTATAAATGAAGAACCCTCTGAGAAGGTACAGGGGCATTCTGTGTTTGGCAGAGGCACAGTTGCTGCCAACCAGTTTGGCGATTTAAGAGAACCACCTTCAAGCATGAGGGTTTGTTTAAATTTGTGTATGAAGCAAAAAAGGATAATGCCTGACAGGAATGAGTTGCTTCTTTAATTAAATTAGCAACAGACATTTTACTAGCTTTAATTACTGTAAAATAAGCCACAGAAAGGGAGATAGTGATTAAGGCATGCTAATCTGATTAGAATCAAATATGCATTGTTAGGAAAATGTGATAATAGAATACCTCTAGCCTAAGGCTAGGAAGATATAGGGTCCCGTTTTAGAGGCAAGGAGGAGAAGATCCCTGTAGATTGGTGTACCCACCTGGTGTTGTTAGTGACCTGTCAAATTGTTCGAGAGAGATTAAACCTGATAAATTGCATAAAAGGTATGGGTCATTCCTGACTGAGTAAGAACTCTCTTTGTAAGAAGAAGACATTATAATGCATGACCACCCACAATGAAGGACCTAAATCTAACTTTCAGTGCTTTGTCTGGCAGAACACGATTTCAGCCAGAAAGTCCCAGCTTCTAGAAGGCTCAATCTTATGGACAGTCTGCAGAGTATAAAGGTTGTAAGATGTCTGCATTTTTCTTTTCTCCTGACCCCACACAATGAAAGTGGTACACATTTGAGACATTAGACAAAAGATAGCTTTGTGTCTTAAGAAATGCTGTTTTATGAAATTTGATGCAGCTCAAGTCATATCAGTAAATTTCTATGCAAATCCCCTCCAGTGTTTAGGGTAAATTACGTTTAGCATATGGTATAGATGAATGGAAACTGTCCATTATTTTTCCATTAGAACGCTGCTCTCCTCCTTTTCCTGGTTTGTAAAATTTTCAGTCACTTCAAAGGCTGGAGGGTTAAATGGGTAACCTGTCTCTGTCATTCTCTGTGTGTTCTCTGTGTTTATACTGTGCATTGTTTATGATGCTTTAATATTTAGATGGTCATTAACAAACAGAAAATATTATGAAACTTCTCTATTGAATGAAACCAAGAATTTTAGGAGACAATTTTAAATTAAATAAAAACAGTATCACGTATATTGACTAAGGCCTCTAATATTTGGAATTACCTATTTTAATTTTTATTCCTTCAATATGAGCTTAATGTAATACATGGATTTTCTTTCACCTTTGCACATGTCAAGACATAAGACGAAACTCACTTTAAATATCCAATATTATAACTGAGGGTTTATGGCTGCTTCAAATCAAATCATTAAAAAAAATAGGCATTTTATTGTCAATTTGATGGCATAGATTTCAGCCACAATTGTGTCATCCTGCCTATTGAAATGATTTAGCTCAAAATAAAACGTTATTCACTATAGATTTTTCATTAAAAATACTGAATAAAAGAAAAATTCTGGCGCTTAAGGCTAGATATACTCAAAACAAGGGTGAACAATTGCTGAACTATACTTGGATTAATTTTAGTCCTTCAGTCACTTTTATGTGTCTAACTCATTAATTATGAATCATAATATATAATTTATGGCCCTCACAAAGTATTATAGGAAATTCAAATTCAGATGACCTGCCATGAGTATGGTAACAAAAATACATATTTTTTCAGTCAATGAATACTTGTGCTGTCTTGTGTGTTTGCTAGCAGTTTAAAGGACTCTATCTGATTCAGTCAATAGGCATGATCCTTGTCTTTCTTAGATTTTTATTTAGAGAGACATGCTGTTAACGTGCAATGAATACAGAGACTTAAAAGAAATACAAACTCAGTAGAACATTGAAACTTGGTTTAAGGTCACAGTTTGTTTTCTTTCTCCCTCCTTTGTCCCCTTCTGTTTCTAATGGTAAGTAAGACTTACACTTGTGAGTTGAGCTCTCTGCCACTGAGGTCACCTCCTCATTACTTTTAGTTTGCTTTTCAGATAGCATCTTGTCCTTTTCCCCAGGTCAATAATGGATCATGGTCCTCCTATCTCTGCTTCTTTCCCAAGTAGCTGGGGCCACAGAAATGTACACTAAACTCAGCCTGGACAGCTCTTTCTTTCTTTATTCCTTCTGTCCTTAATCTGAAAGCCCCTGGGTAGAGCTAAGTAAGAGACACTTGCCATGGAGAGACAGGGCAGGGGCACAGCACAGATGGAGTTGGTTCAGGAAGTTGAGCATCTCTGTGCAGGGCATATGGGCTCTGAAGTCACATGGTATAAGCAGAATTTCTGCATAAGCAAGAGGATGATGAGGCTCTGTGCAAGAAGGCCAAGGCTCTGGTGGACTAGCAAAGGGTGTGGAAGGCTGACTGGGAAGGAGAGAGCCTGTGTATGATGATGAGGCCGGCTCAGGAAATTAGTATAAGCAGTGTAAGGAGCAGGTACGCATCTGACAAGGAGCACTGAAGTCCTTGGGGCTCTGTGGAAGGGGTGCTGGTGCATTACCTCAAAATGAGGTTGTGAGTCTGAGAATGGGGTCAAGAGGGTCTGGTGTGGTAGGAGGCAAAGGAACAAACATCCATCACAGATATCGGACCCGAGCAATGTGAGGAAAGCATCTGTGCAGGGAATTGGCTGAGTGACTGGGTGCAGATGAACAGAGGTGGTTTGGTGGAGCTTTTGGTTACCTGCTGGGCAGAATGAGTAATAAAAAAGTACACTGTAGGTGAAGGAATCCAAGGTTCTCCTGTTGGAAATTGGGGAAGGGAGACTACTGCAGTGAAACCTGCTGTGTTAGATTAGAGTCATAGGTATTGATTTAAACTCAAGAGTTCCATTATGTAAACCTAGCTAGACATGTCCAGGATGCCTGTGTGTGCCCACTTATGTGTGTAATGTGTGAATATGCAGATGTCCACATATTCACTATCTCTCTCTAATGAAAGTCTGAGAACAATGAACCAGATTCCACCAAACATATTGGTATCCGAAATCTATGCTTTAGTGGAAAAAAAAAACAAACCAGTAGTCTCAGGAGAAATGGTTGATTCTAAGGATGAATCAAAGACATTGAAGTACACATTGTAAACACATGGCATCTAATAATGCTAAAAACAGGGAAGTGCTCAGAGAATGATAAGAATGGGTCGCAGCAGTCAAGTGTCTGTCAGGAAAATTTAAGCATCAAATGATAGAAACCATTCTTTCTAATAGATTTCCAACTGACTCATGTATTTAGGAGGGGGAAAAAATCATTTGCTGGCCATCATCATAATAATTCAGGAAGCATCATCAATGGACACTCAAGCTTGATGAGGAATGGGATATCATTGTAAAGTATCTCCACAAATGGTCAAAGAGTAAGTTTCTAGTGAAGAAGCTTAACAGACACCAAGCCTAATTATTCAGGTGACTATCACAAAAAGAGACAGATCAAATTTGTACAACACCTGCTAGTCTACCATGAAATCACAGTTTCACAATTGTGGTACTTCTGCCAAAAAAAAAAATCTGTAATCTGAAATGAAGTCATGAAGAGATAGGAAATAAAGCCAGAGTGTAAGAATTGTTTCTGAACAACCGGTTTATAATTTCTGAAAGTATTATTGTCATAAAAGCTAAAGAAACTCCAAGCTGGTGATTGAAAGATCAAAGAGATATGGTACCAAATAGGTGATTGGGTTCTTTGCTAAAAGGCATGTTTCTGGCCAGCTGGTGAAACTTCAGCAGTATATCTGGACAAGACAGTAGTAATATATTAATGATAAGGTTTTTACAAAACATTATTGTATCAAGGCTTTGTAGGAGATCATATTGATTGCAGGAAATATCTTCTGAAATACATGGGTTCAGAGAAGTTTAATAGAGCATCAAACCACAAAACCAGTTTTTGAAATTCTTCCCAAAGAGCAAAGAAAAAAAAATCAAGGATCTGGCAAAACTGTTACTTTCTAGAATGGATTCTTCTAGAAGCTGGCTGAGGGAAGACAAACTACTCTATGTCTACATTTCTTTATCTCTAAATGAGGGAGTTGTACCCAAGAGAATCTCAATACTAGATCCCCTAACAGAGCTAGTGCTGCAAGATTTACAGATGCTAATAGACATTGCACTCCTGGATTAATCAAGACAATAATGCTAAGTGCTTTGTAGGAGAGGAAATCTTGTGGTTGCATTCCAAGAGGAGTGATTTCTGGGGGTACCAGACAGGGGATAAGGTACTGTACGAAACAAAATAGTACAGACCAAGAAATATGGGGAAAGCAAGAAACAACATGATTGTATATTTCTTTGGGTTCATCAAAAGCCTGCCTGCCTGCCTGCCTTCTTTCCTTCCTTCCTTCCTTCCTTCTTTCCTTCCTTCCTTTCTTCTTTCCGTCCTCCCTTCCTCCCTTCCTTTCTTCCTTCCTTCTTTTCATCTTCCTTCCCTCCTTCCCTTCTTTATTTCCTTCCTTTCCTCCTGTCTTTCTCTCTATTCATATTGATCATTTTCTACATTCAACATCCTGGAGAATAGAACTGAAGAGACATAGTTTTTTGTTATGATTGGAGTCTGTTTTTGCTTAAGTTAGTTGCATTCTAACCAAAGAGAAAAGGCATAGACAACAACAAATCTGCTTATACTACATTGCTCTTTGATGATTAAGTATTCACCTCTGCCACTCTGATGGTGTCAATAAATCTAGTCTCTTAATCAACAGTCTTCCTCCCCAAGCCTGAACATATTCCTTCTGTTTGTAGGATTATTTATAGAGTAGGTGACACATGCCCTTTTTCATTGATAGCTGTAAATTTTTACCAGGGAACAGAAATGTCTTAGTCAAGTGAGCAGTGCTCTAGAGACCTTATCTGCCTAATGACTAGGAATAAAATGGAACTCGTCTCATTGATTTTTAAGTCACAAAGAAATCCTGCTTCCCTTTTCCTATCACAAGGAAACCTACAGTTTAATAATTTATGGATTAAATGGATATTTACTAGAGTAAAATTACAAAATACAATATAAATTGGCTTCCCCTTAAAGGTATACATTATCATTTTAAGCTGGTAGAATGATATTAATTTATATAATTAATTAACATAATATGTTGATACAACCTTCAGGGAATTTATATGCATGCCAAGGAAAACCAGAGTTAATCCTTAAAACCCATATTATTTTCTTCATAGGCATTTCTGAAAGAGACATGAAAAATTCTAGTGTTTGAATAAAATATGTTGCCATGATTTTCCAAATTAGGTTTTTCTTAATGTTCATGCTTGTTCATTAAGCCTACATAAAAAGGATTAAAACATCCCTTAAGTGGTGGTTCAATGGTTCTCTGTTTGAAGTGTTTGCTATTGCTCTGATCCATAATGTGTCTATTGTCTTGGAAAATGCTAATTGTTAAATTGATTATAATATTCATGTTCCAAGAGGCCAGTTAAACACTGCACAATGTGCCATGTGATAGTAGAAAGTAGATTGTTGTTTGATGCACTGTGATAGCAGATTCACATCTGTCTCTGTTATGAAAGATTGTCATGGTGCAATGATTATATTGTACTGGATGTGAAGAGACCAGAGAAGAAGGATGCAAGGTTTAATTTAGCTGATTCTTTCAACCACTGAAGTTGCCTAATGTAATAGGCACTGAGCAGGGCAATTGCATTTTATATTCTTCCGGTAGATTCTGGGATTCTGAGGGTGGCTGAGAAGACCAGAGGGTATGTCTCCTAGCAGAAAGCCCTAGAAGGAGGTTACTAATTCTGAGTGCATTCTGGTTTACCCTAACTTCTTTACAATCTTATCTAAGAAGCAAAGATTTGGACAAACCAAATATGAATATGAAAAACCATTGTGGCAAATTACATGGTTGGTACTCAAAAATAAGGGAAAAATTCACCAAATTTTCCAATGTGTGTGTGTGTTTTTTTAATCACATCGTTAGCAAGGCCCTCTGATGTGCTAAAACTGCATATACTCAAAACATAGGGATTAATTAATGAGTTAATTAAGACAATATGTATCATCAGGAGTTTATACCTGGAAGATTGGCTAAAGATAAAATTTCTAAGATAATTTGACCATAACTGCAGAGACAGAACTGAATGTAATGCAAGCTCCTAGATTTGATGCTGAGTCGGGGAAAATATGGCTGTAAAGAACATTGTTAGGAAAATTATGTTCATTTTAATTTCACTGAATGTGAGCATTGTGTTGTGGTTATTTAGAATACTTTCGTTTATAATGGCCTTGAAGAAGTTTTGGAGTCTCCTTGTTGCAACTTACTTTCAAATAATTCCAAAAGTGTGTGTGTATGAATGTGTGTGTGTGTGAGAGAGAGAGACAGACAGAGACAGAGACTCAGAGAGGGGGAGGGAATCTGAAAATAAAACAACTACAACTACTGAAAATAGTTTTTGTGTGTTCTTTTATGATTTTTTATGATTTGTGGAGGTTTGATGCTTTTCTAGTTAAAATGAAAGACAGTAAATAGGATAATAGTGCTTATGCAGTACTGTTCAAATACAGGATCTCTATTTGAGATCATTACATTGGCAAATTCAACAGTGCTATCTAATTTTATAACTTGAGCCTCAATAGATAAAAGGTACTTACAATAAGTAACCAGGATTTCTGAAATTAGGCACTTAGTTATACTTCTTACATGATTAGGCAAAAGTCACCTCTTGCAAGAGGTGACTAATACTTACAATCTTGCCTCTTAACTTTGTTAGTCTAAGTCAGTAGGAGAGAAGAAGGAAGCAGAAGCTAATTCTGAAGCACAGAATGGTTGAATGACTTGCTGAGGATCAAACAGCAAGTAGCATAATCAAGAAGTAAAAATAGCAGTTTTACCATCTATTCTCTTTGCTATTTCCTTCAACAATCTTGCTTATCTCATTAGACTACATTTTTTTCCTTTCAAAGGGAAGTTTCATTTACAATAATATGTCCAAAGAAACTCCAGTATGATTGGGTGGTTTTTAATGTAAGATCCAAATTTAAACATTGCTAATCTGATCACTTCTGGAGGCCATAAGATTCCAATTGGTCCTTCATCATGATTCCAGATGATTAAAAATGCTGCATTGCCATCATTGACTTTGAAGACCTTTAGGGAAATCAGATTTGCTATGCTATAGCTTGGATTGTTAAAATATTTTACATTTTAATACATGTAGAGCATATACAGACATACATGCAGACACATTAAAGGAATAGAACCTATCTAATTCATTAGTAGGAATGAGATTATAAAGCGAAAAGGGTGACATGAGAATGGTGGGACCTTTGAGAGGCAAAAATCAGAAGATGGAGAGTTTGAGGCCAATCTGAACTGCAGAGTGAGACTCTCTGTGTGTGAAACAGAGAATGGTATTTAACAACATTTATCCTTTGTCCAAGACATTATCCAAAATGTTCCTCTCAAGGAACAGTGAGTGCCACAGAATGACACCAGATCTACTGGAGGTGTGATAAAGACCATCCATTTTTTAGATTAGAAGCATGTGTGTATATGTATGTATATTGTATTAAAAATAAAGACCCCACATGTTTTCTTCTAAGATTCATAAAAAAGAAGTCAAGGGTCAATCAATTAGACAAAGATATTTTTGGTGGAAGATTCCGAACATTAAAGAACCTGTGGCAGAATTCTCTTTAAAAGTGTTTTCTCATTAGAAGATCACGGAGGAGGAGGTGAGACTTGTTGCTGAAAGTCGTAGTATAGTAATCCTTCTGGATTCTGCAATTTGGGGCAAACCAGCTTTGAATGTTATTCCTCTGCTATTTGTTTCTTTTTCCTGTAAAGATTCAGCCTTCAAAGTGGAACCTGCCAGGCTGTGTTCGGTTCATCTAGCCTTGTGGGACATTCTCTTCAGTTGAATAATCACAACAAATCTCTGAGCGCCAGCCTTTTTTTCTGCACTCCTTCATCTCAGCCTAGTAGCAGCAGAGATCTTAAATGAGCCGTACGGATGTACAATAACTTCAACCCCAAGTTTAAGTTATTTGTAAAGGGTTACTTTGAGGTTTTTTTTTAAAATTAAAGTTATACAATGTGCGTCTTGAAGTTTTGTAAATACTTTTTGAGAGGAAGAATTCTATGTGAAAATTTCTAGAATCTGAATGAATTAAATAGTAACCCAAAGACTTTCTATGAAAAACAATCTCATTATTTTATACTTATTATGTTATTTTTATATAAAAGGAATAAATGGACACTTTCTCAATCAAGTATATCAATAGATTAATAAGTAAGAATGTACACAAACAACCACGGCATATGAATTAGCCTTTGTTATATTTAGTTGGATGTTTATTTGTACTTGAGAGAGAGAGAGAGAGAGAGAGAGAGAGAGAGGGAGAATGTTCTAGAACCAGTGTTTGAACTCAGGATTTCATTCTCTGGCTTGACTTTCTCATTTGAGGTCAGATCTCTACTACTTGACCCATATCTCTATTTCCTGTTTTTTGCTGATTAATTGTAGGCAAAAATCCTACAGACATTTTTTGGGGCGGGTGGCTGGGCAATGATCCTCAATGATAAATGATGATCCTCAACAATAATCTTCAAATCTCAGCCTCCTGAGTAGCTAGGATTACAGGCCTGGGCCACCAGCACCTAGTAATCACTTATTATATGTTTATTTTATGCCTAGAAGTATTGCATGTCCTCAATTCTGAGATGTAGTAGGGCCTCAACAGAGAGGGAAAGAGATGGTATAGTCAGATCCAGTTAAAGGGATTAAATTTTGCAGAACTTCTTTCCATGTGAGGAAGGCTGGTGTTTTAAAGTAACAGAGCCAGAGAGCAGTGCCAACATCTCCATGGTGTGCATGATAGGTAGGAATTCCACCTGCCATTTAGAACATCAAAACAGAGTCACTGAATGAGTTGGGAATGCAGTTAGGGGCTGAGATCATCTTAATTTGAGGGACACATAGGAAGTTTCATCTTTGTGTGTGTGTGTGTGTGTGTGTGTGTGTGTGTGTGTGTGTGTGTGTGCGTGCCAGTCCTGGGGCACTTGAACTCAAGGGCTTAGGCACTGTACCTGACTTTCTTTCATCCAAGGCTAGTGCTCTATTGTTTGAGCCACAGCAGCACTTCTGACTTTTTCTGAGTACTTAATTGGAGATAAGAGTCTCATGGACTTTCCTTCCTGGGCTGTCTTCGAACAGTGGTCATCATACTTCAGCCTCCTGAGTAGCTAGGATGACAGACCTGAGCCACCAGCACCCAGTGGGAAGTTTTATGTTTTTGTGTGTGTGCTTTTTCCCCCCAGTTGTGGGGCTTAAACACTGGGCCTGGGAGCTGTCCCTCAGCTCTTCAGCTCAAGGCTAGCGCTCTACCACTTGAACCACAGAGCCACTTCCGGTTTTCTAGTGGTTTATTGCAGATAAGAGTCTCATGGATTTTCTTACCAGAGCTGGCTTTGAACTGCAATCCTCAGATCTCAGCCTCCTGAGTAGCTAGGATTACAGGTGTCAAGAATTGTTAAGATAGAGGTAATATATCTGTTCTTGAGGCTACAAAACTGGTAAATGTTTAGTGGGTTTAGAGTCCAACCCAATGGGAAAAATTTCAGGGAAGGAAGACTCTAGCCCTAGGGCAAGAACACAGAGAAAAGACCAGAATGAGAGACAGTATAATTAGCCTGATTCTAAGCCTACATTGGACACTGAATTTGTGGGTGCTGGATTTGGGGAAGAAAAATAAATTCCACTCTCCTCTGCTAGTGTCCTAGGATACATTTTTAGTGAGGATTCATTCTAGTATTTAATTAAACTAATTGTCAGATAAAGTATTATTGGTACTGGGTAGAGCATCAGGATCCTGGACCAAATGGATTATGAGTTTCTAAGGATCAGTGCATCTCTAATTCCATCCCAGTTCCCAGAGCCAAGCATAGATTAAGCGCAACATAGATACCCACATTCAGCATTGAGTGGTATTTCTGAACTGAGCAACGTGGTTCCCTGTATGCCTAAGCGAATAGAGCAAATCCAGGGCAAGAATGCCTGTCTTGCCTGATGACGATGATCTTAACATATATTCAGATGAAATACCAAATTTTTTTCCACCTAGTTTAGCAAGTAGCCTTTAAAAACATTTCCTTGGAGTATTTTATTGGCTCTACTCAAGTGATCACATTCAGCTTCTGTGAAATTGACAGAAGGCCTGCACTTATTTCTGTAGACCTGTGTATCGCTTATCAAGAATTTAATTGTGGTGAAGTTTGCCACTTACTTGACAAAACTAATGTTACTGATTCCATATGTTTTGTCAAGGTGAGAGTTATGTATTTTCTTCATTATTAAAATTAAATATTTTTATGAACACAAATAATATGACCGAATACTCATAAAAAGAAGTGCTCCTTGAACACTGATAGGCAAATATGCCCTGTCCCCATTTGCTCAATGTGTGTCCCGTGTTAACTGCTAGGGAGCATGTTACAGTAATCATTAGTGTTGCCCACACCCTACAATTCACAATATGTTTGGAAACCAAAATTCAGAGAGCTGAACTTACTGCCTGAGTCAAACACTTGTGACTGCACAGATTCTAAGATCTGATTTCTGTTTTTTGTTTTTTGGGGGTTTTTTTTAGCACCAGCCTCTAGTCAGATTTGTTTGATTTTTTAAAAACATACTCTCTAACCAGTAGATTTACTTGACTGCCACCTCATGATTTCCTTCCTTTTGAGTTCTTTATGGTTAAATAATTAAATCCATTATCAATTTATATAATAATGAGCTAGATAGATACTTGAAATGCTCTTCAGGAAAGTAAATTTTCATTAAATTAAACTGCTTACAAGACAATTTAAATTTAAAACATTAGCCAGATATCCTAATGTCTTCTCATTTCCACATCTGTAGCATTCTGTGGAGAAATTCCCAGAGACATTCTGGAGAACATCATCTGGAGTTGCCTCCTCCCATCTACACACATGCTAAGTTTTCCTTCTGTCATTCTATATAAGAACTTGGAAGAGTAATGCTGCCTTTCCAGAAATACTGAATTAGTTACTATTTTATTGAATTGAATTTATTAGACTTGATCTCTTATGACATCATCTCTTACAATGTTACCACATTTACATTCATATGAGAACAGTACCCTCAATGATATCTCTAGATATGAGTATGAATTACTTAACATGACCATTAAGCCCATAATTAATGGCAGCAAATACAAAATGATTATCAAGTCATCACTGTATGGGTCTAAGCACATAAAGTTATCTCTATCTTATTCTGTAGGTCATATTATATAAATATACTGAATATTCTAAAAACAAAGGTTGCTTTATTTAAAGTCCTATTTTGTATGACAACCTAGCCACTAATTATTACTGTTTAGGTATCCCTTTGAAAGAAACACTGCATTTGTCCTTAGAGTTGAGCTTAAGTTCATACTTTAAAAATGTCTCAAGGATTTAAAAAAAAGCCATGCCTATTTTCTACTGATATTGAGAACAGAAGCCCTGTTTCAATTCTATATGCCTGTAGAATGATCATATTGATTTAAATTGTCATTTGAAGTGTATTTTGTATAAATAGATTTATATGCAAAGTAAGAGTCATTTAGTGTTTCAATCAGTCCAATTTAGCCATTATTTTTAAAAAGCAATTTAGTTGAAAAGCACATTATATTGAATTACTTCTTATTAAAAATTAATGATCAATGATGTCTGATCAATCAGTTTCAGTCATTTCAATGAAAATGCTATTGTTTTCTTATTATATAATACGTTGAATTCAGGTAGACTTCAGCTAAAAAATATAGTACTTTCTTAAGGAGCTTATCATAGAATAGTGTACAAGGAAAGACATCTACAAAATTGCATTTTATGCGTTTATAATTCATAGTATATACATTCACAAATTCAACAAAAAGTGTAAAGATGATTGTAAAGATATGTAGAGACTGTTACCTATTGTCTTCTAGTCTCAAGTCTGACTAATTCATATTAATAATAGAGTGAACATTTTGAATGACAAAGCTATCAGCAAAGGCTACAAATAAAATGGTGGTGTATCAGGAGGATTATAAAGGCTGATGTTGAACAAGTTTACACTCCCACCAACAATGAAGTAAGGTTCCCTTCTGTCCACATCCCCTCCAGCATCTGTTGTTATTAGAGTTCTTGATTTTTGCCATTCTAACTGGGGTGAGGTGGTATCTCATTGTTGTTTTGATTTGCATTTCTTTTATGGCTAGGGAGGTTGAGCATTTCTCCATGTGTCTGGCCATCCTTCTTTCTTCTTCAGAGAAGTTTCTCTTCAAGCCTTTAGTCTACTTATTTATTCGGCAGTTGTTTCTTTGAGGATTTGTTGTTGGGGGATTTAATTTTTTGAGTTCCAGGTATATTTTAGATATGAGACCCTTGTCCGTTTTATGGCTAGTGAAGATCTTCTCCCAATCCGTGGGCTTTCTATTGATCTTGCTAGCTATGTCCTTTGCCATGCAGAAGCTCTGCAACTTCATGCAATCCCATTTGTCTAACCTTTCTTTGATTTGTTGTGTTTCCGGGTCTCTATTAAGACAAATTCGGCCTGCGTCAAGGAGACTAGGGCTTCTCCTATTCCATCCTGTGGTGTTTTCAGAGTGTCTGCTTTGACTGCGAGGTCTTTGATCCATTTGGAGTTGATTCTGGTGCAGGAGTGTAAACTTGTTCAACCACTTTGGAAAGTAGTATGGAGGTTCCTCAAAAGATTCCACATAGAGCTCCCCTATGACCCAGCAGTCCCACTTTTGGGTATTTACCCAAATGTTTACAAACAAGACCACACTAAAGCTACCAGCACAACTATGTTTATTGCAGCATTATTTACCATAGCTAAGATCTGGAACCAACCCAGATGCCCCTCAGTAGGTGAATGGATCAAGAAAATGTGGTATATATACATCAGAAAGAATGACATTGCCCCATTTGTTAGGAAATGGAAAGGCTTGGAAAAAATTATATTAAATGAAGTAAGCCAAGCCCAAAGAAACATAGGTCCCATGATTTCCCTTATTTGCAATATCTAGTATAGGTATGAGTCAAGCAGAAAAGGTCAGATAAGGTGATGTTAGGAAAATGAACCCTAAGATATGTATTTTAAATGTTTTTTTTCTTTCATGCATTTGTTTCTAACGCATTTATAAGATTATTTCTTCGTTGCTTTGTATGTCCCTCCCCCACAGTATAACCCCTGCTTTCACCGTATTTGATGTCGGTATAATTTGTGGAGGGGAAGGGGAAAAACAAGTCGTTTAAATAAGGATACAGGTGGACCTGTTGCAACAATGAGAAGTACAAGTTGTCATGTCAAAAACGAACTTTACAACTTGGGGGGCGGGAAGATTGGGTGGGTGGGTCGGGGAGGATGGGAAGGGATGGGAAGGGGAAACAAAGGAGGAGGCTAAAATGCTTGATAAGAAATGTACTCACTATCTTGCCCATGTAATTGTAACCCCTCTGTACAGTATTTTCACAATAAAAAAAAGGCTGATGTATGTGCAAACTGTGGAGTGTGAATGTTAATCCACAAGAAATATGTATTAATAAAAAACATAAATTAAAATACAGATTTAAATTGTCTGATTATTCTGAGAGTAAATGCTTTAGAGGCACTAAATTGACCCTGTAAAGAATTATTACCCACTTGAAACTTTTCAATTTCTCAAATGCTTCTAATATATTATTTGCCACTTGTTAGCTTTTGAAATAACACGACTAATGCTATTTGTACATAGAAAAATATATAGCTACAGCTAAGTGAATAAAATAATAAATCGTCTCCTCTTCTCATAATCTGCCCTATCTTCCCAACCTAACCTCATGGTTTAATAATTATGCAGCAATAGGTATCAGACGATACCGTGCTGACAGAGTCTGACATTAAAGTGTATGTATATTCCGATAAAAATTCCTTGGGCTGATCACATGGCACTAGAATTTTGAGAATTATTTATATAAAAAAAATCAAATGAGAAGATATATGATAGCCTACCACATGGAAGATATTTAGGTAGTAAAGGAAAGCCACATAAACTACCTGCACAACTTGGCTTTGTTTCTATGTCAACATTGTGTAACAATGATACATATTAACATTCATGAGTAAAATCTGGAGTTTTTTTTTATTAGATAAGTCCATAGCAATTGAAATGAACATCACCCACAGATTCTGCAAGGACATGAGTCTGTCCACAGAGTATATGTAACAGAGACATTGTAACTATGTGTGAATAAACATCTTTATTTAAATATTTTGTATTAGCTGAAACCATTCTATTACATATTGCCTTATCTTGCTCTCTCTTAAGTTTCATTTTCATTTCCCCTCTCCCTCCCACAGCTTCTTCTGCAAATAAGAGTATGGGATCAGGGAACTGAGAGAAGTGTGTGTGTGTGTGTGTGTGTGTGTGAGAGAGAGAGAGAGAGAGAGAGAGAGAGAGAGAGAGAGAGAGAGAAAGATAAGGTGTACATACTGAAAGTGTCAAGGTTTTTGAATTCTTTCTTTTTTAGGTGTTGTGGCATTTAAAAAATCAGAACATAATTTGGCCCAGTCTGAACCAATCTGACAAATACCTTTGCATAGCTCTAAGTACTCTCGTTCTAGTATTGCAATTTCTAAAACCACTAGTTGGTTGACTATCTTTGGAAGGCTGACATTGTCCTCCCTCTTCTAGGGAAAGAGTATGATGCACTTAATCCCCTTTTGTGCTAACTTTCCTGCAGTTTTTTTCTTTTTGAAGTGATTCATCCCAAGAAGAATACATGTTAGTGAGCAGCTCTTAAAAGTTTTCACTCCCCTTTTGCTCACCTGACCTCTGTTAACAGCTTTCTACCTTGTGTCCAAATCCAAAATTCCTTATTCTGCACAGTATTTAGGTCAAGGACCATGAAATTGAAATATAAAATTAACTCTAGGAGATAAAGGCCATAAGTATAGCTCTTAGCTGACCATGTAGTTGAGTGTTCCAGGCAAATTCTACAAGTTGAATTCTGTAAAATAGAGTCAAATGCAATGCCTTACAAAAAAAAATCCAATCCCTATGAATATACCAGCTTTATATTCAAAAAGTGGATAATTTGGTCAAGATCCAGTTCTTTCTCTAATTTTAGTGCATTTAGATCAAGAATCTATTGCATCCATATACAAATAAATGAGATTACCTAGAAATACCTTAGGGATTTAAAACTATTATTTTTTAAGAGAAAAGTCTTTATTACCAGGTCTGTTTATATTACCTTTTTTCCTCAAAATAAGCCTGAAAATCTAAGATGTTGAATATCAATCTAAATTATTTGAAGCATATTTGAACTATTTCTGCCTTTTAAAATGTGGCGATGACTTCAAAATGCTTATTACCTCATTGGTAATTTTGTGATGTAAATTCTAAAGCCTCACAAATTAGCTTTGATGGTTATTACAGCATTAACAGCACTATTTACCTCTCTGGTTAGTTTATGTGGTTAATTAATCATGTTTCTGTTCTTTTAGCCCTTCAGGACAGTTTTTCTTAAGTTTAAATGAAATGATTTTTGAAAGAGAAGTCTCTCTGAGGACACACTGATTCCCCATCTTTATAGAAATTCCTTCTCAGAAGAGATAAGTGAGCTCAACTGCAAAGACAAGACAAGGAAATGGCACTAGACTGGCGGGTAGACCCTGACAGGCACATGAGCTGAGCTTGGGAAGTAAGTCTTCCTGCTGCTCCCTGGGTGGCTTGTGGGAATAAGCCACATCTTTCTTTGCTTCGTTTCACCTGTCAGTGAAAAAGGGCATAATAGTTTTATCCTAGTGTCTGATAAGTCATTTTTTAAAAATTTTATATAATGAACCCTATTCATACTGAAATAAGTCCATATGATTAAGAAATGATACAGTCTCATTGAAAGACCCCCTTCTTGTGCAGACTGCCTCAGGAACAGCTCTGTCTGCTATCATTTGCCTTTACACTTTTTTAAATGAATGAGCGCATATCCTGTCAAATGGTCAGTAGGAGATGGCTCTGCTGACTCAACACTATGGATTCTATTTATATAAAGCATCGTGCTTTTGTCCAGGCCCTAATACACAAACAATCTGGCAAAATTTAGGCAAGAAGAAACTCTTGGATTTCTTTCTGATCGCTCATATATTTGTATTCTAGGGCATGAATAATATCAGGGAAACAAGAGTTCTTATAGAGAGATATATGTCTCTCTTTATATCTACAGCTATATCTATATCTATATAGTTGAGAGCCAGGTGAGATATATCTATATTTTTATTTATGTATTTATCTATCTATCTATAAGATATAGACATATTTGTATACATACCTAACCTGACAAATATTATTATAGCTATAGTCTGAAACTTTGAATGTCTTAGGGGTCATAGCTTGTTTCTTTCTGTAGAATATGGTGAGGCACATAATTAGATTAATCATAGCTAACTTTTAATGTATCTAGTCATTTTGTTCTTTCTCTTCTCTCTCGCCTAATACTGCCAATCTACTAGAGAATGAATAATATTAAAAACATAACAGTGAAAAGATAAATCAATCTTTTTCATTGTCAAGGTGCTATACAGAGTTGGTAGTAAGTACATTTCTTGGCAAACTCATTGCCCTTTCTCTCATTTTTCTCCTACTCTCCCTCCCCCAATCTCCGTGCCCACAACTGTACAGATCATTTCCAACATATTGTCTTCTGAATATCCCTGTTGCATTGGTCCTCCCCTTGTCCTTTGCCTCACCATTCTGTTGTCCTCTTCCCTTCCCTCATTCAGATAAGTGTATATGCAATACCAGGGTACCAAAATCCAATACAGTCACACCACCACAGGGGAAGAACATAGCTGCTCAATAGCTATGTACATAGGACCATGTAAGATGATAATAAGTGAAGTGAACATGGACACAAGAGGTTTTTCTTTGTTGTTGTTTTTAAATAAATCAATCTTAATTATGATTCATAGAGCAATGGTGTCTAAGGGAGACAAAGACTGGAATGAAGACTAGTGTCAGATTTAGTGACTATTTCACTTAGTGTTTTTGCTAGTATTATTTAGTAGATTACGTGTTATACTAAATAAGAAGATTTTCACCTAGTATACAAAGTATGCTAAATAGTACTAGCAGGGTGTAATTGTTAATTTTGTGACTTCAAATGCTTGTATTTGTCACATGTACAGCTAAGCACTGAGGTAAATAGTTCACATGCATTGTGTCATAGAATATTTTCAACACCTGTATCAGGTGGCTGCTGTTAGTATTGTCTTTCTTTATCCCATGAGTCATGGGCTTGAATTCAGAGTCTGGGCTCTGTTCTTGAGCTTTATTCTCAAGGCTAGTACTCTACTACTTTGAGTCACAAATCCACTTGCAATTTTCTGGTGATGAATTGGAAATAAGAGTCTCACAAACTTTCCTGCCCTGGCTAGCTTTGAACTGCAATTCTGAGTAGCTAGGCTTATAGGTGTGAACTATTCCCAGCCAACTATTGTCATTTTATAAGTGAGATATGAACATTAAAAATTATTTCCCAAATCTCAGCAATGGTAATTGATGGCAGCAGGATTCAGGTTTGGGTTCGCAATGAACAGCAAACCTGTATTCACTCTTCATTATTTTGCTAACCAATCTGCTAAGTGACAGAATGCATACTTTGTTGAAGAGCTTTCATATGAATATCTCAGATTTAAAATGGAAACACTTTCATAAATTGGATTTTTGACATTTTAAAAATGATGAATATATTTTGGTAAATTTATTGCCTCAATGTGGGAGGAAGGCTGGGAAGGAAAGCAACCATCAATTCTGTGGGAAAATGAAAAACAAACAAACAAACATCAAGATGCTCTAGGATTAATGACTAATTATGCCATCCAAATATTGGTTAGATGTTCTGTGTTCATTTCTAAAGTATAAGTTAATTTTTCTTTTAAAATGAGTTTACGTTTTCATTTAACTACCACAGGCACATTGTAAGAACTTCAGTAATTAAAACAAAACCATCTATAATTGGAAATATCTCCTTTCTATATCCCTCTCCCTATTCCCAGATTTTCCTGTTCAGGATCAAACACATTCAATTTCTTAGCTTATACCACAGGTGGCCAATCTATCCTCAAAGACCTTCCAGACTCCCCAATGCTAAACAGAGACTTGTCTGCAAGTCCTACAGATCTAGTCCTGCACCTCCATCTTGCATCCTAAGAGTCCCATGGGGCATCATGGTTCATATGTTCCCCACACTAGGTGATTAGGTTGTAATTACCTCTGCTTTGCTTAGCCATTTCTCAAACCATATTTGGTTTTCTGTTCTCCAAGCAGTTGTCTGAATCTTTTTCTCCTTGTCTTTATTCTGAATGTGTGCTCCATTTTTATTGAAAGAAATTTGAAGTTGGGGATATGAAAGATACATGAAAGAGTATATTTTTCTTTAATACAAAGCACACTTTGGCTGCTTATTTATTATTGAGTTATTTATTTGGTTAGAAGCCATAATATATCTCTCAACTCATTATAGGTGGTATCACCTAGATTAAAATAAGCTGTCACAATATAAGGTATTTAAGTGACTCTAATAATATGAACATTTTAATACATATATACAGAGCTCTAAAAATCACATAGAATTCCACTGTGAAATATTTGCAAAATAAAGCATTGCTAATTTTAATGTTTATAGAGTGCATGTAACAAATTCAATTTTAATATGTTTGTGGTACCTTTTAATTTGTGTTTACTTAGCAGTGTGGTAGTTGCATCTCCAAGTGCTATCTCTGATTGGAAGTCTTGGCCTTGTGTATTTAGGAAGCTGTTGGAAATACAGGTGCTTGGGCTGTACTCCGGATGGATACTGAGTCACAAATTCTGAGCGGGAACATCAGCACTCTGTTGCACTCTTATGTTCAAGGACCACTGACATTCAGGGTTTGCAATAAACATATTGAAAACAAGTAAAGCATGTGTGATCTTGAGTAAGTTGCAAAGCACCGTGTAGAGAATGAAATTAGAGAGCATGGAAATTAGACCAAATTCATACATACTAATATCAGTCATGTATCCAGATGACTAATAAGTTACTTAAGCTTGAAGTCTGCCATCACCTTTCCCAAGTGGCTAAGACAAATTTCAATTCTTGACCATGATTCACACAGATCAGGGAGTTACACAAAGTTCAGGATTGAGAGAAGGTGATGCATGTTTTCTCCTGGAACATTAGAAAGGTGAATAGTCATTGAAGTTCTTTCCATGAAGAAAAATACGTAATTGAACTTGAGACAGCTAATCCTGGTCTTATTTTAGGTTTCAAGGAAAAGGAGAATGCATTCTCACTTTTTTCTGTCTCCTAAAACCTCTTGGAAGTAGCAGTAACAGCATAGATCTTGATGGCTGTGTGGTTGCTTTCTATGTGTTCAACAGAGACGAAGATGCTCTCACGATCTCTTACCAATCTCTTGGATAAATTACACTTGGATAAATTACATAAAATTTCTACTGTTTCTTTTTAAGGTAGATATTAATAATTTTCCTTGAATATATTGGTAACAACTTTGCATGTATATTTGAAGAATTAGATTATTATATTTAAGGAAATTACTTCTGGCCTTTGGCCCTTAATATTTTTAGCATATTTTATTAGCTTACATTAGATTTACAGAGGAGGACTTCATTGTTACATTTTCTTACATGTTCGCAATATGTTCCATCCATCTCTCCTTCTCTATCATTCCCCCTTCCCAACTTTTCCAAACAATTTCCACTTGTCTTCTTTTTCTATTTTCATAGTTGCAAACAATCTCAGATCCTTAAGTTTTTACAAGTAAAATGATGATTAAATACATTGTGTGATACTGTGGCATCTTAGAATTTTGAATGAGAGGGATGAACATTGAAAGAACCTTAAAATAGAATAATGTATCTGGAAATTATTTCTCTCTTAATGTTAAGAAATTGTAGTGTCTACAATATTCTCCATCTTCTCTCCTTGTGGACAACTTCATGGCTTATGACTTATACTGTCACTTCTTTACTCTGAGTAGGCTACAATGTCTCAGGCTACTGTCATCTGAATATAGCTTATCAAGAGAATAGGTGCAAGGAACTCAGCCTCACTGACTGGAATGGACTCTTTTTCTGTGGAAGAGTTATGGCATCTCTGGGATGTAGCTGTTGTGGGCCTCAATTACTGTGATGTAGCTGGAAGAGTAGACTTAGCCAAAACAATGCTTGAATTCTAGCAAATTCTTTAGCAAATCCATAGGACAGATTTTTAAACCAATTGTCATGTTGGTTGGAGAATAGATAGTTTCAACTCAAGAATACCTGTTTTCACTGTATTTGATGTAGATATAATTTGGGAAGGGGAAGGGAAAAAAACAAATTGTTTATATAGGGATACATGTGGACCCATTGCAACAATGAGATGTATAAGATGTTATGTTGAAACACGAACTTTACAACTTTGTGGGGTGGGGGGTGGTAATGGGAGGGCAGGGATGATAAGGGAAACTAAGGAGGCGTCAACAATGCTTGATAAGAAATGTACTCATTTCCTTGCTCATGTAATTGTAACCTCTCTGTATGGTATTTTCACAATAAAAAAAATGAAAAGAAAAGAATACTCATATTACCCCATTTTGCAAATCTCGTGATTGTAGGGGAGAAATTTTGTGATGTTTCTCATTAGATGAAAGATACATTAACACACTATTTGATTGAGGAAAAAATAGAACTATTTGTACAGCAGTGGATCCACTATGTGGTTCTATTCAGATGCATATTCCTTACCCCTTCTTATTTTAACTAACAATCTGTATTGTTAGTAACAAGACAGATTTTATAAGCTAATAACATAGCTGAGAACATACTGCTATCTATTTTTCTATGGTAGAAGATACTTCCTTTTTTTAAAGTGTCAAACTTTATTTTAACTTGACTTAAAACGCTAGAGGATTTTTCATTTTCTTTTTTTTAAATTTTATTTTATTGTGAAGATGCGGTACAGAAACATTACAGTTACATGAGTAAGGCAATGAGTACATTTCTTGTGGAGCATTGTTACCCCTTCTTTTGTTGTTCACCCACTATCTCTCCTCCATCTCCTCCAAATCCCGCCCCCCCATTTTACCCTATAAAGGTAGAAGTTACTTTCTATAACGTCTATGCAACCAAACCAATATGGCCTACTAAGGGAGATAAATGAGACAACAAATTATAAAGTCTCTTTCGGCTACACTATTGTACTTACAATTTGGGGGTGACAATAATTTAATTTTGCTAACACTGATGAAATAAGCAAACACAAACTTGACCAAACTCTGAAACACACACACGGTACAGTTTTCTTTGTAAAACTGTTTTCTAAACTGTCTTAGTATACAACATTACGTTGAACAATATTTGAATAAACAGGAGTCAAAGTTCTGAAGAACACTTCTTTAACGTTCTTTTCCTTGAAACAGTCTCTGGCAGCCATGGGCAGGGAAATCGAACAAAACTGATTCACTTAAGAGTTGCATCATTCCTTCTCTTTCTGTGTACTCTGTGAGTACAATTTTCAGTACTATGGTTCCGTTTTAGTGGGATGAGATTAAACCTCTTTGTAAAATTATCTTTTTCTCTTAAGATTTGATTGCACATATTTTCAATTAAGAGTTCCCATTGGACTTCCGAGTCCCCCGGTGAAACCTTCATCAGTGTACTTTGCAGCCTTTCCTGTAAGTTTCACGTTGCATGGTTTCTTTCTCTGAATCATAAGTTATGAGGAGGCAGGACCATTTTCAAAATCAATTCCTGGCAGAAAAGAAAGGGCTTCCATGCATCAGGAAACCATTTCAAAGGTTAACAATTTATCCAAGGGCATTAATTAAACATCTTTCATAAATAAAGGCCCAGTGCTGTCAAAAGGTGGAGTGCATGAAGAGACAATTCCAAGGCTGTAGTTGCCTTTACAAGAAAGAAATGAGGCTCTTCACAGACAAAGCCTATTAAGCACATTCACTTTCAGATGATTAGATGTAACAAATGGGAGAGAGACACAGCTATCGAAGAGCCCTTAATTCAGGGAATACAGGGCAACTTCTGTATCCTCAGACATTGTGGCCTTGTCTGAGAAAAATTCAAAGCATGCTGAAGATGGGGATAATTAAGCAAATGATGGATATCAAGCTAAAGATAGTTTTTGAGGTTCACTTGATATCAATTTCCTTCAGGGAGAATGTCCGTTTATTCCTTTCACAATGGATTCCCACTATATGATTCAAGTGACATGGCCTTTGTTAACTAGCTAAAAAGAATTATTAGAGAACTTCTTTTTTGTAGACTTTGATGAGATCCTTTGCCAATTAATGACAGAGAAAAGTGGGGAAAAAGTAGTATAAATTATCATAGTCACCACGGTTATGGCTTTCATATTTAGTTCTGCTACTGACATTTGACAAGGGCAGAGAAATAAAAAGACTGGCTTTTATTGTCACATAGGCCTTCAAGAAAAAACATAAGCATTAGAAAATCACACGGGAATGTTGGGCATACTAAGACGATGGGCAGTTTGTCAGAAAGTTTCAAACTGTAAATGAAAAATGTATCATAGGTCAGATCCAACACATAGTATAAAAATCAGCTTAAACATATAATAAACTTCAAATGGTTGTTGTTGTTGATGGTGTTGTTGTTGTTGTTGGTGGTGGTGGTGGTGGGTGGTAGTGGTGGTGGTGGTGTGTGTGTGTATGTAGAGAGAGAAAGACAGAGAGAATTCAGGTAGAGAGAGACAGGAAGTTGCTTTTGAGACTGAGACTAGCTAGTTTGCTGATTGAGAAAGGGTTGGTTTAAAGAAGGAGAATGGAGTAGACTAGAGATATTGCTGTATTTGATGACATACCATCTATATTCTCCTCAGTATAAGAGGTGGCTGATATTATATGTAGGGTACAATATTTAATTCTGGGAAGCTTGTCATCCAAGACTAATAAAGAAGATTAGAATTCAGGGAGAAAATGGGAAGAGGCTCATATATAAAAAGGCATGTGTTGTAGAGATGCAAATTCAGACTCATCCTATGCTTTAAATCCATAAAAATAAAAATCCCAGAAAATGGATGAATCCTTCAAAATATTGATCAGCAGAATGGAGATAACACTATAAAAGATAAGGGATCCAAACTACACATAGATCTTTAAAAGACTGTAATAGTACTGCCAGCAATTATGTTGCTGAAATCCACAAGTTTGTGGAAAATATAATGTATAAGAATGATTTAAAGAGAAATAAAAAGCTCAATTTGTCTTATAACCATGTACAAAATTAAATTAGTGGCTCAAATAAAACAGTAGATGGTTTTATGAGGAGTTCTATTAAATGTTCAAAATATAGAATGTACCTTGTGTCTTTGTTTCAAACTGAGATGTTAGAAAGGAGGAGAATCCAGCACATTCTAAAAGGCAATAACTGATACAAAATGCCAGAAAGATGTATGAAAGAGAATTATAGGCCCAGTTAATTCATGCAAATATCCTCAGTTCAGTCTTTGGTTGGTGACACCTATAATCCTAGAACATAGGAGGATAAGACTTATAGGACCACAGCTTAGTGCCATGCTGGGCAGAGAAGTCTATGAGAGTCCATCTTTAATGAAGGAGCAAAGAACTGGATTAGTTGCATGGTTTAAGTAGTAGAATTCTAGCCATGGACAAGAAAGCCCTATGACATTGCAAGGTCCCTAGTTCAGTCTCCCATACAAAACAAAATTTATTAGTTCCTTTTAAAAGACAAACTAGAAAACCAAATCCTATGTATATTCAAAATTCATCAAGACAAAATAGTTCATCTATTTTTGGGGGGAGGGGGGTCTGGTCGTGGGGCCTGAACTCTGGGCCTGGACGCTGTCCCTCAGCTCTTCAGCTCAAGGCTAGCGCTCTACCACTTGAGCCACTTGAGCCACAGTGCCATTTCCAGCTTTTTTCTTTTTGCTTATGTGGTGCTGAGAAATTGAACCCAGGGCCTCAGGCATGCAAGGCAAGCGCTCTACCACTGAGCCACCTTCCCAGCCCCAATAGTTCATCTTAAACAGGCAATATTTTCTGCTTAAAAATCAAAGTAAATCCTATTAACAAAATATTTAGATGGTGAGTACAATTAACATTGAATACTATTTTATTAAAATCTCAGGGCAATCTTACCATAAAATATATTTAAAATTGTTTAACTTAATTTTTTTAAAGATATACTTGAATAATTAACTATTGTTTTTCTTACATCTGAGAATTAATTAACTCTTTGCCATTCAAACAATAAAGACAACAAATTTTGTAACAGCATCACAAGGTAGAGTCTCCATCTTTAATTTCCCTTTTAGAATAATTCAATCAATGTGCTATACTGGAAGTGGCCCTGGTTCAGAGATAAAATAATATGAATTATACTCTTATACTGCTGCTAACAAGCTAGGTGACCTTTTGATTTATTTGCATCAATATATTTCTAACCAAATAAAAAATGGATTATTTAATTGTAATGATTTCTCTTATCTCTTTACACTTTTAAATTTCTCAGGGTTAGGAAAGAAAAGTTTTAATGCACACTGTAAGCATGTTCTTTATGTTTGTTGTATTTTAATGAATTTATTAATTAAAAACTCTTTTAATATTTTGATAAATGCTTTGGCATCAGTTGTATACAAAATATAATTCCAGTGATTCTTTTTTCCTTTTAAATTTAAATTTTATTGTAAAAGTGATGTACAGAGGGGTTATAGTTATATAAGTCAGGTAATGAGTACATTTCTTTCTGAACAACATTACCCCCTCCCTCATTTTCTCCCACTTTTTCTTCTCCCAACCCCTTTACCCCCCATGCTGTAAAGTTCATTTCTGCCATAATGTCGACTGAGTATCACTGTTGCATTGGTTCACCCTTTGTCCCACCATTTCTGTGATTCACCTAGTCCTCCCCAAATAAGATAAACTTTTATACAAGACAAAAGATATAGAAATTAAAAAAAACATTGAACATTTGGGAATAAACCAAAGGGGGGAAAGGAAGAAAGAAGAAATAACTTAAAACAGTACAATAAAAAACCTCTTGTTTCCATTTCTTGTTATTTATTTCAATAAGCATCATCTATAGTCATAGGCACATAGCTATTGAGCCATTGTGATCATCTTCTAGGAATATCCTTCCTTCTTCTCAATATGTGAATGTTTAGAGTATTATTTAACTAATCATGTGCAAGTGTCTTTTGCTATCCAGTGGATTAACTTGTAGATTTATAGGCATAATTATACTTATTACAAATGAAGGAAACATGCAGCCTGTGTTTCGGTCTGCGTTACTTTGCTTAATATAATTTTTTTCCAAGTCTATCCATTTCCTTATGAATGGGGCAAGTCATGATGGAGGCATAGAATTCCATTGTGTATATATACCACATTTTCTTGATCCATTCATCTACTGAGGGGCATCTGGATTGATTCCATATCTTACGTGTGGTAAATAATGCTACAGTGAACATGGTTGTGCTGGTAGCATTAGTGTGGGCTGGTTTGTGGTCTTTGGGTAAATGCCCAGAAGTAAGATTTCTGGGTCATAGGGAAGCTCTATGAATGCTACTACACTGTTGCTGATAATACTTGTTCCACCACTCTGGAAAGCAGTATAGAGGTTCCTTAAAATTCCAGTGATTTAAACCTCTAACATTATTAACCTACTTTCAAGAGGCAGTAGAGGGCATGTGACACATCCAAATGGTATTGCTGTGTTTACCTTCATGTCTGAGTATTGACACTAAGGAGTCACTATTCTTTTGGACACTGATTTTTTGGTAAGTGTTTAAAACTCACACTAATTTTGTGATACCAAATAGTATTCCACTAATTCTCTTATTTAAAAATTCTGCACCTGTGGCTCACGCCTGTAATCCTAGCTACTCAGGAGGCTGAGATCTGTGGATCACAGTTCAAAGCCAGCCTGGGCAGGAAAGGCAGTGAAACTCTTTATCACCAATTAAAAATCCACCAGAAAACTGGAAGTGGTGTTGTAGCAGAGTGCTAGCCTTGAGGGGAAAGGTAAGGGACAGTGCCCAGGCCCAGAGTTCAAGGCCCCCCCCCCCAAAACAAACAAACAAACAAAAATTCTGCCACCAAATTCAGTGTGGAATTAGCTGGCTAGGAGCTCTAAATTTTACCTGGAACCTAAGTCCCAGTCTCTTCTTGAGCTAAAAAAATTTACAACAAATTGTGGATATAGTCAGTGATTATTTTCAAAGGATTGGATGCAAGACTATTTGAATCTTACTTCCATATTAATTTCTTTTACTCATAATTGAAGAGATCTTTCCTTCCTTTTTTCCTTCCTTCCTTCCTTCTTTATATAATTATATTTATCTTGAAAATTAGTTTTCCTTCATTTTGGACTGGAAGAAATGTTTCTCCTCTCTCTCTTTCTGTCTCTCTCTGTCTATCTCTGTCTCTGTCTCTCTTATCTTCCTTTGCTCTCTATCTCTGTCTCTGTTTTTTTTTCCTTTCTCAATGGTACTATGACTTGAACTCAGGAGCGTCTCACTTTTGGTTGGCCTATTTGCACACTGTTTGTCCTCTACCATTGGGCTACATCTTAGTCCAACATTTTTTGCTGGGCAATTGGAGTTGGATTCAGCTGCCCAAATTGGCTTTGAACTGAGATCCTGAGCTCAGTCTCTTGAATAGCTAGGATTCCAGGTATGATTCACCAGAACCTGGAATAACTTCTCTCCTATAAGTGACAGACTAGCGATGTGACATAATGCTATTACAACAATGAATACACAGTGATTATGAGCTCACCCTCAATAAATAACATCTCTTGAAATAGGACAATGTCAAGTGATGGAAGCTTAGGTGAAAGTGCTTTCACACAAATCCACAAAAACTATAAACATTATTGTTCTGATGACCAGAATTGACCAGAGGGTAGAATTTGTAGTATGTAAATATGTGGGTGAGTAAACTTATTCTAGTCCTACCCTTAATAAGAATTGGACGCCATAAATTTCAAGGTTATTATCAAAAGCAAGAATAAAAAAAGATTAAGGATCTTTTAAATTTTTTTGTTCAGTAGTTGTACAAAGAGGCTACAATCCCGTAAGTTAGGTAATGTGTATAATACATCTTGATCAATGTTATTACATCTGTTGTTTTCCCCTCTCATCCCTACCCTCAAGTTAAGTAGAAGTCAGTGTACTTTTGTTGCAATTTGCAAAGCAGTTCATACATTAAAAAAAGAACCCACAAGTCAGGGAGTAGTAGAATCAATGCCCTTCACTTCAAATTAAACACGGCATTGGACCCTTGCCTTGCCACACCAGTCCAAAGAAAGTAGCACATTAGGAAGTTGCTTTAGAAAGTGGCAGAAAGGTGAGCAGTCCCATCCTCCAGCAGTTGCTTCGGCCAAAGACAACGGCTAGTAATATAGACAAAGTTGTCTGTAAAACATGTTAGACCTCTACCTATCAGCCAAAGCTCTAGTGCCTCTGTGGTTTAAGTTGTAGTGAGTGCCTCTTGTTGTGACTCCTCATTTGACCTTAAACCGAAAGTAACTAACTATAGGTAATGTTCAGAAATGAGTAAGTATCAGCTTTCCATCACTTGTTAGGAGGATATGAAGTCAACCTTCCTATGCACAGATTCTAAATCTTTGAATTCAACCAGTCATGTATCAAACATTACTGGGAAAAAACTACTGCATCTGTAATGAATGTGGGCAAACCTTTTACTTATTATTTTTCTCTAAACAATACAATGTAATACATATATATGTGTGTGTATATATATATATAGATATAGATATAGATATGTATATTGTACTAGGTACTGTAAGTAATCAAAAAATGATTTAAGATATATGAGAAGATGTTTGTGGGGTGTGCAAATACTATGAGATTTTTATGTAAGATATTTAAGCAGTTACAGATTTTTGGTCCAAGTGGTTCTAGGGTCTAAATGTCTGTTGATACCAGGGACAGTTGTTTAATTTCAGGACAGTTTTTTACTTTTTCAGCCAGTCTTAAAGCAAGGATTCTTGGTCAAAATTCTACTAGTGACTAGGTAACCATTGTTTATTTAAAATAGTTTTAAGAACTCTTTTAAGTACCCTTAAATTTCTGCAAATACTATTTTTCTGGTCATCCCCAACTCCTCAATATTTCTGATTTCTTATAATACTTCAAAAACAAACTTTCTGTTTATATAGTTGATTAATAGCATAGAACCTCGTTTTCTGCTCTGCCTTTCCCCCAGTATAACCAAAGAGAACATGAAATTGGGGAATTTATGGAGGAAGATTTGTCAGCCTTTTCTTATTGACTTGGACTGTGAGATATAAATTGAATTTGGTGCTCTTTTTCTTCAACAATGTGTTATTTGCTATCAAATAAGTTCCTGTTAGTGGGTTGGACATGGATAAGGTGTTTCCATTATAACGGTGTTAGGTGTGTTAGCGTGTGCTGAGATCTAGGGTAATGGCTTGCTTTCTCCCATAAACCTGACTTCTATTTCTGGTTTCCTTATTTGAATTTGTTGGTCTGTCACATAGTCATTACATGTAAAACCCAGTAGCCTGAGGACATCTTGACTATTGTTGTAAACACTTTAGCAGACCCAATGAATTAACATGTCTTGCATGTTGCGGTTATTAGTTATTGAAAATAAAGTCTATGGGAATGGATTAATAATGTCTGGAATAACAGATTCACCAATGTCTACTTAATGGTCTGATGATCTCAGTGTAACTGTACTCATCAAACTTTAAAAGAAAAATTTTAAGCCGGGTGCTGGCAGCTTACGCTTGTAATCCTAATTACTCACGAGGCTGAGATTTGAGGATCGTGGTTCAAAGCCAGCCCAGGCAGAAAAGTCCCTGTGAGACTCTTACCTCCAATTAACCACTCAAAAACTGGAATAGTCACTGAGAATCTAGTGGTAGAGTTCTAGCCTTGAGCAAAAAGAGGCTCAGGGATATTGCCCAAACCCTGAGTTCAAGCCCCACCACTGACAAAAAAAATAACATTTCAAAATCATATTTAGAATGCAAATCTGGTAGATATGAATCTGTCATCCAAATTCCTTAGTTAACCCATTGAGGCTTCTGATGGTTCTTCACATGGGTTGTTAGATCATCACATGTGGAATAAAGGATCATTCAGAAAAAGAGTTGGCTATAATTGTAGAATGAATACATCGCCTTCCGTATCATAAAACTATACTTCTATTTTTTTGTTTTAACTTGTTCTTATTTGTTTAGCAATTAATCTAGGCTATTCCGAAATTGTAGTAGGGCTTCTCATTGTTAATGTGAACTAACAACACTGCTTTTTTGTCCTTCGTAATTAGCTTGAGTAGAAAATGAGAAGACAACTTTTCGTTTTGAGCACTGTTCACTGCTACCTTTATTTTCCTTCAATGTCTGTTAGCTAAATACGGAATTTTCATTTCCTTCCTAATTATCAAGGCGTCTTTTGCTAAATAGGCGTATTCCCTCAGGACAAATGCTTATTTTTACCATGTATTTTTAACACATTTATTGAAATGTGTTATTTATGAACTTGCAAAATTATTCATGCAATTCGTATGTGGAAGAGGTAAACCCTTAACAAGCATTAAGTAGTTGCTGAGTGCATCAAGCCTTCTGGGCACTGTCACGGATGTCATCTCTAATGCTCCTCTCAGACCTTGCAGAACCAAGTAAGGGAATGTGCTCTGTAAGAAGAAAGCATGCTTGAGGAAGTTACATCCCCAGCATCCCACAGATAGCTGGGTAAACTGAGGCTCAAATGTAGGCATGGTTCCAAAATCCATCATCATTGTGGGAAGGCAAAGCATTCTCCTATCTATTCCTACATGAACTCAGCCTTGTCATTTGTAACCATTTCTTATTACATACACCGTGCCTAGTAGGTTTCCTATCTTTGCTTTGGTGTGGAAGAGCACACAAGCATTCTCCTTTCTGTATTTAAAGATTCTGTGGGAGGCAATATTCTTTTTTTTTTTTTATTGTGAAACTACTGTACAGAGGGGTTACAATTACATGGGCAAGATAATGAATACATTTCTTATCAAGCATTTTAGCCTCCTCCTTTGTTTCCCCTTCCCATCCCTTCCTATCCTCCCCCCACCTCCCCCACCCAATCCTCCCCGCTTCCCCCTCCCCCCACCAAAGTTGTAAAGTTCGTTTTTGACATAATGACTTGTACATCTCATTGTTGCAATGGGTCCACCTGTATCCCTATTTAAACGATTTGTTTTTCCCCTTCCCCTCCACAAATTATACCGATATCAACTACAGTGAAAGCAGGGGCTATACTGTGGGGGAGGGACATACAAAGCAACAAAGAAATAATCTTATAATTGTGTTAGAAACAAATGCATGAAAGAAAACTACATTTAAATACATATCTAAGGGTTCATTTTCCTAACATCAACTTACCTGACCTTTTCTGCTTGGCTCAGACATATACTAGATATTGCAAATAAGGGAAATCATGGGACCTATGTTTCTTTGGGCCTGGCTTACTTCACTTAATATAATTTTTTCCAAGCCTTTCCATTTCCTAACAAATGGGGCAATGTCATTCTTTCTGATGGAGGCATAGAATTCCATTGTGTATATATACCACATTTTTCTTGATCCATTCATCTACTGAGGGGCATCTGGGTTGGTTCCATATCTTAGCTATGGTAAATAATGCTGCAATAAACAACATAGTGGTGTTGGTAGCTTTATGGTCTTGTTTGTGATCATTTGGGTAAATGCCCAAAAGTGGGATTGCTGGGTCATAGGGGAGCTTTATGTGAAGTCTTTTGAGGAACCTCCGTATTACTTTCAAAGTGGTTGAACAAGTTTACACTCCCACCAACAATGCAGTAAGGTTCCCTTCTGTCCACATCCCCTCCAGCATCTGTTGTTTTTAGAGTTCTTGATTTTAGTCATTCTAACTGGAATGAGGTGGTATCTCAATGTTGTTTTTATTTGCATTTCTTTTATGGCTAGGGAGGTTGAGCATTTCTTCATGTGTCTATTGGCCATCCTTTTTTCCTCTTCAGAGAAGTTTCTCTTTAAGTCTTTAGCCCACTTATTTATTGGGCAGTCGTTTCTTTGAGGATTTGTTGTTGGGGAATTTAATTTTTTGAGTTCCAAGTATATTTTAGATATGAGACCCTTGTCCGTTGTATGGCTAGTGAAGATCTTCTCCCAATCCATAGGCTTTCTATTGATCTTGCTAGCTATGTCCTTTGCCATGCAGAAGCTCTACAACTTCATGTAATCCCATTTGTCCAACCTTTCTTGGCAACATTCTTAATAGTGTCAATTGCAAGCATTTTCAGGATAAGAAGAACATCTAAAATTTAAGTTACACAAATGCCCCTGCAGTATGTTTACATCTAATTCATTCTAGTGATTAAAATAATTAACTTGTTTTCATTAAATAGCTTCATTGCCAATATAATAATGATGACAATAACAATGGCAGCAACATGTTTTTGGTGCGTATGTGCCAGTAAGAGGACTTGAACTCATAGCTTTGTGCTCTTGCTTAGTTTTTGTGCCCACTACTTGCAAGCAACACATTTGTCTGCCTAGATCAGTTTAGAACCATGATTCTCAGATCTCAGCCTCCTGAGTAGCTAGAATAATAGTTTTGAACTACTGACACCCAACTATGGCAGCAACATTTTCCTCATGAAACATATTCTAGGCTTTAATCCACATTGAAAAGTATAATGAGTTACATTGAAAAGTATAATGAGTTGAATATGATTAATCAAGTTTTACAAATGAGAAAAGTAAGGCAAGGTGGCTCAGTAATAGAGTGTTTGCCTTGCAGGCATGAGGCCTTGGGTTCTATTCCTCAGCACAACATGAGCAGAAAAAAACAGAAGTGGCACTGTGGCTCAAGTGGTAGAGTGCTTGCCTTTAGCTGAAGAGCTGAGGGACAGTGCCCAGGCCCAGAGTTGAGGCCCCATGACTGACTCAAAAAAGAAAAAAGAAAAGTATGGTGAAATGTTTAAGGTATTTCACCATGGGCTCTAGCTAATAAGAAGTAGTTTTAAAAAACTGTTTTAAAACTTTGCCATCACTGATAACTATGATTTCCAGGCGTTAGTTATATAACGTATTTTATCTTAATTGGTCTTTGCTGTGGCAGCAGCCCTAGATGTTTTTTTGTTGTTTGACCTGTCACAAACCATATTAGTGACTGCTGCAATGATTTGACATCAGTGGTTGCTCTTTGTACAAAGAATTGTCAAACATCTCTCAATCTCACCGAGAAGGTAAGGTAAAATAGACTTAAGTGTTGCTCCTCACAGAAAAGGACATTCATACTTTAGATCTATCTCCCCCTCCAGGTGGCCCACTATCCACTTTGAGGGAGGGTTCCTTGGATTCTGAAAGTGCTTTACAGACACTGTGTGGCCTCCACACCAGGCACAGACAACCAGGGTGGCTGTCACTTCCGTGGCTAAGGAGCGCTAATTGGAAAATGTGGCTTTAGATTAAAATGCCATTTGTTTATAGTCATAGTCACACTACTAAACCACCATAATGCCATAATCCCAATAGGTGTTGGGATTTATGAATTGTATTAATAATACAAGCCCCTAAATTGCCAGAGTTTACTTCCTCCATACTGACATTTATCATTCAAAAATGATGACAAGGAAACATGATAGAGGGATTTGTTTTGCGAAGATACAGAAATACGCTATTATTTTATTATATATGTGGGTAGATCCCTGGATTTTTATTTTATTTTTTATCTCTTGAAAAATATTGTGTTGTCTTAAAGTAATTGTACAAAGGAGCCGCCATTTAATAAAGCAGTTTATGAATACAATTTTATTTACATATCATGTTTAAGTAGTTGTATAAAGAGTGTCAATTAAACACATTATTTTTAGCCTTAATCTTAGGCAAATGTTAGGCAAGCCGTGGATTTGTCCTAGGAGAGTTCTGATAAACCTAGTTCCCAAACTGTGATATAAACTGGACTGGCAGGGAAAACTCTTTTCTCAATACAATGAATTTTTCTTACAACTCTTTTTCTGGTAATGTGACTTGAACTTAGAGCCTCATTCTCACTTTGTTGTTTATATTTTTCTCCTCACAGCTTGCATTCTATCACTGTCACACTTCAGAAAATGATCCACTCAGAAGTTGGAACATCAAAAGATATTTGAATGGTATTTTGTTGCTAATTTATCTTTAGGTTCTC
The DNA here is from genome assembly GCF_019054845.1 of Dipodomys spectabilis. Taxonomy (NCBI): domain Eukaryota; kingdom Metazoa; phylum Chordata; class Mammalia; order Rodentia; family Heteromyidae; genus Dipodomys; species Dipodomys spectabilis. The sequence goes on along the minus strand of NW_024870686.1, from coordinate 15,264,342 downwards.
TAAATCATATCCTCTCATCTTTTACCTCAAGATAAAAGGAGAAAGGGAGAATTGTGTCAAATAAAAATGGAAGTCTCCTCTGTAAAACCCCCTTTTTTTAAAGCCACATGACAGGAGAGAGATGATGGCTTTCAGAGAAGCCCTGAACAAATGGCATGAATTGCCTGAAGTGCTACTGAAACATGTTTTTCTGGAGGACTCTGGAACTTGTCTCTAGTGGAAGAGCCTCCTGACTTTGACAGTGACAAATGTCCCTTGTAGAACAATGAGAGATGGTGGAAATCTGTTGGTACGTTGTGATTCACACACTGCAGAATATATGCTTATTGATTTTTTTTCTTCTAAGAAAATGGCCCTTTGATACTTTCTGGCTGTATAATTGGAAAGTATCTTGTTTGGTTTTACTTTGATTCAATTTGGTTTTTCCCCCAAGGAGAAATAATCTGTGGATTCCATTGAGGATGAGTGGTTGTCAAACCAAGTGTGGTGTTCAGTAAAATTATCTGGACCCTAAGAATATCGACATCTCTGACATATGAGTGACATATTTTCCAAAGAAGATTTACTCCTATTTTTTTCTTTCAGCTTCAGAGAGGTAAAAGCACCTAACCAAGAACCAGAAAATAATAACCAGGCAATAATAAACTTCACTATGTTTTTAAGATACATATACTCATCCCCACTGAAGGCGGGTAAAACTCATGAAGGCAACCCAGACATACCCATATATTAATGCTATTCATCATCTTTTTAATCATCCTCCTCATAAATGAAAAATTATACCAATTAAATACTATTGGTATCCATGTAAAAAGTAAAAATATGTGTTATATATTTATCTAGCATTATTTAATGATGGTGACAAAAATGAAATATATATGGTATATATATATATATATATATATATATATATATGTATGTATGTTCCAAATATATACAATATGCAAAACATTGTGAAATGACTTCCACAAACTAGAGAACTAACTTATGAGTCATCTCATATATTTAACTCTTTATATTTGTGATGAAAGCTTTAGATGTATTCTATCAGTCAATTTCATGGACATAATGACCATGCTTTAAAGAAAATATCCAGAACCTATTTACTTGTTTTATAGGTGGAAATTTGTTCTTAGACTTTTTTTGGGGGGGGGTAGTCTTGAGGCTTAAATTCTGGGTGTGGGTGTTGTCCCTGAACTGTTTTTTTTTAAATTTAATTTAATTTTATTTGTGAACATACTGTACAGAGGGGTTACAATTACATGGGCAGGATAATGCGTACATTTCTTACCAAGCATTGCAGCCTCTTTGAACTGTTTTTTTTTTTTTGCTTAAGGCTAGCTCTCTACCACTTGAGCCATAGCTCTATTTTCCGATTTTTTTTTTGTAGTTTGAGATAAGAATCTCATTTTTTGGTAGATGTTTGTTAAATCTAGTTGATCGCCAGGCAGTTGTTTAGATCTGCTGTTTCTCTGTTGAGTTTTTGCCGAGTTGATCTATCTAGTTGGGGATGATGATTTGTTAAAGTATCCAACAAATTATGTCTTTGGATCTATGTGAAATTTGAGGGAAAGTAGTGTTTCTTGGATAAATTTGGGTGCTCCATTGTTTGGTGAAAAGATATTTAGAATTGTAATATTCTCCTGAAGGAGAGATCCCTTAATCAGTATGTAGTGACCTTCTTTATCTCTTCTCACTAATTTTAATTTGGAGTCTACTTTATCTGATATTAGGATTGCAACTCCTGCCTGTTTATGGGGGCCGTTTGCTTGGTAGATTTTATCCCAGCCTTTCACTTTCAGAATGTGTTTGTTTTTATGGACAAGGTGTGACTCCTAAAGGTGCAGATAGAAGGATCTTGCTGGGACAAGCAGAAAAGAAAATATGGTATTAAACAAAATGAACACCAAGGTAGGGACACAGTGTTTTTTTTTTCTCTCTTGCTATTGTTTCTAATGTATTTATAATATATCACATGATTTTTTTTTGTTGCTTTGTATGTTCCTCCCACACGGTATAACCCCTGTTTTCAGTTTTCACTGTATTTAATGTCGGTCTAATTTGGGGAGGGGAAGGGAAAAATAAGGATACAGATTGACCTATTGTAACAATGAGATGTACAAGACACTATGTTGAAAAACAAACTTTACAATTTAGGCAGGAGAGGCAGAGAGAGTATAGCTGTGAAAGTGGCATGGAAGGGATGATAAGGAAAAAACAAGGGAGGAGGCACCAATGTTTGATAGGAAATGTACTCATTACCTTGCTCATGTAACTGTAACCTCTCTGTACAGTATTTTTACAATTAAAAACTTATTTTAAAAAAAAGAATCTCACTTTTCTGCCTTGGCTGGCTTTGAACCACAATCCTCAGATCTCAGCCTCCTGAGTAACTAGGATTATAGGTGAGAGCCACTGTTGCTCAGCTTACTAGCTGTTTTAAACATCTGTTCTTTTGATGGGAATTGAGATGTAAACAGAGAAAATAAGACACAAATATTAAGAATTGTTATCTTAAGACAAGTATATGTTGCTTTTAAAGGGGTTATCACCATAATCATTTGCACCAGGAGAGACGATGTAGCAGCCATTGAATGCTAAGTGGTGAGCTGCAATCATTATTTCATAATCCCCCATTCATATTGATGAAATTTTTACTATGCAATTAAGTTTTGGCCCATTATTAGCTAATTTGAATCTACTTCAGAGTTATTCAATGTAAGTTCTGCCAGGAGATTTTAATCTAGGAAGTGTTGTGGCCCTTCATGTTTTTGTAGTGATATGTAATTATTTCATCTGGTATTATGTTTCTTCAAAGGAGAATGTTACCAAATCACCACTCTATGAGTGCTAAAGAGAAAATGAATGCTCATTAGTGAAATGGCCACAAAACTAGAATCTATGATATTATTTAATTATAGGTCTTTCTAAAATAATTTTTAGAACCATTTTAAAGAACTAATTCTTAACATACATTTTCTACTACTTAAAGAAGATACAGTATTACCTAATTATCACTACAAAACTAGAGTTGTTGATAACATAGATTAGAATTAATACAGAACTCACTTATGTATTAGACTTTAAAGAGCTCATATTTGTTGAAAATTAAATAGGAAATTACTTTAGAATTTTTTCTTTTATTTTTATTAGATGCCTATAAAAGAACTGTAAACATTAGAACTAGAAAGATCTTAGAAAGTTTCTATTTCCAAATCCACACTGGTTGTTGAAATATACTCTGTGGAAATTATCTTCCTGTTGCATTTATCCTTTTTGAGCTTTCAAATAAGATTGAAAATCATAATCAGGTACCATACCTTCTTTGAGAAAATTCCACCCCTAAAGTTTGGAGTTAGTCATGGAAGAAACTTTTATTTCATGCAGGACCAGACCTTCGAGACAGGAGCTAATTGGTTTAAGGACATTGATAATGATCATGACAATGATGATGGTGATGATGATGGTTATAAATATGATTAAGACACCCAAAAGTTATTGCCTATTCACAGTAAACCATACAGTCTTTGAGGACTTTAGTATGTTTGAGTTTTTGTTTATAGAGATAGTTTAGCTACTGACATTCTCTCCATATCTCAAATAATATGATTGCAATAGAGAAACAAATTATATACTTTTTCAAAGATCACATAACAGATCATGAGGAGCTATCTCCTGGAATTTTTTAATAGACCTTGGAAAAATCAAATTAAGTATTTTTGGGTGGAGCAAAGTAGGAGCTTTTGCTATAGATCACAGTTGGTATAGGTCACATTTTTTAAGCAAGGAAGATTGTCTAGAGAATATACCTATGCAACAGGAGCAGAAGTAAGAGATCATGAGATTAGTACCCAACTCTGAAGTGATATGAATATTTTTAGACCATGCATTTCTTATTTCTACTTTTTCTTTTTTACATTCAAACCAAAAACAATTGCTTAAATTGTAATATAATAATAGAATTAGCTAACCCTTTCTAAGATTTTATGAAAAAACAAGACATGGTGATAAATGATTTTTACTTTTTTTCCTATTCTAATGAAAATCTAGATTCAATTTCTATTGTACAGAGGAGAAAAGCAAAGCATAGAAAAATTAAGTTGCTTAAAGATATATGGTTAAAACCTTACTTGCAATGAACAAACTAGAATTTGGATCTGTTTTGATATGGTGGAGGAAGTAAAGATGAAATATAATATTTGACTTGGACTGTGTAAAATGGATAATGAATGATTTTAAGATATAAATGTAAGTGTGCTGTGGATAAGACTCCCTTGGTCACTAGCTATTTTAGCTAGTAACTGTAATTGTAACTCTGTAATCTTGAAGCCCTGTAACTCTGTAACACTAACTCTGCTTCTCCTATTTTCTGAGCAACGTGAGCCCTAACCCAACTGAACCATCTTCACCTTTTGTTCTATTCCCCTGCTTCCTGCCAGCAAAATCTTGGCAGGAAATTTAAACTTAAGGTGTGAATTTCTTATAACGATCATTGGCTAAAACCAACACCCAGCCTTCCCCTTTCCCCAAAATGCTTAAAAGCTGATGTGGGATGGCACTCAGGGCTGTTTCCTGGGATGCAGACTTGAGATGTGGTCCATTCGCCCAAAAATTTCAACGCTTAATGCCATGTAATATTATCTCCATATAGTCTCACAAAGGCTGCACAGAAATCTGTTATTAATAGCTTAAAATTTCCCCCCAATGATTCAAAATACTAGCAGACACAGGTCTTAATATCTTTCCTGGGGAGTTGATGAGATTGAGGAGAAGAAGAATTTATAGTAGCAAACATTTCTAATTTTAATAGATCAGATATATTTTAAAATATCATTCACTAGAATAAACTCAATGTAGAGTTCAAATACAATAATTCTTTAGAAAGGATTGAATTGAAGCTCAACAAAATAAGTACCAGGAAATAAGTACTTGCAGGAGGGGAGGGGAGCATCCAGGGATGGGAGCAGAAGAATGAAGGGGGGAAGGGGAATGAATGTAAGCAAGAAACCATTGATGTACCACAAAATTGAGAAAAATATGTTGAAGGAGGTGAAGATGTTGAAGGAATGACACTGATTAAGATGCATTGTATACTTAAACTGCTTTGTTAAATAGCAAAAAAATTCAATACCTAAGCTAAAACATGTGAAGGGAAGAAGTAGGTTGTGATGAGTGGGTGAGGATGTTGAAAGGTATCATATTGATCAAGACTCACTCAGTTCATAAACTGCTGTGTTGAATGGCAAATCCTTTGTACAGCCACTTAAAGATAATAAGGCCATCCCTAAACATATTATTCACTAATAATAATTATGACTTGCTTTTTAAAGTGCAGTGCATATTACATTTTTTGTCTAGAAATGATCAAAATTTGTGATGATCAAAATTTGTGTGCCCCCAAAATATATAAAGATATTTTTACAGGTAAAAAAATTCTTATTTAGAAAAACATTTAAATATGAAAAAAACATTAAATACAGTGAATAAAGGTTTCATTGAAATAAATGCACGCTTCTGGTACTGAATCCTATGTGTTTTCTTATATGCCACTTGTAAAAGCAGCATGCATGTGCAGATTATTTCTCATCTTAAAAGACAAAGCAAATCACAATACACACACTCTTTATGTGATGAACAGTCAAACATAAACTCAAGCTGGCATTATGTGAAACTCTTATTATTCTTTAAAAATAAATTTCTATGTTGATTGAATTATAGTGTTGGTAATTGATCCAGCTCTCTTCACATGCACATATATTATTCATGCTCTATATGGTGCAGCTAAACTTGAGTGATTCATGAAGAGCAATCACAACCACGGAAGTCAGTCTCCAAGATATACTTCTACAGCAAATGTTGAGCATTTGGATAAGCTAGACTCTTTTGTGCGTCCTCTAAATCCTTTGTACTTCTTCAAAGTGTGGTTCCTTGCATTAGATTCAAATACTTTCCTCTGACTTCAACTAGAGAGCAAATTCCTTACAAGATGTACTTCAAAGTGAATCAGAAAGAATAGTATGCAATATTCCAAAGCTCTTCAGCATTTTTATGATTCCTTCATTTGCTTTCATTCACTCCACCAGTACTTGATAACCATCTCTGTGCTTGACTCAAGATTTCGAAAATACAAACAGCAGACAAAAATCAGACATGTTCCTCTCCCCCAAAGCTCCATTTTCCCATGGAGAGAATTGTCTAGAATAAAGACTTAAAAACTATTTACTTAACGCAGAATTCCTTGTTATGGTTTGTATAGGAAGTGTCTCTTCAAAGGTCCATGTATGTTGAAGCCTTGGACACCAGCAGGAAGAAATGTCTTTGAGAGTCGATTGAATCCTGGGGACTCTGACCTACGCAATGAAACAATCACTATTTGGATTTATGATTGAATGACATTATTGGAAGATGAAAACTTTTGGAGGTGGGTGGAGGTGGGTAGGTGACTGGGTGTGTGACCTTGAGGGCTATATCTTGTACTGAGCTTCTTTGTGTCTTCCTCTGCTTTCTGGCTGAGAGGAGATGAGGAGCTCTCCTCTTGACACCCCCTTCTGCCACCATCTTCTTGCCCTCACAGGCCCATCGCAATAGGGTCAGCAGACTTTGGAATAAAACCACTGAAACTAAGAGACAAAAGAAATCTTTCTGGTGTTTAAGTTGTCTTTCTCAGGTATTTTCTCACAGTGACAAAATTGTATCTTACATAGTTCCATTATCATTGTGGTGTTTTTAGAAAAGAGATTGGCTTCTAGGAATATCAGAGATATAGCTATAGTAACAAGCAAGCAAAGGAGTTGAGGAGAGGTGAAAAGGGAGACCAGAAAGAGGCAACAAGAAACCTCATTCACAGGTGTGGTGAGTTATTTTATTTCAAGTCCAGTAAAAAGTTTTCCAGGGTCTTAAACAAGCATACCTGTCTTTCTTTTCTTTTCTGATACTGCTTTGATCCCAAAGACTCTTATTTGCTTTATTTATTTATTTATGTTTATTTTGCCAGTCCTGGGACTTGATCTCAGGGCCTAGGCACTGCCCCTGAATTCCTTCTGCTGAAGGCTAGTGCTCTGAGTAGTTTATTGGAGTGGAGATGAGAGTCCCACAGACTGGACTTTCCTACCCCTGGTGTCTTTTAATTGTGATCCTCAGATCTTAGCCTCCTGAGTACCTAGGATTACAAGCGTGAGCCATTGGCATCTCCTACCAATTGAGTTGTGCACCCAACTTGGCTTTTCCTCATCATTTCGAAGATGGAGTCTCAACCTTTCTGCCTAGGATGGCTTTGAATTATGATCCTCCTGATTTCTTGACTAGCTAGGATTAAAAGGATGAGCCACCAATACATCGTTAGAATTTATATTACTTGCAGAATGAATAATAAACAATAGGTTTTAAAAATTAGTGAAGTCCATAGTCATATTTTGATTATTCACTTTAGATGTTGGATAAAGAGTTGAGTAAATGGAGCTGGGTGCTTGTAGCTCACACCTGTAATCCTAGCTATTCAGGAAGATGAGATCTGAGGATCTTGATTCAATTCCAGCCTAAGCAGGAAAGTGTGTGGGACTCTTAACTCCAGTTAACCACAGAAAGAAAAACCAGAAGTGGCTCAGGTAGTAGAGTGCTAACCTTAAGCATAAGATCTCAGGAACCAGTGCCCAGGCTCTCAGTTCAAACCTCAAGAATGGCACCAAAAAAAGAAAAAAAAAAAGAGTTGAATAAATAGGAAACAATTTCAAGGGGAAATACATTGATTGGGACAATTTGTAGTTATATAGTTATGCGATGATGAACATGAAAAAAGGAGTAAAAAGCATCAAATCTTTGTGATCATCTGAGAGAAGATGTAATAAAAGAATGGAACAGTTAGGGTAACAATAGCTCTTATTAGGATATGAGGAAGTAAAATATAAATCATGAGCTGATGTTGGTATAAAAGAGAGAGAGAAGACTGAGAGGTCTTTATATTAGCTCCTGAAGTTTTTGAGATATTGTGGGATATCCAAGTGGATAGTTGTAGATGGATATTAGATATGGAAGTTTGAAATGCATAGAAGACAAGGCCAGAGTCACAGATTTTATGATCATCATAGTCAAGCTATGAATCATATGAAATTTACTCATAAAATGTATTTAGCATGAGAACAAAAGTAGAATGTAAGTTTAGTCTTTAAAAACATCAATATTGCCGGGCACTGGTGGCTCATGTCTGTAATTATAGCTACTCAAGAGGCTGAGATCTGAGGATCTCAGGGTCAAAGCCAGTCCAGGCAGGAAAGTCTGTGAGACTCTTATCTTGAATAAACCACTAGAAAACTGGAAGTGGCACTGTGGCTCAAGTGGTAGAATGCTCGCCTTGAGCTGAGGTGCTGAGGGACAATACCCAGGCCCATAGTTCAAACCCCATGACTGACTAAAAAAAAAAAGCCAAATACAAAAATCAAAGCATCAATATTAGGGCTGGGATATAGTTCAGTGGCAATACACTTGCCTAGTAAGTGCAATATCCTGGGTTTGATTCCCAGTACCACAAAAGAAAAGCCAAAAAATTACATAATAGATAGAGGAATATGTTCCTTTTGAGACTGAGTAAGAATGATAAACAAGAATGATAAACAGTAAGTGAAATTAAGTGACATCAGGGTTGTGGAAGTGTAAAAAAGGAATCTACGTGTGATTCTTAAACAAATGCAATTTTTTTTGCTAGCTCTACTGAGTTAAAAATTTAAACGTATCCTCTAGAATTATCGGGGTCAGTGAGGATGTTCGAAAGAACTAAAAAGCGTGATGGTGGAGCAGAGTCTGGATTGCAGTGGAATCAGAGAGAAGAGAGGAGATTAAGCAATCATGCAGAATGTAGATCAACATTTATGAAATGGAAGGTAGGAAAGAGAAAGCTTGGTAGTGGCTGAAGGTCGCTAAACAGTTCTGTGAATAACCATGTAAGACAATTTAGGCTTTTATAAAATAAAGGGAAATAGAATAAGGAGAAACTTGCTATTAACATAATTCATTAAGCATGATCTCAGTGAAAAGTAAGGGTCCCAAGGGGTCATGGCAAAGAACATCTTTTTATAGAAGAAGTCAGCAATGTACTAGCCTCAAAGAGCTAACATTCCACACTCCTTCAATATGGTCAACAATGCTTAGAACTGGACTCCAATCAATTTAAAGTCTCACTTCCTGCTACTCTGTTCCCCAGATATTCTCATTCATTTCCTCGTGTATATTCTGTGCCTTCTGTTTTAGCCACCAGAGGACTTCAAAAAGTACCAAATATATTCATACTTCTGTTGTGCCATCTTCTTTTCTTTCTTTCTCTTTAACTTCCTACCCCCAATCCACATCCTAACCCAATGTCTTATGCCTTTTGATGGTTATACTTTTATATCCTTGACTGATATATATATATCAACGGAAATATGTTACTCACAGTTCTAAAAATTAGAAGGTACAAGATCAAAGCATCACCAGACTCAAGTTTTGGTGATGACCCATTTTTTTCATAGATGGAATCTGCTTTGTGTCTTCACGTGCTAGAGGTGGAACATTCGTAACTTATTCCTGTTCTATGTGCCTTGTATTTTAATACTATTACAATGAATAAGTGGCAACATACTTTTTTTGGAAAGGTGATAGCATTCATGCTATAACACTTCAATTTGCCTAATACCTGTCTTCCTACCCAAAGTTTACAGGAGGACATATTTAAGTCATCCTTCAGATTTTATAAAAACGTATTCTTCAACTGGGTGACTAAACGTACATGAATTATCAATACTTTCTCATGCATTTGCCTACTATCCTTTTTTGTGTTTGTATACCTGGCTAGAAAGGGATCTCTAGGAAGTCAAGAGTCATGTTTTTATTGATGTGTAAACATGATGTCTAGTGCAATGCCTGATTCAGTACTATTTATACATTATTGGATGGCAGAAATAAGTAAGTATCTGTATTATCCATATTAACTATGAATTTTTAATGTCTTCTGAGAATTATTCCTCTAATTACTGATATGCATTCTTTATCTTGCACACTTAAAAAATCTTGATAATATTCAGAAATGCTTGGAGTTCTGCTTGATGGATGCTCTCCTCTTTTGCATTTTCTCATATTCCTTTGGATATTGAGTTGAATAATAGCCATATATGTGTAATTAGCAAAATATGCAACTATTTCATGCCATTACACATCAGTTTAAAAATCAGAATGAATAAGTGTTACCATTAATGTGCTTGGTTCTATATAATTCTTCAGATATCTCTCTCTATCATGATCCTTACTGAGAAAATTAGCCATGTATCCACACTGACTGCTCTATACATTCATTAAACATTTATTGCCAGGCATTCCGGTATAGAATAGCTTTCCTTTTTTTCAAAGAATGCATAGGGCAATGAACAGTGATAAGAAATGATGTTGAAGTTGTTTTTCTTTAATAGAACTTTTGTTTATAGAGAAATGGATCCCAACACTAGATCATTACCTTGGAATGTTTTGTTGAAAATCTTCCCAGATGGCTGGGATTCCTTGTCTGGAGTTTCTTGATTCCTCTTTTAGCTATGTGTAAACGTCTTTTGAGATGAGTTATGGGGCAGTAATCTTGATAGGAAGTGAGGCCTCTATCTGCCTTTTGCAGGGTAGTCTATAGGCAAGGTAAAAAAAGAGATATGAATTTTCCAACACTCAACCTGCAAGATAGGTAAGATTCCTGTCCTCTGCTCAGGTTGGTTGGCACAGATTCAGTACAGGTTTGGCTACTTTTATTTGATTAAGTAAGTAAGTCTTATTGGCCTCCTACTTCATAGAGCTGGCTGGACAAGAAAGCCATCAGGTCCTATCTTTGTTCTCTTAGAAAGATTTATTTATTAATAAGTTTTTATTGTGAAAATACCATACAGAGGGGTCACAATTACATGAGCAAGGTAATGAGTACATTTCTTATAAAGCATTGTTGCCTCCTCCTTTGTATTTCCCCTTCCCATCCCTGCCCTTCCCCGCCCCCTCCCCTGCCAAAGTTGTAAAGTTTGTTTTTTAACATTATGTCTTGTACATGTCATTGTTGCATTTTGTCTCACAATTTCGGAGTTTTTAGATTGTGTTGCTTTCAGGCCTGTGAGAAGGCAGAAACATCATGGCAGAAGGACCATGCTGCTCAGCTCATGGCAGTCGGGAAGCAGAGACAAAGAAGAAGCCTCTCACAAAATGTATATTCTTGAAGTATATCTGGATGCCTTCCTTCCTCCAAGTAAGCCTGACTTCCTGGTGTCTTTCACTTCCCCTAAATGCCATCAGATTTTGAATACCTTAATTTATCAATCAGAGGTGACAATCTAGTCACCTCTGAACACAGCCATAGGATCAAGCCTTCTTCACAAAGAGTCTTTGGGATTATTTTATAACAAAACAGCCACAATAGTTAAGTGATATTTGGATTTTCCTTTCATCTGTACTCACTGGGGATTCTTCCAGAGAATTTGAGTAGTTATTAGTCAGGCTAAGACAAGATTCATCTGTCTTTTAGAACTCTGGATAAAAGACCATTTTATAGCTTTTAACATCACTGTCTAAAGTTTTAAATGTTCTTCTATCAAAAATATACTTTGCCAGTAGCCAGTGGCTCACACCTGTAATACTAGCTACTCGAGAGGCTGAGATAGGAGGATTGTGGTTCAAAGCTAGCTTGGGCAAAAAAGTCCCAGTGAGACTCTTATCTCCAAATAACATCTCAAAAACTGGCAGTGGAGCTGTGGCTTAAAGTGGTAAGAGCTAGCCTTGAGCAAAACAGAGCTCAGGGACAGTGCCCAAACCCTGAGTTCAAACCCCATGTATATATATGTGTATATATATATACATGTATATATATATGCATATATATACATATATATGCATATATATATACATATACATACATATATATATACATTTTGTTATTGTGCCATGCACATAAATGTACTAGTAGAATTAAAAACTAGATTGATATTTATTTATTAAAATTTTCATGTATTGAATTGTTTTTTTGTTACATGTGACTGATTAATGATGAGCATTAATTTCTATGGTGTGCTCTTTTCCTCAAAGCAATAGACAAATAAACCTTACCCATGAGAATTTAGTCCCTGCTTGGAGATATATATGTTTTGTGATACTATCCTCACAAGTGTCAGAGAGAACTTTTCTTGAAAGGTTTTTTAAGTCATTCAGAGGATGGGAATCCATTATTTCTTTTCTTGTAAAAAATGGCAAAAATTGGACATTTTTCTTGTATCACATGTAACACACGCTCTTGGATAGAAATTATTTTGGTTAGACAGAGATCTTTTCCAAAGAAACAGTGCAGCCTTTATAAATTTTCATTTTTCTGGTATCATAGTACTTCCATGACACATTAACATTTCTATGATTGCATTTGGTGCTACATTTTCTATGAAAAATACAGCTGAAATCTCCCATATTTTTCTCAAGTATATACAGTTACAGGCATCTATAATCTATGTTTTACTACTCTGGTACAGTTAATGGTGACTCTATTACCCGAAGTATTCAATAAACCAACTGTTCTGTTATGCTAAACACTTGATGAATAAAAGTGTTAAGTTCATAGCATGTCAAGGCTTTTAAGTGAAGAACAACAACAACAAAAAAAACCAAATTCCAAATATTTTAGCTTCTCCATATCAACTGAGAAAACTTCTTGCAATCTCATGCATTTCTCAAAAACAAAAGTGTGTGTGAGAAACAGAGTGACAGAGAGAAAGAGGGGGAAAAGAGAGAAAGAGGGGGGAAGAGAGAGAGAAAGGGGGAAAGAGAGAGATATTTTGTTTTGGGAGCCACAAGGTAAGAATGGTAATCTCTCTAAGCTTTTCATGCTATACTGAAAATATGAGGGCAGTATGATACCACCAAATATCTTTGTTTATATTTATATATATATGGATATATGTCTTGCTTCAGTTTAGTTATTGTTTTCTTAGAAAAGCACACACCTGACTCTATTTTGCCTTTAATCTTTGAAAGTACTCTTTTCAGCTAGCTCATCACATTATATGATTGCATGATAGCTTGGAAAATTTAGTACCTGTAATTTCAACTCTACCTGCAATTTGCATATTTTATTTCAACTCTAAACCTGAAGTAATATGTAGTTTCTTGGATTATTATTATTCTGAAATTCAGCATTTTATAAAGATTTTCTGCTTTAGAATTGTAAGGATACTTAATATAATGATAAATAATTTTTTTCTCCTAGTTGTGGGGCCTGGACTCTGGGCCTGGGCGCTGTCCCTCAGCTCTTCAGCTCAAGGCTTCAGCCTCAGTCCCACTTCTGGCTTTTTCTGCTTATGTGGTGCTGAAGAATCGAACCCAGGGCCTCATGCATGCAAGGCAAGCGCTCTACCACTGAGCCACCTTCTCAGACCCGATGATAAATAATTTTTAATATATCAAGAAGGATGATGAGTAGCAAGTAACACACCCTTTGCTCTCTGAACCTTGGCTGATTTTATAAAGTCCTTTTGTGTTCATAAAGAAAATATTGTTGAATGAGAAAAACGGTGTGCTGGAATGGATGGGTGAGAATGTTTAAATGGGTGATTGATCAAGATGCACTGTGTTCATAAACTGCTTTATTGAATTGGGGATTCCTTTGTACAACTACTTAAAGAATTAAAAAAAGAAACGAAAATACTGTTTATGCATGAAACTCTAATTTGACTTACTTGACATTTTCATTAGCAAAATATGGCACACTACTTATTGAGAGAATATATCATATTCAAATTGAATTCAATATTGCCAAAATATAAAGATTTCAACTTCAAATATATTACAATAATCAAGATGGCTGCTAAATAAATACAATTCCTGTGTATGGATACAAACATATGTTTATAAAAATGATAAGGAAATTTGGAGAGTGTGTTAATCTGCTGACAAATCATAGCGATAGATGAGCAATTTAAGCTAATACTCTTCCCAAACTCAATGAAATTTAAATTTTACCCTGGTTGACCCATTGTAACAATGAGATGTACAAGACACTATGTTGAAGATGAACTTTACAACTTTGAGGTAGGGGAGGGAGGAGTAGGGGAGGTGGGAGGGAAGAGATGGTAGGGGAAAAACAAAGGAGGGGGTAACAATGCTCCAGAAGAAATGTACTCATTTCCTTACTCATGTAACTGTGACCCCTCTGTACAGTATCTTTACAATAAAAAAAAAAATTAAAAATCACCCAAATCCAGATGAAGTATTCAACGTGTTGGAAGGGAAAAGAAAAAGGCTATTTTTAGACTTACCCTTTATGAAGTTTGAGGCTAGAGGCAAAACTGATAAAATTGTTGGTAAATGATTATTTTGGGTCATGAAGTCTAACGCTATCTTTGTCTTGATTTTTATTCTCTGTTTACCACAGTAAATTACTTCCGCAAGCCAAGTCATTCTTCAGTAGTTAAGGAGTCACTCAGGAAGGCATAGTTAGTATTTCTGGGGGAGTCACGGGCCCATGTTGTGTAGATGCATGGCATTCAAAACAAATGCCTTAAATCCCACAGACATCCAGTACCAAACCTGCGTGACTCCCACCATGGCAAGCTTCCGGGGCATTCCGGTAGTGTGGTTTGTTCAGTATTTAGTTTTGCAGTCCTGGGAAATTTTTTTTTTTATTAATCCTACAGTATAATTTTGACACCATGCCTTGTGCCAGACCTGGATCCAGTAACAAGCCTTGCCATTATCTCGATAAATTCCTTCTTCAAGTCCCCATCATGCACTAGTTCTGCAGCTTGTAACTAGAGATAGAGAACAAGATAACATGACAATGAAGAGAAGAGTTGCTTTCTGTGGTGCAGAGCCTTTGTGAATAACACAGTTCGAATGACCACAGGAAACTGTTAATCCATATGTGTATATGTATACAGATGAGATAGTCATTTAATTTTGATTCCCAATGTCTGCATATTTATTGTCAGGTAGAACCTTTCAAAAATGGTGTTTTAATAGTGAGGATAGTTTGTAGACATTGCCCTCCTTTCTCTATATTATTTTTTCTGTGAATGTTAAAGTTTAGTGAGATTGGAGATAGAGAAATATGGAGAATCCCATAAAGATTTGACTGTGGTATTGTGTAATGACATGTATTAGCTTTTAAATACTAAGTATTTGCTTCTATTAAAAAGTCACTGTATAAACATCCTTATAGTCCTTAATTTTCCTCTTGTTTCTTTCTTACCATAATTAGGACTTCCCCAATGTATTTAACTTTACTTGACATTAAGAATTTAACTTATTTCCTTTCATTTTTTCTTTTCTTCCTTCTCCATGTTTTCCTTCTCTCTTCTTCTTTTTTCTATTTCCCTTCTATTGATTTTCATGGAAACAAAGTAAATTATTTTAGGACTATAAGGAAAACAAAGTTCTCAATGCTGTGCTTAGAAAACAAATTGAGCTTCTAAAGATTAAGCAAAGGTCAGTGTGAGCATTGAAAATGTGGGAAAATGAAGATCATTGATAAATTCTATTCATATTAATATCCAATATAGTCTATTTTCTGGTTGCTTTTCTGCTATGTTTTCTTACACATCAGTGTGATGGTTTCATTGGCTTTTTTACAGCAATTAGTACAAAGCCACAGTTGTAAAACAACCCTTTTTCTGGCTCAAATAATGGTGTCCCATTTGTCCTGTCTTAGAACTTGACCATATATAGAGGGAAGCAGTCAACACTAGATAAAATCATGATAGAAACTACCTGCTGCAGAGAGAATCATTCTGGTACTCAATCTGAACCTTGACTTCCTTGAATACACAGTGCCATATGTTGGTAAGAAAGAGGTAGTTCTTGTTAGCTTCTTTCCACTGGTACCTGTAGAATCAAGAAGAGAGGACAGACCGTTTTTGTCTCAGCACAAGATGGCAGGTTATGGACAGACTGAGTTCCTGTGCATATTTTTTCCTTCTCAATAAGTGCTTTCTTTACAAAACAGCTTCACTACTTGGCCCTCAGGGCAGCCAGCTGTTGTACACTGTTTGAGCAAAATCATGAAGGAGGAAGTGGAGTGTAGGAAGCCTTTGAATGCATATTTAATATACTTCAGATCTCTAATAGGAGCAAAACAAACAGATCAATTTGAATATCAACCCCTGAAGCTATATTTCCATTGTGAGTTTTCTGATAACAGTGGAGATTAAAACAAACAGGATAAAAAACACCTAATACAACTAACTGAAATATGCACAAGGAAGTATTCTGCATTGTGTGTGTGTGTGTGTGTGTGTGTGTGTGTGTGTTTGCTTTTTTTACTATTCCTCCCCCTTTGGAATTCCTTCATTCTTAGTTTTATTGAGGCATTGTCACCAAGTAAAAGTTATGTAGAAGGTGTATTATCAGAGATTTTAAAGTATGTATACATTGTAAAAATGACCATAATCAATTCAGCTTATCTCTGCTTATTTTTGATTTTATAGATTTTAAGTTAGGCCAAAACAACTTTAGCATTGATTCCATGTGCGTCATCAAAAGAGCAAACAATCTCAATGAAGCTACAAAATAAAGAAATTAAGGCATAAGAAATAATCTCCATTTATTTGTGTACATTATGCCTTTTCTTATGGTACTATTTTGAGAATGTTTAGATGAATAGCATATTTGAGCCATATTTGTGGTGGCTCAAGTTTGCAATATTGGGAAGCAGAGATGGGGGATTGGGGTTTCAAGATAGCCTGGTCACAAAGAAGAAGCACTTAAGACTTCATCTTAATCAATGGCTACATACGGAAACACACACTTATTATTCTAGCTACAGGAGAAGCACAATGGCAGGTTGCAGTGGTGTGCAACTGTGTCTCGCAACAAGATTTAGCACTGGTAAGAGGATTGTAACCCAGGTCTACCTGGGCATAAACTTAATAGCCAGGCTAGGAGGTATGGCTCAGGTCCTTTCAAATGTGAGGCCCGAAGTTCAATCCCCCATATAACCAGAAAGAGAAAAAGAAAGAAGAAAAGATATCATTTTTAAATTTGAAAAGAAAATTTAATATGGCTACATTAAAAAGGATTAATATCCTGTGATTTCAGTAATATCCTCAAACTTCAATATTTATCAGAAATACTATTTATGAACTTATCACATGGTATATCTGAGCAATTTTTGGCATTCTCAGTGTTGTATAAACAAAACTTGATCTTCGTTCAAATGTTAGTAAATAGCATAGCCTGGCCTGAGGGTGCTCTTTCTATATTACTCTTCTGTACATTGGAATTTTATTAGTCATTAATTATTTTTTCTTTAATGCCACAGAGACCAAAATAGGCACACAGATTGACTTAGGACGGTTTTTGTTGTTGTTGTTGTTGTTGGAGAATTTCTTCTAGAGCTTGACCATCTATATAGCTACAGGTCTCTGAGCTTCCACCACACCAAGATGAAATGAACTCCTAAATGTGATGGGATTATAAAGGTATCAGAGAAAGAAACAAAGACTCCCAGGGGTATCTATTAGCTGAAGCATGCCACTAGAGAGGATTGCACTGCTTTTCTGGCTCTGGCACTACCAAAACATCTCACATTAGCTTGCCCCATACCTGCTACTCAGTTGGAAGCAAATCCAAAGAAAGAGATTCAAACACTGTGGGAATTATGATCCTCTACAGAAAGGCGGTATAAGTAAGAAGATTTTCAAGTAATAAAAAAAATTTAAACCAAGAAAAAGAGGCCTGTTTAAAGAGGAGAGTACACAACTATACAGCAACAAAGATTTAAGAAAACAAAGCAGAGACTTAAGAAATCTTGGTGATTTTTCACTTCAGATTTACATAAAGGGTGTTTCAATAGTACAACCACCATATTGAATTGCTATAGAATAATAATTAATCTTTTGACTAATAGTTTGTATATTTTGCTGTCACATTAGTGACAGCATTATATCCCTCATCTACATTTTGTTGTTGTTGTTGTTGGCCCTGGTTCTTGAACTCTGGGCTTGGGCACTGTCCCTTAGCTTCTTTTGCTCAAGGTAAGCACTCTACCACTTGAGTCACAGCACCACTTCCTGTTTGTTTGAGTAGTTTATTGTAGATAACAGTCTCACAGCGTTTCCTGCTCCGACTGCTTTAGATCTCAGCCTCCTGAGTAGCTAGGATTATAGGTGTAAGCCACTGGCTCCTGGCTCATCTACAAAAGTTCTTACATTTCCTTTTTCCCACTTCGTTTCTGCTTTTCTTTCTTTCTTTTTTTCTTTCTTTCTTTCTTTCTTCGTTCGTTCCTTCCTTCCTTCCTTTCTTCCTTTCTTCCTTCCTTTCTTTCTTTCTTTCTTTCTTTCTTTCTTTCTTTCTTTCTTTCTTTCTTTCTTTCTTTCTTTCTTTCTTTCTTTCTTTCTTTCTTCCTTCCTTCCTTCCTTCTTTTCTTCCTTCCTTCTTTCCTTCTCTCTTTCCTTCTCTCTCTTTCTCTCTCCTTCCTTCCTTCCTTCCTTCCTTCCTTCCTTCCTTCCTTCCTTCTCTTTCTCTCTCTCTTTCTTTCTTTCTTTCTTTTTTTGGTGGTTAGCAGAGAGTAGGGAGACCAAGATATAAAACGAATGACAACGAATTACAAATCAAAATGTATTGCTATCAAGAAGAATTCCAAAGAGTAGAAGCAAAAGAGGAATTTCTATCCACTGTGCTCATGTTTGGGCACAATCCTCAAGTAAAAACATGGATGCTTTTAACAATAGCACAAAAACAAAGTAAGTTATTTCAAGAAAATGGAAAGATGTATCCATTAACAAAACCATACTTACTTGACAGATAAGACTTTTATCTGACTCATGAGATCTACTAGAGTTACCTGTTTGGTAGCAATTGGCTAAACCTCTTTGGACTTTTAGAGGGAAAAAGTCCTTATGAAGATGTACACTATGAGGCACATTACATATATGCAGTTTGATGTAACCATCAAACTTACCAATAGTTATAGCATCATTCATATTTAGTGACTAGAAACACTATAGTCAAGATTAACTGGTTTTAATACCTCTAATTAGTTACAGTATTCTCATCCTTTAATGATATAACTTCTTGCTCCTCTCTTATAGCCCACTGACAAAAGTTGGAGATTATTTTTGACAACATGTTGTAGGTAATTCCTGAAAGTCACTGGCTGGGAAGTGCTCCAAGGAAACTGTTCATCCTCACCCTGTAATTCTTTGCCAGGAAGGCAGCAAATGCCTACTGCTTTCTCAGACTTGCTCTCACTCCTACAATCTTCTCCTGAATGTCCTGTGGTCCTCATAGAGGAATTTTCTTCCCAGACCATCAGATGCTCCTAGCTACATTATCCACTCTGCTATTTGGCACAATTTGAGGTTTTGATGAAGGCTGTTTTCCACAATCCAGGCTTGATAGCAGTATTTCCTAGGTTCCATCCTAGTTAATTCTTTTTGCCCTTTATAGTACAAATAACAAAATTATTTTTGTTGCAATCATGAGACACTTTTGATATATGTGTATGTGTATGTGTGAGTATATGTGTGGAGTACATAAAATGTGAGAAGCAAATGGTTATAGTTTTGGAAAAGCAACTAAAATGAGGAAAGAATATTAGAAGCTGATTGACACACTCCCAGAGGAAATTCTAAAAAAAGCTGCTCTGAGCCAGTTCTAGAACCTTGGAAATGTATGTGTTCCATAACATTTCTGAACTTCTACACTTCTGATTGTACTTGATGTGGTAGCTCTGATTCAGTCCCAGGGTGGTTATACATGTTGAGAGGAATGTTAATTATTGTCTGGAATCTGCACTGTATCCTGGGGAAAATTAAAAGGTAACTACTCTAATTTGAGAAACAGAGACATAAAGAGATGTAAATGCCACATTTAACAAGTATGAACACTTGAGGCATATACATTTGAACAGGAATGTGGATATTTGCATCCCCCGATAAGGAAATAAAATATAAGTAGCTAAGACAGGTTTACTGAAGCAGAAAGTGCTAAGGTAGAGACCCTCATTGCAGAAGGGATCTTAACAAGCATCTATTCTGGCCTTACGTAAAGAATCCGAGGCTTGAAAGGCTTAACTCATATACCTATTTAATCATAAATAGTAAAAGCTAAGTGGAAGAGCAAAAGAAAATAAAAACTATTGTATTTTTTTACCTTAAGAAACAAGGGTCTGGGGTAGAAGTTCACAGAATAAAGGTGTTGTTCATTAAAAAATGTGATAACTTTTTGTTTGTTTGCTTTTGCTTTAGGTTGACAATCAAAAGGTATTCATCTTATTCTGCTTTGTTAGAATTTGTAGCATGGGTGGAATTCTGTTCTGTAGCTGAAAGATATTTAAATCCTGTTCCTTATGTGTACCTGCCACTAAAGGAAAGCTGATTCTATCTTTGTCATCCTCAATATTTTTTTTTTTTGGCTTTCCCGGAGACATGATGAATTGGGGGAACAAAAGGAGATCCCCTTTTACATGACAGCAACACTCTTGGGAGGCTGAACATGTACCTCTGACTTCAGGCTGAGTTATTATAAGAAAAACAGAAAAGGAAGGAAGACAGTTTTAATTTCCCAGTGTTGAAGATGGTTTGTCAGGATGAGAGACAGACACACAGAACGTGCACAGACTTGAACTTGTATTTGGCGATTGAACAGGGCAAGTGCTTCCTCTTTGCTGTCTTCAAAGCGTGGCCTGGAATGCAAAATGATGTGGTTTCTCTGGAACACAATTCATTTTGAAAGGCCAAGAAAAGGTGATATGATTTTCCTGTACATTTGGGGCACTGTGAATGTCTCTTTCAGAACGAAGATGTTCCTGAAAAGCTTTCTAGAAATAGAGGAAAAATAAAAGCACCATAGTTTAAATTTCATTAGGCCTTTCTATGACCTACATTGTAGAATTACAGATATCTTCAAAACAGAAGCAGACTACAGCTTTGTGTGAAAGGAAAACCTAGCATGCTCATAAATGGCAGAGAAAGAGCAGAGACTATGTCCAGTCTCCGGCTTATGAATGCATTGCTTTCAACACAATAGTTCCTGCTGCGTGACTCCTTCCTAACAATCTATTCATGTGTGTTTCTGCTACCCAATACATCTTCCTAAATTGTTCTGATCTCAGTGTTACTGTCAAATCTTTTAGATTGCCTCTTGTTAGTAAATAATTCAAATTCAGCATTACTATTTTTCTGTCTCTCCTTCACTTTGTCTCAACAAATCTCATTCATTTAAGTTTTATTTTGTCATCGTCATCTAATTCTGTATAGCTTGACACAAATTTTACCATTTGCCTGGAAAGCTTTGCCTATTCTTTCAAAGCTTGTTCCATATTTTAATGTTTAACACAAATCTTACATTCTCTAGCAATACTATTTCTCTGATTTTCTTGAAGGAAATACATATGCTTTTCCAATTGGGATGAGACACACAGATGTGTGACCTTTTCAATGACCTGAGATGGTGTGGTTCAGAAAGAATCCACTTGCTTTAATGTTCTGCTATTCCCCTTCCAAAACTCAAACAAGAGGCCTACAGTTTTCATTTTGTTCTAAGCTCCTTCGATGCAATCAGACCTTCCTGCAGAACTCCCAGCTAACCAATTTACCTCACTATTCCACTCACTATTGACCATATCATTGCTTCAAAGTGATTTTTGTGTATGCCTGTCCACACTAGAAAAGAAGTCCTATAAAGTCAATAATGTCATTTATTGAGTTTCTACAAGTGTCTAAAATTTCAGTTTACAGAAACAAACAACAGCAACAACAAAAATGATGACAGGGATGCTGCTCAGAAACCCTAAATCAATATCTCCTGAAAATGAGAATGCTACAATTTCAATACTTGTAGCTCTACAAAATTGATAATTAAACTCTCATATCCAACACTGATGTTAAGAAATAGCGCTTTCTGTCTCTAGGTGCTCCTCTATACCCATTATCCTCAGATTAAGGCTTCTGATGGTGTCTTCTAAAAGAATGACATCGTCCCATTTGTTAGGAAATGGAAAGACTTGGAAAAAATTATATTAAGTGAAGTAAGCCAGGCCCAAAGAAACATAAGTCCCATGCTTTCCCTTATTTGCAATAACTAGTATAAGTCTAGAACAAGCAAAAAAGGTAAAAAAAAAACCTATGTACATATGATCATATAAGATGATGTTAAGTGAAATGAACACCAAGATAGGGACACAACTGGTTTCTTTCTTGCTATTGTTTTTAACACACACACACACACACACACACACACACACACATAATGTACTATGTGATATTTTTGTTTCTTTTTTTTGTTCTTCCTCCATGGTATAACCCCTATTTTCACTGTATTTGATTCCAGTGCCCTGCATCTTGTATATACATTTTTCTAATTTGGGGAGGGGAAGGGAAATAACAAAATGCTGAAATAAGGATATAAGTTGACCCATTGTAACAATGAGATGTACAAGACACTATGTTGAAAATGAACTTTACAACTTGGGTGGGGGAAAGAGGAGTTGGGGAGGTGGGGAGGGAAAGGATGGCAGGGGAAAAACAAAGGAGAAGATAACAATGCTGGATAGGCAATGTACTCATTACCTCACTCATGTAACTGTAACCCTTCTGTACAGTATTTTTACAAGAAAAAATAAATTTTAAAAAATGGCACCTTAGAGTCTGCCAGGATGTCTCAACCTTATAGCTATTTGTGAGACAGAGATCTAGAGATGCTGTTTTCAAGCCAGCTTTGACAAAACATATTTGTAAGACTCCATCTTGATCAATGGCTAGGCACTGCAGCAAGCATTTATCCTCCGAGCTACAAGGAAATACAAATAGAAGGATCACAATCCAGGATGGTCAGGGCATAAAGTGTGACTTTAACTAAAGTAATAACTAACATAAAAACTTGGTGGAGTGACTCAAGTGGTAAAGTACTTTGCAAGTATGAGGCCCTGAATTTAAACCCTGTGACCACAAAGGATAAAGGAAGGAAGGAAAGAAGGAAGGAAGGAAGGAAGGAAGGAAGAAAGGAAGGAAGGAAGCAAGGAAGGAAGGTAGGAAGGAAGGTAGGAAGAATAGAAGGAAGGAAGGAAGAAAGGAAGGAAAGGGAGGAGGGAGGGAGGAAGAAAGGAAGGAAGATTACTATGTTATGAAGAAGAAGAAGCCACCATGAATGGAATTAGTTTTGTGGGGTTTTTTTGCTAGTCCTGGGGCTTGAACTCAGGGCCCAGGCACTGTCCCTGAGCTTCTATTTTGCTCAAGGCTAGCACTCTACCACTTAAGCCACAACACTACTTCCAAATTTTTCTGTTTATGTGGTACTGAGGAATCAAACCCAGGAATTCATGCATGCTAAGCAACCACTCTAGCACAAAGCCACATTCCCAGCCTGTGGAATGAGTATCTTTATAAGAAAGACCAAAGAGAGTTTCTTACATCCTCCTGCCACATGATCACACACAGAACATGTCGTCTATGAGAAATGATTCCTTACTAGACCCTAATTCTGTTGTCACCTTGATCTTGAGCTTCCCAGCCTCCCAAACGGTGACCAATACATTTCTGTTGCTTATAATTACCCAATCTGAGGCATTATGTTATTAAAATCAAAGCGGATTAAAAAGGATTTTTCAAAGTAGATTTTTTTCAAAGTAGATTAAATAACAGAAGAGCTAAAACAAAATGAGCACATTTAGAATGCATCAAACTTCAGCTAGGCCTCACCACATGAGGATAAACTATTATTGACTTCATTTCCCAGCTGAAGAAACTAGCGCTTAGAGAGGATAGGGGTCTGTGGTCACACATTAAATGAGAGAACCAGTGTCTGCATCAGCTTTGGAACCTGTAAAATCAGTGCATCTGTGTTCTTTACTCAGAGAGACATATTGAAATTTTCATGCTCTAAGAAACTTAAGGATGTTATTACTGGAATCAAAGTGAAGGCAGCAAATTTATCCTTTCTCGCTGTCTAAACTCAGAGGTTCTAAAATCTCCTTTTGTAGAAACAGACTTGCGTTGTCAAATCAGTTTCTAATAAGAAGTTTTTTCACTTTATGTAAACATGTCACTGTCTTCCTTCAGTCCTCTAAGCCATTTCTTCAAGAACAACAACACAATCTATCTATAGACATTCAATTCTTTACTCATAAAATTTTGTACATAGAGAGGAAAAATTTTGAAGACTAAGTAAAATGGAACATCTACGGGAAATGGAATGGTACAGAATTATCTGACTGAGAAGATAGGGTTAAATCCATGGTGGGTCTCCTTACTGAGGATCTGCTGGTCTTCTTTCATACCATTCCATATCCTAGCCTACATGAGAAAATCAAATTCAGGGAGATTGACTACCAAAAAATATCACGAGAGATCATCTTGTTTATTGTGAAAAACTACGTGCTCTAATTTCTGTTGTGGGACTTTTTTAAACTACTGATTTCAAATATATGCCACAGATGGGTAAATGTAATGCATTGAACATATTACTCTAAGAATTTTCATAAATATATTGAGATATTTCTGAAAATAAAATACACATGACCTAACCCTGAATATGTGTTGTAGAGATTTCTATAAAACTTCCAGTGGAGGCTTAATACTACAGATAGTATTAATTCCTATGTAAACAGCTTTCTATATATAGATCTATGATAAAGCTTAATTTGTAAATTTGGTACAGTAACTGATTAATAACAATACTTCAGAATAAAGCAATAGCAATGATGACAAAAATAGGTGAATACAGTAGCTCGCGTCCCAAATTTCTTATTATATGGTTACTCATCTTTTCTCTTGTGATGTGTGAGGTGATAAAATGCCAACCTGTTGAAACAAAGTAAGGTAACAGACATAGGCATTTTGACATAGTGTTAAGCCAGCATAGAAGGGTTAACTTAACTGTAATACCATATCAATCTATAGCCAAAACGGTTACTAAGACTTATGGGCAAGTATGCATACAGTGTGGATCTGGTAGACAAAGGACTGATATAAGCCTTAGATGGTCAGATTGCATCATACTTTTCAGTAGGGTGCATAGTTTAGATTGTGAATTAATTATTTTTGAAATGTTCCACTTAATATTTTTAGACAATATTTGACTGTGGATACCTGAAACCATAGGACACAATACTGTGTATGGAGAAAAACACTACTGTATTGTCTTTAACACACTACAGAGTGTTCAGTTGAAACCTCATTGGGCATATAGCTTTTATTGTTTGGGAGTCAATTAAGTGTTCAGAGGCTAAGCACTTCTTGCACCTGTTATCCATATCAATGGTTTTCAGCAAACAAATAATACTTTTGCTTCCTTGTTCTAGAGGGACCATTGTTGCTACAATCCTGAGATTTCCAGAGTTTTGAGTTGTTTTCCATTTTTAAAAAATCTTTATTTGAATTGTTTACCTTCCTCTAAGGAGCAAATAATAAAGAAAAGAGGAGTTTGATCTGCTAGCTGAGTAGTAGCATATTGATACTGTATCTGTTCACCCACCCAGCTTTGCTCCAAGGTATCTATCTACAGGTACTAATTCGGCATCAACAATAGCCAAAGTTTTCTTTAAAGAGTAACATTAGGTACCTCTAAGGACAAGATACCCTGGGGCTGAAAGTTCACTTTGATTCTCATTGAATATATTTTAATGCTAATTTTTGTGACTTAAGTAGTTACTATAAGTGGATAATCCCAGGACACATTTTGTACAGCTTATAAATTCTGTTTTTTTCTCTTTTGTGTGTGTGTGTGTGTCTGTGTGTATGTGTGTGTGTGTGTGATGACAAATTTATTATAAGTATCAAATTACTTTTTTTGGGGGGGGGTCTGGTCATGGGGCCTGAACTCTGGGCCGGGGCACTGTCCCTCAGCTCTTCAGCTCAAGGCTAGCGCTCTACCACTTGAGCCACAGTGCCACTTCCTGCTTTTTTTTTTCTTTTTGCTTATGTGGTGCTGAGGAATTGAACCCAGGGCCTCATGCATGCAAGGCAAGCGCTCTACCACTGAGCCACTTTTTCAGCCGTCAAATTACTTTTTTTGAATGTTGTCTTAGATAGTTTATACTTTTTATGGATAACCAATTATTTTTTAAATAAAGACACATTTTAGTACAATAATGAAATTTGCTTGGCTTTCCACTTGAGGTAGTAAACAAGTGATCAGAAGAGAGATTACAAAGCACTATGTAAAGAAGAGCTATAATCATTGTGTGTATTTTTTATCAAAACCATACCTGTTGTAACCTACATTTACGATATCAATGTATCAATAAGAAGCTCAGAGTTATATTCCCCAACCAGATTGCTCTCCAGTCTCTTTGACAATGGATCATTTGAATGAAATCTGCTTTGATGAACTGAAATAAAATTTAAGTGCTATAGGTTCAGAATTAATAGCAACCTTCCAACAAAACTGTTAGAAAGATGATGTAGAGAAAGAAAGAAAAGAATTTTCATTTTTATTAAACATCTATCTTGTACAGTTATAGAAACTGCCAAAATGAAATAGCAGGCATTCATATTTCTCTCTGTGAATAGAGAAAGGGAGACTGAGGTTTAATTACTTGATTAAGTTAGGATGGAAAATTTGGTTGATCAAATTCCAAAGCCTAAGTTCTTTTCACCGTCCCATGCCAAGAACCATTTTGATCTTAAAGTTGCTTCAAAATGTTAACATATTGAAGTTTATTTCCCAAAGTAAGTGAGAAGTATGTTATTATATATATGTGTGTGTATGTGTTAACTGAGATATAATGAGGCATTTATTTATTTACATATATATATATATAATTTTTTTGTCAGTCATGGGGCTTGAACTCTGGGCCTGAGCATTGTCCTTCAGCTGTTCAGCTCAAGGCTATTGCTCTACCACTTGAGCCACAGCACCACTTCCTGTTTTCTGGTGGTTTATTGGAGATAAGAGTTTCACGGCTTTTCCTGCCAGGGCTGGTTTTGAACGGTGATCCTCAGATATCAGCCTCCTGGGTAGCTAGGATTACAAGAATGAGCTACCAGCGCCTGGCTTATTTACTTATATTTTATTTAATGGGAAAAGGATGGTGGTTATGAACACACAATGAGGAATATCTCCTTGCAAAGGTTCAGAAAACAATTTCTCTCTTCTATTTTTCCATTCCTTACAGATGGCTACATTTAAATAGAAGTTATCACCAAATCACACTGGGAATCAGTTTGTACCACAAGGCAAAATAAATCGACTGTATTAGATGAAAGGTTAATGGTCGCCTTCACTAAGCTCAACTTTTGCACTAGGATTATTATCACCCTCGAAATAGAATGGCACCATCCATTTGAAATATCAGGGCATAACAAACACTCTGCAGGGAACCTATAAAAGAAAGCAGTGCAGGCAATAGCCTTACTTTTTTGGAACACAGTTTTGGTCATGACTGAATAACTTCAAGCTCAACCTGCTGCTGGGGCTTGCCTGGGCATAGCAGCTTCTGCAGAGGTTCTGGCTGAAGTCTATCCTGCTGTTTCTCTGGAGTGAGCCCTTTACTCCCGGAGCAGGCCTTGCTGGTGAGTCAGAATGAAACAGGTGCTGGCTTCAGAGGAAGCTGATGATTAGTTCTTTCCACTGAACAAGATAATGCTTAAAGGAAATAGTCTTCAGTAGTCTAAAATTGTACAGAATCAAGAGTAATGTAGCCAAGAATTCCATGTATAGCCTGCAAAATTAAGAGTAAGTGAAGAGATGGGTAAGGGAGGGATGGATGAAAACTTTGCAAGTGGTGACATTGATCAAGATGTAGTCATTGCACTCATAAAGTATTTTGTTAAATGGCAACTTGTTTGTACTTAAAAAAAAATGAGGTTTACAACTTTTTCTCTTTCATGCTGACTTACTTCAGCTTCAGTAAAAAAATTCCTTTTCAAAATGTTTTAATTTTTTTTCTATGTCTCCTGCTACAGATTTCTTCTCATAATTGTCTGTATCACTTTTTTGTATCCCTGTTTGGGTCTGTAGTAGTCATACCTAAAGTAGTTTTATTGCTTGGCACAAGGGTATGATATGATAGATCTCTCTCTCTCTCTCTCTCTCTCTCTCTCTCTCGTATGAATGTGCATACTCTTGCATGCACATGTAGGAAATCTGGAGGCATGGAAAATAATGTTGAAAGGGCCAAAG
This sequence comes from Dipodomys spectabilis, assembly GCF_019054845.1. Classification (NCBI taxonomy): domain Eukaryota; kingdom Metazoa; phylum Chordata; class Mammalia; order Rodentia; family Heteromyidae; genus Dipodomys; species Dipodomys spectabilis. Next base: position 15,236,253 of record NW_024870686.1, on the reverse strand, counting down.
TTGTCAGAGGGAGTTAGGAAAGGTGTCCTCAAATGAACTCTGGAAAAGCCAGCAGATAATATCATTGCACAGGTGCAAAGAAAGTAGCCATTCTGATAACTCAGGTAGGCTAGAAATTTATATTATTATACAGTCTATAGCAGCATGTATCTAATGCTGAGAATTTAGATTTGAGGTGGACATGCTTGTCATAGTTACATACAGTATCTGAGGATAGTAGATTAACTAAATGAGTGAGAAAGGTATATAGATTGCATATGCAAGTGCTGACTTTTCCAGATAGCACTGCGAGGTAATCTTTCATCACTGCGGAAAAGCTCAACACAGCCAGAGCAAGGGAAAGCCACTGACTGTGTGCCGCTGACAACAGTGCACCGACTGCCAACCAAGTCAGCGAGGGAGCTGGCCTGGAAGCAAATTCTCCATCCCCAGTTAAGCTTCAAATGAGTTCAGCTCTAGTCAATTTTCTTACTACAAGGTCAAGGAGAAACCTGACTTTTGGAGTTAGCTAATTGAAAACCCACCCAGCTATCTCTACCAGATTCCTGACCCTTAGAAACTAGGTAGAATACTAAATTTCCATTGCTTTATGCCACTCTTCTTAAAGATTTTTGATCTATGGCTATACATAGCAAATACAGATGCTCTCCTTATTTGAAAAACTATGTGTTATGAAAACTAAAGGAACAAAATAGTAACAGCTTCCTTTGATAGACCACTTGCTGATGAAGACAGAGGCCATAGAGAAAGGCTGAAGCAGGACACAAGAGCTAAGGAGGATTGAAGCCAGCAGTGCAGAAAGAGGTAGAGTTTGTGTATTCATTTCATCAACAAGTAACTATTGCCCATGTGCTATCTGGTCACTATGCAAAGTCTTGAAGATGTATACATGACCAACACAGACAAAGTAACTTGCCTTTCTGGAGCTAACAGTCTAGGAACAAGTGATGGAAAAGAAGAAAGAGTCTGCAAGAGTAAATTAGGAAATAGAAAAAACTTCAAAGGAGAAGTAGTATAAGAAAAAACAGGACCAGGAGAAAGGCAGGCTGCTGCTGTGTAATGCATCCCTAGGCCAAAGCTCTTCAGCCAAGCTTGCCAACATGTAATGCTTGTCCTGGAACATGAACTGTGTAGATATAGATAATTTTGCTCTTTTATAAGCTCTTCTCTTCCATGTGCCTACAGCTAAGCTTGGTGCTCAATTTGTATTTCATAGATACGTATTGACTTAAATTCTCAGAAGAATACATTTTTTAGTGGACTTAGCTGCCTACGGTTTGGCTCTTTTGCTTGTTTAGAGCATGTCATTAATTTAGAATGAATCCTACTAAAGTGTCACATTTTCTGTTACCAGTAGAACCACCTTCATAATAATAAATATGATTTTCTTCTTAATAGCCTGCTAGAATTCATTTATGTAGGATCTCAAACTATGTACTATAAAGGCAATGAGGACTCCTCCTTCAATAGAATTGAAAATTGAGATATGGTTTTGAGATCCCCACAAAATGTCCATGAGTCAAAGGAAAATCCAGCCTCCTTATCCACACGAATGCAAACACGACCATGTGTTGTCTGCTTAGTTCTTCCTAGGAAGAACACATACTAGGATAACTCTGGAAAGACTAGAGACATAACCCTTAATAGCCATTAACTACCCAGTTTAGGGTGGCATCAGAGTTTCCTTTAAACTCATATGGTCTCATTAATCAGTTCAAGTTTATGAAGAAAGATTATGAAGTCAGTATTATTTATTGCAAATATACTTTGACATGTTGTGAGATTCAATCCCCTGGTCCACAAGACAAACCAGACAGGTGAAATGATTGTCCTTAGGCACAAGGAACCATTGAATGAGTGCTTATGCCTAACTATGCTTGAGATGAGCTCTTCCAAAGTTCCTTGCATACACTGCATCTAGTTAAAACAATCCAGGCACTGTCACCTGTGAGAATGCATGGGAGTCTGGCTGATCATCTCCAATGAAATGATAATTTAGATGGGGTTGAAGGCAGAATTATATAGCAATTTAGAACTTGAGTTTTCAGACCTCATGATCAAGCTTTAAAGACTAACTCTTATCATTTTCTAATTTGAAAAATCCATGGAGAAATATGGGCCACTTAAAAAAAATCTCTCTGTTTCTAACATATTTATAAGATGATTTATTTGTTGCTTTGTATGTCCCTCCCTCAAGGTATAACACCTGTTTTCACTGCATTTGATGTTGGTTTAATTTGTGGAGGGGAAGGGAAAAAACAAATTGTTTAAATAGGGATACAGGTGGACCCATTGCAACAATGAGATGTACAAGACGTTATGTGGAAAAATGAACTTTACAACTTTGGCGGGGGAGGGGAGGATGGGAGGGCATCGATGGTAAGGGGAAACAAAGGAGGAGGCAACAATGCTTGATAAGAAATGTACTCATTACCTTGCTCATGTAATTGTAACCCCTCTGTACGGTATTTTCACAATAAAAAAACTTATTAATATAAAAAATAAATAAAAAAGGTCACTTTCCAAAAAAAACCCTCTGTATCCAAGTTCACTCATCCATAAAGATATAGAGCTATGAGCAGTACATATCTCAAGGGGGTTGTGAAGATTGAATAACTTTAGCACATATAGAATTATTACTATATTATAAAGTATTGTAAATTTATTAGAAAACATTGTTGTTGTGGTAATGATTTCCATTCTAGTAGGACACCTTGGAAGGTGAGAATTAAGGTACTCAGTATGAGTTTTTGAGTGACTAAAAGTAAAAAGAGAAAAAGACAGTTTAAATTATTGATTAATTGTTGGCACCTGTAATTTACAATAATCCAAGGAGACAAATACAGTGATGGAAAAGGAGCCGTTTAAAGCTTTTGCTTATAGCCATTCTAACTGGGGTGAGATGGTATCTCAATGTTCTTTTCATTTGCATTTCTTTTATGGCTAGAGAGGTTAAGCATTTCTTCATGTGTCTATTGGCCATCCTTCTTTCTTCTTCAGAGAAGTTTCTCTTTAAGTCTTTCGCCCACTTATTTATTGGGCAGTTGTTTCTTTGAGGATTTGTTGTTGGGGGATTTAATTTTTTGAGTTCCAAGCATATTTTAGATATGACACCTGTTTTCACTGTATTTGATGTTGGTATAATTTGGGGAGAGGAAGGGAAAAAAACAAATTGTTTACACAGAGATACAGATTGACCCATTGCAACAATGAGATATACAAGATGCTATGTCAATAAACAAACTTTACAATTTAGGTGAGGAGGTGGGAGGTGGGGGGTGGGAGGGAGTGTAGTTGTGGAGATGGGAGGGAAGGGATGGTAGGAGAAAAACAAAGGAGGAGACAACAATTCTTGATAACAAATGTACTCATTGCCTTGCTCATGTAACTCTAACCCCTCCTCTGTACAATATTCTCAAAGTAAAAAACTTATTTAAAGACAAACAAATAAATAAGTAAATAAAGCTTTTGCTTTTTTCGCCAGACCACTCCAAAGGGACTCAGTAAAAACAACTGTTGGTTCAGTCAAGGTAGAGGCTAAGTCCTCTTTTCCAATTGCATTGTCAATTCCAAGACCCTCAAAGGTGGAAATTTTAATTGATCTTTATCAGGGAGGTCAGGAAAAGTAAGTAGGTGTCTAGTTAGTGATGGTGTAAAGTTCAAATAGAAATAGAGAACTGTATTCATGGGGATTAGTGGAATGAGAACATGAATTTACCTCCTAGAAGAGGTGATAGTGGTCCATAAAAATCTCTCTACCCAGAGGCTAATCAAAGGACAGTGATCCTCAGAATCGGAGTCAACAATGGCTAGTAGTGGTGATATGTAAGTGCACATACTGGAATGAAGTAGGGCACTCAGACTTGGAGATACAGCAAAGGCCATGACCTTTTTTAAAAAACTGGAATTAGGTATTACTGGGATTAGTAAATCTTCAGTTCAGGAAACAGCATGGGAGTAGATTTAAGCACAGCAACTAAAACTGAATCCCTGGACAATAGCATGGAAAAGCAGTCCCTCTTTCAGACAAAATTGATTAAAAAACCCAATTAGATACATGGGTATGTGTCTATCAGTAGGTTTGTGTGCAACCAGATGTGAGACCATAACTACCTTTGCTTTTTCTGGAAAGTAAATCACTGGTCAATCTGTCACATGGAATAAGACAAAAATAAGGCCATGATGCAGCAGACTCTACTCGTGCATGGACTCTGTACATCAATTACGACCCCATTTGCCTGCCCTAGATTATATCATTGCTCATCTAGGCATCAGTTATCGATCTTCAAATATGTGTATGTGTGTGGGTGGAAATACATGGTTCCATTTCCCAGCTGTTTCAGAACGGGGTATCTACACTTCTTGTTGGCAGAACAATGGCTTCCCTTAAATGTCAGTGTGTCATTTCCAAGATGTGTGAAGATGTTAGGTTTTAATGCAAATGGGAATTAGGGTTGTAGAGGAGATTAAATGCATTAATCTGCAGATTTTAAAATGAAGAGATTATCCCGAATGATCTAGGTAAATCCAAAGTAGTTAAACATTCCCTCAAGGATAAAGAGGAAGAGGGAAGCGCCCCAGTTAGAATGATAGGATCTGAGGAAGACCTAAGAGGCTATTTCTGGCTTTGAAGATGGAAGTTAAGGAATACGGATACCTAGAAGCTGGGAAGTGGAAAATGGATCATCTGACCTCTGAAGCCTCTAAAAAGAAGTCAAGTACTACTAACACCTAGATTTGAGCATATGCGGCCTCTCTTAGGTTTGTGGCAACTAGAATTGTAAGGGAATATATTTGTGCTTTTAAAGCAACTAAATTTGTGGTACTTTTTAATAGCAGCAACAGAATACGGATGCAATAGTGTATGCATTTCCAATTTTATACCCACAAATAATCTAAGTGAAAATTCAGAAGATGCTGGCTGGAGATTCTAGTCTGAGAAGTTCCAGCTGGCAATCGGATCACAGGAACACCCATCCAACATCGCCATAAACACTACTTATGTGTAGCCTCACAGAGCTGCACACCATGCCATAGAGTTTATAAACAGCAACATTCAGAACAATCATTTCCATTTAAATGCTACTTTCCACAATCATTTGTTTCTTTTCTCCTTCTTTAATGCATTTTAATTAAAGGTAAGAGGAGAATAAGAAAGAAATGGGGAACTTCCCCAGCTGTAATGTGTGGATGTAAAATACCACAATCTGAAGCCTTATGCTCAATTGGAAGGTAGAAAAACTGTGATTATAGATACATCTCTAAATGAGATTCTACATAAATCCTGCCTTTGAACATGAGATTTGATATAAGTCATAAAAGATCTTTTTGTTTTATAAATATACACTGGGATTGCTTGCTTGCTTGTTTTTTTTTCTTTTCGTCCTTCCTTCCTTCCTTCCTTCTTCCTTCCTTCCTTATTTCCTTCCTTCCTTCTTCCTTCCTTCCTTATTTACTTCCTTCCTTCTTTCTTCTTTTCTTTCTTCTTTTCTCTTTCTCTCTCCCTCCCTTCTCCTCCTTCCCCCTCTTCCTCCTCTTCCTCCTCTTCCCTCCCCTTCCCTCTTCCCTCTTCCCCCTTCCCCTCTTCCTCCTCCTCCCTCCTCAACCCTCCTCCTCCCTCCTCCACCCTCCTCCTCCCTCTTCCTCCTCCTCTTCCCTTTTCCCTCCTCCTCCCTTCCTCATCCCTCCTTCTTCCTCCCTCTTTCTCTTCCCTTCCTCCTTCCTCCCTCTTCCTCCTTCCCCACCCTTCTCCTCCTCCTCCTCCTCCTCCTCCTCTGCTGCCACCTAGGCCTTCTTATCTTTCTTCTCCTTCTTCTTCCTCTTGTTATGGCTTGAATTCACGATCTGGCTGCATTCCTTGTCTTTTTTTACTCAAGGCTGGTGCTCTACCATTAGATGCACAGCTCCACACTCCATTTTGGTGGTTAATTGGAGGAAAGAATCTCACAGAGTTTTCTGCACATGGCTAGTTGAACAGTTATCCTTAGATCTCAGTCTCGTGAATAGCTAGGCACTGGGTTGGGTTTCTTTAATGTTAAATAATTTTAATGGTTTAAATCTTCAAATTGTAAGATCTTTTTTTAACAGTGAGATCTTTATAAAGAATATGTCATTGCACCAATAATTAGTAGACAAATACTTGTGGTTAACAATATTAGTAACAATTTTGAGCATAATAAGGCACAGGATTACCTTCACCAGGCAAAGAGAACTGTGAAATCAAAGAGTCAATGTGAGAATGTAAAACTATATAAAGAGAGTCAATATTCCATGAGGGAATGAAAGCTAATGTTATCTTCCTCCAGGGACTCTCTCCTGTATTTAGACTGGCTGGCATGTGCTCAAAGAAAGCAAACACATTTTAACATTACCATAAGCAAAACAAATCTTTCTCAAAAGTATTCTGTCATAAAAGGTCTGTAAGCCACCCACTGCTTTAGGTATATGCTGGTGCTTTCATTATCACAGGTGATCATAAAAACCTGTGAAATACATCTCTAGTAAACTGTAGATGCCCATGGCAAAGCTGGATTCAACAAGGTTTTCTTTTCTACATCATTAGGCTAAAGGAAAAAGACTATTTGTGGTTACTGCAGGAACTGCTATTGTGTGTTATTTTCATACACTCTTATTACTACTACTAATTTTCTTGTCATATGACTGCTAGCTAGCCTTGTAGTTTAAGATATACCAAGTCTCCCTGCTTGCTATCCACCTCACTTGCCATTTTCCCATTTCTGACTGTTTCTTCCCCCTTTCCCTCCTTTTATCATTAAGCCTTTTAATGCCATTCATTGTAGAGATTATCTTATTTGAAAAGAATGAAAGGAGTTGATCTTTCTCTTTAAAATGAATGCAGATACTTCGGAAGGTGAGGGAACCACACATATTTCTGTTAAATTATTTAATAGTCAAAAAGAAAAATAATAAATGAACTTAAAAATGAAGCTAGAATTGCAATGTGACCCATTCTTAACTAGTTGTGTAATCTTGAGAGAATTGCTGTTTGCTCCAGGTACCTACTTAGGGTAAATGGGCTTAGTTCTCCTTCTAAAAGAATGTGCTGGAGGTGAGTGTGACTCTACTAGCAACTGGGTAGATGGGAAAGTCTTCTCATGACTTCTGCAAGGTTTTCCCTCCTACAAAGAGGGAAGAGTGCAAGAAAGCACTTTTCCTTGTTTTTGCTTGCTGCCTTTGACCACTGTTATATGAGATCATGAAGCTTTGATTGTTGCCTCCATCAGAAACAACTTCAGAAATTCACCAACTGCCATCTTCTAGAGTGATTGTTGTATATGAGTCCTATTACTTCAGGACTTGAGAGTATTCTTGTTTTTCAGCTGAATTTTGACCCTGGTAAGAATTTAGTGATCTATTACCAGTTAAGTTATTGTTTCAATACGCTCAGTGAGTCATAAGTGATAGCAATATTTTTGTGTGTTTTTGTTGTTAACTGTGCTGAGGTTAGAACTCAAGGCTTCACCCTTGCAAGGTAGGTACTATGCCATTTGAGCCATACCTCCATCCCCTTTTTTCATTAGCTATTTTTAGAAAGGTCTCACTATAAAGTAAGGCTCAGGCAATCCTGGGCTATAGTTCTCCTATTTGTTCTTCTCTGTGTGGCTAGGGACAACGGATATATGGCAATGCCCCCAGCCAGCATGCTTTCCTTAGCTAATAGGGAAGCACCCCTTCACCCAGCCATTGGTTGAGATGAAGTCTCACAAACTTTCATGCCTAGGTTGGCCATAAACGTCAATGCTCAGAACTTGCTTCACAAGTATATAGGATTATAGACTTGACACAGCATGCCCAGCTGGTAGCCATGTTTTAATAAATTCCTGGACAAAAAAAAAAAAAAGAGAATTCCAATTGAGAAGATTCTGAAAGAGTTTATGAAAGTGAGAGAAATCCTATTTGCCTCTGGTTTCTCTGGAGCCTAGAATGGCTGGAAAGGTCAGACGGCGGAATGGCATGTGTGGCAGATAGGGCCTGTGTGACACACTGAAGAGTAACAGTGTGGAGACTAAATGAGCAGTAGGAGACTAAATGAGCTATGTGGAAATCTGGAACGTCTTTCTTAAAATGCAGGCCTGCTTTCTTTTACAACGCTTTTCCTAGGATATTATTGGATAACTTAGGATTCACTATAAATTCAGCCTGGGATTAGTCTGGCTTCTTGAAGAGTATCTTCCTAAGTAAACTCTAAGAGTTTTGCAACAGATGTTGTCTTGCTTCTGTTTAAATTACTTCCTGACTGTATTGATTTGTTAGTAAAAGTACATTAATTTGGGGCTGGGAAGGTGGCTCAGTGGTAGAACGCTTGCCTTGCATACATGAGGCCCTGGGTTTGATTCCTCAGCACTACATAAGCAGAAAAAACTGGAAGTGGTACTCAAATGTGGCTCAAGTGGTAGAGCGCTAGCCTTGAGCTGAAGAGCTGAGGGACAGCGCCTAAGCCCAGAGTTCAGGCTCCATGACCAAAAAAATTAAAGTACATTAATTTACTTTGCATTTTGTTCCAAGTTTATCTTTTATTGTTTCAATGTACATAATTTTTCCTTTTCTTTCAGTTTTTGGCAGTGCTGGGGTTTGAAGCCAGAATCTCATGCCTGTTTGGCTTGTTCATTTGTCTGATGCTCTACTCTACTAGTTGAACAATGTTCTGAGCTTTGCTTTTTTGCTATTTCTTTTGGAGACTCAGTCTAGCACAGGCTAGTTTTGAACTGCAATCCTCTGGATCTGAGAACTGACTAGTATAAGAAGTATGTGCTAACAGTGCCTGACTCTATATGTTTCTACATTCTTTCCTTGGGGCTTAAGCAACCTGATTTCAACTTCACTGCTATCTGACACAAGTGTAGCTATAACAGAGAGCTAGTGGCAGAAGATTTTGGAGTACAGAAGATGGAGGTACATGCAGGTTCCTCCTCTGTTATAACTGTACAGTGTAGGCTGGTCAGGGCTGCTCTAATTCACAGACCAGTGCAGCAGCAGTACCTTCCATAGGAGCAGATCGACTACAGTCTTGTGTAGATCCCACAGCATATTATGCTTCCAGGATGCATGTGATTTCTCTAAACAGTAAGAACCTATCCAACACCTTCAAAGCTTTCAAAGGACAAATAGAAAAGCTTAGCCTTGCTCATTCACACATGTCGCATCTCACTTTAGTATCTATTTGAGAATATTTCAACCTTTCAAAAAGGTTAGCCTTTGGAGAGTTTTTCCAATCAATATTTGTACTATTTGCTGTAGAAGTCTGTCAATATTGGTACTATTTGTTGTGAAAGGAACAACACATTTGATTACCTTGAGTCATCAGAAAATGTTGAAAAATTGCATAATACCTAGGAATCGGTAGGGATTTTAGCAGCTATGAAATAATATGATGTTAGGAAGTAAAATGATTGTGTTAGGTAGTGTTCTAAGGTGACATCAGTAAGTCTCCTGACTTTGCAAATGAATAATAAACTCAAAGCTAACATGCTGGTAAGAGGCCAACTTAGATTGTAACTTGCTTTTGTTCTTTTCCAAAAACATTCTCTCCTCTCTGTAACAATTCTCCTATCGCTCAATGCCACTGTACTGAGTGAGGAACAGAGAGAATAAGAAAGCACAGTGAAAAAGTAAATAGGATTATAGATTAAATTCAAATGCATGATTTCAACTTTTAATCAAAGATTGATTTTTAACCTTTTGTTCTGATTTTCGTAAGGCTATGCATCATAAATATGCAGTGAAAGAGAAACTTGATGGTAAATTTGCATGAAAACAGCAAGTATTCGATTTTCAATCAATTTATCTTGAAACAAACAAGAAGCAAGTCTTACAATTATTATGGGTTGTGTGGCTACTGGGAGGATAAAGAAAACCACCTTTGCTGTTCAGATAGCCGAAGTTTAATTTCTCACAGTATTTTTTTTTAAGTATTAGTTTAGCTTGGAGTCAGTGGCTCATGCCTGTAATCCTAGCTACTCAAGATGCTGAGTTCTGAGGATCATGGTTCAAAGTCAGCCCTGGCAGGAAATCCTGTGAGACTCATCTCCGATAAACCACTCAGAAGACTGGAAATGGTGCTGCGGCTCAGTGGTAGAGTGCTTGCCTTGAGCTGAAGAGCTGAGGGACAGAGCCCAGGTCCAGAGTTCAAAGCCCATAACACCTCCATCCTGCCCACCCCCCACAAAAGTATTAGTTTAAGAACAGAAAATATATACTTCGGATCAATTTCCATTTTGTGACACTGACAATTAAGGAATAGCATAATTAATGACTATAGAAAAATAGTCAATGCTTAGTTTTAAATGAGGAATATTTGAAGCTTTAAAATGACTGTTTCATTTTAAAGATAAAGACATAGGTTTATAAGACAGATTTTTCCTTTTTTACCTTTGGACTACAATATTTTTGAATGGTCATATTCATTTATCTCAAATATTTGCCACCATTTTAAGAACATCCAGTAAGAAGAGAAATGATCTGTTTTCAATAGCATAGCTTTGCCAATACAGAGTATCTATCCCTGGACCTATTCATTTTCCTTGTACAACCAATGTTTTATTGAAGTCAGTGGTAAGCACTTTTTCATTAATGTAAATGACACAGATTAATGTTATAAACAAATGGAGAAATAGAGTTGAGGAAACAACACAGGTATCTTGGATTTCTGGGCTATTTTTAAATGTTTTATTTCTTCTCTTTAATTTCATAATTAAATTGAAATGGATATAATTAAATTTTCCCTTAGATATGTTTCTTTAGTAACATCTAAATGTTATAACATAACACATACATAGTCTGGCGTGGTCCAAAAGTCTATTAAGGGAAGTACAGCCTTATTTTTTTAATGACTTCCTTCATCCTATCAGCCGTGTGTGCGTGTGTGTGTGTGTGTGTGTGTGTGTGTGTGTGTGTGTGTGTTGGTATTGGGGCTTGCACTCTGTTCTTCCTCAATCCAGTCATGTTCTTTTTGTAACATCTAAGTTTCACATATGAGTGAAAATATATGAAATTTGTCTTTCTGAGCTTGTCTTATGTTGCTTAATGTACAAATTTTTTCTTACAAATAATATGCTTTTATTCATTTTATGGCTGATTACTATTCAATATATGTATGTGTGTGTATGTGTGTGAGAGACACATTTTCTTTATCCATTCATTTATTGTTAGGTACCCAGAATATTTCCATATCTTGGTTATTATTACTATTACTGCTATAATGAGCAATGAGATTGAATCAGTAAAAAAATAATGCAACAAAGAAAAAAACAAGACTGGGTGAATCTCTTGCCTAATCCTGCTAGATCATAAAACAACAACAAAAATGATTAATACTAATGCTCCTCAATCTATCCCATAAAATACAAAAGGAAGTAAATCTATTGCACTTATTTTATGAGTTTTGGTATTCAAACCAAATTAGGACATAACCATAAAAGAAAATTATTGGCTAATTTCTTTGATGAACAGAGATATGAAGATTTTAAAAAATAGCAAACTGAAATAAGCAACAAACTGAACGATAGTACACTATGGTCAAGTTGGGTTTACTCCAGAGATTCAAAAGCAAATTAATATGCAAATAAATTAACATAAGTATATCATGACGGGAATAAATGATAAAAATCACATGATCCAGAAAAATGATGACAAAATTCAATAAGCCTTGATCATTAAATAATCTGAAGAAATTAGAAATAGGAAGAGCATACCTAAATATGAAGATTGTATATGACAAATCTATAAAAAAAATGGGAAAATTGAAACCCTTTTGTCTAAAATAAAGAATAAGACAATGATATCTATTTTCCTACTTCTTACTCAATATTATGTTGGTATACCTAGCCAGAGAACAAATGCAAGGGAAAAGACAAAAAAAGGGAAACAGAAAAAAAAGAAGTCAAATTATACCTATTTACTGATTACATGATCATGTTTTTTTTTTGGGGGGGGGGGTCTGGTCGTGGGGCCTGAACTCTGGGCCTGGGCCCTGTCCCTCAGCTCCTCAGCTCAAGGCTAGCTCTCTACCACTTGAGCCATAGCACCACTTCCAGCTTTTTTTTTTCTGCTTATGTGGTGCTGAGGAATCGAACCCAGGGCCTCATGCATCCAAAGCAAGTGCTATACCTGAGCCACCTTCCCAGCCCCATGATCATGTTTTTTATAAGAGCCCAAAGACTCCATCTAAAAAATTTTACTGATAAACACATTTGTGTGTGTGTGTGTGTGTGTGTGTGTGTGTGTGTGTGTGTGTGTGTGTGTGTGTGTGTTTGCATGTATATGTGTATGCTGGAAACAGAGCTTGACTTCAGGGCCTCATATTCTTTATTCAGCTTTCTTGCTCACAACTCCTGCTTTACCACTTAAACAATGACTCTAGCACAGCATTTTGAATTAGATTCTGTCTAATTGGAGATAGAATCTCAGAGACTTTTCTGCCCATATTGGCTTCAAATCTGATCTTCCTGTCTCAAGCTCCAGAGTAGCTAGTATGACCAGCATGAACTGTATTTGTGTCTGGCTCATGGCTCTTTTACAAATTAGCAGGACACAAAATCAATGTACAAAGGTCAGTAGTTTCTCTATAGACCAACAACAAACAGAGAAAGGAGTTAGGAAAATGATTCCATTTGCAATAACCGCCCAACAAGAAACATTTATAAATAACTTTATGTAAGGATCTCAAAGACCTTTACAATAAAAATGATAAAACACTGAAATAAGTAAGAAACTAAAGAAGACATCAGAAGCTGCAAAGATCATTCCATGTTGGACTGACAGAACTACTATTGTGAAAATGGCTATAAATCTGTGTCCAGATTTATTGTAATATTCTCTAAAATCTTCACCAAAAAGAAAAAAAATCCAAAAATTAATATGGAAACATGGAAGATCTCAAATAACAATAGTAATCATTGGCAAAAGATCAATGCCGGGGATATCACAACACCTGACTTCAAACTATAGTAAAGCACCATAGAAATAAAGTTACATGACAATGCACAAAACAAGGCAATTAGACCCATAGAATAGAATGGAAGATCCATCTGAATTTTGACAAAACATGTGTTGAAGAAAAGACAATTTATTCAACAAATGACTTGGGAGAAATTGGATATCCATATATAGACTGACATGAGAATCTCATTTATCATCCTGTGCAAAATTTCAAGATGGATTAAAGATCATAATATAAGACCTGAAATTTTGAAGCAAAATATGAAATATAGAAAAAACATTGGAAAATATAGGCATAAGCTACAACTTCCTGAATAGAAATCCAATAGAAGAATTGACAAAAAGGATTGGATTGAATTATAAGCCTTCTGTACATCAAAGGAAGCACTCTCCAACATCAATGGGTATTAATGAATAGTCAGCAATAGGAGTCATTAAAATTGCAGTTATACCAGTAACATTCATTTGGAAAAGTTTATATAATGGAAAGAAAATAAAGAATTCAAACAATTAATGGTCATGAAGAGAGGTTAGGCTTCAAGGAAGGTTTAAAAACAACTTTAAAAAGACAGGAAAAAGAAAAACAGCCATAAAGCAGGAGGAGCCTAATGAAAGGTGAAACAAAAGGCTTTTATAGATGAGGAGAGAGGGCAGCACTGTGAATTAATCAATGAAATTAATCAAGTGAATTAATCAATGAAAATTATACCATCCTATATAACAACATGCCATTAGTGTGTTGTGATGTTGGGATGTGTTAGTAAAGTTAGGTATAGGCTCTGAAGGTTAAGCTGGCAAACTAAGAGAAGAAGAAAGAGAAATAAGGCGCATTTAAAACACGGATTTGGAATGGATCAAGAAGATGTGGTATATATACACAATGGAATTCTATGCCTCCATCAGAAAGAATGACATTGCCCCATTTGTTAGGAAATGGAAAGGCTTGGAAAAAATTATATTAAGTGAAGTAAGCCAGGCCCAAAGAAACATAGGTCCCATGGTTTCCCTTATTTGCAATATCTAGTATAGGTATGAGTCAAGCGGAAAAAGTCAGAGAATGTGATGTTAGGAAAACGAACCCTCAAATATGTATTTTAATGTTTTTGTTTCATTCATGCATGTGTTTCTAACGCATTTATAATATTATTTCTTTGTTGCTTTGTATGTCCCTTCCCCACAGTGTAACCCCCGCTTTCACTATATTTGATGTCAGTATAACATGTGGAGGAGACGGGGACAAACAAGTCGTTTAAGGATTCAGGTGGACCTGTTGCAACAATGAGAAGTACAAAATGTCATGTCAAAACCAGCTTTACAATGTCGGTGGGGGGGAGGGAGGGGGGGTATGATTGGGTGGGGGGGGAGGGGGGAGGCTGGGAAGGGAGGTGAAGGGTAAACAAAGGAGGAGGCTGCAATGCTTGGTAAGAAATGTATGCATTTTCCTGCCCATGTAATTGTAACCCCTCTGTACAGTATGTTTTCAAATAAAATAAAATAAAATAAAATAAAAAACAAAAAAAAAACAAAACAAAACAAAAAAAAAAACACGGATTTGTAGCTGAAGGCCTGGGGAGCCGTAGAAGAGTTTTGTTGTTTTCTTAATTTGTTAAAGATGGTAGAAACTATTGTTATTGATCGAAATCATGAATATGTTGTCCTTGTAGATCAAAGGATGCTGGCAGAGATTATTTTTTTATAAATGATAGCCAGAGGGCTGGGAAGGTGGCTCAGTGGTAGAGCGCTTGCCTTGCATGCTCGAGGCCCTGGGTTCGATTCCTCAGCACCACATAAGCAAAAAGAAAAAAGCCGGAGGTGGCGCTGTGGCTCAAGTGGTAGAGTGCTAGCCTTGAGCTGAAGAGCTGAGGGATAGTGCCCAGGCCCAGAGTTCAGGCCCCATGACCGGACCCAAAAAAAAAAAAAAATGATAGCCAGGACCTAAGGAGAGGCTGGAAGAAGAATCCAGAAAGATCTAAAAGAGAATTAATCTCTTTCACAGCCATTGAAAGTCTTTCCCCTTTGGTCAAATGTTTAAAAGTATAAGTGATTCGAATTTGGAAGCCAGGAAGATATTTTTCAGTACTCATCTTACTTTTAAAAGTATTTTTGCATGAATTTGTTGTTTCTATTCTTATGAAAACTTGGTGAGATTGTCAGGACAAATGCCAGTAAACTCATGGTGAATTAAGGATGGTGAAACAAAGTCAATCCTGCCAGCTATTTATAAAACATCAAGAGACCTGGATCCTACTTTTCATATTAGCCTGTTTCATAAAAACTATAGGACATCTCCATAGTGTCCTAAATCCTTTGTGTCAACATGAAGATGAAAACAGACAAGCAAAAGTCAAAGGGAAGGCTTGACTCCTTGTTTACTTCAAGGTCCAGTTAAGTGTTTTCTTTATTCTCATCTTCCACATGAATTGAAGAGCTCTAGTAATAACTGTACAGATGTATGTCTTCACCTTAACCAAGTCTAGAGAACAGAAGCTTCTGCAGAGCTGATTCTCTTTAAATCTGAACGAAACTCTAAACTCCCTGGTTCTTGTTCTTCACTAACAGAAACACAGACATCAGACATCAGGGGTGGCTTCATGAAATTGTATATATTTTCATGAGATTAGTCAATGCAGATGTGGGAATATTCTGAAAAAAGCAGGATGCTATGAGAGATAAGTAATAATATAATTAAGATCAAGTCTAATGGAAAAAAACTGTAGCACAGATTGAGGGATGGTTTAATCAAATAAAATAAATAATACCAGTACTTATTGATATGTTGTTATATCTTATCTTCAGTAGTTTAGAATGACCTCCCCCTAGCAATTTTGTTAGAATATTTATTATAACAACAGCATTTTATTATAAATTTATTATGACTTTATTCCATAATAAGAACCCCTATATCAAGTCTATAATTTAAAAAATTCCAGTTCTTTTCCAATCTAAAAACTTCTCTGAATTATACCTATCTTGGTTAATAGATGCCTAGGGCCTAGCACTGTGCCAGATACACTCAGCATTTGACTGCAGGACTATTTTCCAGTTTGGTGCTTTTCTGTCTCATTTCTTTAATTTCACTTTACTCTAGATGAAAGTAATTATACATATGTGTGTGTAATGTTTTTCTAATTCAAGATAGAAATGTCTATTGTTATTTATTAAACAGTTCTTGAAAACACTAACAAAAAAGAACAGTATCTACTTTGCAAGGCAAGTGCAAATGGGTTACTAGTCACAAAGCACCAACTTACCATCATTTTATTTCGAAATTATTTTACTTAAACCAGTTGTTCTGGAACAGAATGGTCACCATCTGCTAATGCCTGGGGACTCTTTTGCTTGTCACAACTGGAGAGTGCTTCCGGCACTAGGCCAAATGGGGTTGGGATGCTGCAAAACATTCTATAGTGCACAAGACCACAAAAAATTAACTTTACCTCAAATGTCAATAGTGTGAATGAAGATTTTAAAAGCTCTGCTTTAGCTGGGTGCCTGTGGCTCATGCCTGTCATCCTAGCTACTCAGGAGGCTGAGATCTGAAGATCATGGCTCAAAAGCCAGACTGACCAGGAAAGTCTGTGAGGCTCTTATCCCCAGTTAACTACTAGAAAACCAGAAGTGGTGCTGTGGATCAAGTGGTAGAGTGTACACCTTGAGCTGAAGAGCTCTAGGACAGTGTGCAGGCCCAGAGTTCAAGTCTCACAACTGACAAAAAAACAAACACACAAAAACTCTGCCTTGATTTTTCCTTTCAGTTCTTTTTACAGAAGTCTAACACCTCTTCTTTACCATGATTCTTCATCTCTTTACAGTTATGTTGGCCTTATTTGCAAAGCATCTACCCAAATTACTACAATTGACTATGTATAGTTGGTTGGCAATGGGATTCAAGAGCCTAGGCCACGAGTAAGTTCTACAAAATTTTGAATGGAAGCTATAAAAGCAAGCATCTATTAGGTGGAGAAATTGCTAAGCATTGATGTTCTAAAATAATCACATACAAAATGCTCTGCAAGGTTACTGAGTTAAATGTACTATTTTCTAAGAGTTATGAACTTGAATCTTTCCAGTTACCTTGAGTGAGTAAGAAACAGAACAGCAGAGATAATGAGATTCGGTTTATTTCCTCCTCTTGTACAAGCTATAGAGCTCGGATTTACTTCAGAATGCTTCTACAGTCTTAAATTTACCAAACAAGCATGAGGATATATACTCAACCTATTCTGGTACTTGAAAACATATTTTATTTGACCACAAATAATGTAAGTTCTGCTAATACACATGCACTTAAGAATAGGTCACTCTGAGGCAGATATGTTTGCTTTTGCCATTTAAGAGATTTGAAGTAATTTTGTTGTTATTCTTAAAAATTTCCAGTTAATTCTATAAACTATGCAGAACTTTATTTTTTGCCTATGAGGGTTGGTGACTCAATTGCAATCTCTTCACTGAGATTCATGCATTTCCCCTGCCTTAATTCATTCTCTTATAACTAAATATCTTATAAGGAAATGCCTAGTGGTTCAAACCACACTGAGTTTTTACCTGATTTAAAATCTAATAGTGGTTCGGTTAATTCCACTAAAAAAAAGCCCTCTGGTTTGAGTATTCTTGCCATATATTGTTCAATTAGTCAAAACAGTAGTTTTATTAGTACACACAGAGAAGAAATGAAGTACTTAACTTGTATTATGTATCAAATTTTCACTCCTACAATTAAACTTTTGAAGTATAAATAATACAAAATGGAAACCAAGACAAGAACAGTTCTGTTATAATGGAAAGCCTATGTTATGATGTAGCTTTGGGCTGTCTTGATTTAGCAGTTCATTCTGTGTATAAAAAGATTAGCTTTTTCTCTCTCTTTTCTGTCTTCTATGTACTAAATTGGACCAATGACTGGCTACCTCCAAAATAGCAGAATGTTACAGTTATAGGTTTTGATATGTATACTACACAGACAAGAAGAGAAATACATAGTATATATGGTTTCTTACAAGATGTCTCAGAAAAGCTTTTCTTATGTCCCATCGGCCTTGAAAAGTGCCATGTGACTATATTTAAAGTAATATTTGACTAAGAAATGGTCAAAATGAATTGACCTAACCTGGATAATTGAACCAACTTTGTGATCAAGAGGATGGTGTCATCCAGATTGATTTAGCCATCATTTATACCCCTGGAAGTGGGGGGTACCCTTGTCTATGCTAACTGTTTTTGTGGGTATCACCCACAAAGAACATCAAGTCACAGAATCAGAGACTTGGACTTATTTCCCTCTGTATTTCCAGTTTGGATCACATGTCCTTGCACATTATAGGAATCCAAAATGGTTGCACAATGTGTACAAAGTAGTCATTTTCCAGTATAAATTGCTAGTAGGTCTGTTTCCTTTCACTAATTTCTAGACCACCCTTTTATAATCTGCTTTATGCCAGACATAGAGAAGACCCTGGGCATAAAATGGTGAATAATTATGCATTTTTGCTGTAAAGGGGAGCAAGGGGCGTCTATAAACCATTTCAGCAAAACATGGCAACTACAGAGTACTGTACAGTTGAGGTACTTAATAGGTCTTTTAGAGGCATAGAGAATCAGGAAGTGACATTTTACCTGGCACCAGTGACTTATATTGTAATCACAGTTATTCAGGGGGATAAGATCTGAGGATTATAGTTTGAACTATAACAGACTCTATCTTGAACTACAACAGACTATCTTGAAAAGTTTAAGAGACTCTATCTACATTTAACCAGCAAAAATATGGACTGTAGGCATGGCTCAATAGTAGGGTACCAGCACAAGTCCTCAGTTCAAGCCTTAGTGCCAGCATAACAATGTGAAGAAAAAGGGCTGGGAAGGTGGCTCAGTGGTTGAAGGCTTACCTTGCATGCATGAGGCCCTGGGCTCGATTCCTCAGTACCACATAAGCAGCAAAAGCTGGAAGTGGTGCTGTGGCTCAAGTGGTAGAGTGGTCGCCTTTGAGGAGCTGAGGGACAGCACCCAGACCCAGAGTTCAGACTCCAGGACTGACAAAAGAAAAAGAAAAGAAAGAAAAGGAGGAGGAAGAAGAGGAGAAGGAGAAAGAGGTGGTAATGGAGGAGGAGGAGGAGGAGGAGGAGGAGGAGGAGGAGGAGGAGGAGGAGGAGGAGGAGGAGGAGGAGGAGGAGGAGGAGGAGGAGGAGGAGGAGGAGGAGGAGGAAATGACATTTCCATAATGCCTGTAACTGCATATTATCACTTGTCATAGTGTGTTATTTGCCATATTTGATGGAAACGGTCCATTATTCTCATAGGTATTCAGCAAGTGTATCAGCAAGTGTGTGCTTGAGTCTGCAGAAGAGTGTCCAGGCTGGTGTTTTAGCCTTTTCTTTTTCTATTTCTTTATTTTTTTTTGTGCCGGGCTTGGGGTTTAAACTCAGGGCCTGAGTCTTTTTGATCAAGTCTAAGCAGTCTACCATTTGAGCCACAGCTCTACTTCTGGTTGCTTTTTTTTTTCTTTTCACTTTTTTTTCTTTTCCTTTTTTCCTCTTGTTTTCTTTCCTTCTTTTCCCTTTCCCTCCTTCCCTCCCTCCCTCCCTTCCTTCCTTCCTTCTTTCCTTCCTTCCTCCCTCCCTTCCTCCCTCCCTCTTTTCTTTCTCTTTCTTCTCTCTCTCTTTCTTTCTCTTTCTTTTCTTTCTTTCTTTCTTTCTTTCTTTCTTTCTTTCTTTCTTTCTTTCTTTCTTTCTTTCTTTCTTTCTTTCTTTCTTTTTCTCTCTCTCTCCCTTTCTCTTTCTTTCTTTCTCTCTTTCTTTTTTCCCTTTCTTTCTCTCTTTTCTTCTCTTTCTCTGGTTAATTGGAGATAAGAACCACCTCATAAACTTTCCTGCTCAGACTGGCTTTGAACCACAATCTTCAGATCTCAGTCTCCTGAGTAGCTAGGATTACAAACATGAAACACCAGTATCTGGATTTATTTCAGCTTTTATATCTTGCACCAACACCAGAGACTATCATCGCTTAGAAATAGAGATTCTTTCTCACCCGTTAGAATGGCTATAATCAAGAACTCTAATAACAACAGATGTTGGAGAGGATGTGGACAGAAGGGAACCTTACTGCACTGTTGGTGAGATTATAAACTTGTTCAACCACTTTGGAAAGCAGTAGGGAGGTTCCTCAAAAGATTCCAACATAGACCTCCCCTATGACCCAGCAATCCCACTTTTGGGCATTTACCCAAATGATCACAAACAAGGCCACACTAAAGCTACCAGCACAACTATGTTTATTGCAGTATTATTTACCATAGCTAAGATATGGAACCAATCCAGATGCCCCTTAGTAGATGAATGGATCAAGAAAATGTGGTATATATACACAATGGAATTCTATGCCTCCATCAGAAGAATGACATTGCCCCATTTGTTAGGAAATGGAAAGACTTGAAAAAAATTATATGAAGTGAAGTAAACCAGGCGCAAAGAAACATAAGTCCCATGGTTTCCCTTATTTGCAATAACTAGAATATGTCTAGGACAAGCAGAAAAGGTCAAAGCTATGTTCATATGACCATATAAGATGATGTTAAGCAAAATGAACTCCAAGATAGGAACACAACTGTTTTTTTCTTGCTTGTTATTGTTTTTAATGTATTTATAATGTACTATGTGATTTTTTTGTGTTGTTTTATATGTTCTTCCCCCACAGCATAACCCCTGTTTTTACTGTATTTGACACCCGTGCCCTGCATCTTGTATATACATTTTTCTAATTTGGAGAGGGAAAGGGAAATAACAAAATGCTGAAAGAAGGATACAGGTTGACCCATTGTAACAATGAGATGCACAAAACACTATGTTGGAAACGAACTTTACAACTTAGGGGAGGAAGAATTGGGGAAGTGGGGAAGAGGTAACAATGCTCGATAGGAAATGTACTCATTACCTTATTCATGTAACTATAACCCCTCTGTACACTATTTTTACAATAAATAACTGTACATAAAGAAATAACCTTAGAAATGGGTGTTTATTATTTGTTCATCTCATCAGGTAGTTATAATAAAGTATCATAGACAGAGTTGCTGATTGACAACACATTTATTTCTCACATTGAATAGGGGGCTGAGTAGTCCACAATCAAAGGCTGGTAAGTTTTGCACCTGGTGAAGGCCACCTTCTGACTTAGAGATGGCCCCTTCTCACCCATCCCTCACATAGTGTTAGAATCACTGCTACTTTCTCGATCCAGAATCTCATTTTTGTGTATAAAGAAGGCCTTTTGTTTGAGGTTACTTATTACAACAGGGTTCTGCTCTTACGTCATAATCACTGCCCAGAAGCTTTACTTCCTAATACCTTTGTCTTTGGGATGTTTTAACATATAAATTCAGAGATGATACAAACAGTCAGCCCGTAGTACCCAATGAAGTAAGAGGTTTGCAGTTTAACACGGTAGATGTTAGAAATGTTTGCTTCTATGAAATTAGTGCTGTTCAGGAAATGTGTACTTAGGAAAATATTGTGGAGACATTCCCATTCTTGTAAGAACACAGGAAATTATAATGAAATCCATATAACTTGATCCCTTTGGGATGATGGCTGAGGCCTGGCCTATTAGTGGCTCTGAATCCAATTATTATTTCAGACTACCAATTATAATATTCCCGGATCATGCCTGCAGTGTGTGGTCACTTTGCCTTCAGTGAGCTTTTGTGTGCAGTATAGGAAACTGGGACCTTATGTTGACTGTCTCAGAATAAAGAGATTTTTAACCTATTATTAACTCTCATTCATCCCTATCCAATGACAATGACTATCGTTAATACTAATTTTAACTATCCTAACATTTATTTGTGACTAATGTGTGATTCCACAGATAAGGAAGAGCATGGTCTACTCAGATATACATGTCACTCAGAAAAAAGAGTACATAATATCTGAGGTTATGAGAAAACACTGTAGTATAGCAAGTGTGCTGGTGACTTAATCATAATGTTGACCAAACATCTGACATCAGCATTTGAGAAATGGAAAGATTTATTTTGGCTCCTGGTTTCAGAAGGCCATAATCATTTGGCCCAATTACATGTCATAGTGATAGGATCACTTGGTGGAGAAGAACCATTCACTTAATGGTGAATAGGAAGCTGGGTAAAAGGAAAACAGTGACTCTCTCTATTTCTCTCTCTCCCTATCTCTATACCTATCTATCTATATATGTACGTATATACACACACATGCACACACACACATATTGGTTTATTTCCCCCAAGCTAGGTATCACCACCTAAATTTCCCAAAATCTTCTAAGATTGTATCATTAATTGGATAGCATATGCTTACGACAAAAGTCAGTGGAGTATGTTAATAGTCAAACTAGATGTAATAGAAGCCAAGGAAAGACATCACACAGGGATGTAGGCTCAGCTGGGAGAGAGTGCCAAATACTGTTAAAACAATAAGACTGGACTCTGCACACTAGTTCAGCAGTATGAAGACAGATGATGATCCGGGTGTGTTGAAGGACACTGCAGAATACTAGACATAATACTCACAGTAACTAATAATGGCTGATTGCCAGGTTTTTCATACTTATCAAATGCTTTAGCTATATTAAGTACTCTATTCAGTGTAAACATATTTCCTAGTTGCCAATAAAACTGGGGCTGAGAAGAGTTGAGTCACGTATCTATGGCCACAGAGAAAGCTAGTAATAGATACTGAGTCTGAATCCTAGCAATCAGACACTTTATTTACCTCAGAACAGGGAGCCACTGGGGATAAAGATGTGCTTCAGGACGCTGAGTTTGTCCTAAGGAAAAGAAGAAAGTAATCGTTGGAGAGGCATAAGGAGCCAAAGCATAGTCTTTAAATTAAAGATACCTGAGGATGTTTCTAAGCGACTCACAATAGAACTAGCATAAAGACAGGTAGAAAAGACATAGCTGAAAAAAATTCTCCTGGGAGGCAAAGGGTCATAAAACATTAAGAGAGATAAGAAATTTTCTATGTTGGGAAATTTCAGGGTAGGAGGAAAGAATGGCAGAACCATGAGAAAACTTTTGGCTGATATGTTTATTTTCTTTGTGAAGTATGAGGAGAGTGAAGGAGGAAGTTTCAAAAAGTAAGTACTATTGAGAAGAGAGAGAAATGTAAATATTGAATCTAAAGATTTTCCTAGGAGAATTCAGGTGTGTTTGAGAGAACAGAAATATGACAGAAGTATGTTGATAAATTGACTATTTAAGGAAAAAATGTTCAATACTCTGATTTCTACTTTTTGTGGCTATATCAAGCTATCCATTCATTTAACAAGTATGGCAACAACTTCCAAGGTATTTGTTACAGAACAACCTGGCCCCATTACATGAGAACTGATCCCAAGGAGCAGCAAGACTAAAGAGAGTCAGATGACTTAGAAGACTACAGAAAGCAGTTGACTGACAAAACTGTGGTTCTGAGTAGCAGCTAGACTATGTGAATCCCTCCCAATGGGATTAGAAAGGGGAATGTAAATATTGGTTAAGACAAACGCCAAATCATTCAAGCAGGAATGTACCAAATCATTCAAGCAGGAATGCACCTGGCTTTATAAGGAGTCAGGAACATTTCTAGAACCAGGGTCCAGTTATATGTATATGTAATACATATACATATGCATATGTATAGTGTTATATGCATATGTATAGTATGCTAGGAAATTATACAGAAGTTGACTAAGGTCACCCTGGAAGAATCATGGCTACAGCTTATGATGACTAGATTCATGTATAGCAGAATCCACACATTATTTAATCACTGACGCTTAGAAAAACATCTCTGCTTTGCATCTGCTGGTGGGATTCTTCTCCACAATTCAATGTAGAGGTAAAGCAGGATTCTTGGGACAAGAAAAAGGGACAAGAAAGTGAAGAATATTACTAATAGCATCTGATGTGATGTGATACAATATGTACATATGGAATAGATATAAAATAGTCAATAGATAATCTCTATCATTATTACATTCTTATGCATATATGTACATAGATGCTTGGTTCCTCTACTCACTGACTCGGGTTACCTGGAACATGTGGACTTTCACAGCTTTCTTTCTAAAGTTTTCTCATTCACAGACTCTTTGCCCTTCTCTCACCAGGGTTACTTTTCTCTTCATGGTTGTCATACAGAATTTTTGCGAAACACCAATGGAAATGTTTCTTGCATTGCATCCTTATTTTTTATTTATTTATATCTATTACAGACAGGTTACCTTCTTGAGGATTATGTTTCCTTCACATGGGTGTCATTATTGTTCCATGAAGTGCCAGATTCACACATTTAATGCTTTTGTTTGTTTAATAGATAAGGTCCAAGTAATCAATAAATGTTATAAATGAGTCTTGAAAGAGTTCAATCATCCTTAAAAATCATCAGATAAACAATTAACATGCATATTTCTAATGCTGCATTCACATTATGTGAGCATTAAGCAAAACTGTAACTGGTGAGCATAGAGGGAATTTTGAGGAAAGCTTACTAAGGTAGTGAAGGACTACTATCAATCCATTGGCTATTTCTCACCCTACAAAATAGAAATTGTTAACTGATTATGACACCATCCTACTGAGCCTGACCAAACTTTATTCTTAGTGTTTAAAAATTAGCAAGTGCAGGAAGAAACTAGAGCAGTGAGTGACTCATAAAAGATGCATACATCATGCTGTGCTGCAGCCTGCAAAACCTAGGAACCTCCCCACAAATTCAGGGGCCAGAATGGATCCTTTAAGTTAGGCATGTTAGAGCTTGTCCAGGGCCTCCAATCAAGTTCGTTCACAAAATGAAAGTTACAGGCTTAGGATCTATGTATAAGCATCAACACAAAGATTGCTGAGATATTAACTGGCAATTCCATGCAACTGCTGATTAGTTTGTGTTCAAAACCCAAGGCCAGAGATACCAGGTGTGGCATGCGTTCACTGTGCCTTATGTGTAGTCCTGTCTTAAATATGTTCCTAACTGCCTGAAAACCTAAGCATCAGGTTTGCTACAGGAGGGCAGGTTAGGGGATCCCTTTACAGGAAGGGTTAAAGAGACATCTGTCAGATGCAGATCCCTTTAATAGTAAAGCAAAGGAAGACTTAGGTCGGAATGCCAATTTCCCCCCCAGTAGCACCAGCTTTCATTCATCATTCTCTTCAATTTATTCAGAAAACTTTCAAGGTTTGACATTGGCTTTTATTTACTTTCCATTTTGAATAAAGATAGAAGGATGTAAAGCCTGGTTCAATTAATTTCTCTCTTTTCAACTTCCTGTCTATCTCTACTTCATCTTCAGAAAGACCTGCAGAGCATATACAGGGTCCCAATAGCCTCTCATAGGCCGGCTGGCCTCTACAGGCTCTCAATAGAATGTCAGTGAGGTAGGAAGAAAATCACAGACTGAGGCATTGATTGATGTGATTAAGTAATGCTAAATAATAAATAATTGGCAAAAGATATCAGACTCCATAGGGCATAAACTATGGTACGACAGCTAAGAGAAAATATGAATACCTATATGTACCATTTAATTACATGAAATTTTCTCTGAGATATATTTCTTTTATACACACACACAAACACACATACACACATGCACTTTCTCCTCAAGGGAATCAGAAGAGATTGAAAAGAAAGAATGTAGAAACAGACTTTAGAATCTGGATTACCGATGCACCTCAGCTCTCTTCCCTTCCTATTGTCATGACCATGTTGATTTTTGTTTGAACAACTGTGAATATTAGAATTCTTCCACGACAGGTTGGCACATGACAGGCCAATGAGCATTCCTATAAAATGTAAGTAATTTCATCCTGTGTGCTCTTAAATTAACATAATTCTAATGACCTTTATAAAATTGAACATGGCTTAGGTACTGTTTCTACTGTTTATAAGAAAGAAGTTCCTGCTGAGGAATGTGAACTAAAAAGCTTCATTTTGATGCCTGGGAAAAAAGAAAGGAAGAATGTCTCTGCTAGATAGAGCATCTCTCTCTTGTTAGATGTCCTAAGATATTGCTGTGGGTTTTGACAGACTTATTGCATTATTGAAGTCAGATTCCTCCTTAGTAACATGCAACATCTCCACAGTGTCTGAACATGTCTCTGTAGAAAAAAACAGTATATATATATATATATATATATATATATATACATATATATATATATATATATATATATCCTTCTTTCTGTTGTTGGAGAAGCATCTCTGTATTTTTTCTTTGAAACTGTAATTTTGTTTGTTCAATAGAAGCATCCTGGACAGCTGTCAGCCCTTCCTGTGGTGCTAAAGCATTGACCTTTGAACAGTTTCTGTGACATAGTATTTAGGAATTATTCAAGACCGAAGGCATGCTTTGGCCATGTTTCTTATCTTACAGTCATAATGAAACAGACAGAAATTATGTATGAGAAGAAGGGGAGATTTAAATTAAGGCCCTTACCTCTTTTCACTCTCAGTTTTGATCATTTATTTTTCATTAGCAAAGGTATTAGTTTTCATGAATTCTTTCAGTATTCTTCTTTCTCTCTCCAGAGGGCAGATTCTGAAAATTAATGAATGTGAAAAACATGTGAATTAATATACAATATTGGGAAAACATTTATTTTAAATTTCTAGACATGATATTAAAATATAATGCTACTATAAAAATTTTTTTACATCTATCCATCTAGGCATCTTGGGTTTCTATAAAACATAATGAGACATATAAAATGTTGACATTGCTATTTTTATGTGCTGTGCGATTTAGAATTAGAACTAGATATTTGCAGAAAGCTAACAAAATCCCTAATTGATATGAACATTCTAAGCAATGTAACTAAGGATTATCACAGAACAGCAGGAAGGCAGGATATGTGATAGAAATCATAATATTTCTCCAAACAAATGGAAGTTGTAATGGACAATAAGACTACAGGTATAAATGAATAGACAATAGACTACAGGTATAAATGAAGTTGACTGAGTTTAGGCAAAAACTCAAGAAAGGAACAGAAAGAAAATAGAGAAAGAAAGAGTTTCAGACATCTACATAGTTACAACTCTGTGGGAAAACATCTAGAGCACTCACTTCTATTTTTCCTTTTGGGTACAAAGTCCCTTCAAATGCCTGAAGGTGGGTTTTGGAAACTGGACCCAGGGCCTCTTACATTCTAAACATATGTTATGCCATCAGCCCCCGTTCAAGTTTGTTCTTTGGAATAATTTTAAGAATTTGGGTCACATTCATACTTACTGAAGAGATCTTTTGACTTTTAAGTCTAAAACTTGAAGCCATTTACTAGTACTGTCCAATGGAATTTTCTGAAATAAAAGACATCTTCTCTATCTAGAGTCCCATAAGAGAACTACCAGCCAGTTGTGGTTACTGAAATCTAGAAAGGTAATTAATATGACTTGGAGGTTGAACTTTCATTTTATTTTAATTTGGAAGACCCGGTGTATTGATGTCTCACTACACATGCAGTCATGCAGTATCAAGAAGTACAAATATTTCAAGAAAAGTATACTTCAATGAATATTGGTAAGTAATATTAGGGCAGTATAAAATAAGTTTGACTCAACTCACTTTAAGGTAATCATAATTCATGAGAACTAATACATCAAAAAGCAAGACAAAATCCACACTACAGTGGTCATTTGGGAAAAAAAAAAATCCATGACATGTTCTGGCATTCACAAAAGTGAATGTAACACTGATATTTGTGTAATTACTAATAGGTGGATTATAACTATGACTTTTATAACCTCTGCATTATGTTAGCTATAAATTTTCATCTAAAATGTTAATTAAAAGCCTCAGATTTTATCACTGATCTGCCCTGTGAAATGTAACTTCTGCTTTAACTGAAAATGTGAAGTGACACACAGCTATGAAATTCCTGTCTTGGCTGAGATGCTGAGTGATGATCTTACCATCTCTCAGGCAAGTACCTCCTCCCCAAATTTCACAAGCTTTAAGCAATGATACCCAAGTCACTGTTTTAAGTTGTTTAAAAATATGTATGAAACTAAGCAGAAACTGAACTAACTAGATTCAGAAGAGGGAGCTGCTAGTTCTGGCAGCCCTTAATATGCTTTCTGATTGCAATTGGATTAATGAGAGCAGAAGGACTGAACTTTGAAAGGATGATAAGGAATTGCACATTTGGTTGTTGCTTTAAGCATGTCATAAATTCCTTCACAAGAGCATCCAATGACAGAGAGGAAGTGACAAACAGAAGAAAATTCTAAGGAACGTGATGTACTACCTTCTTCAAAAACCCTGTCTACAATATTCATGCACAAATGAAGAAATGCTGTAAGGTTCTTGCAACTTACTGAGATGTGAGTGTCCTGAACTTGTGTTTGCACAATTCATGTCTGTGTGGCCTTGATTTGCATATGACTTTTTTCTTGAAAAGCATTTGGTATGTTCAGCCATTTATTTTGCATATTTCAATTCAGATTGGGCCTTCACAACAGCTGTTGCATGCTATGTGACTGTTACTCAGGGTCAATATTTGCAAGTCTTATCTGTTAGCTCCAGTGTTCCTTTGGTCTATTACTTGTCTCTCTGCCTTGCCTTTCTGCCCAGCCATGAAACCTTGTTAAGGGTGACCAGGTGGCTCATGGACTGTGTGTGGAGATGTATGGAATGTTTTCTTCAGTCAATGCCTCTGGGAAGGCTTTTGGTTTAGTATTTGGAGGAGTGATATGAGATATAGAAGAAAGGAAGAAGAGTCTGTAAGACCGTATCTTTTATTCAATATCAGGCCTCAGAGGCAGATGGCAAGCAAGGAAGGAGGAGAGACTGTTAAGCAGACAGCTCCTGGTTTGAATGGAGCTCCTTTGCATAAGAGCTTTGTGTTACCTTAGTTTCATTAGCTGACCTTGTAGACATGAAGCTTCTTGATTGATAATTTGAAAATTCTGACTACTCATGGGTTGTGGGAACTAGAATGAGACTATTTATAAAGCACTGCAGAAGTGCATGACATGGGTGTGCTCCAAGCCAGGTGACTGTGCTGTATGAATTTTACTGACTTTGGGAAGGATCTGTAGGCAAGGAGAAATATTCTTTTAGAGTTCAAAAGGCAGCCATTAACCTTGAGGGATGAAAGTGCCACACACACACAAAAATGGTTCTTTACTTTCTACAGCAGTTGGCAGCCAAACAGAGCTGGTTAATTTGGAGAGTTTAATTACAACTTCAAGCATTTTGGAGACATGTTGACAATAAGATGCAAAAAATCCAGACACCATCCTTAGAATCTGGGTACGTTTCAGACACTGAATACAAATTCTGAGGGCAAATCCAATGTTGGTGGTATCATTATTGTCATTACTGTTCACAACTTTCATGTGTTAAGTAAAATGTACCTTGTTAATTGAACTGAATTGAGTTGCTGAGAAATCTCAGATTGAACAACTCACAATTTTGCTACTGGAACTGCATGCAGATATAAATTTACTGTTCTCCATGAAATCTGCTAGAGAGGTTTAAAATTTATCAATCCTCTTAGCATTTCTGCTTTTGAGAACACAAAAAATGGCCCATCTCCGAGAAACCTTGCATATTACAATTCAGTTTTTAAACATGGCAGGAGCTCATTCACAGTGGAATTTCACATTACATCTGGGGCATGCATGGGATTTAAAAGTGATGCTTTTCTCTAAAGCACTCACTACAAAAGATATATCACACATGCTCAGGCTATTTAAAACTCAGCAAGGGAAATATCAACAGAGTTTTCCCCAAGTGTGCTCTCTGACCAACTGGGGAAATAAAATCTTATGAAAAGCAATGAATTGAAACAATCCCAGGTTATTAGCCTAGGGGTAGCTGTCCTACTTGGCTGGAATTTTTGTCTGCTTCAAGTACAAAACCCATGTTTATATTGGCATATATGTATATTAGTGTTACTTTTAAACTTAAGAATACTTTTTTAAACTTGCACATACTCAGCAATTTTTAGAATGCTTCAGAAAAAAACGATTTACTATTAGAGATTTTTTGGCTTGAATTACTCATAGGTCAATCAAAAACCCCTCAATTGTATGCAACATAAATCAAATGAGTCCTCCTTTTCATAAAAAGGGAAAAATTCCTATTGGTTCTCTAACAAGAATAGTCAAGGGTAACAGCCTTAGATGCTGTGTGAGCTGATTGAAAATTATTGTCAAGAGTTTCTTTTTCCCATTCATTCTTAATTATAGCTTGAGAAACAGAATCAATCTACGTATGTACCTGAGCATGTGTGTGTATGTGATGTATCTATCATCTATCTATTGATGGATACTTATCAAGAGAAATTGGACTGAGTTCTGCAGGACAGGCTGACACCCAGCAGAGTACAACCTAAGTCAGAAGGCATCGTGAAGTAGAATTCCTTCTTCCTAAGAGAATCTCAGTGACTTTTTTTTCTTAAGACCTCAACTTTTTTCTTAATGTCCATGCACATCATGGTGGGTAAGACAGCCCAAACCTACTGAATTGAATCTGAATCACATCTAAAAAATATTGACACAACATCTAGATTGGTGTTTTCCCCAAATCTGGGCAAAATGGATAGATATGATGATCACTTTACTCTTCATAGTTAATAGTCACTTAGATGATAACTGATAGGTCTAAGTTTACATTTTATTTATGTGCTAGCAATCATAGAAAATTGTACTGCCACCTGCCGCTCCCTCCTCCTCCCCCTCTCCCTCTCCCTTCCCCTCTCCCTCCTCCTCCTCCTCCTCCTCCTCCTCTGATTACCATGTGTCACCACAGCTGTAGTACTGCCTTTCTTTTGATTGTCTCACCAGAGCTTCTGCTTTGAAGAGTGGAGGGTCAACACTATTATACCTATGCAAAATGTTTTCCTCATTGTAAAAGGCCTCATCCCAGAAGGAGGGAAGCGAAAAAGGTCCTGGGCCAGTGGCAAGCTACATTCTTATCATTTATTAGAGCAAAGTGGCTTGTGAGTCAAATCCAGCACACTGACAGTTCTTGTATAGCCTGTGAACAAAGATTGAATTTTATATTACTCAGTCACTGAACAAAAAGAAAGAGAGTGAGCTTCATAACTGAAAATTAATAAAATTTAAGGCTTGATGCCCACTAAGAATATTTTCTTAGCCATGACCCCAATCCTGATATATTCTATACCATAATGACTTTTTCCCTATAGCTGAGCTGAGTGGTTTCAGTTAAGACAGTGTTGCCTGCACATCTTAAAATGTTTACAGTTGGATTTCCACAGAAGTTTTGCTGGTCCCTGTAGTACAATGTTATACTTGCAGCTAAAATTTGGCATATTAACATGTTGTAAGTCATCATAGAATCATTTGTTCATCCACTTGCCAGTTGTTTATTTCTAAACTAGCTCCTCAAAGAGACTGTCAGGTATTTCAATGTGGAGAAGGTTATAAACTGAAATTTTAAATTCTCTTTTTCCTTTCCTAACCTCAAGATCTTCTTTCTATATGGAATCATTTTTGCTATTAAAAAATTAATTCTTGGGGCTGGGAAGGTGGCTTGGTGGTAGAGTGCTTGCCTTGCATGCACGAGGCCCTGGGTTCTATTCCTCAGCACCACATAAGCAGAAAAAGCTGGAGTGGCTCTGTGGCTCAAGTGGTAGAGCACTAGCCTTGAGCTGAAGAGCTGAGGGACAGTGCCCAGGCCCAGAGTTGAGGCCTCATGACTGAGCAAAACAAAAAAACAAAAACAAAAACAAAAAAACCCCAAAAACAAAAAAACCCAAAAAACTAATTCTTTCTGTATCATGATCTCCACTTAATAATTTTTATTTGCTTCATGATTGATCAATATTAAATATTAGGTACATAAAACTTCAGTTTGTTTTAGCTATCTCGACTTCTTTCCTCCTTGTAGTCTCTTTCAGAACATTTTTCTTTTAAATGTAAGGTGGTTAGCTGTTTTTAACAGCTTCATACAATGTGTAGTGCTGGTGTTGGCCCTGTAGTTTTTGATTGTTGTGGTGCTGGGGATTGAATCCATGGCCTTAAGTGTGTAAGGCAAAGCCTCTTTGCTGCTTGGGGCAGATCTATGCCCCTAGCTATTTTTGACCAGAGGATGTAGAAATGTGCTTTATCTTCCAGATCTGTAAAGAGAGGAACTTTGGCCTCTGCTTTGGCTTTTCTTTTTCATCCTTTAGCTTCTGTTCTTATTAAGTTTTGAAAATTAATGACACTTATGCTGTGTCCTAAAAAATGCACTTCATATCATCCCTAGGTTAAATTAAAATTTTATCAGTGACAGCTGAGTCTATTTTGCCGATGGGCACCACAGTTTTTTTTTAAATTTTTTTTACAATGATTACTGTGAGTATTTGTATCCTTTGTTTTCTTTTCCTTTAATTCTTATTGGATGACTATTAGTCTGCTTAGACTAATATTTTAAATGCCATTTTCCCTCATGCATTCTTCTTCATTTCCTGAGGGCATCCCTTTTATTTCATATAACTTTATGACAATGATTCATTAACCTTTATTTCCATGAACTTGGGCTTATTATTGCTTTCTCTGTCAGAACTCATCTCCTCCTCTTGGATGCCTTTGAGGCTATTTCTTGGACTGGTTGAACATTTTCTTCCTTCCCTTCAATTAGGTGAGTTTCCTGTAGTGTGAGGTTGATTTATTTCATTATATGTCATTTTCTATGAAAGAATGTGGTTGATCAGACTCTGGCGCCATGAAACCTGCAGCTTAGAAGTTTCCTCTCCCTCCACGTTAGAAATGGCAATGCCTTCTGAGGTGAACAGAGATATCATCTTCTGCTGGGAAAATTCTTGCAATCACATGAAAATTTTCAGTGTAATTTTTTTTTGTACTAGAGAACAGGAAGAAGGCATAGGGGCCTGGGGCCCTGGAGCAACAAAGATGTTTTCTTGTGTGAGCTCTCCCTCCTGTTCATTTTCCTTCTTTCTTCTTGTTTCTTCCTCATGTAGCCCAAGAAAGAAAGAGACAGGCATAAACAAGCTTGAAGTTGGATGAGCAGGCCCTGGGTTAGACTGCACCAAGAATGTGGTTCAAAGAGAGCAGCCACTATCTGTGAAGTTCTCTGATTGCACCAGGTACAGCTGCTCTGCCGAGAAGCAAAACAAGGACAGAGGGCTCAAGAGGCAAATAGGGCCAGTCATAGATAAATGCAATGCCAGCAGAGCTCTGTTCTGGCCTGCCACAGCGTCTTCACTGAATTCCTTATCTCTTCACTTTTTCCCCAGCAGAAAAAGGATGTGTGATCCTAAGAATTTCGACCTCCCCTTGTGCCATGGCACCAGGTTCCCATACCTCTCTTTTCCGTGCTATTAAAAAGTCCATTTAGAATCATGTGATCACAATAATTTTCCCAGGAGAAAATGACTTTTGGCATGCCTAACCATTTATGTCCTATATGCTGCTCACTGTGCAGGCCCCATCTTGAGCTCAAGTCCATGTGAGAATAAAGAAAGCTCCCTTCTTTTAGAAAGAAAGGAAAACGTACATGTTCACACCCACCTTGTGCTCTTACCCTGTAGGAAATAACAGGAGATAAGATGCTGGATGTTTCTTGAGGAGTTCGTCATGGTCTTTAAGTGTGAATTCTATCCATCTCCCAAATGGACTGTTTTCTAGTAATTTAAAATAATCTTTTCTAAACTCAGATGATAGCTGTTATAAAAGAAAAATATTGTGAATGGAGTTTAGTCTCCAAGGAATATTTTCAATACTGATTTCACCCTTATTATGACTAAAGTTCTCTGTTTTGTAATTCCTTTTGTTGTTCAGTCACTTCTAAGGAATACAATATGTAACATTTTCAAACATTTTACTATTTTTATCATTCTTTTTCATCATGAAATTAATTACTAACAAAGTTGCAAATAACATATTTCAGTAGTATGATCTCCATTTAATAATATTTTTATTTACTTTATGATTAATCAATATTACTTTCAATATATTAAAGCTTTTGTGTCCTACAAGTCTGTAGTTTCAGGGAGACTGTAATGAAGGAAAAAGGCACACAGTCTTAAGATACACAGATGAGTTCAAGGCTGCACAGAGAATGTTTAATGCTTTTGTCTCATAAAGTGCCCAGCTCTGCTAGAGTTATGTCATTTTCCAACAAAACTTTCAGTTTGTCATTTCAACTAAGCACATTAACTTTGACCATAGTTTTGGGACTTTTCACAAAATGAAGGATAAAAAAATACAGAGCAGTTGACATACCCCTTTAAACCCAATGGAAAACCATGTAGGACTGACAGAGCTTCTTTGAATTAACTGTGAAAAGCATGATGGGGACTGTAAAATTTTTGTTGTTGAATGTTCCATTGATTAGTAATTAGTTAATTAATTAATATTTATCTCTGACCATGCTTGGTCTAACACATAGGGGATAAGTCTATGAGTAAAGAAGGCTTAATGGATAATAATTCAATGATCAATAAACATCACCAAACCTTAACCTGTGTAACTATTGGTCCAGTGTGGAGACTTAGCAGTTAACAAAACTGGGATCCAATATCCTGACTCATAGGTCAGAATGAACAAGAAGGATTTACCTTATTTTGTTATAGACAAACTATGCATGAGTATCAGAGTCTCTGAAATCTCGGTTGCAAATATGGAGGCTGTTCCTCGATGGTCAGCTTTTCCCAAGAAAATAAGCAGAGCTGTGTAGAAGGAATCTGACATGATATTCTTGTGTCAAGTTTATCTTTGCTGCTCTAAAAGACTTGTTATATTGCACTTGTTTTCAAATGAGTTCTACAATGGATCTGAGCAGGTTTTGTTGATCACTTTCACTTTCAAACATGTAACATCCCTAGAGTGGAAATAGAAAAACTAGGGACCCACTGACAGTGGGAAAGGGGGCAATGCATAGGTCCCTATGCTCATCTCTCTCTCTCTCTCTCTCTCTCTCTCTCTCTCTCTCTCTCTCTCTCTCTCTCTCTCTCTCTCTGCCTCTCTCTCTATCTCTCTCTCTGTTTTGCCTGGTGTCAGGTATGTGAGGGAGAATACTACATGATACATTTGGCATCGTCTTATTTCTAGAATCATACTTATTTCAGCATCATATTTTACTGCAAAGGAAACTGTGACCCACAGAATAAGGTGATTTGTTCTGGGTCATCCAGTAGGGTATGAACAAGTGAGGGCCATCGTGCAGATCTGCAGAATCTTCCTACATGCTTTGTTGCGTGTCCCCTGCCACTTCGGTCTCTGCCGTATGCGTGGAGCTTCTAGGCTAATAACTTGCCTGCATGAAAACAGCCGGTCTGGAAATACCGAAACTTCACTGTAAGTTTGATTTGGCAAGAGTCTTAAAAGTCTGGACTAAACTAGTCCTTTTAAAGAGGCTCAAATTCTTCCCATCCCTCACATTTGAAGCTTTTTCATTAAGTGTATGACTGATCTTTCTTTATTAGGAAACCTAATCAGAAGTAAAGAACCTGCTTGATCAATAGAATATGAATTTTACTGCTATGTGGGGAAATGGTTTTATTTTGTCATCAAGAAAAATGAGATGTAATTGGGGAATGAGTGATTTCAGACTGTAAGTCATTCTTATAGCATTCTTGCTGCCCACTAAAGCATCAATGCAAATACTGTATTCTTTCAGAATGGATCAAGTTCTTAAACTGTTCCTGATGCCTCATTTCCCTTAGATCTTAGATCTGACACAAACTTAATGCATGTACCACATTTTTAGGTCTCCCTAGGGTTTCTGAGAAATTCCATTATTCTACATGTCTTGGCTGAAGGTATGGAAAAACAGAAACAAAACAAAACAAAAAGCAGGAACGGACAGTGCTGTGGTTGTAAGGACATTTAAAAACTATATTTCACTGAGTTCATGCATACAGAAATAAGAGAAAGATGAATCTATAACCAAACTTGGAAAATATAATTTTACTTCAGTTGTGTGATTATTCTAGCTGGAGTTGATTTGACTTGATGCAAAGATGCAAAGTAACTCCAATGTTGTGTGGTCCCTAGAGCTAGAAGACATTGACTAAATTTCAGCTTGTATCCATTGGACACTGCTGCTGGAATCATGTAAGGAGAGATGTGATAGCTTACAAGAAAATCAGGCCATTTCCAGTACACTCTTATCCTCTTCCTCAGCCAGGGGATCTCATATCAAATGAATAAGCTTCTGAGCAAGAGCAGGTTATCAAAATTCCCCTTTCCTCTGGCACTCGAGGTCCTCAGATGGCTTCCCTTGCACTTGATCCAAGCCTACTCTCTTCCCACCAATGGGTTAGAAAATTAGGCTTCTTTCTTTTGGAACTGGTGTTTCCCGCTGTGTTGACATATGCTTTGTTATGTTGCATTTCACTGTTTATTTTCCAACAAGATTATTTCCAAACAGCTTCGTGTTTGTTCATATGTTTATCTTTGGAAACATAAAATGGTCCACATCATAATGGTGGAAATAATTGATGAGAGGGACAAAAATTTGATTTCAAAGTTTTGAAAGATAAATGGAACCATCTAATTAGCCTTGGTCAGTGCAAAAATCTTTGGCCAGGAAAAGAATGTTTTCTTCTGATCTGGAGCAGCTGAGCAGGTTTTTAAATCAAGTGGGAACAAAAGAGAGGAAAGACGTCCAAGTGTGTTCTGGAGGAGAAGCAGATTTGTTTCATACAATCAGACTCGAAGGCGAACCTCTGAGAACAGACACAATCATCTCCAGAGACTTTAAAGGTACTCATAGCCAAATAGAACACAAGAACTTTTTTATCTGGGAAGTATACTGAAACATCTTCGAATGTAATAAACAGTAAGGGGCATCTTAGTGTTTTTAACCAAAGGAAAGTAAATACACATAACTGTACCTAACTGGGTAATCTGAGCCAATATTGGATCTCATTCTGAAGTGTACCATGTGACTGTGACATTGAACAAAGCAGACATCATTGCAAAATGCAGGTAATGAGAGACGAATCTGAATGAAATAGCAAGTCTGGAAAGCAAACCCAAACACTCAAACATTTTCCTGGAACAAAAAAGCACTCTTCATATTCTTCATAAAGGTAGAATTGTGTGCTAAAATTAGAACAGAATTGGGAGAAAGCAAATGCTTTGTAAAATTTTGATATTATGGTGGTGTTTCTTTCAGTATGAATGCTACACCAAAACCAAACAAAAAGTAATAATCTTACTTCTGTAGAATCTCAGAGAGCTTTTAAACTAAAAAACTCGTTTGTCAACTTAAACTCTGAAACAAAGCCACTAGAACTGAAAAACACCCAGGAGTTATCACTTTTAAACTACAAATCAGCACCCTCAGAATAAATAGGAAAAGTGTCCCTGAAAAATTGTTTCAGAGAGTTAAAAAAATTCATTCCAATTCCAGTCCAACTGACTGAAATATTGGGCTATATTCCTCCTAATGGTCAAGCTTTTCAGGACCAAGTTTTGATTTCTGTGATATGAGGACATTTGACTCATTGCCTTCCTGTTCTGGTGTCTGCCTACATTATTTATAAATCTGATTTAATATTACACATCGAGTGGTGTG
This sequence comes from Dipodomys spectabilis, assembly GCF_019054845.1. NCBI lineage: Eukaryota > Metazoa > Chordata > Mammalia > Rodentia > Heteromyidae > Dipodomys > Dipodomys spectabilis. The sequence continues at coordinate 15,198,786 of NW_024870686.1, read as the reverse complement.
TGTGTGTGTGTTTGTGTGTGTGTGTGTGTGTGTGTGTGTGTGTGTTAGTGCCATACTGGGCTTGAACTTGTAGTTGGGCCTGTCCCTAAGCTTTTAGACTCAAGGCTGGCACTCTACTACTGGAACTATATAGTTCTGCTTCTAGCTCTTTGGTGGTCAATTAGAGACAAAAGTCTCTGCTTTCTTAGTAGCTAGGAATCCCAGCTTGAGCACCAGTATCCAGATGCACAACATTTTAAAGTGGACACTAAAATAAAAAAGAAAGATGTTTGAAATCAGTAAATGAAAGTTGTATTTCAAACAATCTTTCAGCATATTGGTATAAATGAACAAATATTCTATATGCTTATCAATATTAAATGATGAAGATTATCTTTCAACTACACTAAAATGTATATGCACTATATGCAGCCAAAGGTAAATGGATAGTGCTAACAATTCTTCGGTGTCTAAGTCTTATGGTGCAAAGGGAATTTCAGTTTCCATTGTAAATAATTCCTTCAAAGTTACCTTCATTTAAGATTAAAATATATGTAGTAGAAATGAAGAAAATTTAATTTTTAAGGCCCTGGAAATTTCTGCTAAATATATTTTGATTTATTTCTGTAGAAGTAAAAATATTGTTATGGCTATTGAAAATAGTTTAATATTCACTCAATGGTAGAAGTGAGCCAGGATTGTTCTGCTTGGTCCAGGTATAAAAACTTACTTGATCCACAACAACCAAGTGGGTTGCTGAAGGAACTCAGAATTACACTCACTAATTCCAACAATGTATACCATCTTCACAAATGGGAGGATGCACTAGACAATGTCATTTATTCCCATCTGAAACCTAAGAGTCTAATCTAAAAGTAACATTTTTTTCTGGCATGTGAGCAATCACATACTTATAGTTCGATTTAATTCATTCCTCTGGTTCTGTCAACCACCACAGTTACTAACATTTTTCCTACTGAAAGTTGTCAGAAAAATACCAAAGGGAAGCTCAAGAATTCCATAAATTTCCTTTGACTACTCACCAATAATACTATATATATTTTTTCAATTACAGACATGATTGAGTTTCTCTTATTCCCACCCAGTCTACTTGACATGTGGATAAAATTTGGTTAGAGTCCTCTAGGTTTGATTCATGCCCTATAGATGGAGACCTACAGAGAATTCATCAAAGGAGAAAAATAAGTCAGCAAATGGCACAGTTGGTGAGCTCAGAAGGACTTTCTGAAAACCGGTAGTTTGAGACTAAAGGGAAAGGAGGATTTCTTTTACAGGGTAGGATGTGGTTGTCCCTGAATTCTGTTGCAGACTGTATCCTGAAAAAGATACTCCTATTTTGTGGTTTCTTCAGGGAGGTAGGATCAACTTAGCAAGACTATCCTCTGTTGTGGTTTGTGAAGAACAACTGGGTAAAGTTACTGTGTTTATAAAGCACATTTGTTAGTCTAAATACCAATGTCATCCCATTGCCACAACCCCAGTTTAGATCAGTAATTCATTTAATTTCTAATTTAAACTCATGCTCTGGCTTTGAACAAACTATACCTGGGGAAGAGAAGTACCATCCTATTCTCTGTTACCCTTCCCCCTTCCCCCCAAAAATCTTTGGAGACAGAGGATTGCTACTTGTTTAGCACATGACTTTAGAGAAACCACAAAACTTGAAAATACTGATTTTTTCATTAAAGTTCATGAAAGCTCAACCAAAGTTTTTTTTAACAGTGGTTTTTATATACTAATAAAAGCTCTATAATAAGCAACTTTTATAACTAGAATGAAAGTTAATTATAGAACTTCTTTGCCATTGCTGTTTCTATTTACATCTACAGAACCACAGAAGCACATAGCATAGGCTTTCCTAACACATCAGCATCTTTCTGATTTCTGGGTACTTTGAAGCTCCTTTTACATCTTTTCCTTGAAAATTCATTGTAGTTGAATATTCCCAGTGTAAAGATGACTTCTCCAGTGTACTATTCTTTCCTTAAAATTCTGATTCACAAGACAACTCAAAGTAGACAAAAGACCAAAGTTGTTAAATATATATAGTGTGTATTTCCCAGTCTCTTTTGTACTTGTTTAATTTTTTTGTGATTGTTGCTTCATCAGTGGCATCAAAACACAAAAAGAAAACATAGTCAAGAACATGAAATATCTATAGAGTATTATTTTCCTCTACCAAAATGAAAGTGTAAACTTTGGGGTTAGATTTTAGGAAAAAACAAAATGAAAGAAACTGTTCAAAGCAGAAATTCTCAAGATATTGAAAACTCTAGCTGAATTGGACCTTTTGATTTTGCTCTCTAGAAGGTTTTGTAGTCAGTTCCCAGCATGGCAATTGATTCAGTCGGCCTAGAGAGCTGACCGGTTATGCATGTAATTCTCTCCAGCACTGGGCATCATAAGACACACCCAACTGACCAGGAATTAATCAGTGCCCAACTACATCAGTGTTTTCCATTTTGTCTGTTCATTAGAATCACCCAGGGAGTTATTTTTTTAACAATCCTAATGCCAAGTAATTAAATCAGATGAATTAAATTAAGTCTCTACAGGTGTGGCCCAGTCAGGAGCAGTTTTTAAAGTTTCCCAGGTGGTTACACTGGGCAGTGGAGGTTGTAAAACCAAGACTCCCTATCTAGAACACATCCATGAGGTCCCAATTACTTTGGCATTTCTGTTCTTCTTTCAATCCAGTATGAAGGAAGATGCTTCCTTCCACTTTAATGGAAACTTTTCCATTAGAAAAACAATTCTGAATTGAACAAACACCCAAATAAACAATTACAAAAGATAAAACATATATCTCTATGAAAAATTTGTAAACTTGTAAACTTATACGTTTTTTTGTTGGTTGTGGGGCTTGAATTCTGGGCCTAGGTACTATCCCTCAGTTCTTCAGTTCAAGGAGAGTGCTCTACCACTTAAGCCACAGAGCCACTTCTGGTTTTCTGGTGGTTAATTGGAGATAAGAGTCTCAGAGACTTTATTTGCTCAGACTGGCTTTGAACTGTAATCCTCAGATCTCAGTCTCCTGAGTTGCTAGGATTACAGGTGTGAGCCACCAGCACCCAGTAACTCATATATTTTTATCTCATGAGCAATTGATGTATATCTTCTAAAAAGAGCATATTCCTTTACTTATAAGATTGTAATAATTGTAGAAAGAATTTAATTGCTATTGCCTTGGAAATTTCTGGAAAATATTATTTGATTCATTTCTGTGGAAGTGAAAATATTGTTATGACTATTTGAAAATAGTTTTTTCTGTATATATTTTTATTGTAAAATTACTGTGCAGAAGGGTTACAGTTATATTCACCCAATGGTAGAAGCAAGCCAGGATTTTTCTCACTGGTCCAGGTTGTTAAAACTTACTTGATCTACAACAATCAAGTGAGGTAAATGTTCTGATTGCTGTACTTCTATGTTCATTAAAGAGACTAAGCACACACATGTTGAATCCCATGCTTCAGGTTACTCATCTGACAAGGTGATATAAAGGGGATTCGACTTCTCTCAGTTCGAGGCTGGAGTCTCCTTGTGATTACCTAGGGATCACTTAGAAACACTACACTCTGTGTCCACAGCTTAAGTGCCAAGTAAGCTTCAAAAATTCAAGAACTTGTGGGGTTTTGTTAAATGGATCTTTTATGACCCTATGGTCTATCTTTGCCTTGAAGGTTTTTTAAAAGTGGAAAGATCATTTTATTGCATTTCCCTTATTCTTGTTTTTAAAGGAACAAATCCCAAGTTCTATAAATGGCATGTACTCAACTTTTACATTTGAGTTAAAGATTATTAAGTATGAAAAAGAAAGAAAGAAAGAAAGAAAAGACTGGGTGGCAGCCTTAATGGTTCATGCCATTAATCCTAACTACTTAAAAGTCTGAGATTTGGAAGATCAAAGGCAGCCAAGGTAGAAAAAGTCCTCAGGACTCCATCTCTAAAATAATTATCTAATGGCTAGGTTGGAAGTTTGGCTCAATATTAGTATCAACTAAGAAAGTGTGAACTTTGAATTTAAACCCTGGTAATGAAAAGAAAGAAGAAAGAAGGAAAGAAAGAAAGGAAAGAAAGAGAAAAAAAAGAAAGGAAGGAAGGAAGGAAAAGAAAGAAAGAAAAGGAGATAAGAAGGAGGGAAAAGGAGGAAGGGAGATAGAGGGAAAAAAAGGAGGGTAGGGAAGAAGGGAAAGGAAAGGCAAAGGAAAGAAGAAAAAGAAAACCGCATTTATGTGTGAACATGGCCATTAGAAATAAAGTAATAAAATATTGATAATAAAAGAAAAAGAAGGCACGTGCTGGGCTCATGGCTATAATCCTAGCTACTCAGGAAGCTGAGATCTAAGGATTGTGGTTCAAAGCCAGCCTAGGCAGCAAAATCCATGAGGCTCTTATCTCCAATAAACTACTTCAAAAAGCCAGAAGTACCTCTGTGGCTCAACTGGTAGCACACTAGCCTTGACCAAAAGAAGCTCAAGAAGGCAGCACTCAGGCCCAGAATTCAAGTCCCAAGACTGGCAGAGAGAGAGAGAGAGTGACAGACAGACAGACAGACAGGCAGACAGACAGAGACAGACAGACAGACAGACAGACAGAGTGGGAGGGGGTTGAGAAAAGCAGTTAAAATATGGCCATGTTAACCATAGGACAATGCCTTCTCGTTAGAACCATGGTGTTTCACAATGCTTTTCACACCATGGACTGTGAATTTAATGACATGAGGATTTTTATTTATTTATTTCAAATTACATTATAAATTGTCAAATTGCCTAGAAGTGACTGGAAGATGGGGGTCACAAACCTACCTGCTCACTGCCAATGTTGAAGGAATCAATATCCTTGCAAGGCTATTACCAAAGGCAATTTTTGGGGACTAGAAGGATAACGTATATCAATCATCTTGAAAATATAAGTAAGAGTCCTTTCCCATTTTTTTGAGGGGAGGATCAAACTTGGCACCTGACACTGTTAATTGGCTAATGCTCTACAAACTAAGCCACACCAATTTTTGTAGATATCAAAAAATAAAGTTACATATTTTAAAAATTATTATAAAAGGTGATGTGGACCCATTGCAATAATGAGATGTACAAGTCGTTATGTCAAAAATGAACTTTCAACTTTGGTGCTGGGGGGGGGAGGACTGGGTGGAGGGCGGGGGGTGGGGAGGATGGGAAGGGATGGGAAAGGGGAAACAAAGGAGGAGGCTACAATGCTTGATAAGAAATGTACTCATTACCTTGCCCATGTAATTGTAACCCCTCTATACAGTATTTTCCCAATAAAAAGGTGATGTATATAAAGGCATTTATTATTACAGAGGTGATTATTACAGAGATAATATATTATGTATAAAGGTGATGTATAAGGAGATTATTACAAAGGTAATATATAAGGGGGTTACAGTTACATGAATCAGGTAGAGTACATTTCTATTTGGACAATGTCACCCATTTCTTCTCTCTCTCCCAGTTTTTCCCTCCCATTCCCACCCACAAGTTGTATAGTTCATTTTCAACACAGTGTTCAGTTACCATTGCTGAATTTGTTTACACTTTTCCTTCCATTTCTGTGCTTTCCCTTACACTCCCAAAGGCAGATAAATTAACCAACAGAACAAAAAGCAAGAAGGAAAGAAAAGAAAAACCTTCTTGTTTCCATTTCCTGGATTCATTTTGATGAAAATTATTTTGTATGATTAGCTGCACATAGGCATTGTGCCTTTCTGATCCTCTCCTAAGAATATCCTCCTTTGATCTCACTGTGTGTGAAGGCCTACAGACCTATATAATTTATTATGTTCCAGTATATTTTAGATTAAGTTCTGCATATGCAAAAAAAAAAAAAAAACATGTGCCATTCATCTCTCTGAGCTTGGCTTGCCTCACTTAACATGATTTGTCCTAGGTCCATCCATTTCCCTGCAAATGACATAATATTAGTCTTTCTAATGGCTATGTAAAATTTCACTGTGCACAGGTACAACACTTTGAGGATCACTTATCTATTGTACAGTTACATACTTTGTGTTGAAACTAGAGGAGGGATCCCAGTAACAAGCAGGATTTCAAATTTAAATTATTTTAATTTGGGAACAATAAAGAAATATCATGTATAATCTATTTTGGTAGTCCAAAGAATCAAAAAAGTACATAGTTAATGACAGTTCTTTCATGGTCATACCGAGGCCTGTATGTTCTCTGATTTATTTAGTGCTACTGGGATCCAGGGTCAGTATTACTATAGTCCCCTAAGTGGTGGGGTTCAATGGTGCACACACTGGATCCAGTCCCTTGCTAGGATATCCTTTTCTGACTAGTACAGTGTAATAGTACCATCACCGTGTCTTTCAAATCCCCTATTCCAACTCGAACATGACCACAAAAGGAACTCTCAAATATTGTTATCAGCTCTCACTCTAATTCATAGAAGGTGTACTAGGTTTTCCAAATCCGTTAAATAACACATCCGGACCACAATATTAAATCATCTTCCTGTGGCAAGCAGAAGTGCCTCAAGCAGATGGCTGAATTTCTTGGACTGATTTCTCAGTCCCTGATATTTTGTAGCATCTTCTCTTGGTGCTATCCCCGAGGGACTCTCATGCAGCCAGTGGCTAACTTTTCTGGTAGTTTCTTATTCCTGCCCATAAATTTCCTTTGCTCTCGCTTCTTAGAACAGCTTCCTTTGTTGAATCTAATGTGTTTTTAGGGCTCTATCCCTGAGAAAAGGTTAACCGAAAAGAAAAAAACGTGGAAAAATTGTGTTACATAATGTAGAATCTTAAGGTTTCAAATGCCAGAAATGCAACTGGAAATATCTCATAAAGTCCAAGGAATCAGATGATTAAAAATTAAGAGGAGGGATAAAGTCAAAACTATTAAAACCTAGAGAGAACAATCATAAGCTGAAAATGTGAGGAACTGAAATGCTCCATAGAAAAAATCAAATAATTCAATGAGAATGAGAAACACTTAACTATTTCTCAAAAGGTAGTATACAAATACCTAACAACGGGGCTGGGAAGGTGGCTCAGTGGTAGAGGGCTTGCCTTGCATGCGTGTGGCCCTGGGTTTGATTTCCCAGCACCACATAAACAAAAAGAAAAAAAAGCTGGAAGTGGCACTGTGGCTCAAGTGGTAGAGCGCTAGCCTTGAGCTGAAGAGCTGAGGGACAGTGCCCAGGCCCAGAGTTCAGGCCCCACAACCGGACTCAAAACTAAACAAAACAAAACAAATACCTAACAAGTATGTGAAAAATCATTCAGCATGACTGATCATCAGGGAAATGACAATTAAAGCTAGCCTGAGACAGCACCTCATTCCAGTAACAATGGTAGCTCTCAGAAAGAGCAAAGGTAGGAAGTGCTGGAAAGGGTGCAAGAAGAGTGTAGAAGAGTCTATACTATTCATGAAAATGTAAATTGTTACAATCATTATAATGCAACATGGGCTCCTCAAAAAGTAAAAACCTAAGATTATCTTATGATTCAACAAGCCTACTACTGAGTATATATCCAAAGGAAACAAAATCCTTATGTCAAGAGTCATCTTTGCTACCATGTTACTTTGAGAACTATTCACAATAACCAAGAAACAATAGCTTACAAAATAGTGTTTATTAATTTTACAAATAGCTAATAACAATGAGGTACTTATAACCAAATGGATCACTATTCAGTCACTAAAAAATGATGAAAAACTCTCGCTGTACCTGTGCGAATGAAACTGGAGATAGTTTTTGTTAAGCACAGCAAAGAAAGAGACATAAATACCACATGATTTCACTCAGGTGTGGATTATAAAAAGTTGATGTCTTAGAATTTGAGAGTAGAAGGGTGGCCAATAGAGGCTGGATAGGAGGGGTGATGAGAAGAAGCTAATTAACCATTTGAAGGCCGTAGAAACTGCTGGTTTGCACATAAGATAACTCTGTAGTTATAAGTTGAAGGCACTAAATATTTAAGAACAAAAACTGTGAAGGAAAATTTTGAATGTTTTCACTATAAAAATGATCAATATTTAAGGACCTTCCTTCCCTACTTCTGGTGAGACTGTCAGACTTCATCTGAAGCTGAATTTAGTGATTAAGTTGGTAAGGTATTGACATTGTTCTTGGTCAATGTATTCAAATACTATTACACACACACACACAATACTATGTACTAATTGTATAAAAATAATTTTGCCAATCTGGAAGTTTGGTATGAGGTCATTTTGAAACTCTCTAAAACATTTTTATCAAGCCTATCATTTGAGTGTGTGCTTTCTAATTAACATTTATCTTAATGTTTCTTAAGTTTCTTCTGTTTATTTTAGAATGGTGTGACATTGCAAAGAGATCTACATTGTGTAGTAGATCTGGAGTCATAGTGAAAGACAAATACATTTTGGGAATTTAAGTTAAAAATATGCCTTTGGGGAAAAAAACTGAAAGGGCAAAACAAAAGCAGATAGAAATGCTGGAGTCTAGACTGTCTGAGGTACATACCTGAATAAACTACCTTTTTATTATACATACTCATAAATACAACAGGCAGGTCCAGAGTCATAATCCCATAACCATACTCATTTTATAACATTCTAAACATGATAAACACGTGCAATTTCTCAATATTTACATCCTAATGAATCTATCCAGTGAATGGTGCCCAAGGATATATTTGAACAGGGCAAGTGTTAGTGCAACACTCACTAACTAACTTGGAAAGTGTTTGTCAGACAGCTGAGCTTTCTGGAATATAGCTAAGAACTGAGAAGAAAATAAACTAAAAGTCTCAGAACACTTCAAGACACTGTGCCTTGTTTAGAGAAACATCATTTTAGTCTGTTTACCCTTTTGTTTAAATCAGTCAGTTTTTTATTCTGTTTGTTTGTGTCTGTGATGAAAGGCTTAAATTTTGAAAACAGAAGGACTTGGGCTTACAGTCAAGTAAATTAACTCTTCCAAAACTCATTTTTTAAAAAAAATATGTGGAGTCACATCAACTACATTTAACCATGTAGTTATGGCAACTGAAAAAGCTAGCATATGAAATGGATCTAATGGAATTTGACATGTAGAAGCTGTTCGACAATAGTAAGTTGTATTTTGGGGTTGTTTTTTTGTTTGTCCCAACCCAAGGAATATTGGAAGCAGACTTAAAAGAAGGTGTCAAAGATAATCACAAGAAATAAGAGCCCTAGCCTGAGCAGAACCGACAAAGGAACTCAGAGATACTATGATCCTTGCTCGCTTTCCAGACCATCACTGGTCCCAGTACCCAAGAAAAGGTAAAACTGTGCTTAGATTTTCTCAGAAGACAGTGAGACATATTAGCACCTTAGAATTATTTCTCCCCATCAGAAACATCTAATGAAATAAAAGCATGGAAAAAAAGTTAAACTTTGCTCAGGATAGAAGAAAGTCAAAGTGTTCATGCTGCAGGAAATGGGCATACTTGAAGGAATTTGGTTAGAATCAATACCTGAGGGGAAAGACTGCAAAGGTTTTTAGTAATAGGCCATTTATTAAGTACACAGGCCACACATATCTCTCTTCTGTAGTCTTTTGTGTATGTGCCTGTGTTCTAGTTTGCTTTTTGCCACATGTTACAATTTCGAAATTGTAACATACTTAGAATTTAATTCACATGTGGTACTGAAGCAAACTACAGGCTGGATTTGGTTCCTGGGTTATCATTTGCTAATACTAACCACAAGGGTATTGCAGGAAACTGATAAGTCAGGCACATTTAGAAATGTGTTACATGAATGGTCAACTGAGTCCTTGTTGGGGCTCATAGCATCATGTTAAAAGCACACTGCCTTCAGTTTGGCAATTTACTCATGTAGACTTAAAACCACTTTTGAGCTACAATTTTAAACAAAGATGTCACACTCATATTTACTAGCACTCCTATATATGTCTGAAAGAAACTTTATCATATAGTTATATAATGGTATTCATTGTGAAATTTCTGTATCCCAGGTATTGTAGATAAGTACTTTATTGTATTGAATTATGTACTTTCACAGCCCTAATCACCAATATGACATTAGTTGGACTTTCGGTCTTTAGGGAGATAATTAAGGTTCAATGAAGTCGTGGAAGTGGGCTTGTAGTCTGATGAGACTGGTGTTTTCTCGGGAGAAGATAAATTGCTGTCACTCACTGTGTGAGCCTAACCAGACTAATAATTTTTTGTTTTGGGCCCTGTCTTGGAGCTTAACTTAGAGCCTTGAGTGCTATCTGCGAGCTTTATTTTGCTCAAGGCTAGTGCCTTACTACTTGAGACATATTTGAACAGCAATCCTGAGATCTCAGCCTCCTGAGTAGGAAACGTACAACAAATACATCATTTTAAAGTTTAATTCCTAAGATTTTCTTATAAAGAAGATATTATTGTTATCCTTTGAAGTAACATCTAAGGGCAGAGAACGTTTATGCAACCTGTTTATTCTCCTGTAGCTGGTGGGTGGCAGAGATTATATTTACACGACCAGGACTTATGCTGGTAATGTATACTGTACAGTCTCTCATCCCAGATGAGGAGGTTATGCTGATGTTCCTTCCCTTCTAGAAATGAAGATGGCTTCTTCTTGATTAAGTACAATCATAAGAACAGTGAATATAAAATAGGGGCTCTTAAAGTGCTTCAACACATGATCACCTGAGGACAACTATAAATCTCACCCATACCAATTTCACTGCTTCCAAAATGAGTAAAACAAGGCAGAGATGGAATGGCCTCTTGCTTGGCTTGTGGATGTTGGATTCTGCCCAAGGCAAGAAATACAAACCATATTTTATTTCCCTCCTCATGCCTTATATAATATGCATGCACGTATAAAATTCACCATGGCCAGTGTTGTATAGACCTTTTCATATAAACCTTTTTTTCCCTCTAAAATGTAACATGTACTAAAGAGAAAATTAATTTTCCAAAAATAAACCTTCTTCCAGAGTTTTATAGATGGGGACAAAGTAGACATGCCTATGTAAGCCAGCCTTGATTTTGGCAGTCTTTCCTTACCTTCGTCTTTCTTTGCTCTAAAGCTTTTTTAATTTGGGTGTGGGTAATCCTCAGAGAAGTGCTCAGACTTTGTGAGATTAATCCTGAGCTGTATGCTGCCTAACTGATCGCACAGTTGAAGATTGTTGCAGTGGCAAGAAAACTGTGGCTAAGTATGGAACTGCTATTAAAGAGTCCCCACATTGTCAAGGTCTGCTGCTTGATAATTACAATCTGCAGTTTAATAATTTAACGATGCAACTTACATGGCCTTGAAAAAGCTCATCTGAACATTGTAGGTGAGCTAGTCGAAAGCAGGATGCCTCAGAAGGCACAGACAAGGTCTCACATATGAAATGGGTCTTCACTGGACAAGCACTAGGTAAAATGATTTAGTTCACTGAAACTTTGAGATTTATTATAGAGGAGTGGAAATAACTTTCTAAAGTGTGTCTTAATGAGACAGTCTAAAATTCCATTTCTATAAAATGTGCATAAAATGTCTTTTCCATAAAATGTATCCCCCCAAAGTAAAACCCATTTTCACTGAATTTGATTCCAGTGCACTGCATCTTGTATATACACTTTTCTACTTTTGGGGAGGGGAAGGGAAAAAACAAAATGCTTAAATAGGGATACAGGTTGACCCATTGTAACAATGAGATGTGCAATACACTATGTTGAAAATGAACGTTACAACTTGTGAGGGGAGAGAGGGAGAAGTTAGGGAGGTGGGAAGAGAAGGGATGGTCGGGGAAAAACAAAGGAGGAGGCAGCAATGTTCGATATGAAATGTACTCATTACCTTACTCATGTAACTGGAACTCCTCTGTACACTATTTTTATAATAAAAATGTATTTAAAATATAAAAAAAACTATTTATCAAGATCATAGTGGAATCTGAAACATAAATATCAGACTTTAATTAAAAAGGCAAAGTTTTTTGGGGAGACTTACTCATGTAATCATGAGTCTTGGCAACTACTCCGCATTTATTCTCCCATTCTGCAACGGTAAAACTGACATTCAAAAGTATAACAGTTATGATCAAGGTACTTCAGTTGATATTGAGTATTTGGAAATGTGATATTTTGCATAGGTAGGTACCAGAGTAGCTTGTGTTACCATGTGCTATTGATAATATTTACAGTATTTACATATTTTCTCATTCAGCCACCAGTATTTACAGGGTATTATAAAATGTTGAGTACAGTTACTTAGAATATGCCAGTGAATAAAGAAGAAATCTCTGTCCTTTGGAGCCTATGTTCACAAGGTGGAAAATACATAAAAGGCAATGAGCATGAAAAAAAAATGTCAACGATGTATGAGAAGTTTTGGAGAGAGAGTCCAGACTTTGAAAGGTCCCTGTGGCAGAGCTTGGAGTTTGAGGAAAAATGAAGTGGCCGGCCTGTATATTAGCAAAAGTTCAGTAAAAAGTGACATAGCTTAAATTTGAATAAGATCATCCTGATGCTTTATAAAGAAGAGTAGAGGGAGAAAAAAGCAAAGGACAGGAGGACTTATGGGGCTTCAATGTGGTCAGGTGAATTAATGTCTTAGACCCCACTGAAGGGTAGAGACCATAAGAGGTACTCAATATATTATGAAATATATTATGGTGAAAAGAACATGCTTTTTTCTTATTAAGGAGCAGAAGCAAGAGAGAAGTCTAGACTAAAGTTACCCTCAGGTTGGGTCATGATAATGTGAGAAACAGGATTTTCCTAGTTGTACCAGGTAAAGTAGACATTGGGAGCTAGAAAGCTAACATGAGGCACCATTTAGAAAGACACACACACAAGTCATTTTGAGGCAGACAAACTGGTTTGTAAAATCTGGTTAGTAATTTCCAGCTACATTATGAAAATTACAGAAGAGCCAGGCACACTGGTGGCTCATTCCTATAATCTTAGCTACTCAGGAGGCTGAGCCATCTAAGGCTCACAATTTGAAGCAAGCCTGGGAAGGTAAATCTGTGAGGTTCTTACCTTCAATGAACTACCAGAAAATCTGGAAGTAAAACTGTGGCTCAAGTATTAGAGAGCTAGCCTTGAGCAAAAAGATCAAGGATAGTGCCCAGGCCCTGAGTTTAAGCCTAAGAACCAACATACACATACACAAAGTACAGAAGAGAACAATGATGTCAGAGAATATCCTAGGTGGTAAGCACACACACACATACACACATAGCTAATGTAAACAATATTTGCATGCATATAGATAAGGATACAATATTCTCACTATTGATTATGATGAAAAATTAAAACACTTGAATCCAAAGGACTCCCACAGACTGCATTTGCAGTTGATCCTATATGTTTGTTAAATTAAAATTAATAAAAACATCAATTAACATACTAATTTATTATTAATAAAATTGCCCTTCCTTTTGGCTTAGTGAGGGGAATAGAGAAGAAAAATTGGTTTATTTCATCTACACACATTAATTATGACTACAGACCCAGGAATCTGTTGAGACATAGACTTCTGATCAGTACTTCATTATTATAAATACTGAAGAGACAAAATTTTAATTTTATATGCACAAAGAAATAGCTAGAAGGACAATGTAGGGGGTAAAAGTCTCCTTGGCCTTTCTTGAAACAGATAAAATTTTGTATTTGAAACTTAGCCGAGATCGTGTATTGGTGGATACAATTCTACATTTGGCCCCTAAATCCATTTCTATTTAACAATCCCTTCATCCTAACAGCATATTGGGTTAAACATTTGATGCTTTTGGAACATGGAAAATAGGTTATTTGCTTGGCCTTGTGGTAAGAGAGACAGACTAAGCTGAAAGGTAAGTTAGAAATTTTGGAGCTCTGATGTATAGCGTCTGAGCATCATGGATACCAGTAGGTTAGTAATGGGTTCTAAGCAGAAATAGCTTGGTAAATCTGTTTGAGAATAGTCCTTCTACTGAAAAGACAGGATATTGATGCTCACACTTTTCTTCTCTAAACTTTCATGTTCATAACCCCTACCTCTTTGTTGCCTGCCACAGAGAGCTTGTATTACTTATCCAGATATACAAAAGGAAAAAAAAAGTTTGGTATGTTTTGTCTTTCTGCACAAGCTTCTGAAATAAAACTTCTCCCCTAAATCAATACTTTTGAGAGAAGATATAACATTTTTTTTTTGTGAAAGACATTTTTTTCTTTGGAAGTGGACAAGAGTCTTGGGAATCAACAGCAGAAGCCGAAGGAAGCAAAACATAGTGTTCCTTCCCAGAGTTTAATGATAAAGGAGCAGAAGCTCATGGCAGGAGGTATCAGCTGACACAGGCATCCTGAGAAGTCTTGGGTCATGGTTCTGGAGGAGAGGAAGAACAGAGGGTGTTCCATGGTAAGAATGAAGTGGCTTGTGGTATGGAATCAGGAAAGCCAGGTGGACCATTGGACATAGACAGATGTATGGAGTTGTGGAGAACTAAGTACAACAGCTCTGCAGAGATGAACAACTCAGATGAACTGACCACCACAGTTTATCTAGGTAGAGAAGTCTTGTTCTCTGTTCTCATGACTACTTGGAAGAGCCATCTAGTGACAAAATAAATTGACTGGATCCCTCTCACTGAGTATCAATGAGCAAAAAATTACCATCTGCATCTCACTATGGGGACTTCTTCTCTCAGTAGGCGAAAATACTTGTAGGCCTTTTGATAACTGGCTATGGAATCAAGGAGCTAGGGGACATATGGAAAGGAACACCCTCCCCCTACCTTAAACAGCTGAAGTGAGGGACGGGTCAGAACATGGATGGAGATTCAGCACCATTCCATGGTGAGAAAAACTGGAAAGGAGAGCAGTGGGATTCTGAGTGTTCTAGAGGCAGTGGAAACACTGAGGAAGACATATTTTCAGAGAAACAAATATTCAGGCCAGTAGCTTACCAACTCCCTGACTTTTATCCTGAAGACTTTAAAACTGAGGGTGTTTGCACTGCTATCTGTGCAAGAGGAAATAGCTTTTCCACTGTCATGAGAATTTTTAAAAGTGACTTAAGCATAATTAAAACGATAAACATACTTCCCTCTTGATCATATGACATATGCAATAGACTGATAGAAAATATTTTTGGTTTCTTTGCTATTTTCAGTATGAATTTGTCACACCTACCTGTTCCTACCTCTCTCTCTGAGACCCATTAGGGCAGAAATTATGAGCTGGCTGGAGAAGAGTCAAATTAAGCACTAATGTAACTAGGAAGAGCCACACTAATACCTTCCCACTTAGCAGCTGATTCTCTGATAGGCTCTTTATTAGGGTAGTGGTTGGACATGTTTTAGAAATGCAGTCACAATTAATTGCTGGGAACTTAGGTAACCATTTAGCTGAGGAAGAGATCAACAAGGTCCTCTTCCTCTCATCATTTCTTCATCTTTCCTTCTTTGAGTCATGTGAGGCTGCCTGAGGGCAGTGGCTTTCATCTTTGAGATTTAATTTCTGAAAATTTCCAGATGGTGAACAAGTGGTCCAAATGGGACCGCTCATGTGATGTGGAAATCTGTGGAATTTCACTATAGGCCATCAACATGCTATTTCTGAATATTTGACAGTAGGTTGGTTTTATTCAGAGCAGCTGCCCTATGGAAAACACAGTTGCATCTCCCTTTGGGTTAGTATGTACAAAATTCTCATCCATATTTTTTTCTTGTACAAGAGTCTTAAAAAAGGCCTAAGTAAAATTCTCTGTGCTTTCCATAGAGGTAATGACTTTTACAAATAATTTTTTGAGCTATTAAAGTCCTTTAAGTTATAAAATTCTTTTTTCTCTTTTTAATATGTTTTTATTGTAAAGATACTGTACAAAGGGGTTACAGTTACATGAGTAAGGTAATGAGTACACTTCCTATTGAGCATTGTTACCCCCTCCTTTGTTTTTCCCCTACCATCCCTTCTCTCCCCACCTCTCCAACTTCTCCCTTCCTCCCCACCCCCCACCCCAGGCCCTGAAGTTGTAAAGTTTGTTTTCACCATAGTGTCTCATACATCTCATTGTTACAATGAGTCAATCTGTATCCTTATTTCAGCATTTTGTTATTTCCCTTTCCCTCCCCAAATTAGAAAAATGTATATACAAGATGCACATCACTGAAATCAAATACAGTGAAAACAGGGGTTATACCATGGGGGAAGAACATACAAAAGAAACAAAAAAATCACACAGTACATTATAAGTACATTAAGCATTCCAGCAACAAAGATAAAACTTCTTGTGTCCCTATCTTGTGATTCATTTTGCTTAGCATCTTCTTATATGGTCAAAGAAACAACCACCTTATTAATAAGTGGGCTAAAGACTTCAAGAGAGACATCACTGAAGAGGAAATAAGAAAGGCCAGTAGACACATGAAGAAATGCTCAACTTCTCTAGACATAAAAAATGCAAATCAGAACAACTTTGAGATTCCACCTCACCCCAGTTAGAATGGCTATACTCAAGAAATCTAATAACAACAAATGCTGGAGGGGATGTGGCCAAAAGGGAACCCTACTTCATTGTTGATGGGAGTGTAAACTTGTTCAACTGCTTTGGAAAGCAGCATGGAGGTTCCTTAAAAAACTTCACGTAGAGCTCCCCTATGACCCAGCAATCCCACTTTTGGGCATTTACCCAAACAATCACAAACAAGACCACACTAAAGCTACCAGCACAACTATGTTTATCATAGCATTTTTTTTTACCATAACTAAGATATGGGACCAACCCAGATGCCCCTCAGTAGATGAATGGATCAAGAAGATGTGATATATGTATATATATATATATATATATATATATATATATATGAATTCTATGCCTTCATTAGAAAGAATGATACCACCCCATTTGTTAAGAAATGAAAAGACTTGGAAAAAATTATACTAAGTGAAGTAAGCCAGACTCAAAGAAACAGGTCTCATGGTTTCCCTTATTTGCAATAACTAGTATATGCCTAAGACAAGCAGCAGAAAGGATCAAAATCTATGTACCTAAGTTATGTAATTCTTTAAGCAGATGATTATACAAAAGCATTTTATAGCCCATCAATACAAACAATACAATGTCTGTCTCTATTAGACCTACATTTAAAATTACTGTAAATGACTGTAAATGAAAGAATGTTGATCTCACCCAGCCAGATCCCACTTCCTAAAAACTCTTTCATTCATAAGTCAGTTGGCAGAGAATAAGATATAGTTGCTGGACACTTGAAAATAGGCTAACCAACATTAGCCTAATCTTTTGCTTTAATTGCAATAATCTGACAATGACAAATAATTGGTCAGAATATCTCCTTTTTTGTCTGAGTGGTATTAAATTTGTAATAGATTAAGGCAACAATGCATACTTTTCTTTCTTAGCAAAACACCAGAAATGTTTATTTTTTATTACTTGGTGGGCAATATCCATTTGTGGTTGCAATAAAAACAAAACAGAGGAAGACTAACAATGGCTTTTAACAAAAGTAAAGGGAGTACACTATACTATTATTACAATGGTACATAAAGGCCAAAGTGAACAAGATTTGTTTTTGCTGTAGTTTTTTTTGGGTTGACATATTGTGCATAAAGAGGTATGGGATACATTACTACAATTCTTTATTTTCTCATACAGCTGCCATTTTCATTTCATTTCTGGCACTTGGACTTTAAACTATTTCTAAGTTTGCCGTAAATCTAATGGACTACAAGGCAATTTTTAATAAATACAGAACTTTACAGAGATAGGTATATATTCACTCCAAATGTAACCAAGAAAAATTCCATTTCATCTCCTTACATAAAAGATTGTTTTACATTATGTTCTGCTCTACAGCTGTGACTGTTTCTCCAGTTGTAAGCAAGCAGGTTTTATCTAAGATTATTCTTTTTTCTCACTCAGATCACCTTGAGACCTCAGCCACTCAGAATGACCCTTGGTAAAAGTGAGTGATGGTGACGATTTGATCTCCATAGGCATTCCAATTCTGATTAGGTTCTGACAGTGTTCTGATCAATGAGGCTAATGAAATACACTCACCAGTAGTTCAGCAAGTGTGAGATTGTTCCCAGAACCAGAGTCAATTATTTTAAGTGGGAATCAGGTTGCCTTTCCATTGCTCATATGTGGTTATCAGAAAGTCATGCCGATTCATGTCTTTATTCAAGGAAAGACCTTGGGGGTCCATGTGTATGCATGTCACATGCCTTCCAACTGCAAATGGGCAGACTATGCCCACGGAAATCATGCCACAGTGACCTCCTTTAGAACATGAGACGAAGTGCACAACTCTCAGGAATCCTCTTTAAGCACATTGCATTTACATCTTGTCATTCACCCCACCTAAAAATGATACAAAAACATTTATTACTACTAGCATATATACTTAATTCTATATTTTAAAACAAAAATTATTATAGACATTCCTTGCTTGGGAAGAAATTCTTGCTAGACAATTAGTTGTTGGCTAGAGTAGCCAGTGACTACTTAGTAACATGGTATTTTGTGCCAATTATTGTCCTAGATATTAAAAGATAGAAAATGTGGTGATGGGAGCTGGGGAAAAGCAAGATTGCAGAGGAAATAGGAATAATGTAGCTCTCTAGTAATGGGTTTACCTTACTCATGGAGTTTTAAGTGCTCAATATAGCTGCAGATGTCGAGCTATAGCAAATAGATACACATACTTGCTGACTTTAATTGTCAGCACTTGAATGAAATACTGCAGCTTTCTAGATTTCTTAGTTCATGGAGGTTGCTTTATGAAATGTGTTGAAACTCCAAAAAGGTAAAAGTGCCTCTCTCCACTTCCCCACCAGATAGTCTTGCTCAGGGATGTATCTATGCAGTGCATTTTCCAGAAGCACTGGAATTGGCAAATTGAAGAAAAATTATAGACTAATTGCCAATAGAATAAGGGGTGCAGCAGATCTCAAAGAATTAAGTTAGGTTTATACATGATACTTGAAGTAGAGCTTATTATAAGTAAGATGAACATTTCTGCTTTCAGTCTTCTCATTCAAGGTTGAGTGTAGTAATTGTCCGCAATGAGACAGGATGTGGTTTGCAAATGGGTACATGCACAATTCAGTGATAAAATAACACAAAGTTTATTTAGCACAAAAATGAGAACTATAAAAGATGAATTATTTCAAAAAAATCAGTAAACGTAGAATAGAACTGTATGTCCTAGCAAACTCAATAATAAATGAAAGGTTATCAGTCAGCATATGATAATAATCAAAAGACACTAAAGAAAACAAAGTCACTGAGGAATAGAGAAAATAGGATGATTTCATCACCAAAAAATGGAGAAAATAATGTAAGTCTAAAATACATAAAAAAGTGAATATTTTAGTTTTTCTTTTGAATCAAACATATAAAAAAGTATAATGCTCTATAATTATCAGAAACATATATCTGCTCAATTCATCTAGTAATATTTAATTTTTATTTAAAACTAGCCATCATTATAACCTTACATTTATTAAAGAAAATTACTTCATAAGTTGTGTTTTACTGTGAAAAATAGCTTCCTGCAGAGCACCAGAGGCTCATACCTGGAATTCTAGGTACTCAGAAGGCTGAGATTTGAGGATCATAGTACAAAACAAGTCTAAGTAGGAAAATCAGAACCTCTATAGTAGACACTTAAAAAACAAAAACAAAACAAAAAAACACTTTATAAACTGAAAAAGGAAGGAAATTTGAGTAAATGGAAAAGCCTTCCATGCTCCCGGATTGGAAGAATTAACATTGTGAAAATGGCAATTCTTCTCAAACCAATTTGCCAATTCCATGTAATACCCATCAAAATCGCAACAACCTTCTTCAATGACATAGAGGTAGAAATCCAAAATTACATATGGAATTACAAAAGAGACCCTGAGCAGCAAAAGCAACACTTATCAGGAAGAACAGTGTTGGAGGAATATCAACACCAAGCTTAAAATTCTTATAAAGCCACAGTGATGACAATAGCTTGGTACTGGAACAAAAATAGGCCCGAGGACCAATGGAACAGAATAGAAGACCCAGAAATAAAGCCACAGATCTGTTTCCATCTAATATTTGATAAAGGAGCAAAAAACATAGGCTGGAAAAAAGACAAGATATTCAACAACTGGTGTTGGCAGAATTGGATATCCACATGTAGAAAACTGAAACAAAATCCTTCTATATCACCTTGCACCAGCGTCAATTTAAAATGGATCAAAGACTTCAATGCCAAAGCGTGAACACAGGAAACGGTGTTGAAAATGAACTATACAACTTGTGGGTAGGGAAGGGAGGGAAAATCTGGGAGAGAGCAAGGGAAGGGGTGGCATTGTCCAAAAAATGTAATCTTTATCTGACTTATGTAACAATAACCCTCTGTATATCACCTTTACAATAACAGTAAATAGTTACTAAAAAAAAATCCCCTCAATGTAAGACCAGAGACCACAAAACTATTATGGGAGGGGTAGGGAAAACACTAGGGCTCTTGGGCACAGGTAGAAACTTTCTAAGATACGCAATCGCAACAAACCAAAGAAAGACTTGATTAATAGTATTGCATACATCTAATCTCCAATTAATCACAAAAAGCTGGAAATGGAGCAATGAATCAAGTAATAAAACACTAACACTAACCATGAAAGCTCAGGAGCAGCACACAAGCCTTAAATTAAAGCCTTAGGACCGTCATAAAACCCAAATCAAAATGAAACAAACAAGAACAACAACAACAAAAGACTCAGCTTCCCACACTTACTGTCTCAATATTTAATGTTATTTCGGTCTCTGTCACATAGATTTACCTTAGATGGCTTCTATCCAATACCTGTCACCAAGGACTCTCTACACAAATAGCTTTCTCTGCCTTCTGATTGTGAGTTCAACCTTTGTCAAGCAATTCACTTTTGTTTTTGATTAGCAATGACAGAATAACCTATATTTCCTATCATCACATTTATTTAACAAAAACATAAGGATTTGTGTTTAGTATGCTTAAAGATAAAAAATAAACATTCCTATGAGTTTTCTCCAAGCTCAATGGATTGTTGGCAGAATTTAGTTTCTTTACATGGTAAGGCTACAACTGTAGTTCTTTGCTACATGGACTTCCCCAAAGAGAACAGTGCTGTTCTATTTGTTCCACACAGATGAACATTCTAAGATAGTCTTACATAATGCTGCATATTCACAGATGCAACATTAAGTAGCTTTTCTGTTTTCTGTTGTTTAGAAGCAAGTTACAGGTTTTACTCATACTCAGTGAGAGGGTTCCATGAATATTTCTAGATACTCAGGAGGCTGAGAGCCAGGAAATCACAAGACTCCATCATTAGTTATCCAACAAAAATCAGATGTGGTTTAAGTATGTGAGTGCCAGCCATTAACAAACAAGCTGAGCAAACATTAGGTCCTGGATTCAGTCTCCAGTACTCTTCAGTAAATAGAAGGAATGAATGAGACCCACAAATTGTAAAGCATATATATGTCAGAGACATAATAAAAAATTGATATTTATAGTTTAAGGGCATTTATGATAATTCCTAAAAAACGCACAAAACATAGCCCCAAATTAGAAAGAACCATGTCCATCTCAGTACAAGCATCACTGTTCCCTTCTATTGTGTATCTATACCTTCCATTTTTTTATTTTTTATTTTTTGGGTCCGGTCATGGGGCCTGAACTCTGGGTCTGGGCGCTGTCCCTCAGCTCTTCAGCTCAAGGCTAGTGCTCTATCACTTGAGCCACAGCACCACTTCCGGCTTTTTTCTTTTTGCTTATGTGGTGCTGAGGAATCGAACCCCGGGCCTCAGGCATGCAAGGCAAGCACTCTACCACTGAGCCACCTTCCCAGCCCTATACCTTCCATTTTTTTAAAAAAAATTGACTTGCATATTTTGTCCAGTACTAAAGGAAGCCACTAGGACAGTGCAGACCTTTCTGCCCTGGTAGACCCCAGCTCCTTTCTTGACCTTAATATGAACTCACAAGTAAGTTTTGTTGAATGGGTATATATTGTGGGTACACAGATCTCTGAATAAATGAATGGAAATAAAATATCTTATATATTTTAATATCTTCAGGTCTTCATATCCTGGGAAATCGCCTCCGTTTTTGTATCTACTCTCACTTTGTTATATAGAATCCTTGGCTCTATGAAAAAATTCTGGGAATTGTATATGCTAGGAAACCCATCTGCCAGTATTCTACATGCAGCATTTCTCCAGATGCTGTCTTTGACTCAGGAAGTGAGCTAGAAAGTGACCAAGATCTGTGTCACTTTTAAGTAACGAGTGAGATGTCAGAGTCAATGTCAAGGGTGCTGTTAGTTGGTACTCATATATCTTGGAAGCACCTGATCCTTAGGGTTCCAGATAAGTGTGGTTTCCTCACATATAATTGGACAATACCTTGCTCCAGAACTCAAAATTAGGTTTCTCTTTAAGCAAAGGCAAGATACATGACACATCACATCTTTTCATCTAATTAAGTGGGCAGGCAAGCAAAGATCTAACTTTATCTTCTGTCTTTAATCAAAGGGTAAAATATTTTTGTATGTATCAATTTTGGTTAAAAGATTTCTGCTACAGAGACCTTTGGTAGATGGGCACATCATCTTCTTTAAAGGATGCTTAAAAGTATTTGTGAGTAATCAGACACCTGTGGCTCACATCTGTAATCCTAGCTACTCAGGAGGCTGAAATCTGAGGATTGTGGTTTGAAGCCAGCTCAGGCAGAAAACTCCATGAGACTCTTATCTCCAATAAACTACTCAAAAAAGCTGGAAGTGGCACCATGGCTCAAGTCGTAGAGCACTCACCTTTAGCAAAATGAAGATCAGGGACAGAACTCAGGACTAGATTTCAAGCCCCAGGACTTGCAAAAAAAAAAAAAAAAGAAAGAAAAAGAAAAAAAGAAAAGCACTTGTGAGTTTTTCAGGGAGGCAAAGGTGCTGCATAACCAAATGAAGATTACAAGCAAGGTTTGTGATAAAATTTTACAAATATCTAAATCTAACTGCAGCTAGTTTAGCTCTGCATGCTATATTGAAATCCAAATGTGGAGGAGAGTGGCCAATCATGTACAAATAAGAATAGGTTTGAGAGGAAGCCTATTAGATTTGGCATCCTATAATGCATTTGTATCACTGGAGAAAATGAGGAACATAACTTGGTAATCATCCTAAAACATGGAATGTTTTGTAGGAAAACTAGTTTCTGCACGGAATCCACTAAATGCTGATCAAAAACCCAACAAACATTTCTCTCCAATACACATAACTACAGAATGATTTTTTAAAAAAAAATTTTTATAGGAGAGGAAGATTGATTCTGTAGCCAAAATAAAACCTGGAACCATTCTGGTTTCTGCTGCTATTTTGATATTTCCCCCTCCTTTTTCACTGTTTTCTATTTCGTACCTTTTATCTTGTATGTAAGTTTATCTGTCTTGCTGAGGGAAAGAGAGGAAAGGAATGATGGAACAAAGGGTGAACAAATGCAGCAGTGATGCTCACTAGACACTCTGTTGAAATTGAAGTATACAACTTGCATGGGAGAGAGATCAGTAGGGAAAAACTGGGAGAAAACGAGGGAAGAGGTGACACTGTTCAAGAAGAAAGGTACTGAATACTTGAATTATGTAACTGTAACCCCTCTTACATCACCCTTACAAGAAAATTAAATTAAAAAAAAACAGTAAGGTAGAGGTTTTCACAGGGAAGAATGCATAGTCTCTCGTAGCACTAAGGTTCATCAATGTGAAGGGAGCTATTTAGGTAGGGGTTGGGTAATTGTAGTTGGGAGAAATCTTTACAACCATTCAAAGGGCCCAGGCTCCTTTGTATGTTTCTGAAAGTTTGTTTCAGAGTCACAGCTGCAAGGTGCTCAACACTTACACATGTCACGCTCAGTCTTTGGGAGCCAGTGGATTGGATTTCCATTTCAATTCAGAGAAGTTTGGAGAAGGCAAATGGAGGTTTCCATACTTTTCTTTGCTTCATAGGAATAAAGGCAGAACTGACATGAGCAATATAAGACATGCTCAATAATGCACATACACAGCTAGCAGTGCAAGGCTGGGTAACCTGCAATCTCACAAGCTCCCTATGTGAAAAAATATGTTTAGCAAAAACGAACCAGGACATATATCTGGTTATTATTCTTTATAATTTTTATTATTCTTACTTCATTATTCTTATTCTATATTATTCTTAGCCTACTGTAAATAGTCTAAGTAAATATCTTTTTGTCTATACTTTCTCAACTACAAATTGAATTAAATTTCTTTTTTGCCACCTTGTTCCTATGCCTGGAAATGAGCATTTTTCTAGTTCCAAATTAGATGAAATATTTCCCATAAAACAATTCTATGATTCACAGGATCATCATAATACTTTTTAGGTTAATCCTTTTGATTTGTCCCATCTATTCTGTTTGACACTTAGTAGGACTATCTCTTATTCCTCAGTTTATTCTACCACTTATTGCTATTATTCTAGAAATAGCTTTTCCTTGTCTAAATTGTTGACAACAAAGATTGTATATAGTAGACTTTTATGTCCTTTAAAATGTCTACTATTCTGTAGCTAGAAAATATCAATGATAGCTTTTAAATTAATAGGTGTATGAATAGAACATTCTGAATACAGAAAAAAAAATTCCTCTCATGATCCTTACTAAAATGGGTGATTTCAGATTCAGGGTTAGAAAATAATAGGATTGAGAAAATAGGATAAATAAATGTTGGAAAATTCATTCAGGACATATGTGACCTCACCAAATACTGCATTTTTAAGAATCAAGTTATAATTTTTACCCTTTCAGATATGAAACATGATGTGTGAATGGGGATTACAGAAAAGATAAAGGTCAAGTCAATCCCTCATCATGGCAGGCATCAAGACAAGAGAAGAGGCTAAAAGAATTTTCCTCTTGAAAGGCAAATTTCATCGACAACAGGAAATCAACATCAGCTGACAACTGACAGTGTGCAAAGGGTAGCTTGATTTCAAGCAACTTAAATATCAAGAATGGACTTTTTGAAGCACTAGTGATTTTTTCCATATTTCCCTTTCTGCCTACTTTTTTTTTAAAAAGAAACATGTTTAAGAAACATTCTCTGTATTCCATAGTAATATGACTTACATTTAAAACACACTACAACTGCCAGCCAACTAGAAGCTGAAGTAGAGACATTGTACAGCTACCTTGGCACTATGTCCCTAATATACGTCCAGAGAGTTAATACCCTGTAAAGCAAGAAAAGTAACAGCCAGATATAACAGTCACAGCCTTCGCAGTGGAAAATAAAGCTGCCAGCAAAGCCAAAATATAATTTCTCCTATTACTATTCTCTCCAGGAAGTACTTCTGAGAAACACCTTTCCAGCACAATAGTTACCGAATCCAATTTGATATTTTTAGACATCAGTAACTACTCTTTTTCTCCTTCCATTTCCAGAAAGTTCTGCACATCTGGAAAGAACAGCAGTGAAGAACAAGAATGGGTGTATTTGTGCTCATTTCCTACTGGGCATGCATGTTTCATTTAATTTCCTCTGTTTTTACGACACTTCCCTGTGCTGCTACTTCCAGACATTCAATAAAATACTTTGCCACATAGTATTTGTAAGGAAAGGAAAATCTAAAGAGAGACTGGCTGATGTGCTGAGTTTCTGGTCTCTAGAATGATCTAGAAAAAGAATGAGGAGCAAAGGTTTCAGGGATCTTTTCTCTGTGATCTTCTTTTGGTCTCTGTATGTAGACTTTCCTGAGACTCTGTCTCTCAAGTCCATTGCCCAACAGACTGTTCCACTGTGTTTGTTGTCTATAATGTATCTTCCTTCTCAATGTGAAAGGGAAGACCATAAAAGATTGTATCTTTGATTCTCTTTCTTCATCCATCAGTCTGCAAGCAGTTTTTCCAATGGGCAAATGTCAATTCATCCCTTTTGAACTGCTTTATTTATAGGAAATAAAGAACAAGTGATGGGTATTATTTAGATGAAGGTCATAATATATTGGACCCAGGAAGGGTATAGATATATAGGTCAAGAAGTAAGCCATGAACAAGGTTTTAATCATGATAGAGAAGCAAGAAAGAGCTAGCTTTCCTGGATGACTCAATAAACCATTAGTTTAGAAAAGGATTTGAAGTAAACAAAGAATACCAAGCTCTTAGGCTGTGTGTACCGATTTATCTAAGAAATGAGTTACAGATTCTGGTCTACTAACTACCTGGATGTGAAGTCAGGAAAATATGACAACAACGAAATACGAAAGAATGCAGAAAAATAAAATGAGGAGACAATGAGCACATAAGGCAAATTTTGACAAACCTTTTCATTTTTAGGGTCATTTAGGGTGCTTATTGTAAATATTCTAAGTTAATGTTTTCTTAAGTATACTTTCTCAACTACAAAGAGAAAAATCTCCCTCTCATGTCTATATTAAGAAGGATAATTAATACATTTTTGCACCTTAAACAAACCCTCCCTTCCCTCTTTTTCCCCTCTTTTTCCTTTTCTCCTTGTCTCCATTCTCTCCCTTCCTTCTTTCTTTCCACCCCTTCTTCCCTTCCTCTCTTTCCTTTCTTCTTCTCCGCATACCCCCTACCGCCTCTTCCTTTCCTTTCTCATTTAGTCTAGATTCCACCAGGTGGGGATGTGAGCACCATGACTCATGTGGCAGTGAGTGGAGCAGCCTGATGGCCACATTCAGGACCTGACTGAGGTGAAGAGTGAGGTGTGGGAGTGGAGCAGTGGCAGTTTTCCAGTGTAAGGTACTAAGAGGCAAGGTAGGTTGAAGTTTGTACATTAAAGAGTCACATGTTGAGGAAGACAATACTGATATTGGTAAGAATTGAGTATATGGGCCTCCTCTTTGGGGCTCACTCCTCACCCAGCATGAAGAATCTTGCTCCATGGAGAATCCTTTGGTGGCTTTCCTTTTACTTTCAAAATAATTTGATCTGTCTGCCTAAGGGGGTGGGGCAGGGAGAATAATTGGGTATATATAAGGGGAAATGACAAAATAATTATATGCATTACTAATTTAAAGAGAAATGACCAAATCACAAATTGTTTAGTCATGTTTATTCCTGTCGGTATGGAGAGTGACAAACATGGAAAAGGAACAAAGAAACCTAGAATAAATATTCTAATGTTGACTTGGGCATGGAAATGTTAACGTTGACTCATAATTTTCACTAGAGAAGTAGTTAGTTAAATTCTTAACTAGAAGCACAGACAGCTAAAAAACTTATGGACACTATAATTCATGTTATTTACAAATTCAATCCTTGAAGAGCAGTAACACCTCAATTGCAGTAAACATGCATGTATCACATCTTGGTTTCTAAGTGGTATTTTCCACTGGAAGAGCTCATGGATGCTTTTGGGAAACTGCTAAAATTAAAATTATTGCATTCAGTAAATAGGTACAGATACACCACATGATATTTTTTGTACCAGTGCAAGATTTAAAAAAATCCAAAAAAATATTAACTCATGTTAAAATATATATGTCAGTTTAAAGGTGTTCCTACTGGTCAAATCTCCTTCCATCTGATACCAAAACAAGTAATGATAGTAACAGATGATAACATTAACTAAAAGAGAAAGTCTGTGTCCATACAGAAATGAATGGATAAGTGAATGCATAAGAAAGTGTGAAAGGTTTTCCCCACAGAGCAATTTCAACTCATGAATGTGGATGGAATATTTTTACAACTATTATGATAAGGAATTTAGCAAAAATGTAATCCATGATTATGACACATACGGAATTAGAGTTGTTATTTAAGAATAGAAAAGAGAGACTCCTGGTAAAAACTGAATTTGTTTGCTACTTGATGGAAAGCAATATAAACATCAGAACATCACTGCTCTGACATTTTTCTTCAAAATATTTGAGGCTAGTTATGGAAAAAGATGCAAGAAGAGAGAGTTCTCAAGATGGCGACGGGGCAGTAGGGAAACGCCACAGCTCTCTCCAACCAAAAAGAGAGTTCGAGTTCCAACCTTTAATCTCCCCAAGAGACCGACAACAACAAAAAGACGAACACTCAGAGAAAAACCAGAGGTGGAAAATAACAAAAAAAGAAAGAGAGGAAAAGAAGAATTTCAGAACAGAGAAGAGCGAAGACCCCTCCCCCAACCTTTACTGGCCGCGCGGCAGTGCGCCAAGCTGCCGGCCAGCCGGCCCGGCGGGGGCTGCCGGAGCCACAGAGACACAGGGGGCTGCTTGCAGATCACCAGGTACCGGATTGCAGAACAGCAGATCGCCAGGAACAGAGAAACCTACCAGCCGGGAGTCTCCAGGAGGATCCCACCCCACCCATCACTCTCCACTGGAGCGGAGAGGCTCCATCCCGCCAAAGCCGCCCGGCACCAGCAGCGCCACAAAGGGACCTGTCGCGATCGCAACGACCCGGCGGGGGGCCGCCCAACCCAGCCCGCAACCACCCCAACTGAACTCGGACTGCAACAACAACTGACGGACTGCAACAACAACTGACGACCTACAGGGTGAGTACCCATCAGGGGACAGGGAATCCATCAAGGGAGACCAGAGCTGGAGGGAATCCCCAGACCCTGACCTAGACTCCCTACCCCAACACCCGGACCACAGGACCCACTAAAACTGGGAACTGTTCGAGAGCCCCACCAGCCGGTGGAGCACACTCTGCTGGCCAGGCCAGAGCAAGAGCGCCCCGGGAAGGGAGCTTAAATGCTCAAGCCAGGAACAGTGCCCCTGGGTCAAGACTACCAACAGTAGAAGAAATTTGAACTGTGTCCTCCAGGCTGCATAACCAAGGTGGTATACACATTAGCACAGGCCTAACGAGCGCGCTCCAGGCTGGGGCCGGAACCAGGCCAGGGGACCGGCGCCTGAACAAAGCAAAAAGGGTCAGAAGTGGGGCTGTGGCTCAAATGGTAGGGTGCCAGCCCTGAGCTGAAGAGCTGAGGGACAGCACCCAAACCTAGAGTTCAAGCCCACAACCAGCCCAAAACAAACAAAAACACATCAGGAGCCCATAGCAGACTCCAGTATTTGGGAGAGTGCATCCAGAGCATCTGATCTTCCCAAGAGCACCCGCAGGAGCAAACACAAGCAGTCTAGGCTGCTCAACCCTTCCAAAGGCGGGAATTGCTACAGCAGAGAGCTGAGAATCCTAAGTGAATAGCAGCTGGAAATAGGCTCCCAACAGAATCCAGATCAGACACAGACTCTCTCTACCAATAGAGAATCAGCAACCAAGCAAAGACAGACACACCAAAACAAGATTGAAGAGCAGTCTCCTGAACCCCCATGCGAAAATCACAGAGAAAAATCACAAGGTTTACCACTACCCAGGACAGCAAGCTCACCTCAAAAGCCAGCAGCCACGCAGGGGAGAGCCCCAGTGGGAGCAAAGCAGGAATGGAAGACAAAAACTACATCCAAGGGTTGCTGGAGGCAATGACTCAAGAAATAAAGCGAGAAATGGATCAGAAATTGAAAGAGCACAAGGATGAACTATCAAAAGATATACAGGATATCAAACAAAAATTGGATGCAAAAATAGAAGCTGCACAAACCTCAGTAAGAAGTGAGATAAACGCCAAATTAGAGGTAATGCATACTGATATCACCTCATTGAGAGGTGAGATCAGTACTCTGAGAACCAACATTGAATCCATAAAGGGATCCATTTCCATCATGCAAACCACAATAGAAGCCACGGTCAACAGAGTGAATGAAATGGAAGGTAGAGTGTCAGATACAGAAGACAGAATACACCAACTGGACCAAAAAGTGACAGATATGGAAAAATCACTCAAATTAAACCAAAGGGAAATTCAAGAGCAAGCAGATAATGCTAAAAAATTTAACCTTCGCATAATCGGAGTGGACGAAGGTGAGGAATTCCAGAGCAAGGGAATGCAACACCTATTTAACAAGATAGTCAATGAAAATTTTCCCCACCTCAAAAACGACCATCTTAACTACATC
The DNA here is from genome assembly GCF_019054845.1 of Dipodomys spectabilis. Lineage (NCBI taxonomy): Eukaryota > Metazoa > Chordata > Mammalia > Rodentia > Heteromyidae > Dipodomys > Dipodomys spectabilis. The sequence goes on along the minus strand of NW_024870686.1, from coordinate 15,168,824 downwards.
ACAAAAGCTTATCGAACACCCAACAAGCAAGATCCCAGGAGAAACACTTCTAGGCACATAATAGTAACAATGATGGATCTGAATAATAAGGAAACAATCCTGCATGCAGCAAAAATGAAGAAGGAGCTATACTACAACGGGAAAAAAATTAGAATCACTGCAGATCTCTCCACACAAACAATGAATGCAAGAAAAGCCTGGGAAAGCACCATACGAGCCCTGAGAGCCAATAACTGCCAACCCAGACTGATATACCCGGCAAAGCTAGCATTCACATTCGATGGAGAACTGAAAACTTTTAATAGCAAAGAAAAACTAAATGAATACATAAACATTAAGCCAGCATTACAAAGAATTCTAAGAGGGGGGACACAACCTGAAGAAAGCAACCAGGAACTGGGACCTGCCCCAAACAGGCATTACTCAAAGTCTAACTGAGCAAGCACAGGAGGAAAGGAAAGAAGAAAAACTTAGGAAAACGGAATGGCAGGGACAACAATGCATCTCTCTATACTTTCTCTTAATATAAATGGGCTGAATTCGCCAATTAAAAGAAAACGAACTGAGGACTGGATCAGAAAACAAGACCCATCCATCTGTTGCCTTCAGGAGACCCACCTCTCAGCCAAACATACAAACAAACTCAGAGTGAAGGGGTGGAAAAGGATCTACCAATCAAATTCCCCCAATAAGAAAGCAGGTGTAGCTATCCTGATATCTGACAAAATAAACTTTTCATTAAAATCAGTACAGAAAGACAAGGACGGACATTACATATTAATAAAGGGAACAATCCAAGAGGAGGATATAACCATCATCAACTTATATGCCCCAAATATCGGTGCACCCAGATATGTTAAACAAATGCTCTCAAACTTACAGAATAAAATAGATCCCAATACGATAATACTAGGAGACTTTAACACACCACTCTCACCAAAGGACAGGTCTACCAACCAGAGGATTGGCAAAGAAGCTACCGAATTAAGTGAGGCCATACTTCAAGCGGAATTAACTGACATCTACCGAGTATTTCACCCTAAAACAACACAGTACACATTCTTCTCAGCAGCTCATGGAACTTTCTCCAAAATAGACCATATCATAGTTCATTCAAGGAACTTAAGCAAATACAAAGGGATCGACATAATCCCCTGTATCCTATCTGACCACAGTGGAATCAAGCTAGCTCTCAATAACAAAGCATACCGCAGAAATTTCTCTAATACATGGAAATTGAACAGCACACTCCTTAACAAGGCCTGGGTAACAGAAGAGATCAGAGAAGAAATAAAGCATTTCCTAGAACTCAATGAAAATGAAAACACCTCACAAAGAAACTTGTGGGACACAGCAAAAGCAGTCCTGAGGGGCAAATTTATTGCCCTCAGTGCCCACATCAAGAGAATGGAGACAGACCAAGTAAATAATCTCATGTTGCAACTAAAACAGCTAGAAAAACAAGAAAAAATGGGACCTAAAGCTACTAGACGAAGCCAGATAACCAAATTGAGAGCAGAGATTAACCAATTAGAAAATCAGAAAACCATAACCAAAATAAACCAAACAAAAAGCTGGTTCTTTGAAAAAATAAACAAAATTGATGGCCCGTTGGCAAGATTAATTAAAAAAAAGAAGAGAGGAAACCCATATTAATAGGATTAGGGATGCCACGGGAAACATCACAACACGTACCCAAGATATCCAAACAATTCTAACAGACTACTTTCAAAAGCTATACTCTCTAAAGGAAGAAAATCTGGCGGAAATGGATGCATTTTTAGAGAAATACAAGTTACCCAAACTGAGCAAAGAAGAAGTTAACCAATTAAATAAGCCAATATCCTATAATGAGATACAGGAAGCTATCAAAAGTCTTCCAACAAAAAAAAGCCCAGGACCAGATGGATTCACAGCAGAATTCTATAAGACCTTTAAAGAAGAACTAATACCCATACTCCTCAAGCTCTTCAGAGAAACAGAGAAGGAGGGAGCTATCCCAAACTCATTCTACGAAGCCAATATCACACTCATCCCCAAACCAGGCAAAGACCCAACCAAAAAGGAGAATTACAGGGCAATCTCCTTGATGAACACAGATGCAAAGATCCTTAACAAGATTCTAGCTAACAGAATCCAGAAACACATAAAAAAAATAATACACTATGATCAGGTAGGCTTCATCCCAGAGACACAGGGATGGTTTAACATACGTAAGTCAATAAATGTAATCCAGCATATCAACAGAGCCAAGGTCAAGAATCACATGATTATCGCCACAGATGCAGAAAAGGCCTTTGATAAAATTCAACATTCATTCATGCTAAAAGCTCTGGAGAAAATAGGAATAGAAGGAACATTTCTAAAAACAATAAAAGCCATTTATGACAGACCAATAGCCAATATTATACTTAATGGGGAAAAGCTACAACCAATCCTCCTAAAAACAGGAACAAGGCAAGGATGTCCACTGTCTCCACTCCTCTTCAACATAGTCCTAGAACCCTTAGCCAGGGCAATAAGGCAAGAAAAAGACATTAAAGGGATCCGCATAGGGAAAGAAGAAGTGAAACTATCCCTTTTTGCAGACGACATGATACTATACCTCCACGATCCCAAAAACTCCATCCCCAAACTTTTAGAAATCATAAGTCACTTCGGCAAAATAGCAGGATACAAAATAAACCCAAAAAAATCAGTTGCCTTCCTATACACTGATAACGCACAGGAAGAGAGGGAAATAAAGGGAGCAACCCCATTCACAATAACCTCCCAAAAAATAAAATATTTAGGAATTAACCTAACCAAAGATGTAAAAGAACTATTTAATGAGAACTATAAAAAGTTAAAGAAAGAAATTGCAGAAGACACTAGGAAATGGAAAGACCTCCCATGCTCCTGGATAGGCCGACTTAATATAGTAAAGATGGTGATACTTCCAAAATTAATATACAAATTCAATGCAATTCCTATTAAAATCCCAATGACGTACATCACTGAAATACAGAAAACAGTCCAAAAATTTATATGGAACAACAAAAGACCTAGAATAGCCAAAACAATTCTAGGGGATAAAGACAATATGGGAGGGCTATCCATGCCGAACTTCAAACTCTACTACAGAGCTATAATCACAAAGACAGCATGGTACTGGCACAAAAACAGACCCGAAGACCAATGGAACAGAATAGAAGATCCAGATATAAATCCACAGGCCTACAGCCAGCTGATATTCGACAAAGGAGCCAAAGACATACAATGGAAGAAACACAGCCTCTTCAACCGCTGGTGCTGGGAAAACTGGGCAGCCACATGCAGAAAACTAAAAGTGGACCCCAGCCTATCACCATGCACCAACATCAACTCAAAATGGATTAAAGACCTTAACATTAAACCTGAATCTCTGAAACTACTGCAGGACAGAGTAGGAGAGACACTTGAACTAATAGGCACAGGAAGGAACTTCCTGAACAGAGTCCCAGGGTCACAACAAGTTGGAGAGAGACTCGACAAATGGGACTACCTTAAAATAAAAAGCTTCTGCACAGCTAAATCTATCGCAACTAAGCTAGAAAGACAACCAACTAATTGGGAAAAAATATTTGCCAGCAATATATCAGACAAGGGGTTAACATCCTGTATATACAGGGAACTCAAGAAACTAATCCCTCCCAAACCTAACAAACCAATTACTAAATGGGCAAGGGAACTAAAGAGGGACTTCTCAAATGAAGAAATAAAAATGGCAAAGAAACACATGAGGAAATGTTCATCATCCCTGGTGGTGAAGGAAATGCAAATAAAGACAACCCTGAGATACCACCTTACCCCAGTCAGAATGTCCCACATCCACAAATCAGCCAACGACAAATGCTGGAGGGGATGTGGAGAAAGAGGAACCCTATTACACTGCTGGTGGGAATGTACACTTATACAACCACTTTGGAAAGCAGTCTGGAGGGTCCTTAGAAAGCTAAAGATTGACCTCCCTTACGACCCAGTCATACCACTTCTAGGCATCTACCCTGAACAACAGGAACCAATATACAAGGACACGTGCACCTCCATGTTTATTGCAGCACTGTTCGCAATAGCTAGGATATGGAAACAACCTAGGTGCCCCACCACAGATGAATGGATCCAAAAATTGTGGTATCTATACACAATGGAATATTATGCAGCCATTAGAAATGACAAAATAATGGCATTTGCAGGGAAATGGATGGAGCTAGAAGGAATCATGTTGAGCGAGGTAAGCCAAGAACGAAGAGACAAACGGTACATGGTCTCCCTCATAAGTGGATGCTAAATCCAAAAGGTTAGTGATACGACAAAACTAACAGGACTTAAGAAACAAAGAACTCCCGCTCATCTGGTTGAACCACTACTAAATATCCTCATGCTGCTGATCACAAATATGGTATATAACATGTGAACACTGTTATATATTACAGACTGTGGTAGACAATTTGCTCCAGGGAAGTTAGAATGAACTTGTGACTTTGAAATTATGTAATCATTTAATCACAATCAAAAAAAAAAAAAAAAAAAAAAAGAACCTCGGGGAAGGGAGGGAGGGAGGGGATGGTAGGGGGAAAACAATGGAGGGGGTAACAATGTTCAAGAGGAAGTGTACTCATAACCTCACTCATGTAACTGTGACCCTCTGTATAGTAGCTTTACAATAAAAAAAAAAAAAAAAAAAAAAAAAGAAAGGTAGCCTTTGCAAGAAGAAGAAAGTAAAAACAAAGCAAAAGGAAAAGGCAGCTTTTTAAAATCAGTAAGAGAGAACCAGAGGGGTAGCTCACTTGACAGAGCAGCAGTCATGAGTGAGAAAGCTGAGCAAGAATGGGAGGCCCTAAATTCAAGCTCCAGTACTAGCCAAAGAATTAAATAATAAATCAGAAAATAAAAAAAAAAAAAAAAAAAAAAAGATGCAAGAAATCTATGTTGGTGACTATACTATAATACGTTCTCCTTCTAATTCTAAATTGTCAAGATTATACACAAATCAGGTAAAAAGGGACATATGGATTTCATTTCAAGAGAATGGGCTGAGATACTATGATATTGTAGAACACTGTTTTCCAAAATGTTCTCATTAAGAGGTATTGGTTACAGGGAAGAATAATTTTTTTTGTCTCATTTTACATGATCCTGAGTTTAAAGTGATTTGAAAATGATTTTAATTATTAAGAAATTTCTCACTATATCACAGTCCATGACTATGATATTTTTATACTAAGTATATATACTAGGAAAATATCATTTAAATAATATACATATAAGATTTGATTTTTACTAAGTAGAAGAGACTAAATTTCTATTCAAAAATCTATCTGGTTTTACAAATAGATGAAAATATTATAAAATTAATCTAGACAAATGATTCTAAATATATTCATTTGCTATAGTTGATGGAAACAACACTTTTTATGATGTACTTTTTGTTGAATAAAGTAATTAAAATTTAGAAATTCAAAATAATAGACATTGAATACTCTGTTTAGGTGTGGCATAGAAAATTTGTGCTGTCAACATTCCATAGAACTCTAATTTCAGTATAAATCTGAAAACTGTATTTCATAAATTGCTACAAAGTCTCAACTTCCCAAAGTGTTTAAGAATGGTTTGAGGATATTTTGTCAGTAGAAATTAAAAATCTATAAACTAAGTTGTTAAAAATAAATATGAACATTCTTAAGAGACATAATGTAGAGGAACAAACAAGATATAGACCACGTACTGATCATCTATTTCAGAGATCCTAATGTCTAAGGATAATTAGTACATGGTTAACGTTGGACACATAGAATAAGCTTTCTGTGGAAAAATAAAATTTTCTATTAGAAAATTGAACACTCTGGGCAATGATGTTATTGCTGGTCATCTGTTTTCTGAAACAAACAAACAAAAATGAAAAGAAACACCAAAAGAAATACTGCTACTTAATATTAGAACTCCAGCTATAGCTCAAAGAAACAGCACATATTCAAAGAAACATTTTAATAACAGATTATAGAGCTTCTGAAAAAGAATAGAAATATTTTATTTGTCCATTGGAAAGTGCAAATACTATTTGGTTGTCATAAACAGAGTCTGAAAGATATAAATTCAAGAGGTTAAGACTTTCCTAGTTATATTGAACACATTTCTGAGGCTTTTTCTCTGGTTCCAATGGACAAAAAATATTTCATTATCAGAATGTATCTAGGAACAACTCAACAACACAGCTAACCAACCTGGATTTCATAATATATTCACTATAACTGTGCTGTCATGATAAAGAATCATAATCATAATAGCAAATTCTTGGTGGATGACTCTTAGCTATGTAAAGCTATCAAATGGCTAGTAGCTTGTCAGGAAGTTGAAGGCAAATGCTTGGCAAGAAAGGACATATACTTGTTAATTCATCCTTTGTGAACAGTTTGTAACAAGTGCAAACTTTAGAAAGTGTTCACAAACTTCACCAATTATGACAGATTTTTGGAAACAGCACTCATTTAAACTGAAAAATATAAACTGATGTTTCTGAAAATAAAAACTATTTTGGGTGTATTTACACTGACACTTAAAATGGGTTTAAATATCCTTCAAAATCTTTTAATTTTTTGAGTCAAATGTTTTATAGACAATTCAAAATATTTTTATTTTATCTTCTGAGAATTTCACTTCCAATTTCCATAGTTTTTCATCATCTCTTTGAATATAACTGGCCCAGACCTATATACTAATATTTAAACTTTCTGCAAGCAAGATTAACTGAGATTTAAATCAATGTCTTTCTCCTACTCTTTTAGGACATAAAAAGTGCTTGAAAGAACTGTATTTAGTGTCCACTGGAATTACTACCTTCTGCACTTAAATGATGTGCATTTAAGTGAATAATATGTAACTTTAAATCAGAACTTTTTTAAAAAGTTAAATGTGATTACATTTTCCCCTAATTTCCAATTATTCTTCAAGCTAGTTTTCTCTCATTTTTGAGTAAAACTAGTTCATCTCAAATTTTTATTGGACCATCCATAGTTTCATGACACTTGCCACTGGCTTCTTTTCTCAGAGTTAAAATACCTGTTCAAGCATTGTAGCCTCCTCCTCTGTTTCCCCTTCCCATCCCTTCCCATCCTCCCTTCCCTGTACCCCACCCAAATGTACTCATTATCTTGCCCATGTAATTGTAACCCCTCTGTACAGTATTTTCACAATAAAAAACTACCTGTTCAAGTATCAAAAATGTTTTAGCCCTTTTTCTATCTTCTATAGACTTGCACTTTTCTTTATTATTCTATTAAGAGAGACATAATTACTTTTCTCTTAGAAACGATAAGTACTCATCCTAACTTACCTTCCAAGTTCTCAGTTTCCCCCCTGCCCATATGTTCCAAACGAAAATTACACAGTTGAGAAGACATAGTGTTGTGGGAAAATTATCTTTCAAAATTTTTTATGAAAGTGCTATTTTCCCAGGGTTTGCTATACTCTATCAGGTATTTAATTTTTCTTTACCCCCCCATTCAAATCCAAAAGTATTTAATAAGCTGAAGTCAGTTAATCTCTTGAAAATGTTTGTAATTAAGAAATGGGGACTAATGCAGGAGTGGAGTTGGGTGAGATAGAGGAAGAATGATAAAAGAAGTTAACAACGATCAAGCTGCACTGTAATAATAAATTGATATATTTAATTGAAACCCTTTTGTGCAACTATTTAAAGATAATAAGAAAGAGATCTGTGAAGGTATGACTAGTAAAAGAAATAGTTGAGATACTGGCAGATTAGTCCATAGGCATTTTCATGTAAATATTGGGTGGAAAAATTAAGACTAGCAAAGGTATATCACATTTCATTTTATCCCAGATCCACCCTCAGAGAGAGATCAGGTGACACAGACTGATACTCAACAAAGGTCTAGGTCAGCTCCACCTTCAGATGTATGAAGTCCTTAGATACCAATAGAAAAAATGCAAGAAATCCTGTATTGCTTTGCTTTCCCTTAGCTTTTCAGGCGTCTTTCATTATTGAAAATGTAGAATCAAGTTGCCATCGAAGCAAGTGCAGGGAGGCTTTAGTCAGGACTTAAGCCTTAAAGGAGTGGTTGAATGTGGTTCCTGAAGCTTTCTTCATGAGCCCATTTAACTAGCATGTAGTTGCTAGATAGGATTGGGGGACTCAGGCAGAACTAGGAAGAGACTCCTCTGTTTTGCGGGCCTGCATGGCACTTTATATTTTGTGACTAGAATAATTAACAAGTGAATGCACATCCAACTGAGGCAAGGGATGAATATCCAGTCAAGCTAGCAAGATGTGACCCCAAATCTGGCAAACATGAATTATTTCTTCCACTGTCACTGGTATTTATTTGTTTGCCTCACACTGGGTATTCCAAGAGCTGAGGATGGAACACAGCGCCTTATCCATGCTTAGACAAGCACGCACTCTACCACGTAAGCCATATTGCCCCCGTTTCTCTGTCCTCATTAGTTATTTGAATAACTTTTTCTTTGCTAATAGAATGTGCCTGTGATAGAAAAACTAAACTATGTCTTATGACCTAATTTCTCTTGTTCTGAAAGCCAGGAAGACAAGATATAAATGTTACTCTGAGCACTTGCGTCTTTTGAAGAGAAATGAGCAGCTAGAAAAAAGCCTTGAGGGACTAATCCTGAGCTCCTAAACTGAGGGAGACAAAAATTCAAAAAAAAATTCCTTCCTGTCATAAGCTAAGCCTTCTTTTCTAAATGTGTCAGAGAATTTTAGCTATCAAATGCAACAGATGCTTGAAAAGCACTTTGTGGCTACAAAAATAAAAAAAAATTCATCTCATTTTAGAAATCTATTTCAATTTTTGCTAATATTCATGTATGTACTTTATATACTTTTGATTTGTTGTGATATTCAGTTTTTAAAACTTTAAAATTTATTTTTCAAATGAGCACACAAACTCTGTACATATTTAGGGCCTTCTGTGATGTACATACTATGCAATATTCATGGTAGGTTAAGACATAGCTAGCACCGATAATAATTTTATTATAGTGGGTACACACAGAACCCTTTCAGCTAGGTTTTGAAATGTAGATTGTATTGAGCAGTAGAGTGCCTGCCTAGGAGATTCCAGGCTCATAGTTGAAACAACTTCTTGAACCAAGAAGGAGGAGGAGGAGAAGAAGTAGAAGCAGAAGAATCAGAAGAAGAAAAAAGAAGAAGGAGAAGGAGAAGAAGAAGGAGGAGGAGGAGGAGGAGGAGGAGGAGGAGGAGGAGGAGGAGGAGGAGGAGGAGGAGGAGGAGGAGGAGGAGGAGGAGGAGGAGGAGGAGGAGGAGGAGGAGGAGGAGGAGGAGGAGGAGGAGGAGGAGGAGGAGGAGGAGGAGGAGGAGGAGGAGGAGGAGGAGGAGGAGGAGGAGGAGGAGGAGGAGGAGGAGAAGAAGAAGAAGAAGAAGAAGAAGAAGAAGAAGAAGAAGAAGAAGAAGAAGAAGAAGAAGAAGAAGAAGAAGAAGAAGAAGAAGAAGAAGAAGAAGAAGAAGAAGTGGAGGAGGAGGAGGAGGACGAGGACGAGGACAAGGAGGAAGGAAGAGGAAGAAGAAAAACAAATATAGAGAACATTATTGTTGTCCATAGTCACCCTATTGTGTAATAACACAGAAGACTTCTCTCTGGCCCATTGAAAAATGTGTACTTTAATTTTAATCTTCTTATTCAAGTATTTCTGTTCCAATGTGTTATCAGGGTTGACAAATCTACAGAGAACTTCATTGTAAGTACATCATGTATTATGATAAGTCTATCTATGCAGTCTGATTCTTTTTTTTTTTAAATTTAATTTAATTTTATTTGTGAACATACTGTACAGAGGAGTTACAGTTACATGGGCAGAATAATGCGTACATTTCTTACCAAGCATTGCAGCCTCCTCCTTTGTTTACCCTTCACATCCCTTCCCAGCCTCCCCCCCTCCCCCCCCTAATCCCAATCCTTCTCCTTCCCCCCCCCCCAGACCTCCCCCCCCCGCACCAACGTTGTAAAGCTCCTTTTGGACATGACAACTTGTACTTCTCATTGTTGCAACAGGTCCACCTGTATCCTTAAACAACTGGTTTTTCCCCATCTCCTCCACAAGTTATACTGACATCAAATATAGTGAAAGCAGGGGTTATACTGTGGGGGAGGGACATACAAAGCAACAAAGAGATAATCTTATAAATTATTGTTAGAAACACATGCATGAAAGAAAAAAACATTAAAATACACATCTAAGGGTTCATTTTCCTGACATCACATTATCTGACCTTTTCCGCTTGACTCATACTTTAAAGAATCCCATAGACTCCACTCCCAAATTACTCAAGCTGATTCAAAACTTTGGCAAAGTAACAGGTTATAAAATTAACCCCCCAAAATCAATGGCTTTTCTGTATGCCAACAATGAGAAAAGTGTGGCTGAAATTAGGAAAGCAACTCCATTTGTAATAGCCCCACAAAAAATAAAATACCTAGGAATTAACTTAACTAAAGAAGTGAAGGACCTCTATGATGAAAACTTTAAAATCTTGAAAAAGGAAATCAACACAGAACTTAAAAAATGGCAAAACCTCCCATGCTCCTGGATTGGAAAGATTAACATCGTGAAAATGGCAATACTTCCCAAGGCTATCTACAAATTCAATGCAATACCTATCCAAATTCCAACCTCATTCTTCAAGGAAATAGAAGAGGCAATCCAAAAATTCATATGGAACAATAAAAGACCCCGAATAGCAAAAATGCTCCTGAATGGAAAGAACACTGCTGGAGGAATATCAATACCAAACTTCAAACTCTACTATAAAGCCATAGTAATCAAAACAGCTTGGTATTGGCATAAGAACAGACCTCAGGACCAATGGAATAGAATTGCAGTCTGATTCTTAACAATGTTGTTGCATCTGACCAAGTTGTTTTGTAGTAGGAATTAAAAAATATATAAAGGTATAAGTTTAGGAAACATTGTGCATTTCTGAAACTTATTGAAGTCTTAGTTGCAATATATATGATGATAGCACAATTGTTTTGTTTCTATACAACATATGGGCTGTGATTTTTATTTCCTTATAAACAACATTTTACATTGTTTTTACTACAGGTACCATTTATTCAGCAGACTATGGCTGGTGATTGTGTATTTGTGTGTGTGTGTGTGTGTTGTACATCTCAGGTCTATTTGTGGTATTATCATATATCCTTCCATTTACAGATGTCATTATAATTTCTAAACATTATTTCCACTTTAATACTTAAATATCCTTTGGTTGTTTTCCCTTTAATTATGCATTTCCTTAATAATACTGCACTTATTTCTCTCTTTACATAGGCCTTTATTAAAACAGAATTGCCTGTAGCTTCCAAATTACTTAAGAAATCAATCTACATAGAGAAAGTAAATGGGAGTAACAGATTTCCAACCACAGTTGCAAAAGTTCCACAAGTTTTTAGGCTTAATTTGTTATTTTAACAGCATATTCTGCCTGCTAAAACTGAGTAAAATATTTAGCCTCAAAACATGTGATTTTAGTTTGTTATTTCTCCTGTCATATCTTTCAAAACATGTGTGAAAATATATGATTTAATTATTCTTTAATACTAAGATCATTTCAATTTCATGAATATTTTAATGCACATTTTTCAAGTTTGAGAATTTATAATTCTTTCATCATTTGTCTTAATAATAGTTAAGATTCCAATATATGGATTCTATAATCTCCTAACACAGATTACCATCAACTGGGAAATATGCAGATGAATAACACCACTATCTATCCAGAAATCTATCTTTCTACCTATCTAACATCAGTCTACCAATCTTCTACCTATCTTCAACATCTACTCATCATTAACCTATCTACTGATATAGTCTTAGAGTAGTGTTTCATTGTCTAGGCTGTGTTTTTCTGCAATGATTCCTTATGAATTCATTGGTGATTATTAAAATGTGAAGTCCTTGGTCCCAACAGATTTATTGAATTTGTTTCTGTGGTGGGGCCCTAGGTATCTCAATTCACAATAAATTTTCTAGTTTGATTTTATGAACAACAGAACAAAGTTCTAAGCATATTCTTTTTTTTAATCTAACATCACAAAGGCCATATACATTTTAGAGAACCTTTTAAAGCTAACAAATATTTAAGGATACAACATAAGTTAGTCCTCACATCAATAAATCTAGAAATTATTAACGATATAAGATATTTGAAATAAAGAAAATCAATTCACTTGCCTATAAAAACACACGAAGGGACATTTGCTAGGCATGAGATATTTGAGTATACTTAAATTACTGCGTTTGATTGAGTTAAATCTACTATTTTATTGGCTACTATATATAGATTCATTCAGATTAATGTGTAACTTTATGAAATTTCACAGTGAGCAGATCCAATTACTTAGAGTACATAACAAGAAAAAGAATATTGTTCAAAACAATTAGTTAATACCATCTCCTAGAATCACTGCATTTCTATTATTGTAGTACCACAACTAGCTTGTAGTACCACAGACTAGCTTCAGCTAATTTTCAGTTTTATACTCCTACATGCCTTCATTTTTTCATTTCCCCTCATATGTATGTGACCCATCTGCATTGTTAACCACTTACTGTTTCATTCTCTCTTATCAGGGGTAGAAACACCTTCATAGAGGACCCAACTAATAGTACCAGTGTACTCAACCTTAGACAATAATCTGTGTGAAATATCTCTGTAATTCATTAATTATTCATTAGTTATGGTGAGATAATTGTTTCCATCCTTGCAGACTTCAAGCAACCAATGAGTTGACTGAGACAGCTCTAATTCACCTTCAGCAAGTATCTGCCAGATTTCTAATGAGGTTTATAGCCTCACCTATCAGCGAGAGAACTGTTGTCAATGTATACATGTGAGGGATTTTAACTGCTTTGGTCAGTTGGTTGTTTAGTTGGTTGGTTTCTCCCAGTGGTTGAAAAGATGTGGTGGTATCTGTTGAGGTTTTTAATTCCCATCTCGCTGACGACTAATGGTGAGTAGCATCTTTTCATGTTTATTGGCCACTTGAATCCACTGATGTGAAATTCCTGTTCATGTCCCCCATCCAGTTTTTCGTTATTAAGTTGCATGACTTTTTCTTTCTTGTTTCCTTCTTTGTATGAAGTTTTAAATTGTTAGTTACAAATGTTCTGTAAAAGAGCTGAGTATCTGTTAAAGAATCCCAGAGTACCCAATTAAACTGCTACAAGTCCATTGGACCCATTGAGTCCAATGCTCTTCCACCATCAACCTCCCTGATTCCTACAAGCTTAAATCAGACCTGAATTCTACTTGTCTGAAAACCTTACAATGTCTTTGAGGAGAGAAAAGACAGGAGAATAAACACATTCTTTACTAGAGAATAGTCTGCCAGGCCTTTGTGTTCATGGTGACCTTTGTTTGCTTCACTCAGTCTCCTTTCTCAGAATCAAGCTCAGTTCACTTGTGCCTCAGGACTTTTGAGCTTTTTTTTCTGAGCCTGGAAAGATCTTCTCTTAGGTTTGCACATGGGCCTTTGTTAATCTTCATTTGGTTCTATGCTATCCTACTTTCCTGACTACCCTAGATGATGTAACAACCCCTCCGAAATTACGTAAGAACCTTTGTTCGCATCATAAAAACTTCTGAAAAGACATGATCATACCTGTCTACCCACCTATCTATGTTACACATTTTAAATATACTCTGCCAGAAAGATATTTGATCTTTTAATTTACTTCTTTACTCAGTGCTTAAAGCCATGCTTTAAAATTATTGAATAAATAAGTGAAAAAAGTTTTCATTTCTTCACAAGCTTCGGCTTCTCAAGAATTGTTAAAAAAATTTAAACAACATTTGGCCCTTGGATAATTTTTTTAAAACACAAGATTTTTCTGTTCTTTTCAAAAGTACAGATTTCATTTTCATAAAAACACTCAGTATGAGTACTACTCTGTTAACAAACTTTAAATGTAAAACATATTATTGTTGGTTGTAAGTGAAACATTGTGCAGCATATCTCTAAAGCTTATTTTATCCTGCTGAGCAGAAACTATACCAATTGATTAGCAACTCTTCACTTTTCTCTCTCTGGCCTTGTCCCTGGAAATCACAATTTTGTCTTTGCTTCTACAAACTTGACTTTTTAGATAACACATCTATTTATACTATATTTGAAAATAGGACTATTATATAATACAGAAATCTTACCTGTAGTTGGGATTAAAAGGATTGTTTTCTCCCTGTGACTGTGGATGCAGGTGTTTTATGCTGTCTTGAGATTCATTGCTTGAACTGTCCAGACCTGAGATGGAGATACAGAGCGGAGTAGATTACGGTCAGGGTCAAGTAAGCAACATCTACTATATACTAAGTGTTTTTCTCAGCCAAGGAATCTTCAGTGAATAAGGAAAAATAGGAATTAAGAGAATCACCAAGTTAGGGCCGTTTTCCTAAGTCAAGAAATGGTCAATCCAAAGAAGGCAAAGAGGAGGATGTACTTGATATACAAAAATGGTAAAGAGGGGTGGGAAGGTGACTCAGTGGTAGAGTGCTTACCTTTCATGCATGAGGCCTTGAATTTGACTCCTCAGCACCATGTAAGCAGAAAAAGCCGGAAGTGGTGTTATGGCTCAAGTATAGAGCGAAAGCCTGGAGCTGAAGAGCTACAGACAACGCGTAGGCCCAGAGTTCAGGCCCTATGACTGACAAAAAAAAAAAAAAAAGTAAAGAAAGGGATCACCACAGGAAGTTGCAGTAAACTCAGAGTAATTCAAAAAAATAATCATTGATTCTGGTGAGGCTTATTTTGAAGTTATGTGTAAAACTGTGCTGCTGCTGCAAGAGAACCTGAACCTATGTGATAGGATTCTAGTCCTACATTATTCTTTCTGGTATCAGTGGACCTTCTAGCTTTCCTGTGATGGAAGGGAGCATGGATGCCAGGAAGTACAGAAGGATTCATTTATTGCTGGCTCATGGTTTCTCAGGGTTTCTTTTCAGAGCCATGCATTTTGTAAGCACTATAACCAATCATGTTATGGCAAGACTTCAGTACCACTCCGATGACAGATCTGTGCTCTGTTCTCAAGTGAGATTCTAGATAAGTAGTGATATTAGGCTGAAAGGGATTAATGCAAAATGAGAAGCGGATTAACTGCAAAGTTGAGAGGAATTAATGATGGAATGTAGTTGGGTTGCTGATTAGTGTACCAATTACGGTTCAGTAGATAGAACAAAAATTATGGCAGGGACAGGCTTGTCCCCTGGTATTGTGGTGTTTTGTGGGCGTTTGGCATCAGATGGGGATAGACTTCCTAGAATTTTACCTGTGAGAAAGGATCAGGACAACTTACCTAGCTTCCATATGTAAACTATGTTCTCACTTGACCCAGTATTTACAAAGTCACATTAAAAGGAAACACAGATGCTTTGAGGTTTGTGCAATAGCTTAGAGGCATAAAATTTTTTGCTTTTGCCTTCTTAACAAGTAGAGATCAAGCATTTTCCTCTGGGCTGAACAATGGAATAATCATTTCCCATAAGTAATACATGCAGGAAAATCACTCATGCACAAGAATCTTTCTGCTCCATTATGTCATTCTATTTTCTCTTTTAAAAACCTCTCCCCTCATTTAACAAAGCGCTATGCAGCTTGTCCACCACCTCTCACTCTGCAGGACCTTCTTCCTCCAGAACCTTGTGTGCCTTGGTTCATCTATTGGGAGAGTGTCTTCTCACAGACAGGAGGGCCTGTCTCACAGAAATGAGACCAATATCTTTACCTGTGAAGAGGGCTGGAGATGTACTGAAGTGCTGCCATTAATAAATCTCCTTTCTCTGCTCTTCCTTGACTCAGTTTATTTGGCATATGAGGGTGAGTGGCTGGACCTTAGCATAGGCCTCTGGTGTTTGGGTCTGGAATCTAAAAGCTCAGTTTCAGAATACAATATGACCATTCTTTTTAAAGCACTTTGGACAAGTTCAATTTTGTGGAGCATAGTTTTGTTGTTGAAAGACAAGTTGATCACCAGGTTATTTTAGCTAAACTGCTAGCAAGTCTTAAATGAAAATGTTTTTGATAGTGGACATTTTGGGTATAATATAGGGTGATTTTACCAATCTCCAGACATCAACGTGCATTTTATTTTTGCAATTCCTAGTTATTTTTCTGATATTTTTACCTTTTAATCTTTAATATGAGTTTAGCTGTGCATTTGGGATTTACCAGCTTTCCTTATTCATAACATTTTGTTTTTACATTTTGAACATATAATAATATTATTACTACAATAATGTTTATCTGAATATGTTAAAGTAAAATAAATATTAACAGTAAATTGTCTATGTTCAACAAGAAATTACTCAGTACCTTATGTATGAAATCCCTCTGTACATCATCTTGACAATTAAATTAAAAATTAAATATTATAAAATAGATAAATATTTATACAATTAATAATAAATTAATAATTGACTATTTGGATAGCTCACATTTCATTTTAAGATTCCATAAAATTCAATTTCATTGCTTAATAAATAATTATACCTATTTTATTTATGTGGTTCTGTTTTGATTTTTTACAAAAGAAAAGCTGGAACACAGCTTTTCCTAAAGTTCAGCTTCTCTGTTTGACATTGGGTTTATTCTGTTTTCTCATCAAAAATGTGAAAGAATGGAGATGGTTATGAAAAAATGAGTGAGAATGAAGATTAACAAGTGGAAAAAGAGGCTCATGTGTGGATACTGGGTGATAGTAGGTATAAAAATTAGAAAAAGAATATATCTTGAAAAATTCAATCCGTGAAAAGTAAGAACACTGAAATGTACATGACAAAAGCTTACATATATTGTGACAGATTATAAAATCACATAGTAGCTTCAATTATCAAGACAAGACAACTATATAATTGCATTAAAATTTCTAAAGATTACAGCACACATTGATCTCATTCCTTCTGGAGAATCAAATGAAATTAGGAGGTAACCTCAAGAAAGCTTGAACTTCACAAAATCTGCTTTAGTACTGTCTATATTTGTCATATGTTACTGTTATTAGAAGATGTGCAAACATAAGAAGATTGCATAATCCTGGAAATTCAAGTAACATCTGTCATTTGAAGCTG
The DNA here is from genome assembly GCF_019054845.1 of Dipodomys spectabilis. Taxonomy (NCBI): domain Eukaryota; kingdom Metazoa; phylum Chordata; class Mammalia; order Rodentia; family Heteromyidae; genus Dipodomys; species Dipodomys spectabilis. Next base: position 15,151,681 of record NW_024870686.1, on the reverse strand, counting down.
TCTAATTGGCTAACATTTAATTGAATCTTCAAAGGGTTATATTCCCTAGAAAGTGCTTTTACTCCCACCAAAAGGAAACGAGAGGGAAAGTGAGAAGACAACAATTATTGAAGACCTTTGACATGTTCATGTTTAGGCATTACTTACTGTGACAAGAATTTTGCTTCTCACAGAGTGAGAGCCACAAATTATCTCTGGAACTACCTAGGTAATGTTTAGTTAAATATTTTCATGGTGATTCTGTATCTCTTATGTAAATTGAAAAAAAATTAGAATTTTTTCTTTAAAAAACATCCTTAAATATTTCCTTTATGTGCATTTCCTACAAAGTGTTTAGTAATGACCATATCTAATGATTACAACTTAATGGTTAGCTAGTTGGAATTTTCTTTTAAAGATGTTTTAGCATCTCAGGTTGACAAAGTCTTGTCTACATATATAAGATGGATTAGGCAATTATCCAATAAATCAGAGTGAAAAACCTATTACAGAGAAAAGATAGGGGAGAGAGCTGGTCTCTGTGTCTAAGATTGATGGCTTAAATTAGTTAAACTTACTAATTTTGCCACTGCAGAGGTGACCCAACAGACAATTTCTCCAATGGGTCAGTGTCTTGTATATAGAAGGCATAACCCTGACTTAATGATTATCGTAAACAATTTTTGAATGTAGTAAAGCTTTCAAGCATACGAAGTTGCGTATATAAAGGAATTAACAGACAATTCAGTAGAAAATCAAGTAAACCATAAGTAGCTAAATCCACCAATGGAAAATGTTAAATCTCATTAAAAATGAGGAAAATGAGATAATGTCATAAATAGTTCTCCTTTAACGTTAACACGTGGGAAGCTTCTTAAAATGAATAGTTCAAGACTGAGATTCTCAACCAATCAGTGGATCTTTGAGATCTCCTTGGCTTTGCCAATGGAAGCACACAAAGGTTCTATTTCTTGAATTATAATGTAAAGAAACCCTTATCTATATTTCCCAGGAGATGTGCAATAATTTTCATAGTTACATTTCCCCCCAAACAACTGTAAACAACTATCACAACTCAGTATCTTCTAAGACTAGGGTGAATAAATGAATCATTCATTTAAACATGTATACATCTCAAATGCATAATATTGAGTGATCAAGGAGAACCACAGGCATATAAATCTCTATGTAAATATGGTTTGATTTATTATTGTAGAAGTCAAAACCAAGAAAACTCAATACTAACTAGAATTATTAATATTATAATAAATGTATGAATAAATTCAACCTAATAGTATGAAAATATTGACAACATACAGTTGTAATAAAAGGATGCTTATATAATTTTTTCTTAATATATTGCATGTTTAAGAAATATTTTTAAAGAACTGGAAAAAATGACAAAAGTTCATAAATCATGAATTCTTTTTTGAGCAAGTTATAAGAAGAGAAGAGTTTCTACTGTTCTTATCTAAAATGCCACAATATCTGTATTGAAGATGCCAAATATAAAATCATGCGGTTTTGATTCAATTATTGAAATGTTATTTTCAACAAGATTTTATGTTACCTTGAGAATTTCTTGTTAAAAAGTTTCTTGCTTTTCTGTTGTCTTATTTCAATGTCTGTAAAATTCAGTCTATAAAATAGTGAGTTATTCTAACATTTATACTTGGATTTTTCTTCTTCAAAAAGATTTTCTGTACAGAGGCCAGGCATGAGTGGTTTACAACTGTAATCTTAACTACTCAGGAGGCTGAGATATGAGGAAAGTGGTTCAAAGCCAGCCCAGGCAGGAAAGTCCATGAGATTCTCATCTCCAATTAACTCCCAAACGAATAGGAAGTGAAACTGTGGCTCAAGTGATAGACCACTAGCCAAAAAGCTTAGGGACAGGCCCTGAGTTCAATTCCTAGGACTAACATGCATGTGTGCATGCACACACACACACACACACACACACACAAACACAGATTTTTTCTTCATAGAAAAGAGAACCAAGTGATGAGGACCAGGTGGTGAGAAAATTACTGGACTATGTGGAGACAACCATTTTTCCAATGTGTCTGAGATATTCTATTTCTTTCTGTATATTGAGCAAGGCCCAGCAGACAGAGCAGAATGACCAAGAGACTTCTGGCCAAATGGACACTGGTTAATAGGTCACCATTATTGAGCTATTGATCTAGGCCCACCTGAGCAGGGGACATTTGATTGCCTGTGTTTCAATTAATCCAGCCTGAGGAAGAAGGAATATCTCATTGAAAAACAGATGTGGTATTTAAATCGAGTTTTAGAAATACTTCTTGACAATGAAAATGGAGGGTTGATTGAAGCCTCCGCTTCAAAGTCTGGGTCATTGTGAACATCTGCAAGTATATCTTAAAATCATTATTATTTTTTTCACTGTCACTTTTCTGGCTGCAATCATGGAGTTGACAAAAGAGCAAGCCCCACATTGAGTTGCCAGCGAAATAGGTTAATCATATCCTCACTGTCTGTAAAGAATTTCATGGCAGCAAAAGGCTAATATCACTGGTGTGGAGGAAATGGGATAAGAAAACACAAAAGCAGATTTACTAATTTTGACAGCTCTTTTCTTAGTGGAGGCCAAAGACATTATTGCAGAGAGAGCTTCCCAAAGCTGTTTATCCTTTAGGAATGCCTGAGCACAACAAAGAAGAATCAGGACAAAGTTTGGGAGAACCAATGAATCGAAAGAATAATAATAAGAAGAAAAGTAGGTAAAGAATTCTTTTCTATTTTTTTCTGAGAACTCAGAATGAAATACTTTCTCTGAGCTAATGGAAGAGAACAATTTGATGCAGACAGGAACGGTACTAAGTGCTCATTACTTTTTTCACTGTGCCATTTAAATACTCCAGTGTATCAATGGAAAGAAGATTTAAATAGCAAGCTTCACTGCTATTTGCTCCTAAAAGAAAACGATCCCCGCAGATTATCACATTTTGTTAAAGTCAACATAGGGAGGAATAGTAATTTTGTAGTTGAAGGAGAAGAGGGGCATGTGGGAAAACTAAAATGTGAACAAAACAACAGTGGAGCTTTCTTGCATTGTTTATTGGTATTTGGGGAATTTCTTGCAGCTTTGTCTTTTGTGGTTGCTTCATAAATAAAAATACAGCACACACTTTATATATTTGGGATGTGATTCACAGAATGGTCCTAATTCACCTATGAACCCCTGCCTGGCTTCATCCAGGGAGCACAGCTAAGCATCTGCAAACACACTAGTAATTTTCGCTAAAGCCTAGGGCTTTTCTTACTTTTCAATCATTTGCATACAGCAGCATAAATTAAGCAGCCATCTGTATTCTTATGTACCTACACTGAATGAAATGAATTTACAGTCTGGAAAGCATTTATCCTTGACATCTCCTTCACGCTGGGTTTTGTTCTTCTTAATCAATTAGAACGGGAATGCACAGAAACACTCATTCTTTCAGAATGCTCATGCAATTGTCATTTCCTTGCTGCCAACCCTTGGCCTTCTCCATTTTGCCCATCCCAAACTACTGTGGGCAGATTGAAATAGTGTCAGGAGCAGGCTGTTGGAGACAGCTGTCTGTGTTAAAATATCCTCTTCCTTTTCACTTGTGTGTACAGTTGGGCAAATGGCAGGTCTCCTGTGCTCTAGCTGATCATTTCTGAAACTAAAGATGATCAAGTAGAGCACAGGAGACCTGTCATTCACCCAACTTTACATTTGCATTCTCATTTAGTTACTGTGAGGCCAAATGAACTTAGGCCACTGCTTGACATGCAGTGGGTACTCAATAAATGCTAGGTGTGATTATCAGTGTCACATGCAATTCTTGTTATTCCTTTCCACCCTAGATTGGATCATTGAGAGGCAGTGATAAATGGCTTAGGGAAGTAGCCTTGGGAAAAGTATTTTTCTAGAGAGGAGTTAATTCACAGGAGTGTTTCAAATACAGAAACTCATAAGATGGTTTTCATAACATTGCAGCCATGATCACGTCCTAGGGATGGTTGATATTTTACTGAAACTAGAGTGGGAGAAAAGCAAAGGAGAGAAATTAAAGACAGATGACTGAAGAGTTGCTTACCACAGAGGGTAACGTCATGGAGCAGTCTTACTGATGTTACAGGAGCCTGGGGATTTTTGGTAACAAGGGACAGGTGGCAGCTTATCCCAAGGTAAAAGGACTTGTGGGTTTGACAGAAGGGCAGTCTGTATTATATGAAAACAGAGAGACTGCACATTAAGTAAATTTAGGTCAAAGAAAAAATTGGCTTTGTTGAACCATACATTTTGTGACAAGAATATAAAACTTCTAAGGCTCTTCATTTGTGTGTGGGCATCAGCGGGTGTCGTTGTTGAAGCAAGATCAATGAGTGGTTTGAAGGTATCCTGAGGAAGATGGCTGATATGATTCCTAGAATTCAGACCAGGCAAAAAAAATCAAAAAACAAACAACATATGAATTCTTTATTCAATTTAAAATCATTAGCGTTTTGTTTCACGAAGTAGTAAGGATTTCAGATGAAGAATAAATGTCAACAATTACATAGGAAAAGACAATGGTCTGTCATTGTCATTTTCCTCCTCCATGGATACATAGTTTTATGCAAATCATTGTCCCAACAAAAGAGAAACACAAGCCAAGCAGGCTTTGCTTCTACCTTGATGGAGTTAAAAGTTGTTTATACCATGTGGTATGCAAGAAAATCTGTTTACAAGAATTTCCCTTACTCTCTAGAGCAACCTGATAGAAAAATGTAACAGATTAGGCTTCACTTTTCTAGATATCTGGATTGGGAGTTGGGCAGATTATTCAATAATCAAGGCCAAAGTTGAAATTGGTTTTGGAGTTCACTTTGTTTCTAGCAGGTACAGAAGCACTAAGCCTGAGAGGGAGAAAGATGAAGAGATTGCTCTTTGTCTACTAGTTTGTGGCGTGGCACAGCAACTCATTAACAAGTTGTTCTCTTTCTGATATTGACACTGTGTTCATACAAATAGCCTTGGGTGATTTAGTTGAAACAAAACAGACTCTTATTTTTCCATGTGAAAAATGAGTGGTTCGTGTTTTGTGGCATTATAAACTACCTATTAGCTATTCATATTCTTAAGTAGTTAATTGATAAAACTTCTTAAGAGACTGACTCTGGATGAGTATAAGGCTACAGCAGGCAAACAGTATTTGGAACATAGGTAGATAAATATAAATATACTGTTGATGTGGAAATAGAGATCTCACAGCAGGTGACAAATAATAATTACCATCGCTGTATGCCTGTGCCCTAAGACACAGAGTTTTTCTGGACCAATTTCATGTTACTCTGCCAGCTGGGTGTTAGCCCCTGACATCCTTTGCTCTACTGTCTGGTCCTTCTTAACTGCTTTTAAGACTCAAGTCATGCATGCAGGCATTAGCACCTAATTAGCTTTATCTTACTAGAAATTGTTTCTGAGTTGATACCTTGGTGTTAGAAAACTAAAATTCAATTGGAGTTCTATGCTAGATAAAGGTAGTTGATTTTTTTATGTGTTTGTTTCTCTTAAGTCCATGAATGACACCCTGTCACGTATTTTATTATGTATATCAATGCAAAGAAAAGATGAAGGTAAATAGAAAGAAATTAGAAGTTTAGATTTCTGCTTATTCTTCTGTTGACCTTTTAATAGTCCTCTTCCTGTTATTTCCTATTCTTTTGTGTGCATATGCATATCACTTACCACCCATTTATTTGTGAATATCTTGAACACTTTAAATGAACAACCTCCTTCTGAGAAGGACTCCTAGAAAATCAAGTGTTCTTCTTATATGTCATTTTAGTCATAAGCTGTGGATTTAATTGTACTGGAAAATTCTGTCCCATTGAATTCAATATCAACACCACACTAAAAGTGCAGAGATTGGATTGGTGTCATTTTAACCTTCTAAGAGAAATGGTTGGTGTGGAGTTTCTCCCCAGTTGGAACATGCTTTGAATTTAAGAAGTCTTCTTTGAAGAGTGTCTGATTACTTTCAGGGGTGAAGTCTGTCCTTTTGTCCTAACAGAGCTCACTTTTCCCTGCTAGCGGCCAATTTTTTTTTCCATTGTGGGATTTTACACACTGTTGCTTGGAAGTCAAATTAAAGGTCTTAGGCAATTTCAGCTTAAAAATGTCATGTAACAGAAGGAATGGAGGGTGAAGTTGAATTCTACCCATGAGCAAATTAGGTCAGATTTATACTTCCCTGGTGTACATGGATAATTCCAAGATATTTGGGCTTTTCACTGATCAAGAGCAGAATGATCAAGGGCAGGAGGGAAAAATTATTCTACATTTATTTTCTCAAATAGAATCAATATCTTCAAGGTTTTTAAGAAATATACACCCCTACTCAAAACACCAAGTCATGAAGAGAACTATGGGAGCTTGACCGCTTAGTTTAGAAATGCTATGGTAAGATTTTCTTCTCTACGTCAATCTCTCCTTCCACCCTCCAAACCTGGGAGGGTAGAATAAAAGAAAAGGAGAGCAGTTGATCTATAGGATAGCTTATCAATATGACAGAGAATTATTTCTGATGAAAGTATTATTCATGGAACTAAACATTCTTAAGTTTAAAACATGTATTTTGGATCTTAACAAGTCACCATAGGACAGTATATTACTTAAGATAGTTTTGAGAATAATGGATATGACATTCTTTCAAAGGTGAAATAAAAAAGGTATTTAGAACCATTATCTGTGTTATAGATATCACTATGGAATTTGTCTCCATCCAGAATCCCCAAATATATATATTCTGAATTAGCATAGAAGGCTTGCCAAGAGCTTGAGAAAATGTACAACACTGTGAACTACAGCTTTAGTGGGGTTTTGTTGTGCCTCAAATTGTGTCAAGATTCATCTTTCTGGGAGAGAGGAGGGGGAAGAGTGACATTGTCCAAAAAGAAATGTACTCTTTACCTGACTTTCATAACTGTAACCCCTCTGTATATTACCTTTATAATAACAAGACATTTTTTAAAAAGATGAATCTTTTATCATGAACATTTGTAAATCCTGGAGATAACAAAAGATTTTTCTGGGATCTGGGTACTTATCCTAGAATATGTCAAAATATTTCCATGTTGTTATGTTGAATTGACTTGGGCAATCATTATCACCTAACCTACAAGCTCTTCAATTCTGTTTCTGTTCTTTTTTGTTGTTGTTGTGAGACTTGAACTCTGGACCTGAGCGCTGTCCCTGAGCTCTTCAGCTCAAGGCTAGCACTCTACCACTTGAACCACAGCGCCACTTCCTTTGTTTCAGTTCTTGAACTTATTTTTTTTTTAATTTTTAAAATGTAAATTTTTATTTTGCTACTGTGGGTAGTGTATATACATTTATCTAAACTAGGGAAGGGAAGGGGAACAAAAAATGGTGAGACAAAGACAAAGGGGGAACCAATGCATCGGTGATATTCACAAGACACTGTTGGAAATGATCTATACAACTTGGGGGTGCGGATGGGGAAGGGGAGTGGGAGAAAAATGAGGATGGGGTAACAATTTCGACAAGACATGTACTCAGTACCTTACTTCTGTCATGTAAGCCCAATGTACATCTCCTTGACAATAAAATAAAAATAAAATGTAAACTTTACAGGAAGCAAAATGATGGATCATATCTGTGCCATTTGATGAATGGGGAGAAATGTGACCTCTCACATCACTACTATTCCACTCAAGATGTAAGTTTGTTTTGTTTTGTTTTGTTCGCATGCCTGAAAGTTGTCTGTTGGTTCTTTCCAGAAATTCAATATCCCTACAGGATAGTCTGTCTTCGTAATGATAAGTTAGTTTTGCTCCTGTGGGACTTCTTGTAAGTGGAACCATACAGTATACCCACAACTTCTACCCCTGGTTCTTTTCCATGGTGTGATGCCTGGAAACTAAAAGTATAAACCGTTCATTTGTATTGATGAGTAGCATTCTGTTGTTTGAATCTATTGTAATTTGTTTATTCTTTCTCTTGACATTTAGGTTGTTTCCATGTATACCTATTATTCACAAAGCTGCCCTAAATGTCTTCATGCACATCTGTTAGAAATAATTTTCAAAATATAGACATTATTTATTTTATCCTTTATTTTGTTGGTCAGGGGACCTGAACTCAAGACCTGGGTACTGTCTTCAAGCTTTTTTGCCCAAGGCTATCACTCAACTACTTTGAGCTACAGCCCCCTTCTGGTTTTCTGGGGGTTAATTGGAAATAAGTCTTCAGGAATTTCCTGCCTGGACTACCTTTGAAACGGGATCCTCAGGTCTCAGCCTCCTGAGTAGCTAGGATCATGGGTGTGAACTACGTGTGCCAAGTTCATTTTGTCCTTTTTGATGCTATTATAGATGAAGTATCGCAGCAGGATTGATTGAGATATAATTAAGATAAAATTGTTTATACTTAAGGTATACAGTGTGTTATCTGGCATACATTTATGTTGTGAATTGATTAGCATGCTTTTGACTGGTTCTGGTACTAGGCCTTGATCTTCCTACCTCTTTCTCCCAAATAGCTGGATTTATAGGTGTATGCCACCATGTCTTGTGTGAATACATATTTTTAATGCATTCTAAGTTATTTTCTGTATACCTTATAAGGATCCACTTTAATTCTCTTGTGGTAGTTCAGTCTTCTAAACATTATTCATTGAAGAGATACTTCTTTCCCTGTTGCACATTGAGAGTAAATATTTTTCTGGTTTTGTATTTTTCTGGTTTTGTTCTCTATTTTTTTGGTTTAGGTGTATATTTTTATGCCAGTACCAGGCTGTTTTGATTTCTTTAATAAATGCTTTATGAGTTTCAATAACTTAAATCTTTCTCTTATTCAGGTAAAGTTATTTCTAAATATTGTATTTTATTAATTTTTAAATGAAATCTGATTTTAAGGTTGACTTTAAGAGAGTAGTTCATTGTTAGTATATAGAAATACAAATTATTTTTGTATATTTTGTATTCTGCAACTTTATTGAATCAATTTATTAGTTCTAGCAGTATTTTTGATAGCATCTACTGGGGACTTTTGCATATGAGTATCTAATCTGCAAACAGAAAATTTATGGATTTGAAATCTTTTATGTCTGTTCTTGACTAATTGCTGTAGCTAGCACTCCCAACACTATGTTAAATAGAAGGAATTGAGGATGTATATTCTTGATTTACTTCTGATCTTAGAGGAATATCTTCCAGCTTTTGAACATTAGTTATGATAATAGCTATGGTTTTATTACATGGAGCCTGTATTATGATATGACTCATTACTCTTATATCTACTTTGTTGAGAGATGATTTTTAAACATGAAGTGATATTGAATTTTGTTGAATGATTTTTCTCTGTCAATTGACATAATCGTGTGGATTTTCTTGTTCTGTTAATGTGGTGTATCTCATTTGTTTTATATATTTTTATTTATATCTAATATGTATTTGTATGTGCTATGTATAAATACATTTAAATATACTTAAATATAGCATATTTAAACATATATTTAAATATACTTAAATATATGCATATAGTATATGGTTTTACTATATTTTATATATAAAACATAATATATTTAAACATAACGAATATAAAGTATTATATATATCTCCTTGTATCCCTGAAATATATCTCATTTTATTATGAGTGATTCAATTGTTCAGTTGTCTAATATTTTGTGAGACGTTTTTCATATATGTTTATGAACAATATTGGTCCGTCTACAATTTTCTTGCAGTATTCTTGTTTGGTGTCAGGATAATGTTTGTTTTTTTACGATTAATTTACTCTTTTCAGTTTTCAGGAAGTCTGGAAATAACTTTTATTAGTTCTTTAAGCATGAGTAGAATTTGGCAATGACGCTATTAGTGCTTAAGCTATTCTCTGGTGGGAGATTTTATCCCACTATAAATCCAAACTCTTTATTGCTCTGCTCTGTTCAGATTTCCTATTTCGTTATGATTCCGATTTGCTAATATGTCTCTAGAAATTTATCCATCGTTTCTTTTTCTTTGTTGGTCATGGGGCTTGAACTCTGGGCCTGAGCACTGTCCACCAGCTCTTCAGCTCAAGGTGAGTGCTCTAACACTTAAGCCACAGAGCCACTTCTGGTGGTTTATTGGAGATAAGAGTCTCCTGGACTTTTCTGCCTGGGCTGGCTTTGAACTGCGATCCTCAGATCTCAGCCTCCTGATTAGCTAGGATTACAGGTGTGAGCCACTGGTGCCCGGCTTCATTTCTTCTTTATCACCTAATTAGTAGGTGTATCCTTTGAATTTCTAAATTAATTTTTATTCCTATTCTTTCTCAATTTTACTTATTTGAGCATTTCATCTCTCTCTTTCATAGAGTAGATGAAGTGATGATGTTATCTTTTTCAAATACTTGCTGGTTTAATAAGTTCTATTCTGTTTCAAGTGTCTTTTACATTTATTTCTACTATGATTTCTCTTATTTCTTTCCTTTTACTACACACAGGAATAGTTTTCCTATCTAATCTTTTGAAATATAAATTTTAGTGGTTTGCTTGAAATTTTTCTTCTTGATACTGGTAGGTCTGTGTATCCTTCTCTTACAACTACATTTATTATGTTCTACACATTTCCTCATTTTATTTGTTTATTTCCAGTTATGGAGATTAAACCAGGGCCTACTACATGCAAAGCAATTGCTTCATTTCCAGACCTTCAAGTTTAGGGTTGTCATGTGTTCATTTTCACGTCTCGTAGTATTTTTTAAAATATCCTTTAGTCTTTTTCTCTTATTCAACTACAGTTGAATACAGTCGGGATCATGTCGTTTAAGGCTTTTATGTTTTGTCAAGATATTCTTGGATTACGGTCAAAATTCCCCCTACTATAATTTTCTAATTTCATATCATTGTAGCTAAAATAGGTAGTAGATGGTATTCATATTTTAAAGGTTTTTTTTCAAATAAAGACCTGTTTTGTGGATTAACATATAGTCTTCCATACGCTTTTGTATGTTTGATTTCAAAGAGTATTCTGCTCTTGTTAGTCCAAGTAGTCTATCATGTTCTAGTCCACTGTCTCCAGCCTAGGTTTGCAGGCCTGGCCTGTTCTGGTGGTAGGGTCAGTGACAAAGTCAGGGCTTTATTTCTATCATATGAAGGAGGGTCTGTCTCAAGACAGTATTGTGGTCTTGAGGGAGAAGTGATGAAAATACTGATTATAATGTATAACTATATTTATACATATAGAATAAAAAATATCAAATACCATCATCAAATACAGTTATCCACTGAGTAATGTTTTGGTCAGGGACAGACCACATCTATGATGTTGTTACCATAAAAGGGGAATGCTCAGTGATATCTGATATTCAGACAACTATGAAATCACTAAGCTACATTTCTTAGAGTGTATTCCTGTGGTTTAGTGATGTATGACATTAGAAAACTAAGTTAATTATAGAAAATAACACCATCAAATTGATTTATCCTCTAGAGAACAGTATTTTCCCTGCACAGTACCAAACTCTGAAAGTAAATTTTACCTATAGTCACTAAAAGATTTTAATTATCTCACTACAAAATTTAAATCATGTCTTCATTCAAATGTTTCCATGGTAGATGTTCCTAGTCACAATTAAGTTCATATTTAACTAATGAAAATATTTAAAATTACAAATAAAAAATTCCAAAAACTTAGTCTCCCTTTTCCTCCTTCTTTCTCCCTTTTTCTCCCTCTTTCTCTTCTTCCAACCTTCTGCAAATATATACCTATCCACTTCTGCTGTTCTGTACCAGATACTTTGGCTATGACAACAGGACAGTCTAGAAGTAATACAAAACATGTACAAAATCAGAACATTTTATGGTTCATTGGATATGAATTATTGAATAGTAGTTGTAAATGTTGAGTGGAGAAATTATTCACTCCTGACTGGTTATGGCTAGGTAGCAACGTAAGGCAAATTTGGATGGAAAGATGGCTAATTTAAAAAATCACAATGGTCTAATTTTTAAAAAGTAAACAGCTATATTACAAAGCCTATTTTACAAGTTTGACTTTCATATTGATTTAGTTTCCTGAAGAATATGCACAGCAGTGCAATTAATTTTGAATGTTTGGATAATGTAACTGTCAAGCCATGCAGGCTTTATGCATAGAAGGCTCTTAGAGGGAAGAAGTCCATAAAATCCAAACTGTTAACTGTTAGTTTCAGTAAGTATAGGAATACAATTTTTAACAAGAGCTCTTTAGGCAATTTACAATTTCATACATGATCATAAACCTCTCTAGAGCATTTCTATGACAACTAAATTTTGAATATAAGCAGGAAAATTTGTAGGCTAATATGCCAGGGACGTCTATAGAGATTAAGGGGAAAAAACAACAACAACAAACACCAAAACACCTCCTCGAGATTTTAAAAGTTAAAATACTGCATTATATATATTAGTCAGAGTTGGAAAAAATTTCCACAAAGATTTTGAACTCACTTAGCAGTACACAGGCATCTTAATTACATAATTACTCCAAGCAACCACTCTAATCCATCTTGTTCATTTTGCATTTTATAAAAGAAACAAACTAATTATGGCTTTACACTGAATTAAAAATACAAACCAGCACTGCATTTATTTGGTTCATTCTGGCTTATGCACCCTGCTTCTCAGACAGACATAAAGTACAGCAAAAACAAACATAATCATCCATTCTGCATGCTATCACAGTGTTCTTCAAAGGTTAAAACAAATGCTACCAAATCAATTCTTCACTAAAGGATAGAAGATAGCTCCTTTCCTTTGGTGCTGGAAACTGGCAGCAACCTAGTGATGAGAAGACGTATCTGAGAACACCTTCTGTGCAGTGATAGAAAAATAAGAACATTGTTAGCATAAGGCACATCAGCCTGATGACAAGTGTAGCAGTTACATGAGCTAAAAAAAAGGGAGGAAAGGCAATATACACCAAAGAATAATCAAGAAAAAAGTATTTGAACATCTGGTTGTAGACGGACTCTGAAGGAGCCCAGCTTTGCCTCTACCAAGGCCATCAATCCAGCATGATCACTGGGTATCAGATCTCTTCAGCATGTATTTAGGGAAATGCATTTAGACACATATGAGAGCCAATGTAATCTAGTTTGTGAAATATTTTTAAGCTTTGATATGATGAATATTTTCATAGATAATCACATAGGGCTCAGATGCCCCTCAGGTTTAATCTAGTCTAGAGCTTGGTCAGGAAGGGTTGTGGATCAAAGTGGATGCTAATTTCATGATTAGTACATAATTCATAAACAATTATTTTAAATCTATGAATGCACCTAGAAATGTTTCTCTTGTTTAGCTCACCCTGCAAGAGAAAGGTTGAGCCTTGGCAGGTGCACTGGTGGCTTACTCCTGTAATCCTCAGTACTCAGGAAGTCAGCCTGGCAGGAACAGTTCATGAAACACTTTTTTTGTGTGTGTCAGTCATGGGGCTTGAACTCAGAGCCTGAGCGCTGTCTCTGAGTTCTTGTGCTCATAGTTAGCGCTCTACCACTTTGAGCCACAGTCACTTCCAGTCTTACCTTTGGTTAATTGGAGATAAGAGCTTCAGGAACAGCCTGGCTTGGAACCGAGATCTTCAAATCTGAGTCTTCTGAGTGGCGTACTTGTGTGCCTGGCCATGAGACACCTCCCATTAACCACCAGAAATCCGGAATTGGAGCTGTGGTTCAAAGTGGTAGAGCACTAGCTTTGAGCACAAAAGCTCAGGGAGAACTCCAGGTGCTGAGTTCAAGCCTCATGACAGATTTTTTTTTAAAGGATTAAAAAAGAGAGATAAGTCTTTCAACTTTCAGAGTAGGTAAGGCTCAATCTGACCAGCAAGGAAGAGGTGTGGGTGCTTTCTCAGCAGGAATAAATTTTGGAAGAGAACATTATTGTCAAGTCTGAAATGTCAGCAGCTCAGAGCTTTGGTGTAAGTTATGTGTGTGGGTAATGGGCATTTTACCAACCAAACAAATGCACAATCAATATATTAGAGTTATGTTGATCATTTAATCAAATATTACAAGATAGTACATACTCACTTTCTCTCTTATTAGCAGTGTTATGTTTTTAAACTACCACTTTATTTTAGATTTATATTTAAAAATATGAAAGGAGATGTCATTTTGTAATATAAACATTTGATATTTATTTTAGCCAATTATGTAATTTATCAGAAATAAAGATTGTTTTCTGGACCACATGCATGTATTCATCAAAAAAAAGTCCAATAACCAATATGTGTTATAGCATCTTTAAATACTTTAGTTACTCCTCCCCAAAAATCTTCCCTGACTCTTTTCAGTGTGTTTATTACCTTGGGATAATACAGTAATAAAGTGGCAACTATTTCCTTTTGAAAAATGGATATTTCTCAATTTATGTATTGACAATGTTTCCCAAAACGTTCCATAAAGTAATCAATTAATATTACATTCAGAAAATTCTCCATGAGAACATCTATTATAAAATGTACTGAGCACTGTTAGTCAAATTGAATTTGGGTTGCTCTCATAGGGAATAATCTGTATTGACCACCTAATAAGAAATCCTTGTATATACCTATTGCGATATAGTTTTTCCATACCCCTCTTGCATTGTTACATGTTCTGAGTAGAGACACTGACTGCTGTTATTCTTTGCTATTTTTTATGGATTTCTAAGATAGCAATTTGCTTTAGAAGACAGTGATGCTGTCTGGCTCCAGGGTAAGGGAGATAATTTTGCTTTAAAAATGGTAACAAAGTAATTTTCTCCACTAGAGAAAATGTACAAGTAGACAGGTTTACAACCCATGGCAAAATATTTGGTTTTTTTAAGTAAAAATTCTTCTATAATAAAACTTAGTGTAGATTCAACTGTATACACACACACTGTACACACACACATACACACACACACACACACACACACACACACACTCTCTCTCTCCTTCCCTCTTTCTTCCTCCTGCACATCCTCCTCCTGTTCCTCCTCATCTTCCTCCTCCCTCTCCCTGAGTTACCTTTTGGAAATGAACTTTGTGAAGCTGAAGCAAGAAAATGTTACTATTTTGGCTACTGTTTTTTCCTGGAGAAATAATCTTTCATCTCTGGATTTGAAGTTTCCTGACTATTGACACAAGCTATGAAACTTTGGAAGGCCTAACTTATTTGCATCCATGTAAGATAAAGCTCAGATTGTTCATTGTTCTTCACAATAACATGGAAAGAGGCAAAAAAAATTGGACCACTTTATGAGGAGAAGAAAAAGTCATATAGTGTTGTCTCCATATGCATTAATGTGTTCCATTTGAAAAATCTGTGCCATTTGTAGTGTGAATTAAATTATATAAGTATAATTTTCTTAATCTGTTATAATATCTCAAGTACGTACGCGTGTATGTTTACATGCATGTGTATGTGTGTTCGTGAATATATGGCAGCAGGCTTTTAACTGTTGTTGCAAGGATGCAAAAACTCAATTTTTAGAAACAGCTGGTTACTTTTTATTTTAGAGAAGAGAAATTAAATTAAATATGTGTGCAGAACATGTAAGGATATCAAAATAAGATGTGATAGTCTTCTGAAGTGAGTTATAGATTGAACTGTGTGCCCTTGCCATTCTGTGTTATAGATCAATGAGCTCTTGAGAGACTTGCTCTCAAGTTCTGTGTCCAAAGTGGGCTAGTGAGTGACATACAGGAATTTTGACTTCTGAATCAAGGTGGATTATCCCCAAACACATGATGTGCTTTCAAATTCTCTGGGAAAATTTCTTCCTAAAATCACTTTTCATTTGCTCTCGGATGCTTTGGATTCTTTATCACTAAAAGGAAATCCTTTCATCCAATGTTTGTAATAAAGGATTAAAATGAACATAAGGTGGAAAAGATGACTCCTTGCTTGACATTGAGGTATACATGACATACAAATTTCCTGAGACTGGCCTTCTATCTTAAACTGGTGGTGGTAGAACTTTATATCAAGAAAAATGGCTAGAATAACTTCACTAGTAAAGATAAATACCATTAGACTAACCTAGTACTGGTGAGCAGATTTTATCTAGCATAAAATCTCTACTTAGTTGCCAACAATTTCCAAAAGGACTGCTCAGGAAGAATTAATTCTAGGGCATACCAGGTTTAGTTATGCAAGTCTATTGTCAACCATGATTGCAAAAATCTCAAGGAAATGTCGTTGCACATACTCTAGACTATTTGGTGTCTCTACCCTAAGTCATTAGTTGTAAATAGCTTACAAAAAGTAAATGTGTCCAGCTGCGTGCTGGTAGCTCATACCTGTAATCCTAGCTACTCAGGAGGCTGAGATCTGAGGATAACGGTTCAAAGCCAGCCCGGGCAGGAAATTCCGTGACACTATTATCTCCACTAGAAATAAACCACTAGAAAACTGGAAGTAGCTCAAGTGGTACAGTGCTTGCTTTGAGTCGAAGAGCTGAGGGACAGCATTCAAGCCCAGAGTTCAAGCCCCACAACTGACAAATAAATAAATAAAAGTAAACGTGTACATTTAGGATATCAAAATATTTGGTGTCCATGAGCTGATAAAGCATTATCATTTCCTCTCTTTCAAGTTTCCAGATACTCAGCCCAAACATATTTCTTTCTTTCCATCCTTTTTTCTTTCATTTGTCTTTCTTCTTCTTCCTCCTCTTCCTATTTTTTTTTCTCCCTCTTTCTCTTCCTTTTCCTAACTGCCATTGCCTTTACTCCCTCTTTCCTTCTCTCCTTCCCTCCTTCCTTCCTTCCTTCCTGCCTGCCTTCCTGCCTGCCTTCCTGTCTGTCTTCCTTCCTTCCTGCCTGCCTGCCTGCTTGCCTTCCTGCCTTCCTGTCTCTCTGCTTTTCTTGTCTTTCTTTTCCTCTCTTTATTTCTCTTTAATTTTTATCAGTGCTTGGAATTGAGCCCAGGGCCTGGCACAAACCATTATTTTCGAGCTTATCTGCTCTCATCCCTGTATATCAGGCAGAGTGTCCGCCTCTTTCCCTTTTCTATTCTGCCTACTTTATCTTTCTTTTCTAAATAACTTTCTCCTAAAGTTTCACTTGTGATTTGCCTTTCTGTTGGTAAATCCCTCGGGAAGCTTTTCCTCATGGGTTTAAGTTCTTCTAATTTTCAGGACAATTGCTAAGGTGAGTAGAGAATTTCTTCCCCTTTCTCTCCCTGGTTGAGCAATCTTCCTTGTCCTTTCCTTTCCTTTGGTGACAAAATAGGTATATTGAAGGTGATGGTTTTGGAGACTGAGTTCAATTCATTGATCAAGTTTTGAGCTTGAACCATGTTGTAGAAAGTTCTAGTACTCCACTCCCTTTCTTGCTGAACAATATTTAGTCTTTTTAGAGTGAGGAGCATTTGCTATCATTCCACTTCCCTCTCCTCATGTAAGTATATATTTGCAAGCCTCCACTGCTCAGTGGTAAGTTACGGTTTTATTTTACAAAGGCAACTTTTTAATCTATCAGGAGATAAATATTTGAATTGCTGCCACATTTAGACTATTATGAATAACACTGCTCTTAATATCCCTGTGGAAGGTTTTCTATGGACACATGTTTTCATTTCTTTTAGGTAAATACCTAGGAGTGGAATTTCTGGGTGAAGTGATAAATCTGAGCTTCATATTTTGAGGAATTGCCAGATTCTTCTCCAAAATGGATATATTATTTTACATTCCCATTAGCAATGCATGAGGGTTATAATTTCTACCCATCTTAGTTTGTGTTTTTCTTGTTAGTTCCATGTTTCTCTCCTTCCATAGACTGGAAAATGAGTTCTCTTACGTACTTTCTTATTCATTTTATCACCCTGAATTTGTAAAAGTATGTAATAAGTAAAAAAAGAATGCTGAATTTGACAATAACTTGATGGATAGAAAATTTGAAATTAACCTATTTTATTGATTTTCTGTGATCTAATTTTTTCTCAGTTTTTAATAGAATGAACTTTAATGTGCCACATAACTTCATCTCCACATATATTATTACTGACATTAACTATCTAAAAATAATAAATGGAGATATTTTTTGGGCTTATGATCAAGGTGCCATGAGATAATTACATTGTCACACCATGTCTGTACTTGGTTGTAGAAAAGAAAGTCATGTTCAAAAAATTATGTCCTGAACAGTGATTCCATCAAGCAGAGATTTAAGTCCAGAAATGATTGCGAGAAAGAAAAGCAGAAGTTAGAAAAATACAGTTGTAAGTTTAAAATAATTTAAGCAAAAAACAAAACTCTAAAATCAATGAGCAACTTTCTTAGTTAAAAATACATTAAATAATATTCTTTTAAACAATATAAACATAATTTATTTAGACATGCAGATTATTCACAAGTTCAGAGTGACAATAATATATACTTAATTTTGGAGGTAGTTGGGATTGAACTTAGGACTTCATACTTACAAAGTAGGAAGCTCTATCACTTAAGCCACACCTCTATTACCTTTATCCCTTGGTTATTTTCAACATTCAGTCTTGCATCCTGGTCTGTGATTCTCCTACTTGTAATTCCCTTGTTACTGGGGGTGACAGATAGTCCTGTGCCACTATGTCCAGCCACTGTGCTGGGCTAACAAGTGTCTGCTACCATATCTGGCCATGAACAGTATATGCCTGGGATCTCCACCTCCCCAGAAACTAGGATTACAGATTTCAGGCACTGTGCTCTTTCCCTTTCCCCCCACTTCTGCACCTCCTTCTCTGACAGTTTCTTACTTTTTACTCCCCGTTGACCTGGAACTTTCAATGTTCTTACCTCAGCTTTCTGGGGGCTAAGATTGGAGACAAACACCACTATACCCACCAAATGTGTACATTTCATATTTCAATCTCAACTTGCAAGAAGGCTTGTGATTTAAAGGCTCATCTGGCCATGATGGAAGTATTTACTTGACATAGCTCAGATGTCAGTCAATCAATTATCAACATTTATTGATCATCTGTCTGTGCTTTGCAAACACCTCCGGGTAAATGACTTAAGTTTTTTTGTTCAAGTGAGAAAGAGTCTCAGAAGTTATTCTGCCGACTTTGGATTTTGAAAACTTCTGAAATTGCTTTGTAGTTGTGATTAATGACTATTCATTAGGAGCCTTTAGGTAGCTTTTAATGGATTCACACCAAGTCTTCATATTGCTTTAGAAGGAGGTTTTATTTTTTTTCATGAGTACATAATTTGTGTCATTGATTTTTAACAAGCTGACAGATTTACTGTTTCCTCAAAACTTCAGGTCTTCAGTAGACTTTTGTGGGACTTAGATCCGGTGGGAATTATACCAATTTTTAGTATAAGTGTGTCAAATGTTCGGAATCAATGGTTATTTTTAATCTTACATTGAAGAATATTACATTATAGAAAGGTACTGTGGGTTATCCTTCATAAAAATGTAATTTGAGTGTAGAAAAACTCTACATTGATATATCTATGTATATTGATATATCTATGTACATTGATATATCTATGTATACACACACACACACACACACACACACACATATATCTTCTATAGGAAAAGAAATCCATTTTGCATTACATATCACAGTTAAAATGAATCATACATAAAAACCACACATGAATCATACATTAAAACCATAATGTTATTTTATTTGTTTGATAATTAATATAGTATGGAATAAATTCAGAGGGCTTCATCTATCTTTTAAAAGTAAAAATGTCTTTTATGAGATTATAACAGGATTTTTCTAGCTAGCAACTTCCACATGAAAATTCTGTTTTGTAGGTGATTTGACACTTAAAATAAGAGAAAAATGGAAATGTTTTGCATAATTATTATTGGAGTATTATTGGACCAAATTTTTTCAGCCATTTCCTTTAAGTGTATTCTGCTTTTGAACTGTATAATATTTTATCACATTTTTATGAGACGGAGGTGCTACCTATAGCTTTTTGGGGCAACTGTCACCTTTGGGCAGCAGCAAGATTCTCCACTGAAAGTGCTTAAGAGTCAAACGAGGTAAGGATGGCAAAAAATATATGAGGAAATGGTTATCATCCCTGACCATAAAGGAAATGCAAATCTAAACAACTCTGAGATTCCATCTCACTCGAGTTAGATTGGCTAACATTGTGAATTTGAGCATCAACAAATGTTGGCAGAGATGTGGGGGAAAAGGAACCCTACTGTGGGTGAGAATATAAACTAGAACAACCATTCTGGACAGTGGGTGGGGGTTCCTCAAAAAACTAAACAACCCAACCATACCACTTTTGGGCATCTACCATGAACATCGTGAGCCAGGATATGATAAGGACACCTGCACATCCATGCCCATTATCAAAATATTCACAATAGCCAAAATATAGAAACAGCCCAGATGCTCACAATAGATGAGTGGATCCAAAGATGTGGTACCTATACACAATGGAATTTTGCACAGCCATTAGAAGGAATAAAATAATGTCATTTGTAGGGAAATGGATGGAAATAGAAAAAATCATGTTAAGGAGGTAAGCCAAGTCTAGAGAGACTTGGCATGTTCTCTCTGATATGTGGAAATTAAATCTAAAATACACCGGAATATAGTTATAGAGGATTCTCGATGCTCACACACAATGAGACCAAAAGAGGATACTCTTAGGAGATAAAACATAATGACACAATTCCTAAGTGCCTCTTCATATTTATATGAAAAATATACATGCTGAAATGAACACCAAGATATGGAGATTGGTTTTCTTTTTTAGCCTTTTGTTTTGATGGCTCTGTCTTCTTCACCTTATGTACAGAGTAGTCAAGTATAGGTTATTGGAAAGATTGGGGGGGAAAGCCACAGAACTCAATGGAAAAGTGTGAAAAACAAGCAGTGGAGCTTACTGGACACTAGCAAAAGTGAACTTGTGGTTGGAGACAGGAAGGAGGAACTGGGAGAAAATGAGGGAACAGAAAACAGTGTAGGAAAGGAAATGTACTCATTACTTGACTCATGTAAGTTTAATCCCTTCATACATCACCTCTATTAGCAATAAAGTAAATTAATAATTAAAAATATTAAATGATGGGATGGGATGGATGGGATCATTAAGAAAAAGAGTCAAATAACTAGCAAGGCACTCATGACTAACTTAGCTTCTCAGGAGGATGATTTCTGAGGATCACAGATAAAGGCCAGCACAGGAACAAAAGTCTGAGAGACTCTTAACTCTAATTAACCACCAAAAAAAGTTGTTTAAGGATACAGGTGGACCTGTTGCAACAATGAGAAGTACAAGTTGTCATGTCCAAAATGAGCTTTACAATGTCGGTGCGGGGAGGGGGGGGAAGAGGGGGGAAGGAGAAGGATTGGGATTGGGGGGGAGGGGGGAGGCTGGGAAGGGATGTGAAGGGTAAACAAAGGAGGAGGCTGCAATGCTTGGTAAGAAATGTACGCATTATCCTGCCCATGTAATTGTAGCCCCTCTGTACAGTATGTTCACAAATAAAATAAAATTAAATTAAAAAAAAAAGAGAAGTAGAACTATGACTCAGTGGTAGTGCTTTAGCCTTAAGCAAAAAAAGCCAAGCAAGAGTGAAGGATTCTTAATTGAAGTCTCAATACTGGAACAAAAACAACAAAACAAGAGTCAAATGATTAATACTTTATGGATAAGGAAATATAAATTTTCTTAATTGTTTCCTTTCATTGAAAAATCCAAACTAAAAGAATACAATAGTCCTTAACACAGGTAGTGCGTACATTGAAATGATCAATTCCCAGGTTATTTTACATTGTATTGTTTGATTGGTTCTCCATGTGTTTTCTATGAGGAAATCAAATAATAAATTGTTATTGCTACAATGTACCTCAATTGCCTTATACAATCTATATTTTACAAATTATGATATTAATAGAGTCAGTGTATCTTAATCTGCAAATTCATATAAAATGAAACAATTCTAATTCAATTACTTAGGAAATCAACTTTGAGCCAGGTTTTGTTTAATGTAGCATGGATTTTTTAATTCACTTCACTGTATGCTTTCCATTTTGAATTATTATTCATGTAATGTTTTTGTTTTCATATTCTCTGCATTTATCCACACTTATCTCTACAATTATCATTTTCATGTGAAATTAGTCTTGAGCTTGGTTTATAATTTGTAGCCCTTTTATAGTTATTTAATTCTTTTCTTTACAATGAGAAAATTAACATATTATTTTCTCATTAATTCATGAGTGCCTACTGTATGCCAAACATTATTCTAGCAACTAAAATTACTGTGGTGGCTCAGAAAGGAAAGCTTTTATATTGCAGATAGCTTATAGACTATTGGGAGAGAAGCCAATTAACAAGAAAACAATAAATAAAAACCAAAATGCTATTTAATGAAACAGCTAAACTAAAAAGGTAATTTGGAAATTGGAGTTTGGTGTACTTCATCAGATCAGAGTGTTAAAAATGACTCTTTTTTTTGTGCTTCAGTTCCTGATCTTTTTGCTTCTTGCTTGGCATTTTGATTGTTTTAAGCTCAGAGCTAGCATTCTACCACTTGAACCACTGCTCAATTTCTGGCTTTCCCCTGGATAATTGAAAATAAGTGTCTCCAGGATTTGTCTGTGAGAGGGTAGCCCTTAACCATGATTCTCATACTCAGCCTCCTGAGTATCTAGAATTATTGGCATGAGCCATGAACACTTGGCTTAAGACTGGCTCTTTTAGAAAGTGTTATTTAAGCTGAATTTACAGAAATAAAAAAATAAAAATCAGGTAGAAGATATAGGTAGGCAAAGACTCTGTACCTGGGAGTTACTATTTCACTTGTGTTTCCCACTTTTCTGGGAGTTCTGCATAAACATTTTTCCCATGCTAATGGGTCATAATTGTGCATTTTCTTTTTCATTTTATATAGAGAATTGTGTACTTTGAAGGAGAGAGAAATTGCTGCCTCTTCTATTTATCTGTATGGACGTTATGCTCATCATCAATGATGTGATAGGCATTGGGGTTGAATATTCTTATTTATTTGCAACCAAACCCTTTCATGGCATTAGTAGTATGAAAGTTATTATGTGGTAAGCCACAAAAGGGAAAACAAAACAAACAAACAAAAAAACAAAACAGTGGCTTTCATGGTTGAGAAGAAATATCAGCCTCTGATCTAAAACAACGAAAATTTGTCATAGCTTAGTTTTTTTATTTGTAAGAAAAATAAATGAGATTACTTTTTATTTTCAATTTTTTATTGTCAGTGTCATACTAAATTCTCATTTTCATTTCTGTTAAAATCTCTTAAAAATAGAAATTTCTGATCATCTTTCCAGGAGTTTTCAAATTGGACTCTAAACCAGGGAAAAATACAAATGTGTTATTCTGAGGCCATATTCATTGCCTTGTAAGATCTATATAGCTATATACATAAATCTTATTACAATAATGTCTATAATTATATATAAGATGTGTATTTGTGGTTATATACATATATACTCATATAGATATACATATACATATGTTATTAGAATTACTGAAATCAAGTAACATTGACAAACACAACCACATAAAATTAGGAGATAACCACCCCTCCCCAAATTGAAATGATGATATAATGTATCTAATCAGCCTTACCAATAGGCCTTCACATATACACTTAAGCACAATGTACACACACACACACACACACACACACACACACACACAGAGGAAACCTTTCCACTGAAGAGAGACCAGTGAGTTTACAAGACTGGCTTCCTGAGGTGGCACAGATTGGCAATGATTGATCTGAAAACAGAACCCAGACTTTGGGCTATCAATTCAGTTCAGGCTCCCTGCTGGGGAAAATGACAGATCAGCTTAGAGGATGCCTACACAGACCCTGGTTCTATTCTTTCTTTCCTCTTCTAATTTGATTACTTTTTTCTTGCCATAACAGCTAAGCAAGATATTTGGCAGGCACGTTAGCATGGCAGCGTTCGATTAAAAAAATGAAAGGCTCTGATTCTGAGAAAGATTGAGGGGAAAACAGAAATGGATGATTCAAGGCAGAGAGGGTGAGTCCCCAGTGTTGGTGGTAATCTGAGCTTCTTGTTTCTCTATTGGAAAAGAAGTCATAGGGTTGATTGTTCTTTATTTTATAAGGAAGAAATAAAAGGATGGTGTTTGAAGCATTGGACTTTCTAGCACTTGGAACTGTGTCCTATCAATTGTTTCAACACTTAATGTTTTTTCTATATATTTCCTTACCTTAAAGTATAAGTCAAAATGAGAATTTTTATTGCTTATCACTATTTTACAACTAACAATGCCTAATCAGAGATAATGCTTGTTAATGCACAATGCTTATAAATGCAAGATAACTAGATAGCTTCCTTTCATGGCAAACCAAGTATGTCTAGCAGATTTCAAGAAGGAATTGTGCATGCCTTGTATGAATGTCTGTGAAGACTGAGTGTTTTCAAATTTAATATCCATATTGAATCTTTGTCATTGAGATCTTGACTCTGAGGATCATTTTAATATGGAATAGCATAAACTCAGCCATAACCTGAAAACTACTTGATAAAAAAAGTCTGGGGTTATTTATCTTTCTATGCTCAGTGCTGGCTCAAATGCAAATTTTTAATTAGTGTTTGTTTAATTTGTAATTATGCATCTCTTTTCTAATGGAATAACTAAAGTCAATTGAAGTAAAAACATCTTTGTTAGTAAAATACCTCATTGGATGGATTATCAGATACATGATTTGGTACGGTGATTCTATTACTTGCTAAATTGATGCAAATGATAAGAACTAAGGTCATTGTGCAGACATTAGGTAACATTTTTCATGATGGTATATAACCTTGAATGCATATAACTTTCTCTGTAATATCTTTTATAGGCTTTAAAGGTGAAATATCACAAATACAGCCCCATTAACTGAATATCTCTCAGAATTTACCATGTGAGTTATTGCTTAGTTCCTGATCCTTGTCTGCTTTATTCTGCAGTGCCTTCCCAGTTCACCTAGACTAATTTTACAAAGAAAATACACAGAATCAATTGGCAAGTGATTACAAGTCATTAGCTTCTTGCTGGGCTAATTAGAAGTCATTAACTTTAGGGGTTAGGACATAGAGAGTACCCTTGCCTTAGGTTTATGAGCACAATTTGAAGCTGTGCATTAAAGAGAATATCTAAATATCCTTGATAAAATACACTTAATGAGTATTAAAACTTCAAATCCTGAAAAGCCTCAGTGGTATTATAGAGTAAACAAGTAAGCATTCAAAATTCAAAACATTCAAAATTCAAAACTCAAGTTGAGAAACAGGACCACCCATTGAGTTGAAAACTAGCCAACACACATTGAATCAATTTCTATATTCAAGGTGGTTTTCCCAAGGGCAATCAGGTATCAGCGTTCCAATTCCCTTGTCCTAGAAATGTCTTGGCTACTAGATCACTAAGGAGGGGGTGGGACATAAGAAGCCTTAAGTACAGAACTCATGTTCATATTAGCACCATTCACACATATGCACACATTCACATATGAACACACAGATGTTCATATCAATGAATCCACAAAGGAATCTCATTCTGTCACAAAATAGGATGACAATAAGAGGCAGATCTGAAAGTGGGAAGCCAAGCTTCAGAAAGTAGTTTCTTGGTTTGGCGTGAATGTAAACAGCAGTAATCCCCAAAACTTGGGCAACAAATGGAGGAAACTTTTCAACTCATTTGCATCCCCTGGGATACAAAATAAGGTCCTACATATTATAAAACAAGCAAGTAAAAATCCTAGAAGATCTAGAAGCAAATGCTGAAACAAGGATGACCCATTGCAACAATGATACTCACAAGATACTATGTTGGAAATGAACTTTACAACTTCAGGGGTCGGGGGAGGTATAAGGTAGGTGGGGCAGGGAGGGGTTAGTAGGAGAAAAACAAAGGAGGAGGTAAAAATGCTCAACAAGAAAAGTACTCATTACCTTACTCATGTAACCATAATCCCGCTGTACAGAATCTTTACAATAACATAAAATAAAAAAGAAAGTTTCTTCATTTTAAGTGCTCATCTTTGATAATCAATATAATCATTATTACCATACACCATAATTAACTTTGTTAGGCATTTGGGTTAGTATACATAATATTTCTGAATTAACATCTGTATGCTAAGGAATTTAGTAATTGAAAAACATAGTCTTACAAAAATGATAAATTTCAAACAAAGTGTGAGTGTGCTGATGTAATTATAGCTGCCCAGGGGCAAAGGTAGAAGACCACAATCTGACACTGGCCTGGACAAAAGCACCAAAATGAATTAAATTCACAATAAGAGTTTGGATGTAGCTCCAGTTATAGCACCTATGCCTACGATGCTAGAGAAAGAGAGAGAGAGAGATTTTGGTTTGGAATTTGCCTATATTCAGCATATTGAATCTCACTCTGAATCAATTGCTCTATCAAGATACATGATGAAGAAATGCTTTATGTTTTTTTAATATAGAAAATAGAGATATTATTGTCTTTCGATAGGAACAGAAAGATAAGGAATTGGCAACACTGTTTTTGAAGCATCTCTCCACCACTTACAGTTCTGTTCTGTTTTTAAAAAAGCAGTTAACTCTTCTAAACTCTAAATTTATCTTTGGTAAAACAAAAATAAAACAAAAATGACAACACATCCAGGGAAAATTAATTATTGTGACTCATCCATGATTTAAAATAAATACATTTTAGTATCAATATTTATGAGACTATAGAGGTAATCTACTCTGTATCCATACCAATATTTTTGTACTTGGTTGTAATGAAGAGTATTTATTTGATTTTTTTCTCGTGAAATATTCTGGAGAACATAGATATTTATTATGTCTACACTTTTTTTATCAATTACCTAAAAATAAATTATATTCAAAATATAAAACCACTCCATTGACAATTGTATAACACTGAAAAAGCAGTTGATCCTAAATATACTGGTTTTAGATAGAACGTTCGGATCACAATTGAGACCAAATTTTGATAGTAATCCAAATAAAAATTATGGTAGGATTTAAAGAAATTGAAAAATAAATATATAAAATCCATGTGGAAATACAAAAGACTATATCTAATCCAAGATAAAGTTAATTTTACATCATTTAAATGCATTTAATTAAAGAGTTCTTGGGAAAACTATTGAAGAATTTTTGAAGTAATTTTTGAAATTCAAACAGCATGTAATTTAAAAACTCAATAGATAGGTGGGTAGATGAATATGCACACACTAGCACACACAAGTTCAAGGGACAGAATATTTCAGTACTCAACATAGCTGACTCCTTCTGTCCCAACCCAGCTGAGTACTGCTTCTTCCCTATATTACCACCCACTGTTCAATCCAGACACCAAAAGAGAATTGCTCTTCTAATTTGTATCACCACAGCATCATTTGGTTTGTTCTTGGAGCTCATATAAATGGAACCATACAAAACACATTCTTTCATGTCTCAACACTTTTACTCCTCATATTGTCTGAGATTCTTCCATGTTGTATATAACAGTTTCATTGCTTTATATTACTTTATAGTACTCTTTTTTAGGAGATCATTACATTTTGTATATACACTCTACTGTAAGTGGACATTGAAATTATTTCTAATTTATACTCAAGACTGTAAATTAAACTTACCAGGTGATAACGTAAGCATATATTAACAGTTACCAGTTTTTGGTTTTGAAATGATTGTGCCTATTTGCTCTCACAAGAAAATCATGACATTCAGTCCAAATGTTTGCCTGTACTATTTGTTGGTGAGTCTTATAGTATCTATATTGATATCTCGTTATGATTTTAGCTTTCCCTTCCCTGATGACTAAAGATGTTGAGTACATCTGCATATGTTAATTAAGCATTTGGAATATATTCTTTTGACAAATGTCTGTTCAATTTTTTCATATGAAAAATATTTATATTGATTTGACTTGTCTTCTCTTTTGAGTAAAAGGACTTCATCAGGTTTGTGGATATTTATCCATATGACATGCATATTTATTCAAATATTGCTTCCAGTATATAACTTCTATTTGTCACTTTGTTATTTTGTTATTGTGATAAACAGAAGTTCCAAATTTAAAATGTATATCGTTTAGCAGTTTTTGATGATTAGAACATTTTATACCCGAAATGCCCCCTTTTAAAAAATATATTAAAATATATACCTACAGAAAATATTTGAGTTGAATTTTTTATGAAAATACTTTGTGTATGATTAGAGGGAGGGATCAGGCTTCTTTTAACCTCTCTAATGCAACAACTTGTATTTAAAAATCTCCTCTCTGCGTTTATATCTTACATGTCTTTACTGTACATCAGGCGATGAGATGCATGTTTATTTCTGATTCCCTGTCTTCCCAAGTCCACGTATAGGTGGATGTATTCCTTCTATTAAAAATTGGCTCTGCAACTTTGTGAAATATCTGCTTCATGATCTTAGGAAAATTAGTTTCTAAGCCCCCCTTTACTAATCTGCTGCTCTTTCAGAAGCCAACAGCAGCATTCCAACTGCTATCAGAACCATCAGACACCATGTCACAATCAACTTCTGGGAAAACTCTTCGAAATACACTGTATCCTTCAGATGATTATACATTTTATAAGTTTTGGTAAAAGAGTTGTATATTGTTAAAGGTTTTTCTCTTTAAGCTCAAAGAGCATTATAGTGAAAGGGATCGATAAAAGTAACAAGTTTGCAAATTTTCCTGGGAATCATAGGACTCCTTGTAAGAATGTCAGAGGTCCTTAATGTCTATAAATCAAGAGACAGAAAGGAGGTGTGTGAGTGTGTGTGTGTGTGTGTGTGTGTGTGTGGTATTTCCATTCACCACCAACAAAAGAAGCAAGATCATTAATCACTTTATTTGATTTGTGCATATAAATTTATTTGAAGATTTTAAACAATTTAGTTGTAGCCTCATTTCTATTGCTCTCCTCTACCATTTATCATTACACAACAGCCTGCGTTCTACCAAACAACCTACTTAATAAGCTTTTTGTTACATTGAAGTACAGTATGTATGCACAGAAAGAGTGTAAAGAATTTCACATGGCAAACACAGATGAAACACAGATTGAAAATGTGAGAGGCCAGGTGCTACCTATTGAGGAGGCTGGGATCTGAGGATGGTGGTTCAGAAACTAACCCTGGAAGGAAAGTTTGTGAAACTCATCTCCAATAACTCCCAGAAAACTGGAAGTGGTGCTGTAGCTCTAAGAAGTAGAGTGCTAGCCATGAGCAAAAAAAACCTCAGTAACTCAGGGACAGCACCACAGCCTTCTTGAGTTCAAGCCCCTTGACAAATAAATACATAAATAAATGCTGGAATTCCAGAAAGGATTCCTATCTACCTTCTTTGTCACTTATCTTACTTATCTTTGCACGTATCTTACTCTGAATTAGCTTCATTTCTAGGATCCCAATGTATATTCTTAATGTGTCCATAATGTATATTCTTAAGTATTTCTTAAATATTTTGTTCTGACAAAGCAGATACATAATATATTATATATAATATACTGTTATATTACATTATAGACATATAATATTATGCATATAATATATTATATCTAATACATATATATACGTATTTGATTTTCCAATGTTGTGACATTGGTTTTAAATTGTTTTATGTATAGCCTATCCTCTGTTCTTCACATTGGAACATTTCTACTAGTTTGTCTTTAACGTCACTGTGTTTTCAATTCCTTTCTGAAATCTGATTGAATGTTTATCTGATGCATTTTTATTATTTACTCATTTTTAATTTAATTTATTGTCAAGGTGATGTACAGAGAGGTTACAGTTACATATGTAAGGTACTGAGTACATTTCTTGTCAAGAATTTTTACAGTGTGCTTAGTCATATTTCAGTCTATGCTGCCTTGGATCCATTGCTTTGCAACAGCATGACAAGTGGAGTGTGTATTGATTTATTTTTTTGGAGCGTGTATTTAAAGAGGACAATCACCTTAGAGTTAATAGGAATCAGATAGAGAAAGAATTCCAGGGGGCCAAGGACAAAATATACCTTTCCAAGGTCATCTCATCATCTTCTTCTTCCGAATAGGCTCTGTTTCATACGTCTCCACCTTTTCCTAAGATCAAGCCTTAAACATAGCCTTTGGGGAACATACCAGGAGAAACTAACCTTTTGGGTTCTATAATTTTCATTTAATGCTTATCAGACATTTAATTGCTAAGCTGTGGTTCCTCATCTGTTTGTTTGCTATATCTTTGCCTTTTAGCACTTGAGCATATTTATTATTGCTGTTTGGAAATCATTGTCTGCCAATTCCAGTGTGTGGGTTAGTGAGGCATCTGTTTCTATTAGCTATTTCTTTTGCTTGATTATATAGCATGCACACACACACACACACACACACACACACACACACACACACACTTTTTAAATTGTCTAATTATTTTGGATTTGTATGTAAGACATTTTGGATGACTTACTGTAAAAGGCTTAGTTAATATGGTCTTAATGAAAATTAGATATTCTTATTTTTTTTTCTGACGGTCCTGAGGCTTGAACTCATGGCCTAGGCACTGAGCTTCTTTTACTCAAGGCTAGCGCTCTACCACTTGAACCATGATGCCGTTTCTGGCTTTTTCTGTATATCTGGTACTGAGGAATTGAACCCAGGGCTTCATGCATGCTAGGCAAGCATTCTACCACTGAGCCACATTCCCAGCCCTAGATATTCTTTCTTTTTTTAAAAAAAATTTTATTGTGAAAATACTGTACAGAGGGGTTACAATTACATGGGCAAGATAATGAGTACATTTCTTATCAAGCCTTGTAGCCTCCTCCTTTGTTTCCCCTTCCCATCCCTTCCCATCCTCCCCCCACCCCCACCCCATCCTCTCCACCCCTCCCCACACCAAAGTTGTAAAGTTCGTTTTCGACATACTGACTTGTACTTCTCATTGTTGCAATGGGTCCACCTGTTAGATATTCTTTCTTAAGGAGGCAACTACTATTGGATTTTCTTGGTATTGCTAAATCTAGCTTTATTCCTTTTTCTCTTTTTTTAAAAATAATTATATATTGTAATGATGCTGTTTAAAGGGTTACAGTTGCATGAGTAAGGCAATAAGTACGTATCTTATTGAGCAGTCACCCCTTCCCTGTTGTTCTCCCACTATCCTTTCCCTCTCCCACTTCCCTCACTCCTCCTACCCACCCAAAGTTGTAAAGTTGAATTCCACTATATGGTCTTGTGGGTATCATTGTTGCAATGAGTCATCCTGTGTCTTTGTTTCAGCATTTTGTTATTCTTGTTCCCTACACCAAATTAGACAAATGTGTATCCTAGATACAGAATACCAAAATCAAGTACAGTGACAGCAGGGGATATACCATAGGGAGAAGAACATACAAAGGAAAAAAAATCATATAGTACATTTAAAATAACAATAGCAACAAGAAAAGGCCTCCTGTATTCATATCTTGGGGTTCATTTCCCTTAACATAATCTTATATGGCCATATGCACATAGCTTTTGAGCTTTTTCTGATCATCTGATAAAATTATCCAAGATGTATACTAGTTAACACAAATGAGGGAAACCATGGGACCTATATTTCTTTGTGTCTGGCTTATTTCACTTAAGATGATTTTTTTCCAAGTCTATTTCCTAACAAATGGGGCAGTGTCATTCTTTCTGATGGAAGCATAGAATTCCATTTATATATATATATATATATATATATATATATATATATCACATTTTCTTGATCCATTCATCTACTGAGGGCCATGTAAGTTGGTTTCATATCTTACCTATGGTATATAATACTGTGATAAACATAGTTGTGCTGGTAACTTTAGTATGGCCTTGTTTGTGATCACTTGGGTAAATGCCCAGAAGTGGGATTTCTGAGTCATAGGGGAGCTCTATGTTCCTCTTTTGAAGAACCTCCAAATTGCTTTCCTAAAATAAGCATAAAAATGTCCAAGAATATGTAAATATAAAAATATTTTAAATATATATGTATGAACTATTGACTTTAACAGCAAGGAGAGCAAAGAAAATCAATGTCCAATGGCTTAATTTTGCCTTCTGAAATAGTGATTATTTTCCATCAGTAGTATTGTGCTGAGATTTCTCAGGGTTTCAGAAATTCTTTTTAAGGTCATGAAATTTTACTAAGAAACATGACATGAAGCATGCAATCTTCAGAAAGGCCTATTGACATAGAGTAAGTCCAAGGGCTGGAGTCCTAAAGAAGACATCCCATTCTTTCTGCCAGTTGTAGTGTAGAGATGGACATGGAGAGAGGGCTAGTGACTTTGATTGGGGAAAGATCACACATTTTAGGAAACTTGAGTAAGATGGGAATCAAATTGTAAAGAAGAGTGGACAATGAATAGGAAGAAATTATGTGGTCAAAGAAACCTTGTTACCATATGAAGAAGGAAAACATGTTGTAAAATGGAGGACAAATAACCAATCATTACCATCCAACAACTCCATGCCAAAATACACACAGTAGCTTTTGATTTATTGGGTATCCCTGCTGCTCACTAATAATTCATGATAGGATGGGAAAATGGAAGAAAGACTACTAGTAAATATAAATAATGATGATTTGGAGAGAAAGCAAAATATAAAAAGAATATTTTATCTATTGAAAACAGAATTGATGTGGTGTTAAAAAGAAAATTATCTTTCTTGTTCTTTTTAATGTACTTATACTATACTATGTGATTTTTGTTGTTGTTTCTTTGTATGTTCCTCCCACGTGTTACAACCCTTGTTGTCACTGTATTTGATTCCGGTCTTCTGAATCTTGTATATACATTTTTCTAATTTGGGGAGGATAAGGGAAATAACAAAATGCTGAAATAAGGATACAGGATGACCCATTGTAACAATGAGAGGTACAAGATACTATGTTGAAAACGAACTTTACAACTTTGCGGGGGTGGAGGGAGGAGTTGGGGAGTTGAGGAGGAAAGGGATGGTAGGGTAAAAACAAAGGAGGGGGTAACAATGATCGATAGGAAATGGACTCATTACATTTCTCATCTAACTGTAACCCCTCTGTACAGTATCTTTGCAATAAAAATATATATTACAAAAGAAATAATGACAAAACCTTGATGGCTTGAAGTTTCTGATCCATGAAATGAACTGATTAGATTTACATTTAATTTTCGAGGGTCTAATTTAGTTCTAAAAGTGTCATGATTTCTGTAGTAATTCCATTTTACTTTTTGGAGGTGGGTCCAAAGACAGGTGAGAAGTAACCAGAAGTAAGAATTGATTTGCATGATGAATTTCCAGCCAGAAGAGATATTAAGTATGTTGCACATGGATGAATCAGAGGAGAATACTTTAATTCTTAATTTATGTTAGACACAGGATCTGTGAATGGAACCACATGCACTATTGTTTGTGTTGTTCCTGCGGTTGCCTTATGATTACTATCGTGTGTGGACTAGTGTAAAGAATTTCATTTTTCAGAGAAGACATTATCTGATTATTTAATACTTCTTTGATTGATGCTGAAACCAGATAATGGTAACCTGGTATTTGTCACGATCCAAATCTTACTTCAAGTGCTCAGTTTAAGCCTTATAATCTTAGTAAAGAGTTACAAAAAAGATCAAGCTAACACCTGACAACTGTTCAACATTTCATTTGTTTTGAGATACAAAGCAAACATTCAGATTGAATTATTGCCTTAATCCATATGGCTCACTTTAGTCATGGATAAACTAGATGAAAGTCAGCAGTACTCAATACTGTAGCTCTAAAAAGGTTTTGCCAGTCCAATATTTAAATAATACAGCTTTCCCGCTGTCTACAAGTTTTCATGCATGATCTTTGAGAAAGCAGCTGCAAGCCTGATCTTGCTTTGGTCATCCTGTGAAGGTAGCTAGGAAGAATGTGGCCGGCAGAGATTAAGTACTTGTCCTGGAGTCTCACATTGACTGAAAAGTGAAATTCCCAAGGAGTTAACTCCAAGATAGGTTGCTAGCAATTATCACAAAGCGAGCTGCAGTTCATTCCAAGTAGGCCAATTAATTGTCCTTACCCAAAGGGGAGTGTGCAAAGGGAGATAGGAAACAGCAGACCCCTTCATTTTCACGGCTTAATCACAGCCGTATGAGCTCTACAAGGACTTCTGCAAAAGCAGTTTTGTAATTCTTCAGACCTTTTCAAGCAATCACCCTAGGTCTCTGATTTCTGAATCAACATTTCTTTAGACATTATCAACTGTACAGCCCTTTCCCTTGTCCAAGTCCAGTTGCATTGTTTTTCAGAAAATAAATTTATTTGCCAAGAAAAATGTAAATATGAGAACTAGGAGATTGGCAGGACATAGTAGAGACTGAGACTTCATGACTATATTTGGGGGTTCATTTGAAAAAAAATAACAGTTCATTTTACACTGTGACGCAGATTATGAAGCCACTGTAATGGGCACTGGGAATTAAGGAAAGAAATGGGAGCTCCCTTTCTGTTTGTCCCTCTTGTGTGTCGACATCATTGTTATGAGAAACTAGATATAGAAACACAAGTTAAGGAACAAAGATTCACGGTATAAAGGATGTGAATGAAAATGGCATATAGCAAAATGGTCTAGAGGCTGGTTATAAATGACCATTAATGGACAAAATAGGGTAAGACTCCAATATTTCCAGAATAAATGGACAAATTTGACTAGGTTTGCCTTATTCTTTGGGTTTATGATAAATGTAGAGACCAGGCTAGTTAATGACAGAATTCTTTTGGGGTTCAGATTAATATTATTAATTTTATATAAAATGTTCTTGGCAGTTATTGCAATACAGTTTAAACTTTTCAGAGGCCATTCTTTAGACTTTATTGATTCTTTCTCTGATTGCTGGCATATTCATTGCCTAATTTAGATTTCACTCAAAACATAAATTTATAATGATCAAATTCAGCAAGTTTTTAATGTTTTGATTACACAGTTCATAATGGATCAATGATTAAATTCATGGCAAAAGAAGTTATAAATTGATCATGCATATGTTGACTTTTTTTTTTCCTGTGGTGCTGGGGATTGAATCCAGGATCTTGAGAATGCTGCGCAATCTGCTTACCTCTGAGCTTCTTCCCCACCCCATGCTGACATTTTAAACTAATTAGAGCATTTTTATTAGCCTAGTTTTGTTTGTCCACTAGAAAACAGAAATATCAGGCAAGGCTTTCAAGTTTACCATCTTTCAGTAAATCAAGGCAATGCTGACCCAGTATTTTTCTTGTAATTATTACTTGATAATCCTGGGCCTTATTATTTAAAAAAACAAAAAGATTAGTGCGATAAGTTGGTACAGAAGTTGACATACGTTGTTTATTGTCATGTTTCATCCAGCTTCT
This sequence comes from Dipodomys spectabilis, assembly GCF_019054845.1. Lineage (NCBI taxonomy): Eukaryota > Metazoa > Chordata > Mammalia > Rodentia > Heteromyidae > Dipodomys > Dipodomys spectabilis. The sequence goes on along the minus strand of NW_024870686.1, from coordinate 15,116,365 downwards.
TTCCTGTAATGGTGTGTTTCCTTAAACAAATCTGTCAATATTCACAGAATTAGATAAATGAGAGCTCGGAAAATTTCCTGAATGATCCAGACATTCCTCTTCCTCCTGCCAAATTGCTGTCTACAGCTTTTTTTCCTTATCATTTGGTCTGATTTTACCAGAACCTCATGAGCAATGTATGCAATATCACTTTCCTTTCCAATGCTCACATCTGCCCAGGATTCTCTAGGTAATAGTGGATTCTTCTCAATATTTTTATTTTTCTTATTATCACGTAGAATTTTTTTTTCCAAAATCAGATTCTGTTAAAATTACATCTAGTAAGTTTGCTTGACTCTTGGTTTCCAGCTTCATGCACTCTCTTGCCTAAAGTGGTATTGCTGGGAAGCTAATCCAGCAGACTTACTGAAATATGTGCAGCATTGTCATCTAAAATGGGGCTTTATGTTGCCAAGATTCCTTTGTGGAGCACCATGGATTAGAGCAGCATAAACACATAAAACATTATTGCCTGTAAGGCAAACCAAAATTGTGGGGTTCTATTCCTCCTCTGCCATTCTTTCTTTCCTTGTTTGTCCACCTCTCAGCCCTGTACTGATGTCACACTGAAGTGGGTTCTACTAGCAGGACCCTAAGCTCTTGCTTCAAACATTACTGCCTTTAACATTTTTTTCTCTCTTCTTCAAATGGTCTTTCCTATATGACCTTTGATTTTACTGCCAATTAACCTTTTTTTTTTTTTTGGTCAGTTTTGGGGGCTGAACTCTGGGCCTAGTCCCTGTCCCTCAACAATTCAGCTCAAGGCTAGTGTTCTACCACTTGAGCCTCAGTGCTACTTCCGGCCTTTTCTGTTTATGTGATACTGAGGAATCGAACCCTGGGCCTCATGCATTTGAGGCAAGCACTCTACACCTGAGCCACCTTCCCAGCCCTGGCCAATTAACTCTTAAGTGTATTTTTCTTCTCTTTTTTTTTTTTTTGTATCCATGATTTTTCTATTTGTTTCCTTCTGGGTAACTACGCATGTGCCAAATATGCATATGGATACATATATACATATCTATATATAAATGAATATGTGTTTACAAACATGCATGTTTACCTAGTTGCATATGTAAATATGTTTACATGTGGAAATGTGTGGTCATCTAACATATGGTTCTCACCACAGTTTCAGTTATCCATGATCAAGTTGTGTTGTCTGAGAATATTATCTGGGAAATTCCAGAAAAATTGAAAAACGTTGCACTGTTCTGAGGAACATGATGAAATATCTCAGTGTCTGCTCTGCCAATATTGGCTCAGCTCATCTCATCTCATCACAAAAAGTGGGTGAATAGAGTATAATAAGAAGTTGTGATACTCTATTTTTATTCCAAGGCATCTTTTACACCAACTTTGGTACAGTGAAGGTAAACCTGAATTCTATCCCAGACTAAACAGAGAGTTGCTGGAACTTAGGTCACTTAGATTTGTCTCTATAATGGACCATCCTTAATTTGTTGTCATAATTCAGAATATCAATTATTATTAACATGGTTCACTTAAAACAGAGGCAAAAAAATCTGTCCATGAGTGTAATGTGTAGGGAAGAGTCATGGTTTTTAAATTATGGATAAATGTAATTGCCAATAGTGCTCGTCTGTATTTTGAACTTAATTTATTTATTGTGTTGTGTGTGTCAGTCCAGGGGCTTGAACTCAGGGCGTGAGTGTTGTTCTTAAGATTCTTTTCCTCAAGGCTAGTGCTCTACCACTTGATCCACAGCACCACTTTAGGCTTTTGTCAGAGTACTTTATTTTATTTTATTATTTTTTGGAGTCTGGTTGTGGGACCTGAACTCTAGGCCTGGGTGCTGTCCTCAGCTCTTCAGCTCAAGGCTAGCGCTCTACCACTTGCGCTACAGTGCCACTTCCAGCTTTTTTCTTTTTGCTTATGTGGTACTGAGGAATAGAACCCAGGGCCTCAGGCATGCAAGGCAAGCACTCTACCACTGAGCCACCTTCCCAGCCCAGAGTACTTTATTTTAGATAAGAATGCATCTTGTATATATATTTTTTTAATTTAGGGAGGGGAAGGGAAATAACAAAATGCTGAAATAAGGATACAAGGTGAACCACTGTAACAATGACATGCATAAATTGTTGATATAATATGTATAAGTATGTTGAAAATGAATTTTACAACTTTGTATGGGGGGGGTTGGGGGGGGGGGAGGAAGTAGTTGGGGAGGTGAGAAAGAAAGGGATGGTAGGGGAAAAATAAAGGAGGGTGTAACAATGCTCCACAGGAAATGGACTCATTACCTTGCTCATGTAACTGTAACTCCTCTGTACAGTATCTTTACAATAAAAATATGTATTTAAAAAAGTGTCACTAACTTTCCTGTCTGGGCTGGCTTCAAACCATGAACCTCAAATCTCAGCCTACTAAGTAGCTAAGATAACATACATGAACCACTAGCACCTGGATTAATTTGATTTTTAAAATCTGAATAATCAAGCTGGGCACCCATGGCTCACACCTACAATCCTAGCTACTCAAGAGGCTGAGATCTGAGAATCGAGGTTCAAAGCCAGCCTGGGCAGGAAAGACGGTCATACTTCTATCTCCAGCTCCCTGAAAAAAATGACAAAGGAAAAACCAGAAGTGGATCTATGCTTAAGTGGTAACATCTAGCCTTCAGCAAAAACCTTCTGGGACAGGGCCAAGAATGTTCAAACTCCAAAACCAACATATAAAAAAAAGAGAGAGAGAAAAAAAAGAATGAAAGACTGGATTTATTTTGACATAGATGTATTATATATACTCATTATTTTTATTATTCCCCATCTCCCCTCTTTTAAAACAATTTTAATGTACTTTTTTGTTCTATTTTTATCCATGTATATAATTTTTTTTTGCCAGTGTTGGGCTTGAACTCAGGGCCTGGGCACTGTCCCTGAGCTTCTTTTGCTCATGATTAGCACTTTACAACTTGAGCCACAGTGCCACTTCTGGCTTTTTCTGTTTATGTGGTACTGAAGAATTGAGCCCAGGGTTTCATGGATGCTAAGCAAGCACTCTACCACTAAGCCACATTCCCAGCCCCATATATTTTTCTTAAAGATACATTACAACTTATCTCTTATGTTAGATTTGTGAAAATGAGATTTCATAAGGTACTAGAAATTATAAGAGATTATATATATTATATAGCTTATAATTGATTATATGGCGTTGAGTAGAAAATGCAATAGTACAGGTAAAGGAAATATTTTAGTTTTATTCAATACATTCACCTTTTTCCTACTATCTAGAATTAGTAAATATTAAGAGATTTTGAGAGACAGAGAAGCCACATTCATATAACTTCTGCAAAATACCTTGTTATATTTATTGTATTTTAATATTATTGTTCAGTGCTTAGTTTAATAGTTAAAGTTTATTATCATTATGTATATGTTTGTATAGGATAAATAGTTCCTAAAGATTCATTACTATTTTCTGTTCTAAGTATCCACTGGGGAGTCTTAAAATGAATCTCCCATTGGACTGGGAAGTTGGCTAGGTGGTAGAGTGCTTGCCTCAAATGCATGAGGCCCTGGGTTCAATTCCTCAGCACCACACAAGCAGAAAAAAGCTGGAAGTGGTGCTGTGGCTCAAGTGGTAGGGCAGTAGCCTTTAGCTGAAGAGCTGAGGGACAGAGCCCAGGCCCAGAGTTCAGCCCCCACGACTGAGAAAAAAAAGAAAAGAAAGGAATCTCCCATTAATGAGAAGAAGGACATGTATATGTTCACTTCATATGTTCATAGTGTAGCTAAGTGATGCTGAAATAAGCTAGCCATACAGGATGAATGGAATAGAACTGAAGACCCAGAAATAGAACTGAATGGAATAGAACTGAAGACCACAGACTTATGGCCACCTTATCTTTGATAAGGGAGCCAAAAAACAAAACAAACCAAAACAAAAAACAGGATGGAAGAATGCCTCTTCAACAAATGATTCTGGCAGAATTGGCTATACCCGTGTATAAAACTGAAGTTAGGTAGAATTTCAATGTTGTTTTGATTTGCATTTCTTTTACAGTGAAAGAAGTGAGCATTTTTTCATGTGCCTAATGTCCCTTCTTATTTCCTCTTCAGAGAAGTTTCTTAAAGTCTTTAGCCCACTTATTTATTGGGAAATTATTTCTTTGAAGATTTGTTGTTGGCGGATTTAATTTTTTGAGTTCCAGGTGTATGAGACCCTTGTTCATTGTATGGCTAGTGAAGATCTTCTCCCAATCTGTGGACTTCTATTGATGTTGCTAGCTATGTCCTTTGCTATGCAGAAGCTCTGCAGCTTCATGCAATCCCATTTGTCCAAGCTTTCTTTGATTTGTTGTTTTTCTGGGTCTCTATTAAGAAAATTTCGGCCTGCCAAGTGCCGGTGGCTCATGCCTGTAATCCTAGCTACTCAGGAGGCTGAGATTTGAGGATCACAGTTCAAAGCTAGCTCGGGCAGGAAAGTCTGTGAGACTCTTCTCTCCAATAAACCACTAGCTGTGGCTCAAGCGGTAGCATGCTTGCCTTGATCTGTAGAGCTGAGGGATAGCGCCCAGGCCCAGAGTTCAAGCCCTCCGACCGACAAAGAAAAAAAAAAAAGAAAATTTTGGCCTGTTCCAAGGAGACCTAAGGTTTCTCCTATTCCTTTCTGTAATGTTTTCAGGGTATCTGCTTTGACTCCAAGGTCTCTGATCCATTTGGAGTTGATTCTGGTGCAGGGTGATATAGAATGGCTATAATCAAGAACATTAATAACAAGAGATGCTGGAGGGGATGTGGGCAAAAGGGAACCCTACTGCATTGCTGGTGGGAGTGTAAACATTCAACCACTTTGGAAAGCAGTATGGAGGTTCCTTAAAAGACTCCACATAGAGCTCCCCTATGACCCAGCAATCCCACTTTTGGGCATTTACCCAACAATCACAAACAAGGCCATACTAAGGCTACCAGCACAACTGTGTTTATCGCAGCATTATTTACCATAGCTAAGATAGGGAACCAACCCAGATGACCCTTAGTAGATGAATGGATCAAGAAAATGTGGTGTGTGTGTGTGTGTGTGTGTGTGTGTGTATACACACACACACACACACACACACACACACACACACAGTGGAATTCTATGCCTCCATCAGAAAGAATGACATTGTCCCATTTGTTAGGTAATGGAAAATATTAAGTGAAGTAAGCCAGGCCCAAAGAAACATAGGTCCCATTGTTTCCCTTATTTGGGATAACTATTGCATGTAAACTATGTACATATGACCATATAAGATGATGTGAAGTGAAATGAACCCTAAGATAGGGACACAAATATCTTTTTTCTTTCTTGCTATTGTTTCTAGCATATTTGTAAAGTACCATGTGATTTTTTTGTTGCTTTGTATGTTCCCCCCATGGTATAACCACTATTTTCACTGTATTTGATATTAGTGTCCTGCATCTTGTATATACACCTCTCTAATTTGGGGAGGGGAAGGGAAACAACAAAATGCTTAAATAAAGATACAGGTTGACCCATTGTAATAATGAGATGTGCAAAACACTATGTTGAAAACTGAACTTTACAACCTTGGTGGGGGGTAGTTATGGAGGTGGGAGGTAAAAGATGGTAGGGGGAAAACGAAGGAGGAGGCAACAATGCTCAATAGGAAATTTACTCATTACCTTGCTCATGTAACTGTAACCCCTCTGCACAATATTTTTACAATAAAAAAGTACAAAAATAATAATAATAAATAAAACTGAAGTTAGATCTTTATATATCACCCTACACCAGAATCAGCTCCAAATGGATCAAAGACCTTGAGGTAAAATCAGATACCCTGAAAATATTACAGGAAGGAATAAGGGAAACATTAGGGCTCCTTGGCTCAGGTTGAAACTTTCTTAGGAAAGACCCAGAAACACAACAAATCACAGAAAGTTTGGATGAATGGGAATACATTCAACTGCAGAGCTTCCGCATGGCAAAGGACATAGCTAACAAGATAAACAGAAGCCCACCAACTGGGAGAAGATCTTCACTAGCCATACAACAGACAAGGGCCTCATATCTAAAATATACTTAAAGCTCAAAAAATTAATCCCCCCCCCAAAAAAAAACAAATTCTCATAGACTTAAAGAGATGCTGGGTATTGGTGGCTCATACCTGTAATCCTAGCTATTCAGGTAGGTGATCTGAGGATCACCATTAAAACCAGTCCTGGCAGGAATGTCCATGAGACTCTTATCTCTATTAACCACCAGAAAAAACAGAACAGAAGTGGTGCTTTGGCTCAAGTGGTAAAGTGCTTGCCTTGAGCTGAAGAGCTCAGGGACAGCACCCAAGCCAAGTTCAAACTCCATGAACTACAAAAAAAAAAAAAAAAAACTTGAAGAAAGATTACTCTGAAGAGGAAACAAGAATGGATAATAGACACGTGAAGAAATGCTTAATATATTTAGCCATAAAAGAAATACAAATCAAAACATTGAGATTCCACCTTACCCTGGTTTGAATGGCCATTATCAAGAAATCTCATAACAGCAGATACTGGATGTGGCCAAAAGAGAATACTACTATACTGTTGATGGAAGTGTAATCTTGTTCAGCCACTCTGGAGCCTTCTCAAAGGACTAAACAGAGCTCTCCTATAACCCAACAATCCCACTCCTGGGCATTTACCTAAATGACTACAAGCAAGGCCATACTAAAGCTATCAACACAACTATGTTCATTGCAGCATTATTTACCATAGCTAAGGTATGGAACCAACCCAGATGCCCCTCAGTAGATGAATGGATCAAGAAGATATGGTATATATACACAATTGAGTTCTATGCTTCTATCAGAAAGAATGACATTGCCCCATTCAGAAGGAAATGGAAAGAATTGGAAAAAAATATATTAAGCAAAGCAAGCCAGGCTAAAAGAAAAGTAGGTTGCATGCTTTCCTTTATTTGTAACAATTAGAATACGTCCATGATATTCTTAGCAGGGGATCACAATAGCCCAATTGCTAAGTGAATAGGGCCATATAAAATGAAGCATATCAAAATGAACTTCAAGAATTGGAGACAAAAGGTTCATATGTCCTATATGCATTTATTTCAATTTTTTTCTGTTTTAGTCTTCTGTACCCTTTGTCTTGTACGTAAGTTCATCTGATCTGTACAAGGGAGAGAGAATCACAGAACTATCAGGATGAAGAATGAACTAATGCAACAATGATACTCACTAGACACTATGTTGGAGAAGAACTATACAACTTGCAGGGGGGAGAGTAGAGAAGGGTAAAGGGAGAAAATGAAGGAGGGGATAACAATGTTTAAAAAGAAATGTACTCATTACCTTATGTATGTAACTGTAACACCTCATTTCTCACCTTTACAATGATATAAAACATAAAAAATACACTAGTGAACTGTTGCCATGCAGTTATTTACAGTCTATTTTGAGAAGTCTTAATTAAAACCTTGAAGAAAAAGTGTGCATCTTATGTTTAGAAATGAAATATATTCAGAGCCAGAGGCAGCACAAAAGGGAGTCTAATCATGATACACAGAATGAGAGAAATTTGTTCTGAACATTTTACAGAAATGATGCAACAGAGGAAGGAAGAACATCAGAAGCATCGGAGGGAAATGAGTCCTTGTTTAACTTGATTCTGTATTAGAACACAGTGACATTGAACCCTCTTTTTCTTTTTATAATGCAGGATGCTATTCAAATTTTCTTTCTAGATCTGCTTAAGTCAATTAGAACAGACTACACACCGTGTCATGTAAGTTTTATGTAGATACATCATTGTGGGGGTGGGGGGGGGGCAGAAAATCATCTCCCTGAGACACTACAGATATAAACAGGTTAAAATAAATTATGAGGATTTATTTGATGAAATAGAGATGCTATGATCAGGTGAAGTACATCTTAATGGGTATTCTTACAAATAATAAAACTGTCTTTGTAGTTTCCCATTTGCGATGATGGATAGTGGTTTATGGCTGATATTTTATGAGTATTTATCATTGTTTTATCATACCAGTCATTGGCCTTACCTCCTTATCTTAGAATAATAGCTGGTGAGCTATTATTTTAAGAGCCTTTGTGAGGACTAGCTCATAGCTCCAATTGTAGAGTATCTGCTTAGCATTCATAAGGCCTTGGTTCAATCTCCAGCATCACAAAATAAATAAATAAATAAATAATAAAGATTTTCTCCCTATAAATAGACTTAAAATGCAACATTCTCAACTTGTAGAATCTAGATAGAATTATGTCAACAACACATACCACATGAAAGTTTTGATCACAGAACAGGATAGATCCATTATGAATGTGCTAGCACCATTGACTAATCCTTTGGCATATGCTCTGTCCTGTGTTGAGTAATAATTAATCATGCATTTTCTCCCACCTATTGGAATAGAAGCATTCTGTGAGTAGGGTCTGCTGGCTCTTTGATGTCTATTCACCATTCCTACATGTAACAAGAAATCAATAAACACTGAGCTGAATGAGAGGTATGGCCCAAGTAAATCTTACAGACTGCTGATGTTGCTAGCAGAATGAAATTAGCACTGATTCTAAAATTAGATTGCTTTCCTCTCACTCTCAAACAGAAAATCTTTATTTTTATTTTTATTTTTTTGTGAACATACTGTACAGAAAATCTTAACTTATGGGTATTTTGAAGTTTTAAAATAAGCATTGATTTTACTGGGGTACTGTATTTTCTGGATTGGAATGATTTTTTTAACTTACCCTGTGTAAATAGTTTTCAGTTGATATGCAACTGGGTATAACTCAACCAAATTATTTATGGTCTCTGAACTTTTTGAGTTATTGATGTTAGTAGAGGATAACAAAGTGTTCTTTTTCTTGGTTATTCTTGAGCATTCTAGTTAGAGTCAAATGAATGGATGTTTCGTAATACAAATGCCATCACATTTTGAAGAAAACTTATTTTGGGGTTAAATATACCATGTGTGTTAGAGCAGATTCAACCAGCCTCTATGGGAAGGACTAGCGTTAGCTGTTTTAGATTTGACTAACTTCTGATGTCCCTAGCATTGGAAAAATTAGTTTCACCATTCCCCTCCCCCCCCCCCGCCCCTCTTCTGTCTTTATCCTAGAGCAGAGACATTGATTTTTGCTATATCTTTATTAGCATCCTTTGTTTATAATGCTCCTTTCATGATTATTGAATCTTCCCATGTGTCTTTTCCACGCTCAGAGCTGTTAGAAGGGCTATGGACAAATGGAACTTGAGGGGAAAAAATAGGGTATAATATGGAAGAATTCATGTTTCCAGCCTACCATGAAAAGATAGATAACTTTGATAGTAGTAAGAAAAAGAGAAAGAATAAGAAGAGCAGGTATATTGATTCCTCAGTTGACATTTTGGGGTGGAAAACTCAGGGAGAAATAGGGATATAGAGCATATGAAAGGATACCTTAACTCATAGTGGCCTATGTTCTTTTTACCAATGGAATTTTGTGAGAAATTCCACCATAGCAAGGGTTTCTGCACATCAGCTTCTACAACCAATGGAGCACTGGAGAGACCACAGATACAGCCCAAACACTTAAGGCCACTGGGCTTCTGGGTCTCAGAAGTGATAGAGTCTGCATTCTCAGGCTGAGCCTTCATCTGACATAGATGAGTTTAATGGACAATTGCTCTTTAAATACTAGAGCCATGATATTTACTGTTTATGACTCTATTAGCCAGGGTTATCCAGGAACCAAAAACCAAGAGGATATATAGACATATCAACATATGTTTGAGGAATTCACCACAGTGAAGTCTGTAAGGAAGAAAATCAGAAATGTCAGTGGTATAATTCAATCTGAGTCTATATACTATGAACTAATAGGTAGGCCATGCTGTAACTTGGCCTGGGAGTCTGGGCCAGGACCAGGGGAGGCTAGTGCATCAGAGCAGTGTACGCAAATGAATGTACCAATTACACAACTGAGAAAATTTGTCCTTCTTCTATCATATGTAGGCAGTGGGTTGGGTCATTCTACTCACATTGGTGGGAACAGGTCTTTTGTTTTTGGTAGTGGTGGTGGAGGTAGTAGTCATGGGGCTTGAACTCAGGGCCTGGGTTCTGTCTTTAGCTACTCAAGACTAGCACTCTACTACTTCGTGACATACTGCCACTTCTGGTTTTCTGGTGGTTAGAGATAAGAGTCTCATGGACTTTCCTTCCCAGGTTGGCTTCAGATCTCAGCCTATCGAGTAGCTAAGATTATAGACAGGCATGAGCCTCCAGTGCTTGGCTCAGATCTTCTTACTCAATCTAGCAGTTTATGTCATTCTCTCTGTGAATGTCCTTGCAGATACACAAGGTGTGCATTCACATACACACATTATCCTGTTATACCTCAACTGAGTTAATTTTATATATCTAAAATCAACTATCACAATGGACCAGCAAAAATATTCTTTTAGGGAAACTAAGGTCTGTTAGAAAAAATAAGAAACAACAGTTTATTTGCCAATGTGCCTAATTGAGGTTAAGTCCGAACACTGTTATCTGTGGGTCTAATATATACTTTGTTATTTAAAAACAATTATATTAAAACATTTAAAATCTGTCATTTTTAAACAAATAGAACTCACAATTATTACCACTTCCATTCAACATTCTGTCACCATATTCATGGTTTCCCTGGACAGATAGTCATTAGTGTCTGGAGAGGAGAAGATGAAGTTCATTCTCTGGGGAAAAAAGTTTTATTTGATGTTGGTTGTGCTTTTCTGGATCCAATTTATCTTACCCAACTTTGTCCTTCTTCAAAAGCTATTGCAGTTTGAAGGAGGCAAGTCCTTTGTTCAAGGATTATATACCTTATTAAGGGAAATAAGGAAGACTCAGATAAATTTATAAAGTGAGGCAGTTAAGCAGTGTGTGTTTAACAGCTGACATATAAATAGAGCAAATGCAGTACATGTTCAGGTAAGGGAAGCTCAATCTTACTATAATTTTGCTAAGATTATACTACAGACCTATACCTGCATAAGAGTAGGAGACAAAGTAGAGGACAAAGGGACACTTCGGTCAGGTGAATTACAGAGGTGTTTTGTTTTTAAATAGTAAAAAATAAAAACTTATTTAACTTTCCAGTGATAGCTATAGAGAATTTGGCCTTTCCCAGTTTTTCTTTTATTGATCCTTAGGTTTTAGAATAAATGGGTTTTCCTTTTCCTTTTTTTTCTTTTATCCTTTAACTCTATTTATTCTACAGACCTCAAATAGTCCCTTAGTCATATCTGACATTATCAACATTTGTTTGAAAGCGCAACAAATAATTGAGCTTCTCTCAAGCAAGGGGCTAAGAATTGTCATGACATAGTGATCCTGGGTGGCTGTACTTTAGAATCTGGAATCCCCACAGTTGGAGAATTCTTATTTGGGATATAGGATGAAACTACTTTTAGATTAGGATCAGTTCCTTCTAGGAGTTGAAATACACTACATTCTTTCTTTTTCTTTTTTCTTTTTTTCTGTGAGAAAGCAAGATAATCTCCTGGGGATACTGTGGACATAACAACCACTGTGTTGTAACTAATCTACTTAAAAATGATAATTTCTATACAATAAATTTTACAATTTCTAAAGCATATTATTTTCACAGTTGAAGTACTCAGAGGTAGAGGGGCATTTTGAGGAGATGATTATACAGTGTATTTTGACAGAACATGCACCTTCCTGTGATTTCATAGCCTTTCCTTACTAAACAGAAGAACATGATATTTTTCTTTCTTCCCCTCTTCTTGCTGTTGTATTTGTGGTCTGAGGTCCTAGAGAGAGGGAAGAGTTTAAGGATGTGTCAATGGCTCAGCAATTCTTAGATCTGATTTTCTCCCCCAGTTGACGTATGGATCCATGGTGTAACTGAATTGACATTTTGGTGCAATGCTCAGTGGAAACTTCAGGAACAAGGGACAGTGTGCCTCAGTACACTGAGTTTCAAATAACTTACATTAACTTGTTTAAGGAGACTAAATAGGCATTCATATTAGGCTAAAATGCTAATAGATCCCCATGAGAGACTCCATCCTGTCCAGGTCCCTGCCACGAATAGCATTCTGTCAACACAAACGTCATTAGAATCTGCTAAAATTGAATGAGTCTTAACAGCTTCACAGCTGTCTTTCAACTTTTGACATCTATCAAGACACAGGTCTTGGCACCAGTGAGAATTCTTTACTGGGATAATTCATTCCTAAAAAGTGTGGGAAATGAAGTGAAATAATAGCACCATTGTTTCAGTGGGTCACAATCACCAGCCAGGTATTACAATTTATTTTCTGTCTTTAGTGGCTGGCATTGAATTTTCTATGCCACTCCTTGCTACACTCCCCTCCCCCCTACTTTTATAGCCCTGGAAACTATAAATAAGTTACAGGAAAATTACTTCTCTACTGTTTCACAATGCTTTTCTTATCTGAGTGACACAGCTGTCACATACCCAAATGCTCTTATTTAGGATGGCTACAGCTAGAAATATTGCTTATGTTCTTCAGTAGCTGAGGAACACTATCCTATTTTTTTTTATGAATTTAAGTCATTTCTCTTTTTTTGCATGGATATGTTTTTCAAGTCTAGCTATTTCTTAAACATGCCATGAGAGATGAACTTTAGTATTGTCCATATCATTCTGCCTACTGTTAATATTATCCTCCCCCCAAAATTGAATTTCAGATTTTAAGGGATGAATTTCTTTTTACAACTTTCTCTGTTTCAGTGTTTCTAACATGAATCAACACACTACTGCTGAACCATCTTCATATCAGTAATAAACAGTTCAAGTCACTCATAAAACTTTTTAAATAGTAAATATTTTTACTAGTTTGTTCTTGGTACTCTGTTTGTGTGCTTCAAAACTAGATACCATGCATTATCTACGCACATAGAAAATGAAATATCGCCTAGAAAAAATATGGTACGTACTTGAAAAGGTAAAGGATTTAAGATTATGTTTTCATTTAACTTCTTTATGCTTCCCTTACAAATTATAATTTAATTTTTCTCTTAAATAATTTTTCCCTTAAATAAATACTACTTCTTCTACTGGAAATATCTTTAAAATTATCTAAAATGTGTGTTTTGAGACTAAATAAAAGAGAGCCATGAAAATACCAGAGTCCAGTATATTAATATTTACTATATATTTGTCATGACATAGAAGAAGATAGATAGATTTCATTAGAAATTGGTTCCAAATATGTGTAATCAACTGTTTTCATTATTCTTAAATGTTATTGTGGATTATGTCATATGCTTTCATGTGATACTCAAATCTCACAAAATTCAATTAGAAACAATTTTATCTTGGAATAAAAACTTCAGATTTGGATATAATTTAATTTAGACTCACCACAGGGTGAAGAAAGGCTTATTTTGTGTGTGTATTATTGCTGTTCTTAGGGAATGACAATTTTATTTGGATTTCCACCAGTTTTACGCTTAATAAAAATTTCTTTAACGTTATTTGCCTGAAAGATATATCATCACTTAATTCAATGCTAAATATGTAAGTAAAATTATTATGGAAACTAAACATTGAAATGTTTGGTTTGAAAAAATACAGATATTATAGAGGGGCAAAAGTATGTTATGAAGTCATTTTTCACAACTTTCTCAAGACTGTGAAGAAAGTCCATAGTGTCAAGTAGAAAGAAACATAAGCCTAACACTATTTTGATCAAACAAGACAATTTGGAAAATTTTAGCCAAACTCTTCACTTTTTCCATGGTAGTGTTATTCTTTTTTTAAAAAACACATTTATTTTTTATGGTAAAAATACTGTACAGAGAGGTTACAGTTACATGAGCAAGGTAGTGAGTACATTTCCTATCAAGCACTGCTACCTCCTCCTTTGTTTTTCCACTACCATCCCTTCCCTCCCACCTCCACAACTCCCCTCCCCTCCCTCACCTAAATTGTAAAGTTTGTTTTTCAACATAGTGTCTTGTACATCTCATTGTTACAATGGTAGTGTTATTCTTTAGTTATATTCTTGCCCTCTCTTCTCCCTGAACTGTCATAGCTTTTACTTTTTTTACTTTTCAACATTTTAAAATTATTATTAATAAGTTTTTTTATTATAAAGGGTTAAAATTACATGAGCAAGGTAATGAGTACATTTCTTATCAAGCATTGTTGCCTCCTCCTTTGTTTCCCCTTACCATTCCTGCCTGCCCCCCCAAGTTGTAAAGTTAATTTTTCGACATAACATCTTGTACATCTCATTGTTGTAATAGGTCAAATTGTTTAAATAGGGATACAGGTGGACCCATTGTCATAGCTTTTTCAACTGAATTTACCCTCTTCAGATCAACTGTATCATTTCCAATAGCTAAGATTGTCTGGGGATCTTGGTGTCAGGTTGTGGTTGGTTTAGAATGACTTTTTCCTCTCAATTTAGAACAAGTATGTCAAATGGCATAAAAACACAACTGAGTGTCTTTCAAAGCATGTAAGTGCTGATAGTACTAAGGAAGACAGACCATCTTTATATCCCAGCAAGGCCTTTGAATAGTTCTGAAAGGTCATGAAGGTAGGCAGTGGGGTTTGAGTGTCCAAAAATGAAACATCTCTTTTTTGGGAGGAGCATAAGGCCTTTGTCTAAAAGTAGTGAGAGATTACAGAAGTATGGAATAAAAGGTTTTGAGAAGTAACTTCGGCAAAATGTCATACTAAGTGTAACTAGGAGCTCTGGAAGGTTTATATAAAAAATGAGGAAAAGGAAATTTCAGGGGGAAAAAAAAGGCTTCTTCTAGATAAGTAGACTAAAAGTACTAAAGTAATCCAAGTACACAGGCTTAGCCTATGTGCTCAGACTAAAAGAATGGCTGTGTAAATAAAGAAGTCAGAAACTTCAAAGCAAAAACACATACAAATTAAGAGTTACATTTTTCTTCTTTATCTACAGACTGAGAAATCTAGAATATGGTATCATTGACAGCATAAGCATTTTTATTCTCATGTTCTGACTTCTGTTTTATGTAGCAAACAAATGGAGAAGTTTCTGTGCCAGAGTTTGGATGTAGGAAATGAAAGCAATTTTTATGGAGTGAATGTGTCATTGCTCCTGCCTGGATGGAGCTCAATTTCATATCTACCAAAATATAAATATTCATATCAGACTAACTTTAGTACATAATGTCCAGTATATCCTGAGAGGTGACAATATATTTTGTTTTTTACAAAAAAAGGGAATCTTAGCAGACACTTGTAATCCTAGCTACTCAGAAGGCTGAGATCTGAGGACAGCCATTTGAAGCCAGGCTGGGCAGCAAAATCCATGACATTCTCATCTCCAAATAATCACAAAAAAGCTGTAAGTGGAGCTTGTGGTCAGAATAATAGAGCACTAGCATAGAGCTTCATTCTTTCCAAAACTTTGCTATAGAGATTTAAATCGTCATCTGCCATTATGAAATTCAAGGAGCAAGCAAATGATTCTAAGGGGAACTCTTATCATTGCAAACCCCACAATTCATACCTGTAGAAGGACTGTAGAATTATTTCACAATATATCTGTAGGGGTGCTGTGTTTATATCCTGCAAGATACTTGGCTGTAGATTCTTTGCTGTGGTGTAGAGGTGAAATGGCTAGAATTGGACTCACGACCCTTTTGGGGTAAGGCAGTACTGAAGAACATTTTTCCCAGTCTGCATAAGCACATCATTCTCCCTCCCAACCTAGATAGTCTTAGGTCAAAAGAAAAGTTCTAACTCTTGTGGAATTTACTTTTGCTTCCAGGAGAACAGAGGAGACCTTTGTAAATCCTTTCTTTCCAGGTCAAATCACCATTCCTGGCACATCATGCTACCCTAATAAATGCATCATCGTAATAACCCCTGAGCACTCCATAAATGTCCCCTCACTGGGAAAACACATGACAAACAATGCCATGTCCATAAACTTTCACTTTGAGTCCAAGCACTATAAATCACCTCTACTTTAAATGGCTTCTTTTTTAAGGATTCTGGTCTCATGACTGATTCTCTGCTTCCTACTTTTTGAATATGAATTTCAATGAGAATAAATTTATTTCTTAGAGAAAAAATGTTTCTCACTAGGCAGGAAATTCTTTTCATCTTACTGAAGTTGGAGCGTAATAGTTTAGATATTTCCATTTTCTAAAGCATAAAATATCTTTCACATGGCCATTACCTTAACTACTAAATCAAAATGCTTTTGAAGGTAGAATGTGACAGCACTTAGGAAATTCATTTATCCAGGAAGTACTCACTGACCTGTGGCAGCCTGAAAAATACAGGGCTGGTTACTTAAAGAAATCATTAATATCAGACTAACTTCGTACAGTTGATTAATTATAAATACGTTTGAGAAAGCAGATAATCAGCCTAAGGCAGATCATTCTTGAATTTAGTCATAAAATATTTATTTCATTCATAAGATTTTTGAGTTTGGTTTCACCAAAACTCTAATTTTCACAGTTAAAACAATGAGTGCTATTTAGTTTTTTATAATGATGTGGATATGCCTTCTGAAAGGATTATTGATTAAATATTATAAATGAAGTGTTTCTGATATTTAGTCCCTAAATCAAGGATGAATTAATCATCAGAGGTCTTGTATGTGGATGTTAGCTTCAGAAGTTAATTTTGAATCATTTGAATGGAAGCCACAATTTCAGAAAATGGGTTGCCTAGTCATGTAATTACTTTCTTTTGTGGGGCCAAAGTGGGATCCAGGTCTATGGCATTGTCACCCATCCTTATATGTAAAATATTTGAAAAAGGAAATTCCAGAATGTAGCACAAAAGCAAAACTTGAGTCTGTCATTTGTTGAGTATTAAGATGAATGTATGTAAATTAGATGATGTGTAAACAAATCCTACTGTGGCCTGTTGCTATTTTATACCTCAGTCTCTCTGCAACTCCCATTTGATTCTTATTTGTATGTACTTGTACTTAAGCCTAAGATGACTGCATGTATTATGAACATGTATAGGCCTTTTTTTGTCATAGAGCAGAATGACTAGTTCCTTGGCATTACATTCTATTTGATAGTGCAAGTAAGTATTTTAGTTATAAGTTAAAGCACAGTATATGGAGGAGATACACTGGTTATATGCAGAAACACTAGGTAATTATAAATGTGACTTAAGCATTTAAAGATGTTGGTATTCACAGAAGAGCCTGGAACCAATCTCCTGTAGACATTAAGGACCACTGTAACTACTCGACCTGTGTTTAAAAACTTATTGTGTTGGCTTTCTAATCTCCAACTAAAATGGGGAGTAAGAGCAAGTGTAGACTGAGATGTAGCCAAGTGGTCAAGCCATGGGCTCTGTTACAGAGGTAATTTTTATACTAATATCAGTAATAAACTATGAAAGATTTTAACAGAGGAGAGGCATACAGAAATGTATTAACTTATAAATAATATGGTAACAGGATATTATCTTAGTCTATTTGGATTACTTCAACAGACACCATGGAGTGGCTCATAAATAACAGAAACTTAATTCTGGATGTCAGGAAGTCCAAGATCAGTGAAGATTCAGTGGCTAGCAAGGACTCACTTCCTTGTAGACAGCTCTTTTCTAGCTACTATTCCTTCTCTGCTGTCTGCTTACTTATCCTTTTCTCACTTGTGCCCTGTGTATAGGTACTGCTCTTTCCTTAGGCCTTGTCATAAGCCTATGCCCCAGACAGAACCAATGTCCGAACAATGCTAGCACTGGTAATGGTTTATTGAAACTCAGTTTTCTCTTACTGGGGAAACATTAGATTATAACCAGGGCTTGGAAGCAAAGATACCTCCAGTGGTCCATGGAAACTCTCATCTTCAGGAATAGTCTTGTCCATGAGTCTGCCTCTCTTATGCCCTAAGTCAATTCCAATCTTAACCCATTTAGAGTCTGCTGTATCTCATTAGAGTTACATTTCATACGACCTTTGTAATATATAATCTCTTAATGATTTAAGTTAAAATATAAAGCTCAGTGGCTTTAAGAGATCAGCTGGAAATTGTTAAAGAATTTTCAAATAGTATTTTGTAGATTTGATGTATTTTTGTAATACAAGTTTTAAGGAAATGGTCATTTCTTAAAAACTCATCAAATATCTTTTGTTCTTTTATCAAAGAAACTGTAACATAAAAACCTCTTTTGCTTGTACTAGATTTTGCTTTTGCAACTTTTAAATGACAGCCAAAGTAGTGAAAATAATTCTGATATTTTGAAACTTTGTTCATTCTTTTAGCAAATATTTATCTTTTTATACAATATCTGCCTCGCACAATTTCTTGTGATTCTGAAATGGAATTAACACCTGTTTGCTATAATCTTATGTCAGCTGCATAATCAATTAAAATATTTAGAATTTGTTTTCTCCCTGGGTGATTACATGATACGTATGAATCAATGATAATGCTTAAGGGAGGTTGTGTAAATGGAAATTTCATAATGTGAGAGTGTTGGGACACAAAGTGACTACTTTTTAAAGAAATTGTTCTGTTTGGAGGGATTTTTTATGCAATAGATAGAATGTTCCATAATCCACTGCAGAGACAGAAGCTGAGGATCCTCCTTTGAGGCACTATGAAAGAACAAACAAATTGTACCATGCACAGTGTAAGTTGTAAATCCTGCACTGGGATTTGTTCCCAGGAGTCTTAGAACAGCTTTTCATAGTAATTAGGGCTGCGTATGGAGTACTCATTGCTTCAGGTGAAAGGATCAATATTGGCTTTATGGATCAGGTTTTCTTCTTTTGTGCTGTTGTTAAATATTTGTACATCCCTTACCTTCCACCTCCCTTGATAAAATGGGAAATTTTCAAACGAGTTCATGAAGACAGTTAATGAGAAATATGACTTCTTATTACTGAATTCAGAATTCCTGAAGTTCCTAGGGAGAAACTCAATTATTCTGGTTATACATATAATTAAGATTATCTTGAAAGTGTCTAATGGGGGGAAGAGGAGAGATGAAGGGAAGTATAGGGGAAAAAAAGAAAGGAGAGTCTATTTGATCCTCAAATATTATGGAACTACTGATGTTTTAAAATTTTAATTGAGAAATCTGCATGTGATTTTTTTAATAAGATGAAAGAGAAAGTTCAATACCCATTAGATACACATCTCAAAAAACAATTCAGTGAAAATGAATATGAATGTTCTGGGCTGATCAGGTGAAACAAAATATAAACAACAGCACATTTGCAAAAATCCTAATATATTTCTGATATTTAGTATATTCTGATATTCAAATAGTAATCTATATGTATATAAAAAGTTAATAATTCATTTGCTCTGGGAAAATGGTCTATATCATAAGCTTTTTAAATGTTATGATAATCCTTTGTGTTTTCTAAATATATATATGATTTTTATTAAAATTATTTTAAGTCTTAGAAAAATTAACTGACACACCAAAATTTTATCTGTAATTCTTAAGTAACAAAGAATTTGTTTTTTATACTGTTAAGATTACATTTATTTTATTTTATTTTATTCTTGTACTTTGTTATTTTCCTTGTTTGTTGTCTCCTAGTTTATCATTAAATCTTTCATCTTTCATCAGGAACTATAATCATATATAAAGGGGAATTCTCCCTAAAATCAAGAAAGATTGCTGCTGGACTGATCTTTATTTTACTGATTCTAATAAATTTATTATGCACACATACTCTATTGCAGGATTGTAACATTACAGGTTCAATTTTCCCCCATGTTAATAAGCCTAGAAAGCTATTTTAATGCAACAGATTCTGCAGTTGTAACAATAACGTAATCCACAGTTTCTTAAAAAAAAATACATACATCTGGGAGGTTGAATATATGGCTCATGTCTCTAATTCTTTCTCCTCTGGAGACACATCTGAGGATCATGATTTAAAGCCATGAGACTCTATTTCCAAATAATCAGCAAAAAGTTGAGCTGGAGGTATGGCTCAAATGATAGAACACTATTCAGATGATAGCAGGCTGAAAAACAGCATAAGGCCCTCAGTTCAAACCTCACTACTGGTATAAAATTTTTTAAGTTATCGGTGGCTCGGAAAATTCCCAGCCTCTGCTACATTTAGAGTGAGTGGTAGGCTTAATTCCTAGCACTACAAAAAATAAAATAGTAATAATGATATCCGATATATTTTTCTCTGGATATTTTTATTTATGAATATTCTAAGAACTAAAATTTATTATTTTACTCTCTCTCTCTCTCTCTCTCTCTCTATATATATATATATATACAACTACACATGCTTTGAGAATAAGACATATGCATTCTTTTTTTTATTTTATCCAGTGGTATCATAGATTTCTAAGTGAGCATTTATTGTATGTCTATCTGTTGGTCCTAAATTAACTGTTTTCCATTAAATTCTGCTTAATTCCTTCAAGAAATCTGTATATCCGTAATGAACAGAAATTCTATGCTGAGAATATCAAAATGATGGGCTGGGAAGGTGGCTCAGTGGTAGAGCGCTTGCCTTGCATGCTCAAGGCTGTGGGTTCAATTCCTCAGCACCACATAAGCAAAAAGAAAAAAGCAGGAAGTGGTGCTGTGGCTCAAGTGGTAGAGCGCTAGCCTTGAGCTGAAGAGCTGAGGGACAGCACCCAGGCCCAGAGTTCAAGACCCACGACCAGACCCCCCCCCCCAAAAAAATGAAATCTTGCAGAGGCATTGCAACTAACTGCTTCACCAAGAGAGTCAGATGTTGTAACAGGGCCAGAATTTTTTTTTTACATAAAATATTTCCATTTTATTTTAGTTCATAAAAATTAACTTTATTAACATGTATTAAATTAATACATGAACAAACATCAAAGTTGATTCTGTGACTGAGACTGCTATTAGTAATGCTACAATATACATGGATGTGCAGGTATCTTTATGGTATGCTGACTTTGAGTATGTACCCAGAAGTTGTATGCTCTATGTATCAGCTTGCCCCTTTACTCTACAGTTTAATAGATTTTTGTCTGTTCATTGTATTCTAGAGGTCTTGGATATTGTCGCCATGATTATTTGCCATTTTGTCTTAATTGCTCTCTGAATATAAAAATTCTTCAATATTGTTTCAATCGCTGATGTTTTTTTCACCTTCCTGGTGTACGTTATTGGTGATGTTTTTTTAATTTTTTAATTTTTTTATTGTGAAAATACTGCACAGAGTGGTTACAATTACATGGGCAAGATAGTGAGTACATTTCTTATCAAGCATTGTAGCCTCCTCCTTTGTTTACCCTTCCCATCCCTTCCCAGCCTCCCTCTACTCCCCCACCCAACACTCCCTCCCCCCCACCCCCACCAAAGTTGTAAAGTTCGTTTTTGACATGATAACTTTAACTTGTACTTCTCATTGTTGCAACGGGTCCACTTGTATCCTTATTTAAATGACTTGTTTTTCCCCTTCCCCTCCACAAATTATACCGACATCTAATACAGTGAAAGCAGGGGTTATATTGTGGGGGAGGGACATACAAAGCAACAAAGAAATAATCTTATAAATGCGTTAGAAACAAATGCATGAAAGAAAAAAACATTTAAATACATATCTTAGGGTTCATTTTCCTAACTTCACCTTATCTGACCTTTTCTGCTTGACTCATACATATACTAGATATTGCAAATAAGGGAAACCATGGGACCTATGTTTCTTTGAGCTTGGCTTACTTCACTTAATATAATTTTTTCCAAGTCTTTCCATTTCCTAACAAATGGGGAAATGTCATTCTTTCTGATGGAGGCATAGAATTCTATTGTGTATATATACCACATTTTCTTGATCCATTCATCTACTGAGGGGCATCTGGGTTGGTTCCATATCTTAGCTATGGTAAATAATGCTGCAA
The DNA here is from genome assembly GCF_019054845.1 of Dipodomys spectabilis. NCBI lineage: Eukaryota > Metazoa > Chordata > Mammalia > Rodentia > Heteromyidae > Dipodomys > Dipodomys spectabilis. The sequence continues at coordinate 15,094,495 of NW_024870686.1, read as the reverse complement.
TAAACATAGTTGTGCTGGTAGCTTTAGTGTGGTCTTGTTTGTAAACATTTGAGTAAATGCCCCAAAGTGGGATTGCTGGGTCATAGGGGAGCTCTATGTGGAGTCTTTTAAGGAACCTCCATACTACTTTCCAAAGTGGTTGAACAAGTTTACACTCCCACCAACAATGAAGTAAGGTTCCCTTCTGTCCATATCCCCTCCAGCATCTGTTGTTATTAGAGTTCTTGATTTTAGCCATTCTAACTGGGGTAAGGTGGTATCTCAATGTTTTATTTTTTTGCATTTCTTTTATGGCTAGGGAGGTTGAGCATTTCTTCATGTGTTTATTGGCCATCCTTCTTTCTTCTTCAGAGAAGTTTCTCTTTAAGTCTTTAGCCCACTTATTTATTGGGCAGTTGTTTCTTTGAGGATTTGTTGTTGGGGGATATAATTTTTTGAGTTTCAAGTATATTTTAGATATGAGACCTTTGTCCGTTGTATAGCTAGTGAAGATCTTCTCCCAATCTGTAGGCTTTCTATTGATCTTGCTAGCTATGTCCTTTGCAGGGCCAGAATTTAATTCAACTTCAAAAATTGTGTTCTCCAAATGAAGCAGTAATAAAATAACTAGCAGAAATAAATAACTAGCAAAGAAGAAAGAAAAGTAAAGAATTCATAAGTAAGATAATTCACATGAAGTGGTCACTATTACTTAATCATGTAATCAAAACAAAAGAAATGGTCACAACTTTTACTTAACCAGAAAAATCAGGTTTTACAGATTTTTAAAAAAATTGTATTAGAGCAAACTGCTTTAACAATGAGATTGTACAAGACACTGTGTTGAAAATGAACTTTATAGCTCTGTGGGGGGTGAGAAGGAGAAGTTGGGGTGGTGGGGCGAAGGAGGGGTAACAGTGCTCAGTAGGAAGTGCACTCATTACCTTACTCATGTCGCTGTAACCCCTTTGTACAGTATCTTTAAAATAAAATATATATATTAAAAAAAGAAAGAGGGGTCAATTACTGAAAGTTTAAATAGTGAATAGAAGAGGGCGAGAATAATCCAGGTTCAGGTGGTTCAAACAAAACAAAACAAAACCCAAAAACAGTTACATGGGGTAAATATGGGGTGAAGAGCGCTAGAAGGTATGAAATGCCTTTAGGAATTAAACACTATTTACCACAAAGGGACATGTATTTACTGCTGGTGCAAATATAAAAGGTATCTTATTTTGAAGAAATTTTATGTACATGCCATATTATTTGATGCAGCAATTATCTTTTAGTTATCAACTTTAAAAACAGCCAGAGTCTGTAGTTTAAGCCTATAATGCTAGCTATTTAGGAAGCAAAGATTGGTGGACTAAAATTCAAGGCCAATAAAGAAAAAATAAACAACGGGAAATAAACATATCCCATGTCAATTACTTTTTAAAATAATGGCTTAATTCTTGCTTTCACTACAATACGATAGTGATCTGCACAGTCAAGATGAAAAACAACAGGTTCTAATCCACACGGTGACACATGGATTTCAGTTATTTGGTTTTTTTGCTTATATGTCAGTCCTGGGGCTTGAACTCAGGACCAGAGCACTGTCCCTGAAATTCTTTTCTCAAAGCTAGCAGTCTACTGCTTGAGACACTTCCAGCTTTTTCTGAGTAGTTTATTGAAGATAAGAGTTACATGGAATTTCTTGCCCAGGCTAGTTTCAGACCTTAACATCTTGAATAGGTAAGAGTACAGGCATGAGCTCCCAATTCCCAGCTTAAGGTTTTTCTTTTTTTGATAGAATGGATATGAAATTTTGAAATCCTTCTCTGGAAGATTATAACTCTTTCTGATTCAAATGAATGGTTTTATTTCATCTTTAATAGCAGTAGAAGAGACTAAAAGGCTGATATCCATGGGGTATATTGAAAAAAAAGAGCTGAAGAATTGGAATAGTTGCAAGTATAAACCAAAGAATTGAATTATGTACATTATGTACACTAAAGAAATGAAAAGATTTGTTTGTCATACTAGGAAACTATTTTCTAGTTCATTGCTTCTCATTAGTGGAACTTAACACATCATATTCCGAACTTAAGTTAGGATCAACCACATGCTATATGGGTGGGCACATACCTATCTGTTCCTGGACAATTCCTTATCATCACTGCCAACTACACAGCTGTTGGCATGGTACTGGCAGATTCCTCTCATTCCTCCTTGGCCTCCTCCATTTGTCGTCAATCCTGAGTCATTGTGAGTCTATGGATTCACAAGTGAGGGCCACAGTTTCATTTTCAACAGTTTACATGCATTTTATGGTTCCAAGTACATTTCAAGGGTGGATGTTGTTTTCCAAGTTTGCTTCTGGATTTGTCTAGAACTGATTCTTTTGCCATAATGCTTTTTTATGCTTATTGTATTCTGGATCCCAACTATGGGAAAGAAGGTGAGCTACACCAAGTTTTGCAGGGAGAGTGAATGTTCTCAACCTCTCATGCCCACTGCTTACTCATGCTCTGGCTTACAAAGAATTTTGAGTCAGGTAGATAAAGAATCACAGGGACTCTCATGGGATATTAAGGGTATTGAGTCTGGGAGTTGTACATACTACTGCCACCTAGTTTACACTGGCACAGCTTGACATGAACTGTAACAGATGCTGGGAAACAGTCTTCTTGTGTGAACTTAGAGCTTTGCCTCTGCCCAGCAAGCAAAGTTCATCATCATCTAAATGAAAGAAGATTGGAGTTTGACAGTGATGTTGAAAACTTGGGAATGGAGATTATGTTACAGGTTGCAAGAAAATTCCTCCCTTTTAGAAGAAGCTTAGTTTTACTTCCAAAAGTTATAAAATGAGCTACCAAACATCATACACTTATTTTAACACTAGAAATATGTCTTACTAGTCAATTAGTTCTCTTTAGCTATGCAGCATTAAGCCAAGTCTGAATATTTGAATTATAATAGTGATTTCATAGCAAATTTTAATAAAAGTGAAGTATTTCATAAATTTCCAAATTTTGACATAGTTTTAAGGCACTATTAATTCACATCTTTTTAAAAGTGAGGATGGTGAAACTGCAGCTCTTTTTAGAAATAAAGATCTAGTTTTCTTAAAATTGCAAATGAAATCGTTCTTAAGAAGGAAAAGTCTAATGATACTGTCTCATACTCAAATATAGTAGAAGCAAGAGTTTTAAAAAAGACTTTTAATTTTGCCTATGTATGTGATTCCTGAAACATATTACCCTACCCTGTTTACTGTTTGGGCCTTCCTTCAAATAGACACTGCCGATAACTTAAGAAACAGCAGAAACTTGTGGCAGTTTTACTACAAATGGTCTGCATTTCTACATGAAATATTTTCTCTTTCTCTCTCTTTCTCTCTCTCACACACGTACAAGATTGGAAGGTAGGTAGGTAGGTAGATAGATAGATAGATAGATTTCAGAGAACATTTTTCCAAGATGGTCGTTCTTTGATAGTTCTACCATTGAACTCACATGCTAAACTCTCAGGAAAGGACTCCAGAAGGAAATGCATGTTATTACTGTTGTGATTGCTTAGATTCTAAATTCCATTTGCTCAAGCATTCTTTAACTTCAGAGAACCTTTTTCAATAGACCCAGGAAAATAACTTGAAGAAATCCAGACTACCAACTTACACGGGGACTGAGGAGGAGAAACAGACATTTAAGTTTCCATAAGAATAAAATATAGAATGGAAAATTTTAGCAAGTAACACAAATGGGTGTTCTAAATCTTTACACAATGAGATTTGCTTCTTAAAAGAGAAATCCAGAGAAGCCAATGTAAGTATGACGGATGAGTGGCAAGAGCCCTTTGTACAAATAAGGCTTAAGCTGAGACTCAAAGGATGAGAAATACCTAATTATATGAAAGATTGAGACAAGAGAATAGTTCCAGGCCTAAGAACATAAATTTTGGTGCTGTGCACTTGCCACAATGAGCCCAACAATGGGCTATAGCATGACTGGTAAGGAAAGCTATAGTTAAGCCATGCTAGCTTCTCTCCAACAGGGAAATCATTAGGTAATGAGAAACATATCTTGCTTTTGTGATATGACTTACATGTTTAAAAGATCATTTTATTTGCTTAAAGTGTGAATAAACTGGAAAAGAGTAAAGGATGAATTGATTTGTAGTTAGTGAACAATCCAGACAAGAGAAAACTTTGGCTTGGATGAGACTGGTAAGAGTTGAGGTGTGGGAAAAGAAATACATGATTTATATAGGAGCACCACAGAGAGACAGATGAGAGGATGTAAGTGAGGAAATAGAGAAGTGTGAAAGGTCACTCTCAGACTCTTCCATGCTAACAAAGCCTATGCCAGCACTGTGGGCTGAAATGTGGGTGACTATGCCAGCAACATGTCTGAAAGAGTCAAATGACGTATTTGGAATATGCTGGCATTTGCCAAGTTACTTGATATGCCTATGAGACATTTAAAAAGGCAGTTGGATATAAGCCTGGGTCATGGAAGAAAGTTTGGGCTAAAGATATAATCAGCAAACATCAGATGATAGACAGTATCAACATTCATGGGAATTTGTGGAATCAACTGCTAAATAATCAATAAAAGTAAGGAAAAGAATACTTAGAACCTAGCTTGTGAGACTTCAATATTTACAAGATAACTAGAGGTGGAAGTTCATTCATGTTCATTACTCAGAGAGGAAATGGAAGTGATTGAAAAAATGCAATGAAAACACTCAGATTTTCTGTTCGATAGGAACCATCTTAACGGTGGGTGATGAAGAAAGCTGAGATAGGATCTTGCATATCCGCTAGATGTTTGAGTAGTTTTCTAATGCCAGTTACACATAAAATTCTATTTTAGCATCGGAAACAGACTTCTCAACTAATGTATCTTTTACTGTCCATGTGTATTAAGATTTCCATAAAACCATTACCACCTTCATTTATTTTGTCTAGATGTAAAACAGACAGCATGTCATACTTCACATATTGCAAAAATTCCTACGGTCGAATGCATACAGATTTGTGAATTTCAAATGATTTGAAGTTCATGAATATATCTTGAGGTTGGTTTGTTTTGTCTTGTTCAAATTCTGAATATCGTGCTTTTGCAGTTTAACATTTTTCTTGAGAGGAAAGAAATGTTTAGCTTTCTAACCAGATGTAAAATTGTCAGAGAGAATAGAAGTTAAACATTCAGAGAAACAAAGGGAATGTGTCTTATAAAACATTAGGAGATCCTTTAAGTTGTTTAGCCAAATACATTCAAAGTGTTTGTTTTTAATCAAAATGCAAAGAAAGATAATCTTTTGGGAAAATTGATGAATACTGTGGGTTTAGATATAAATCAAATACTAATTACTCCATTGGTTTGGGGGTATGCATCAAAAGTGTTTATGTAATATATATATATATGATTTTTGTCTTTTATGATCTTACCATTACCACCTTATTTTCACACCTGCCAAGCTGGTGTATGAGAAAGTTAGCTTGCCCTGAACAACAAATACTATTTTAAGATTCTCGAGTGTTATTTGTTCCATTAATTTTGCAAGCTCTGACATGCCTTTTAGAGCACCAATTTGCCTATATGTCTGTCTTTAAAACTATTTATTAGAATTCTCATTTATTACCTTGACATTAAAAGCCTTCTATGGTCATGTTGTATAATTTCATTTCAAATGTCTCTTCCACCCTTGTCAATGCAAACTGTGTATTATAGTATGGCTAATACACTCATGGTACTGTTTCGTTCTATACTAGCTTTGGTACTGGAAAGACACAGATTCAATACACTATGTTAAAAACAAACTACAACTTGGTGGCAGGAAAGGGATGACTGGGGAAAAATAAAGGAGGGGCTAACAATGCTCAAGAGGAAATGTACTCATTACCTTACTCATGTAACTGTAAGCCCTCTGTACAGTATCTTTACAATAAAATATAATAAAAAAGAAAAAAGAATATACATAGTTATAATAGAGGATTTATTAGATTGGCTGAAAGATTCCTAGATGGCTGTCTGTAAACTGGGGAACCAGCAGAGCTGGTAGCTGCTAGGTTGGAAATCTTAGCACAGAAAGAAGCCTAGTGAGTGTCACTGGCTCATACCTGTAATGTTTACTGCTCAGGAGGGTGAAATCTAATGATCATGGTTCAAAAGCAGACTAGGTAGATAAATTTAAGACTCCTCTCTCCAGTTAGTCAGCAAAAAAGCCCAAAGTGGAGTTGTGGCTCAAGTGGTAGAACACCAGTCTACAGAAAAAAAAAAAAGAATAAAAGGAAACCAATGAATCAGACCTTGCCCAAAGGCTGAAAAGACCCTGGTGTGCTTCTTTATATTTGGGTGAAAGACTAAGACTCTGCCATTTGATTTGAAAGGATGACTAGCAGTAAATGTACCCACTCAAGAAGGGAAATTTCCAGCCAGTGAGGAAGTAGTGTCTCTTTTCCCCTATCATCAGGCCTCTAGTCTTTTAGATGATGTTAGTCGCATTTAAGGAAAATCTTTTCCCATTAATTCTCTGACCCATTCCCACAATTTTCTCTGGAAAACACCCTTTAGACAACACCTGTAATAAGCTTTATGATTTATCCAGGCTTAAATCCAGTTACATTGATGTATCAAATTCACCATCGCATCATGTAATTTCTATCTTAAAATACTTCCTTTATATTTCTATCTCTTCAATATGACTTCCACATTGTACTTGTGACACACATCAACTTCTCAAATGCAGAACTCAATAGCCTCATGTACTTTTTATTCCTGCTTATGCACATTTTATTAGCTAGATTAGTGCCACAATTATAAAAAGTTGTAATTTAATTTTAGCAGGTTATCAATACTTTTAAATAGCAATTGTCTACAGAATGCTTTTGATGAGAAGGGTAAAATTATTTATCATAACTATTTATGGTTTTAGATTTAAACTTTATTGATCTGCCCTCAGAAACCATTTTTTATACTATGCAATGTAAACTCTCATTGAATAGTGTCAGTAGTTATTTCTTAGAT